>NC_090932.1:454572057-455204237 GCF_040938575.1 Ambystoma mexicanum
TACAGACATCTTCTGGAAAAAGAGACATCTACACTTGAAGAAGTCGATATCATCTGTTTCCAGGAAACATGGTTGAAAGAGGAAGTGGTGTGCGACGGTTACAGATCATTTACGAATCCAGCCATATTCTCTCAACAAGGAAGACCAGCCTCAGGAATGCTCATACTAACAAAAATAAAACTCACATGGCGTATATTGCAAAGTAAAATAATCCACCCATGGGCACAATTCCTAACCATCAACATTCCGTCAATACAGAAATCCAATACATCTTATCCTGCAAAATACACGCGTTTATCGATTTTTAACATCTACTGGAACCCTACAGCTATGTCTGACAACAAATTCATCGACTCTATATGTGAGGAAATCGATGGACTGAATATCAGTAATAGCACAAACGAAATCATTCTGGCAGGAGATTTCAATTTCCACCTCTTCGATAAAGAAGGAAAGAAATTGGCACCTAACGAAATGTCATCGAGAGCGAGAAAATGGATCAAGGAAATGACGTTACGCAACATTTGCCTAAGCGTGCAACCCACCAACGAAAAAGGCATCCCGTTGCCGACTGTTAGGGAGAATTCTCTGTTTAGGCTGAATTTCCCTACCTAGTGAGTCCCCCAGCAGCTTTGCTGGATTTCTGGGGTTTAATTTTTTTCTCCTGCCAAGAGTGAGACTCTTTTACCCTCACTCTTGGACATGTTGAAGTGTGTTTTCTTGGTTAAACCTTGTGTTGAATGGGCTATGGGGTCTCTTACTCCATAGGGCCTCATGTATTTTTGTGATGTGGGTCACACAGCACCCTCTGTGCCGTGACCCAGGGGTGTCCTAGGGACTCCCCAACATAGACTCCATACCCTGGGACTGACTACTGTCTCCCAGGGCATGTAAAGTCACCAAAGACTTTGCTAGTCTTGAATCCTGAACAGAACCAGTACAAACCATCATATTGTGGACGTACTGGCTGGGGCAATTCGATTGCCCCAGGGTCTGTTAGTCGAGGGGGCACGTCTCCGTCCCCCCTGATCGAGTTTTGGCTGGTGGCAGTGGAAACTACTTTTTATATTCGACCGCGAATATTTCCCTATGGGATTTCCCATTGTTTTAGGCTAACACATTTAATTATTTATTTACGGTAGCCTTAAACATACCGCCGGTTTATATATTTATTTTTATAACTCCGGTTGGGACTTTTTGCCAAAACTTGATTCTAAAATGGCGTTGGTGTTCGCCTCTGTAACTCTGACCCAAAGTGGAGCCCTTTGTTCCACTTTTGGCGGGCTTCTCCACAGAAGCCCTCCAAAGTGGTGCCACTCTGTCTGGGGTACTTAGGAGGGGTGGAGGGGGATTTAGGCACCCTGGACTGAGTTACCTTGGTAACTCAAGTCGCACTCCGTCCTGATTGGCCCAAGTGGTGAGCCGCCCGGCTCACCACTTAGCATGGTTGAGTGACAGCTAGGCTGGGTGAATGGGGGTTTGCTGCATAAAAGCAGGGCTTTGGGGACTGGGACTTCAGAAGTCGCCACAGGACCAAGAATCCGACGAGGGAAGAGCTGAGCCGACCTGCTTCGACGACACCACCCGGTGGAGCCCTGCTGAACCGTCTCACCACTTTTTCCCGACGACCGAGGAGAACTCTTAACGGAGTGGCTCCTTCCCTTGACTGGTGGGGACAACCAGTTTTCGCCTTCTTTCCGTTCTTTGAGGTATCTCGTGGCCGCCTTGCCTGTGCCAAGCACCCCGGCAACCGGAATACCACACTTTACCCCCATACCGCGAAAGTCGGCACCAACCCTTTAACCGGAGGACTCCGCGGCTGGTTTCTTCCCGGGCAGTGCAACGACCCTCTTCTTCTGCTCTTCAGCGAGAACTTCTTCTCCCCTGACCGACGTCGAGCCCTGCTGCCACTGCCTGGAACAACTGCCACCGCTGGAGGATCCTTTCCGCTTAAGGTACTGTGTTCTGCCTGGCTTCCCTTGCTACCGACTGTACGGGGTAGATTTAGTCCCCGGCTTTCGAACCTGGGAGTGCCTGGGACACTTTGGCTAAACTTTCTGAGCCACTCTAACCTCTTTTTGACTCTTTGCAAGACTTTGAATCTCTAACTAACAGTGTGATCTTGGGCACATTTTCGCTCCGGCTACTCTAAGAGTGGGCCCTGCCTAGTGACTTTTGCTCACCTGTGACTTTATTCTTCTTTAAGCCTATTGCAAGTGCTCTGGACCTTAGAGTGGTGTGTCTAACCCATTTCTGCTTTTTCTCTCCCTTTCTTGGAAACTACTAGAGTGTCATCTAACGTTAAGCACTCACCTCTGTTTTAATTAAGTGGTGTTTACTTAGAGTTGTCTAGATAGGAGAAAGGATTGAATCTACTTTCATTATAACTGTGTTGAAGTGCTTTTACTATATTTTTGCTAGAGTGTTTTTAACTTATGTGTATTTTAAATAAATAACTATATACTTTTGAAACCAAGCTCTGGTCAGTGTTTGCTTGTGCTATTGTGTTTTGGTACATATTGTGTATACTTTACATACTGCCTAACTCTTCTTGAGAGAAGTCTGACTGCTCAGCCACAGCTACCAGGTAAATCTGGGTGGTACAGACTGCTACCAAAGGGGTTTACTGCTCTACCTGTAGTCTTAAATCTTTTGCAGTGTTCCCCAAGGGAACTGCACAGGTTTCTGCCTAACACTGGTGTACAGCGGTGGGATTTGTATTGAGTATACATTTTATTGTGCTTTAGATACCTTAGTGCAACTAACCACAAAGCTTAGCACTGAAAAAGTAAAACCTCTAACATGTCAGTTATAGAAAGCTATAGTCAAGAGTCCCTTGCAGCCAAAACTGCTGATTGTTTAAGAGTGCTCTGTAAACATAAGGATCTCCTGACTAAGGGCAAGAAAATGGAGCTGATTGAAAGATTGTTAGCTAACCAAAGTCTGGGTGATGGTTCAGAGGAACCTACCACTCCAGCGACTGTAGATGACAGTGTTGAAGTTAACATGGAGCAAAATGTTGATGTTTCTGAGGAAGAGTCAGAAGAGGAGGGTGAGGCTGTTGTAACTGTCCCCCCTAGGCCTCTGCCTGCTCTACCTGCTGTACCTACTGGACCTTTACCAGGTCCCACATTTAGTCCTCAGTACTTTGAACTGGAGAAAATGAAGCTAGAATTGGAGTATAAGAAACTTAATGCTCAAACTGACAAAGAACTAAGGCTAAGGGAAATGGAGCTCAAGTATGACTTAGAAATGAAGAAATTATCTGTTGAGAATGTTTCTCTCTCTGGCTCCTCTAGAAGTTCCAGTCCTAAAAGACCCCGGATGCCTAAAGAATTGGTTGGTATGTATGAGCCTAAGTTGGATGTGTTGGATTGGTTGTCTCTGTTTGAATATAATCATGGGCTCCAGAACATCACAGGAAATGACTTACTCACCTGGTTGTTCTCTAGGCTTCCCCCTGTTGCAACTGATGTGGTAATGGAGATGGGGGAGGAGGATAGGAAGGACTATGAATGTGTGAAACTAGCTTTGATAGCTAGGTTTGGGAAGACCCCTTCCCAGTATCTTAAGAGGTTTAGGAGCCTCAAAAAGCATGATGGTACCCCTTGGGCTACCTGGGTGAGTGAATGTTTGAAAAACTTAGAGGGATGGATTAAGGGTTACAAGGTGAACACTTATGAAGGTATGAAGAATTTGTTTATGTTGGAGACTATTTATGATGCCTGCTCTCCTGAGCTCAGACAACACTTGGCTGATTCCAGGGAATTAGATTCCCGGAAACTAGCTAAGGCTGCTGACTTGTGGGTTGCCAACAGGGCCACTCACAAGGATTCTGGGGTCACTCAGAAGAAGGATGGGGAGAAACAGCCTAGAAAAGACTCCAAAGAGAATTCTAATAATTCCTATCCCAAAGAGGGCCCCAAACCACAAAATAACCAGGGTAAGCCACATGGGAAACCTAGTCAGGCTACTGTACCTTCTGGCCACAAGCCAGAAGGAGGTCAGAACAAGCCACCCTTCCAGAGAGCATTTGGACAATGCTATGTCTGTCAGGGTACTGACCATATCAAAGGAGATCCCAAGTGCAAGGGTAAACCTGCAGGGATCAGCACAGTCTCCTTAGCCTTCACTCCTGAGGATGAAGTACAGATGGCTAGTGCCCACTTTGAACTCTTTGCTGAAGAACCCTTGGGTCTTCAAGCAACTGTAAACTTAGAGCCTATGGGTCTGGTTAGTCCCCAGAATAGGGTTGTGTATAACTCCCTACCTGTTAACTCTAAGGTGTATTATGTGGACAGTGTTCTTGTCAATGGCCAGGATACTCCTGCCAGGAGAGACACTGGGGCCAGCAGAACAGTAGTGGATGAAAGCTTCTTTCAACCTGAGGATGTGGCCAAAGCACCCAAAGGTCCCACTAAGATGTCTGGAGGCCCTGTCCAAATGGTTCCTATCCTACCAGCCCTCATTCAGTGTAACAACATGACAGTGAGGATCCCTGTCAGTGTTCAGACTGAGGTACCTGGGAAGGTCCTGTTAGGGAATGACCTAAGAACTCTAGGAGTAGTGTCACATACCCCCAGGCCTCCCAGTATGGAGAAGCAGAACTTAACCAAATTGGCTAGACAGGCTACCTTGAAGGACCCTTCTAAGCCTGTGGGACCCTCTACTGAGAACCCCACTACAAGCCCTGGTGTTAGTAAGTTGACCTCTAACCCAGGCACATTTCAGGATAGTATGCTAGGAACATGGGCGCCCCAACCAAGCTCCATCATTGTTCCCCTAGTCTCAGAGTCTCTGACTCCCCCTGCTTCTGAGGAAGAGGTGGATAGACCAACTAGGCCCCTATCTGGACCTGAGAGAACTGGTAATTCTCAGTGCTGGTGGAAAACCAGAAAAGAAAAGTCTAAGGCCAAAAACCTTCAGACTGTTGGACCTTCTACTGAAGACCCCAACTCAAATCCTAATATTAGGGGGGAAACTCCTAAAATAGGTAAGGGTAGATCTAAGAGGAAGGGGAAGCAGGTACATTGCCTAACCCCAACCCCTCCAACCAAGAGGCCTAAGACCCAACCTGCTCCCACAAGAGAGGTGGTGAGGAACCTTGGAGGCCCCTCTAGATCTAAGGGAATCCTTTATAAGGACCCCTTGAAAAAGCCTAACATAGGTTCAGAAGTTGTACCAACTTCTGAGGGACTGGTCAACCAGATCCCCTATAACAAAAAGACTGATGTTCCTCAAAGGGTCTGTAGGTCCGTTAGCTTGCAAAAGAAAACCTTTGAGTTCTCCATTGAACATAGGTCAAGGTGTCACCATCAAAATGCTGATGGACTCTCTAGGATGTATATCATCGACTAGAGGTATGAGGTTCATCCAGGAGTGGATTAAATCCTCCTGTCCCTTAGTCTGGGGGGGGCGAGTGTTAGGGAGAATTCTCTGTTTAGGCTGAATTTCCCTACCTAGTGAGTCCCCCAGCAGCTTTGCTGGATTTCTGGGGTTTAATTTTTTTCTCCTGCCAAGAGTGAGACTCTTTTACCCTCACTCTTGGACATGTTGAAGTGTGTTTTCTTGGTTAAACCTTGTGTTGAATGGGCTATGGGGTCTCTTACTCCATAGGGCCTCATGTATTTTTGTGATGTGGGTCACACAGCACCCTCTGTGCCGTGACCCAGGGGTGTCCTAGGGACTCCCCAACATAGACTCCATACCCTGGGACTGACTACTGTCTCCCAGGGCATGTAAAGTCACCAAAGACTTTGCTAGTCTTGAATCCTGAACAGAACCAGTACAAACCATCATATTGTGGACGTACTGGCTGGGGCAATTCGATTGCCCCAGGGTCTGTTAGTCGAGGGGGCACGTCTCCGTCCCCCCTGATCGAGTTTTGGCTGGTGGCAGTGGAAACTACTTTTTATATTCGACCGCGAATATTTCCCTATGGGATTTCCCATTGTTTTAGGCTAACACATTTAATTATTTATTTACGGTAGCCTTAAACATACCGCCGGTTTATATATTTATTTTTATAACTCCGGTTGGGACTTTTTGCCAAAACTTGATTCTAAAATGGCGTTGGTGTTCGCCTCTGTAACTCTGACCCAAAGTGGAGCCCTTTGTTCCACTTTTGGCGGGCTTCTCCACAGAAGCCCTCCAAAGTGGTGCCACTCTGTCTGGGGTACTTAGGAGGGGTGGAGGGGGATTTAGGCACCCTGGACTGAGTTACCTTGGTAACTCAAGTCGCACTCCGTCCTGATTGGCCCAAGTGGTGAGCCGCCCGGCTCACCACTTAGCATGGTTGAGTGACAGCTAGGCTGGGTGAATGGGGGTTTGCTGCATAAAAGCAGGGCTTTGGGGACTGGGACTTCAGAAGTCGCCACAGGACCAAGAATCCGACGAGGGAAGAGCTGAGCCGACCTGCTTCGACGACACCACCCGGTGGAGCCCTGCTGAACCGTCTCACCACTTTTTCCCGACGACCGAGGAGAACTCTTAACGGAGTGGCTCCTTCCCTTGACTGGTGGGGACAACCAGTTTTCGCCTTCTTTCCGTTCTTTGAGGTATCTCGTGGCCGCCTTGCCTGTGCCAAGCACCCCGGCAACCGGAATACCACACTTTACCCCCATACCGCGAAAGTCGGCACCAACCCTTTAACCGGAGGACTCCGCGGCTGGTTTCTTCCCGGGCAGTGCAACGACCCTCTTCTTCTGCTCTTCAGCGAGAACTTCTTCTCCCCTGACCGACGTCGAGCCCTGCTGCCACTGCCTGGAACAACTGCCACCGCTGGAGGATCCTTTCCGCTTAAGGTACTGTGTTCTGCCTGGCTTCCCTTGCTACCGACTGTACGGGGTAGATTTAGTCCCCGGCTTTCGAACCTGGGAGTGCCTGGGACACTTTGGCTAAACTTTCTGAGCCACTCTAACCTCTTTTTGACTCTTTGCAAGACTTTGAATCTCTAACTAACAGTGTGATCTTGGGCACATTTTCGCTCCGGCTACTCTAAGAGTGGGCCCTGCCTAGTGACTTTTGCTCACCTGTGACTTTATTCTTCTTTAAGCCTATTGCAAGTGCTCTGGACCTTAGAGTGGTGTGTCTAACCCATTTCTGCTTTTTCTCTCCCTTTCTTGGAAACTACTAGAGTGTCATCTAACGTTAAGCACTCACCTCTGTTTTAATTAAGTGGTGTTTACTTAGAGTTGTCTAGATAGGAGAAAGGATTGAATCTACTTTCATTATAACTGTGTTGAAGTGCTTTTACTATATTTTTGCTAGAGTGTTTTTAACTTATGTGTATTTTAAATAAATAACTATATACTTTTGAAACCAAGCTCTGGTCAGTGTTTGCTTGTGCTATTGTGTTTTGGTACATATTGTGTATACTTTACATACTGCCTAACTCTTCTTGAGAGAAGTCTGACTGCTCAGCCACAGCTACCAGGTAAATCTGGGTGGTACAGACTGCTACCAAAGGGGTTTACTGCTCTACCTGTAGTCTTAAATCTTTTGCAGTGTTCCCCAAGGGAACTGCACAGGTTTCTGCCTAACACCGACCTGGTCAAGAGAAAACTCCAACACAATAATTGACTATATCTTCATAACAGAAGGTATTCGGGAAATCACAAATCGCACTGCGAATGTGTCAAACCCAAATAGCGACCATCGTCAAATCTTCATCTCCTGGCCGGCCGAACCTTCATGCGAGCATTGTTTGAATCTTCCTGAACTTGAAATAACTAACGGGTTGAATCGCCTTAGAATTAAAGATCATCAAGCTCGAGATTTAACTAACCTATTTAAAGACACAGCGATGAAGGACCAAGATAAACTAAACTATGGCTGGATCTTACAGAAATATCAGCAATCCACAGCAAGAAATCAACAAAGAGCCAAACAGTTGCATACTCATTATTTCAATCTTCAAATCTTTTTAGAAAAAAAGAAACACTACAAACAACTCCGACAAATAAAGAAAAAAAAAGAAAATAATGCAATTGAAATAAAAAAAGAAAATCAAAAATTTGCCCACATAATGAAAGCATACAAAATGACAACGAAACAACATGATGCAGAAGAACTCTTGAAAGCGTTAAGTGGAAAAAACACGCGACAGTTGTGGTCCTTGATGAACAACGCATCGAAAAAGCAAACCCTAACTCAAGAGGTGGAATCACATATATGGGTTAAACACTATCAAAACCTATATAAGAAACCAATACTCCAACCAGCTTCAAGTCTACAAGAAGACACTGAACCCTGGACCCTAAAATGGGATATAGAAGATATCACCACTACTATGAGGAGTCTGAATTCATCTAGGGCCCCAGGACCTGATGGGCTGGCTAACAGCAACCTTAAAGCAAATCCAGAACACTAGGCCAAATTCTTCTCACATCTCTTACCCCTGATAGAAAAGACGAATGAGATTCCCCGTACATGGTCGACAGCCGTTTTAATACCAATCTACAAGGCAGGAGATAGAAAAAACCCTACCAACTACAGACCGATAGCACTATTAGATCCATTGGGCAAATTATTTGCAGGCTATCTTGAGAAAAAATTAACTGATTGGGCCAGACATCATGGTAAACTAGCAAAAAGACAGACCGGCTTTGTATCAAAAATAAGCACCAACGTTAATCTTCTGCTGCTGAACATGATAAAACACAAAGCATTTACAAAAGTACAGCAGGTATATGCAATCTTTATAGATTTAAAAATGGCCTTTGACCTAGTCAACCGACAACTTCTATGGTTCAAATTGGCTGCATGGGGTTGCCCACCGGCCATTCTGAAACCAATACAACAACTATACTCGAATACGTCAATCAGAGTTCGCCTCTCAAATGACGGAAAGGCAACAGCACCAATACTCACATGGAATGGGCTCAAGCAAGGATGTCCACTAGCTGCTTGCCTCTACAATCTCTACACCCATGAGTTTGAACGAAATATTCAACACACTACGGCAAATCCACCGAAGATAAATAGTGAACCTATCCAAACTTTAATATTTGCCGATGATATTATTATTTTGGACAAAACGGTGAAAGGTCTACAAACAACACTGAACAAAACGCAAACATTCATGAAGGAAAATGATCTACAAATCAACACAGAAAAAACCAAAATGATGAAACTCATAACTGAAAACTCTAAGAAGCAAAGGACTCCAAATCTCTACCTAGAACACAAAAGCATTCTGGCAACCAAATCCATAAAATATTTAGGTGTAATAATAAACCCATCTAAGAACGAAAAAGAATGGCAAGAAAATATCGAAGAAAAGGCAATATCGTTGTCAAGACAAGGCCGATTCTTTCACTGCAAATATGGTGCATATACAGTAAAACCTACAACTCTATTGTATAAGCAAAAAGTCATTCCAATCCTGACTTATGCGAGCGAATCGTTGATAAATCAACATCTATTGAAATGGCCAAGATATGAAGCTATATTCTGGAGGAAAACCCTTGCTCTGCCGAAATCTTTACCAATCTCTAGAATTCGATATGAACTTGCCCTCCAATCTATCCAATCCATTGTACTTTGGAAACAAATGGACCTATATAGAAAAATCATTTCGCAAGAAAACATCCCATCACTGGAAATTTTCAAAGATAAAAAAGATGCATTCCAAATTACAGCGTTAACAAAGTGGATAAGCAAGATCAAACGAAATATGCAAGACGAAGGCATTACTGAAGAAATGCTGAGAAACAGACCTCAATATGCCAAACGGAAAGTACAAGAAAATGACTGGATAAGAACAACAGAAGATCAGAAGAAATTTAAAAGACATCTAAACACTGCTATGGAAGTAAGAGCTATCAATGAGATGCCTGCGTACCTACTTCAATTCCCCAGTGTGAAAATTCGCGACTTATTTTTACGATTTCGTCTGAATATCCTACCCACGCGTGAATACTTGTCATTGATAGATAGAACACGTAGCATCTCGGCAATCTGTCGCTATTGTAAAGACCCAGTGGAGCAAGAAACCCTATTCCATCTAATCATGGTGTGCCCAGAGCTAAAAAATAAACGTGATATATTTAGAGACTTCTTCAAAATCTCAGAGCAACAAATGACGACAGAAGAGCGATGGGCAAAGCTGCTCCAAGGAAACAACCATTGGTTGATCATCACAGTGATCAAATTCTGGATCGAAATCGACAAAGAACTGTAAAAGAACAAACAGAATAATGATGTACTAGCATGAAGAGCACAAGGAAACGGGAAAAAAAAAAAAAAAAAAAAAAAAATGAAAAGTTTGACAAGTCAAACATAACATTTAAAAAAAAAAAAAAAAAAAAAAAAGTGACAGGGCATATTCACATTATCAAAAATGTGTATGTACTTTCTCGCTCCATTGCCACCCTAGTACAGTGTCAAGTTAGTCCGACTCTTGATCAAGAGGCCTGGTAGAAGAACTCGAAGAGTAGCCGTTGAGTTCTTCCCACCAATGTGTCCCTTTGTATTTCCAAAATAAACGACAAAGGAACCAATTAGTCGAAAGATGGATCTACTGCAGCAGCTGGAGACAGACACCGTGGAGTGTAGACAAGACAGCCGATCAGGGAACACTGCAGCGGGTATTGATGTACACTGAGAATATGGGCTGTAGAAGGGAAAGTATATATCAGAAGATTCAAGACATATAGGGGAGAGACAACTTCAGGAAGTGACAATAAACGATAATAAGGAAACTTGTATGATGAACAAATAACAAGCAGAGAGACTTACCAACGGGCAGACACTGGGAAGGCACTACTGAGAAAACTCTGCAAACCCAACCTATCCCTAACTCACGACGAAACGAGGACGCCTAGACGGGACTTGGCAGTCTCTAGTCCACAGACTATCCCGACGAAACAAGGACGCCTAACGACCTGAGCGCAGGGTCTCAGTCTCTAGTTCGTGCGCTATTCTCTTGGGTATGCAGATTCACTCAGGTAAGGTGATGCCACAGTGTAGAGAATCAGGTTGTTCCTTTTGACCCGGCGTGATGAATCCGAATTTTGAAGAAGGATTCTGTTGGAAGGTAGGGGCGAACAGTAGAGGCAGAACAGAACAGCAGGCAGGGCAGGTCAAATATCATTCCGGGGTTTGGCAGCGTACAGACAGTATAAACAGAACAGAACAGCAGGCAAGGCAGGTCAAAATAACGTTCCGGGATTCCGCAGTGTGCGAACAGTAAGGCAGAACAGAACAACAGGTAAGGCAGGTCAAATAGCGTTCCGGAGTCCGGCAACGTGCAAGCAGTTCAGGAGGTGACAAACAGTAGACAAAGGCAGGTCAATTTACGTTCTGGGGTTCGGTAGCGTGTAAACCATCCAATTGCAGATAAACAAGGAAAGAAGGCGTTTCAAGAAACACAGACTGCGGTCAAAGGCCAGGAATAGAACAGGCGCAGTCAAAGGGGACAAGACATAGGAATGAGAGCTTGCTGTGATTCAGACGAAAATCAGAAGCAGCGAGTACGGCTACCCGGAAGCGTTATAACAGGTAGCTGCGACCTCATTTGGCTCCTCGTCCTTCCTACAGCGCGGTAGTTTTGTTTGTGGAGAGGACGCCATAGTCACCATGGCAACATGGCAGCACGGGTTCGGAACAGGCATTTTGGCTCTTTAACAAAGGAACAGAGTTTCCTTGAAACTGGCAAAACCTGTTGTCGAACACTTAGGGCTGGATGTTTTGTGGTAATCTTGACATACAGTATATGAAAGTGAAATACCTTTTTGAATGAGGTGTTACTGTAGCGTCCGCCTAGAATACTGGTTGCCAGACAGGATGACATGGGCTGGAATATTACCTGTTTCACACTGAATACATTAAAACACGTTTAAAATTCAGTTCCCTTTCATGTTACTCTCCATACTACTCATGTTTTTCTGGTCGAAAAAAGTAAATTTTATAATTGAAATCTTTTGATCATTTCATTTTTAAAAGGTCAAGAAAAACAATTAAGTGTAGCAAGTGGGCTAAACCTCAGATTCCAATTATTATGCATTAAATCTCCAGTTCATTTTGTTAGCCCTGGAGAGGTTTATCCTCTCTATTATCACAAGAACCGTACATTTTCAAATATGAATGAGGGAATGGCTAAAGTAGCTTATGAATGTCATTCAGTGTACCAAGATGGTGCATTAGTTGTACAAAAAAGTTACTTTTTTGTATCTCAAGGCTGGCTTGCCAGTGATATTAATATTCCTTTGAATATAGCAATCACTCCAAACAGGGGGAGGGGGTGCACATGGTTGGTTGCGGTCCACCACCTCCAGCCCAGAAAGGCCTGTTACCGGCCATGGACGCACCCTCGATAACGGGGTGATAGATATTCGCACCCCGTAGTGTGTCCCCAATTATTTTTCTTCTGCGCAGTTCTCCACGCGAATTGCGCAAGCTTACTATCCCTGAGAACTTCTAAAACAATAGTTAGTGTACTTTTAGTAATATACTTAACTTCTTACAAGAAACAAAATGCATGCAAAATGATTTGCAATGTATGTACTGTAGGTTGCATTTTCAGTATTAAGAAATGCAAATAGGCATTGATAACCTACACAAAGATAAGCAAAATTTCATATCATGTACCTTCCACTTTTAAAATATTTCACACAAATATATCGCTTTCGTCTTGTCAAAATATCTCAGTTGGTACACTACATTGCAATTCAGTTTTCAACAAATTCTATCATCTATGGGGATAGATACAGTCAGCAATGGTTACACCTAACGGTTCGAAATGTACATTGCCACTGAGATGTTATGTGATGACTATTTATTATAAATTGCACTGATAAAACTATCACACAAGCAACTTTGTGCATTGAGAAAAGGTTTCTGGAAAGTGGCAACAATGGCAAAAGAATAAGAGAAATCCCTGCTGCCTCCCATTGCCCCTCCTGTTTATATTTTTTATAACATAACTGTATGTAGCAATGTTTTTATATTAAATGTACAAAATGCATATCTTCATTTTTTTGTGCACTTTGTTATTCTTATCAATTTGATGTTTTTTACACTCGTTATTTCCGTAATTCCATATTTTTAAAGCATTGCGCCCCAGACTGCAATACCTTTTTATGAAGTAAAACAAAATCACGTCATACAGAAAAGGCCAAACAACTGACCTCATCTGAAATCCATCCCCTGCTTTTTAATAAGTGTAGTGATGTCTCGTAGATCTTGTGCGGCCCAACCATTGCTTCCAGTTAATGTGAAAATGATGTTTCACTACAAGGCTTGTCTGAAAACGGACATCAGAAATGTAAAATGTTTAAATGTTTTGCATTACCTAACTAAGGAACATTTAAAATATCAGCACATTCGAAATGTTTGTGTCTATTAAAAAGATTCACTGCAAAGTAAAATATTTTCCCATGAGTAACATTTTCTGCACATCACGGAATTCTGTACAAGTATGTGAAACTTTGCCTTTAGTTGGCCAAAGAATAACATCAACAGTAACAGTTTGTCGCAGCATTGCCAATCCAATGACCTAGAAAATGTGAACTCACCCCCTGCATGTTCTACCAGTGTCCTAATCTCTGTTTTCAATGATTCGCTCTCATCCTTTCTTCTCTGAATTTCCTCAGCTCTTTTGCTGTTGTTTGTATTGGCTGCGAATTGCATCTCCTGCTGGTGTGCAGCTGTACTAACTTTCTGAGTCACCTCGTCTCGAAACAGCTTTATATGATTAATACTAATCTTTTTCCTCATGTCTTGTCCTCAAAGTGTTTCTAAGTACACTTTCTTTCCCTCAAAATACCTAATTATGTAAGGTCCCAGGTACTTAGGTTCCGGTGGACCTCCTTGGCGACCTTTCTTCCTGACTTTCAATAAAAGCACCTTGTCACCAACGTTCACCAACATACTTCTGCTCTTCTTTAAAACTCTTTTCAAATAAGCGTTCTGTTGAACACGTTGGGCGACAGCAACATTCTCCACTGCTCTAGTTGCCTTTCTTTTTAGATCTTTTTCTTCTTTTCCTTTCACGTAATCACTGTGTTCTGCCATTAAAATCTGATACAGCTTAAAATAAAAGTATTTTTAAACAAGTTGTTTTGTGCTTTCTATCAATAGTTAAGTGTAATAAAGACATGCTAAAAATGGCAATACAAATGTCAAGGCTAATCAAGGCAACGGGCCAGATTAGGCTCACTGTCTAGAAGGGAGTACAGTGAAATCAGCAGTCTTGCTGAAGCTAAATCAAAGGAAATGTGCTGTACTGTTGTTTCTATCAAGGTTTCCCAGCCAAAGCTTCCAAATCAGTAACATCATTGAGAAGAACTGGGGCATGCTCCAGCTCAACCATTTACTTCACAAATTGTTTCCAAGACCCCCTATGATGGCTTTTAAAAGGGGCTCAAATCTTGGGGACAAACTTGTATGTTCAGAGAGACTTAAGAAGGAAAGACAATTGGTATTCAGAACCCGCAAGAAAGGTAAATTTCCATGCCTCACATGTAATCATTGTAATAGCATTACAAAGGGTGAAACAATTTCACATCTGCATACTGGACAGAAGATACATGGCTCCTCTTATGATCTGCTGGAATGGCAGCAGGACTCCTCTTCTTATCCCAAATTCAGGTGAGTAATTAGACTCGGCCCTCCAATGGAAAGATGTGCCCCAAACATGCACGAAAAACAATCAAATGGGCCTGTAGGGCAGGGCGGGTTACTTCTCTGGTGCCCTAAATATATTGTGAAAGCACTGTGAAGAGAGGAACGTAAACTTCCCTTTAGTGGGCCTGTCAACTAGGTAACTGTCCCTACACAGACTCTAACTTTCCCTGTGTACTGGTGTGCTGTCCCTAGTCGGCGATGGTGGGTCACCTATCTAGGTGAAAGACAGGGAGAGACTGTCCCTATCTCAGCTACTTCTAAAATTGGATTGGTTCCCAACTGGTCTCATATTGTTTTTATTTGTGACCGTTGTACCAATATCTACTAAAACCAAAAGGACATTTTTAAGAAAAAAGAAATTAATCATTGGCAAAGAAAGAAAATAGCAAATGGGCGAAAGCCTTCAATTGTAAATCTATTATTCCGGTTATTTTGCCTGGTGCATGTTTCTGCTTTCACACATCCATTTAAGTTGTCATGCGGTTTTGGTGGGATAAAAGTAAGTTTTACCACCTTCGTCAGGACGGTAGCTTCAAGCAGTAGTCGTGAACCACCCTGATTGTGTGTTCTATATGCTTATATAAGTAATGTGCTCTTCTAATGGATTGTGTCCTCCCACAGATTCATGATCTTAAGACTCCAGATAGCAGTAACCTCTGCATAGGATGGGGTCGAGAAAAAAATCTGTAAGGCTGCTCTGCCAAAGCAGGCATCCTGGTCTGATAGCATGTCCAGGCAATAATGTTTAGCAAATGTGTGTAGGAATGACCATGTCGCTGCCTGACATATGGTTTGGGGCTCCTCTTTGGGAGTATGGATGAATCAGCTACTATTTTAGTAGAGCAAGCCCTCAGTCATTCTGGAATGGCCTTGTGTGCTATATTGTAGCATTCAGCGATAGCTAGGTCAATCCATCTCAACACTGTTTTGTCACTGACTTTCTCAACCATGGGCCATTGGAGCCACAAACCGTTGGTCTACACTCCTGAACTGGCTTCTGCCTGCAATATAGACACTTCAAGCCTGTTAAGGGTCCAATCTATGCAGTCTTTCCTCTTCCCTGGATGGGGGAGAATAAAAACCTGGTAAATTAATATGGGTCAAGTGGACACCAGCTTTGTGTCAAGTGGACAAAACATATACTGGCCCTTTTAAGAATTGAAGCATCAAGGGCACAGTAAAGTAAGAACCATGATCGGGTTTGTACTTAAAGATGTAGAGCGCGGCCAGATATTTCTCGATGTTGCGACCTGTAGCCCTTGCTGGGATAGAGGTAACAAGAAAGTACTGCAGTGATATTACATGGAAAAGGATCCAAATCCTTGTCCCTCCACCATCTGCAAAATGTATTCCAGCGGCAGAGCATCTTCGTTTTGGCCTTTCAGCCAAAATCAACACCTCCATGATGACTTCAGGGAGATTACATATCCCGTAACTCATCCTCTAAGTAGCCAGATGTGGAGATTGAATATTGACGTTCAGGTAGAGGACTAGGCATCACCCCCCCTCCCGACTCCCCTTGCGAAGGTAGTCCACCCTTTTTGGAAGGCATTGTGAAGGGCAGATTGGCAAGTCCAGAAGGTCTGGGCACCGTGTCATGCTGGCCCAATCTAGGATTGTCAGGATCATGGTTGTTGCAAACCTTCTCAACCTCCTGATGACATGAGATAAGATGAGAATCAGTGGCAAGCGAATAGAAATGGAAAGTTACAGTGCACCACAAACGCGATCCCCAGTACTCCTCTCATGAGAAACCAAGCTCTGCCTGTTCAGAGTATCCACCATTGTGTTCTCCTTCACGGCTTGATGAATTGCAGACAAATAAAACCCCTTTTGTCATGGGGTTAGAGGAAGTACTTCCCAAGGAGGGATCCAATACGTTTCCGATAACCTAGAGTGTTTGCAAAGGTGTCATCTAGGACTTTTTGAAGTTGAGGGAGAAGCCCAGCTTGTGTAGAAAGTGGCAGATGCGGTATAGGTGATCGGCAGGTTTGATCCTGCGAGTGGACCCTAACCAACCAATCATCAATCGTTCAAGGAAGGTGTCGATTCCCTTCCTCCAAAGATTGGCTGCCACCACTGACAATTTGGTGAAGACCCTAAGGGATGAGGTGAGCCCAGGCGGCAGTACCCAAAACTGGTAGTATGCGCTATGGATTACAAACATCAGGTACACACAAACTGGGAATTAACCAAACTCCCTGCACTAGTTGCTTGGATTTAGTAAGAGGTACCGGAGGGTAAGGATCTTCTCTATCTCCTCTTTGAAACATAGAATGACAAGGAGAACTACCGGTACCTAACAGCGCCTTCCCAAACCTGATTTTTGTCATCAAATTTCTTAATGTATTCGTTAGTATTACAACTAATTAATGTGAGAGTACACATTGCAGGTTTATTTCATTTATTTATTAATTGTATACACTTCCAAAAGCCTACATGTGTTTTGAGCTTAGCTCTTTGTCAGGGCTCAACATTTGTGCATCAAATAGTTTATCGCCATCAATTACCTATTAGTTTCATTTCAAAAACATATAACTTCATTTAAAGAACCATGCGCTGTTGGTATCCCTAATAGTGTGATAGTGCCTCAAAAATAGAATTTAAAATGTTTGCTTCATAATCACATGAAGTCAAAACAAGCCAAAATTAAAATAGATGCGCAGAAAGAAAGAAAAAAAAATTACATATCAGTTAATCATTCATGAATCATGGATTAATCTATTACATTAATGTACATATTGTAAACTTATAATACATAATAGTGGATAACATACCCCACTACTCTTTTATCCAAAAAACACCCTTGACACTGCATGGGTCCGTAAGCATCACTCTCTGCTCACTATTGTCATCTCCACTAATGACTGTTTTGCTATATAAGTGCCTTTAAAAGAATGACCACCATATTGCAATGGATAACTGGTTCCTGGTAGAATAGTCATAGTGCACGAATTGCCATGATCAAAGTGTGGCACTCCCTCATTGTACTGGTGAGATCTCTCGTATATCGTTCTCTTGAGCAAGTACTGTGTTATTCTCTGTAAGCAAGGAGAGAAAGGCTATTTGGTAAGGACTGTGACTTTACAACATAAATTGATCAGTTATGATGGGCATGTAGGTTAAATAGACCAACCTTGAAGTTGAAATTGTACCATGCTAAGTGTGGACTTGGTCGTATCTCTGACTTGCATTTTAACAGGTCCCCCAATTCATAGTCAGCCGTAGTGGTAAACCGTGCATCTAAACGTGGAATCTGTTTGCTCCTATATGGTACAGACATTTGCAGTCACTGTAGTAAATGCATCGTTAAAAGGTGAATAAACAAATCTAAAATTGTGTCGTACTCCGACACAATTGAATTTATTAGCCTTCTCTCAACTAATAATACAGAGATAGTTCGCCTGGATCTGGATAGCTGTCTTGGCGCCTTGAAATCTCCCAAGTGCCATTGCATGTATTTATATTGAATCATAGGCGCTTATCTAGGGTATGCAGTGATATTATCGAATAGAAAACCAGGAATGGGTGTTTAAAGATCCCCAAACAGCTAAAAGAAAATAACATTTTAAAAAAAATGTACATGTGTGGTTGGGAATGGGAGTAGTAGTTTTTGGGTGGGGAAAAGTATTTATTTTTTTAAAGGAGGGCTTGGGGGTGAACCTCCCCAAAAATAACAAAAAATAATTTGTTATATTTCCTTAGATGTTTTGTGTTCATTCAACTTTCCTTCTTTGTTTTATAATTTGATATCATTGCATGTAACCTGTGTCAAGTAAACCATAAAAATAAATGACAGCGACAGATTAGAGTCGCACTGCTTACTGTCGATCTTTCATGAGCACCATCTTATAGTTAAAACTAAGGTAAACTTTAACAATTACATTTACTACCCTTTGAACATTGTCAAACTGGGGATAGATTTCCTGTTAAATCATTCAATTCCCTCTGATATTCGGATGATTAACATTATCTAATAACCAAATTGATATACTCAATATTGTCACTTATTAGAGATCTTTTTGGACTATATTTTTTACTATCTCGTGGTATTTTCTTTTGTGGTATGATGGTATTTTGTTAGCTCTTGGTAATATATTGTAGTGAGCTTGTTGGTGTATTTTTATAGTGATGAGACTAATTTCAGAATGCTATCTAATAATTATTTTATCAGTGTCACTAACAGTAAGCAATTACTGGACTAAGTACACTCTCGATAATTAACTCATTCCCTCCTGTGGTTTCTTCTGTACAATACCACATTGTGCCCTTTTGGTTGCGTTTCAAAATACATTGAGTACAACTAGTTGGTTGTGAAATGATCACACGCACACCTAGCACTTCTGAAAACTCAACTCACAAAAAACAATGTATTTTATGCTTTACCACGCTTTTGTTACGCTCATCTGGTATCCATGGGGATGCCACCCAGCCCTGGTTGGATGATTTGCACTCTCGAACCCTCTCCTGGTCCCTTGGTAAGGCCTCTGGTTAAAGATGTGTCTGCAATATTGGAGAGCTGGATTCAATACCAGATTGTCTTTATGTTTTCCCACCTCCCTTGGCCTCAACTCCTTCCTCCCCCTTAGGCCTTCTCCTCACCTTAATATTGTAAAAGGTGGATTCTCCGTCCTGCTCCTCGTGGCAGGGGTGCGTAGATGTGGGGGGCGAGCAGCGACCAAGTTACTTCACTGGTGCAAGCCCCCTGTGGGAATCCAGGCCTGCTGCGACTCCGTAGGTTTGCTGCTTTACAGTCTTTATATGCAGTTCTTATGTTCCTCTTAGTTCGAATAATAATGTCTTGCTTCTTTACTTTTAGGTATGGAAAGGTATTTTGGTGTTATGCAGTTTGAAGATGAGCATGGGCCGATAGGTGAAAGAGCGGTGTGCGCAATGCTGTCCGGTGAGCGATGCACGATGCGCGGCGCTGTTTCATCTTTTATATTGCTAACCTCTGTCTTTTCTCTCCTTGCAGGTTGCGATGTTCCTCGCTGAGCGCCATGATGTTCCAGCAATGATACTGACCAGGAGATGACTACCCCGGTAAGAATTGTGTGGCTTTCTTCGTTTAGGAGGAAACGTGAATAAACGCTTATTAATGCTGTCTTTCTTCCTCCTCTTTCCAGGTTATGGTATTCCAGTATGCATGCAGTGCTGCATGATGGAGTTCGTACCTTCAGGTGAGTGGAACTGAAGTCGGCGATGGATTGAAAACAGGATACTATTCCAGGTAAGTTTCATAGTGTTCTTTCTCTCTCTGCAGGTCCTTGGTTTCAGGTAAGCTGGCATCAAAGAACTGGACACGGTGAGCGTTACACTGCCCACAGCAGAATAACACAAAACATGTTCTGCTGTTTGGGTGTGGTTTAAATAGTCTCAGGTAAAGTAGTCCAGGTAAAATAGTCCTAGGCCTGCCACACCCAATGTAGTCCAGGTAAAGTAGTCCTAGGCCTGCCACACCCAAAAGACTAGACTGCGATAGCTCAGTTCCTTGTAACTGAGCTATGTGTGTGTCTCCATGTTGGCTGAACCCCCCAAGTTAAATAGTCCCAAGTAGATAGTCCCATTCTAATGTTGGTCTTCATGATGGTTATGAGCCTGGCGCCAAAGGCGCCAGGACTGATTCCAAGAGAGTCTTGGATAAGGTTTTAAGGCCTTTGACCTAGCCCTAACTGGAAGGCTGACTTGCCAGTGAGGGCCAAGGTTAAGGGTCATGACAGCTTTACCTCAGTCTATGTGCTAACAATAATTCAGACACATAAGAGTACAAATCCAATTCTTTTTTTTCTTTTATGGCTTTATAAAATTTTAAAATTCAGAAAATGACATAATAGTTGCATTATGCTGTACTACTTTACAGTGGCTTATACATGAACATGGATTTAATGCATTTCATTAAAGAGCTTGCACACATTAAATAGCGTTTCTAATAATAAGCTTCAATTTCACATTTGTTGGCCAGCGCACAGTCTGATGAGGAAACTTTGAATGTTCTTCTCACAATCCTTGGCACTTAGGAGCCTGTTATCTTAAGAAAAGCTCACTTCATATATGGGAATCCACGTAAAATATAGACCTTGAATTACTTTAAAAAACAAACATAGGAGACCGGTAGGGGGCACGGGAGAAGATGGCCACATAAGCGTCCAGCTCCCGTCTCCTCCAGCAATAAAGTGATCAGAACATAAACCTCCACCCGGAGACTGCAGATATGCTGGCGTTTGGAAGTACGCTGCGGTATATGAGACATGAGGAACGGGCCAAAAGAGACAAATAGTTGCAAATATGGAGGAGGGTTCCAGAAGTCAGCACATGTGGAGGTAGCCAGAAGCGGACCCCAGACACAAGCGCCACAGTGAGGGGCGTTCCGTGGAAAAGTAGAGAGGCTTGGCGGCCCAGACAGAAGGGGAACCAGAGGCATGACTGCGTGTAAAGCGGAAAGAAGGAAGTAGGTGCAGGCCTAGCCGGCAAGAGGAGGCCCCCCCGTCCCCTGGAGAGTGCAGAGGGTCGGAGAATCAGAAGATGCCTGCCCAGGAGGAGCGAAGACCAGCTGGGCAGGGGAGAATCACCAGACACGACCCGCTGCTCACTTGCCCCACCCCCAGCCACCAGTAGAGGAGCAGAGGGAGCAACAGAGGAGCTGGGAACCAGACACGCAGATCGGAGGTGCCGTGGATACCCTCTGAGGCCCATAAACCCCCGGAGAAGTACAGCTCATAGAGAAGGGGCTGGTATTCCTCTGGGGGTGCCGCAGCACCACATTAAACAGTTGGGGGAAGCATTTTCTGAGGCCCAAGGAGGGATACCTGGGAAGGTGGCGCAGAGGCCCTACAGCATGAAAAGGAGGATGGAGGAACGGTGGGACAAGGAGTAAACATAGTGAAAAAGCCCAGCTGCACTCCAGAGTGCTTAGGACGGTGGGAAAAGAGCATCTGCGGGGGAGAAAGCTAGGCTGGGAACTCTTTAACCTCAGCCTATTTACCCCGAAGAGAACCTTGCCTACACAAAATACAGCACACGAAACCCAGAGAGGAGAAGAGAGACTGCTGTGAGGAACTGAGCCCTGTGAACCACCCAACAGGACTCCAACCCCTAATATGAAGACTGGTGGTAGAGGAGCTGGGATCACTGTTGCGGCAGGTAGAGGGGGGCTGTGGTGGCATTGAGGAAGACGGCACCCATGAAATAAATAAGCCACTCACCCAACGGAGAAGAGCAGAATCACGCCAAGGCTGGCAGATACCCCTTAGCTATTGCAGACACACAAGAGGAAGCAGGGCTAGGCTGAAGAGGACATAAACGGAGAACCTATAACCCAATAACTACTTGCCAGGCACATATACCGGAGAGCGTACATACCGCTATAAGCAAAGACGTGCAGTGAAGAGAGCACAACCTCGTCTGCTCAGTGAATGACGGTGGAACGATTGAGGTGAGGATGGAGGGATAACAGAAGCGGGGCAGACTCTTGGAGCACAGAGCATAGAGAAGGGAGCCGGGGGAGAAAACAGGAGGAGCAAGGGGCCACAACAGAAACAGGACGAAAGGGGAGGCGTGAAGGAGGCTCAAAGAGGAGAATATGGGAAAAAGGAGAACCAGAAGAGAGTGAAGAGGCGCCCCTGGAACAGAAATGGGATAAAGATGGACAGCACAATGCCACAATCAGGGTAAACGGGGGGGACAATTAAGAAGGTATTAGAGATGAAAACGATGACAGATATGGACATGACCCAATTCTCGACTAAGGAGGACTCGAGACATATACTGGCGGAAATCAAGGCCCTCAAAGGAGACATCACTGACCGAACTAACAAGCAGAATGACGACGGTAGAAAACAAAGTAGAAAGCCTTGAGTGCAACCAACTGAATGCATACATGGTTGAAATGAGGCTGGACGCCAGAATGACAGAGATGGAGCTTTCGGCAGAGGAAGTGATGTTGAAAATGGATGACTTAGAGAACAGAGAAAGGCGGAATAACATAAGGATACAGGGCTTGAAAGAAACAGCGAGAGAATCCCTGAGACAAGTGGAGGATAAAGTGCAGGCTGTGGTGCACCACCTGTTCGAGGCAGATGGGGGAAAACACATGCAACTTGAAAGGGCCCACAGAGGAGCTTAAACCATACGGGAGCGCCCCCGGTCCATAGTAGCAAAGTTTTTGAGCTACAAGCACAAAACAGAGCTCCTGAACAGGGCAAAGCAACAAAGGGAACTGGATTTTGAAGACTCCAATGTGATGATTTATCAAGACTTATCCAAATTCAAACTCTCAAGATGCAGAGACTGTAAGCCCCTCACAAAATTGCTCCATCAGAAGGGCGTCAGATACAGGTGAGGATACCCATTCTCACTGCAATTTTAAGTTGACCCTATGGACTACTGTATAACGTCGGCAGAAGAGCAAGCCCTAGGTCACCTCACAGCGGACACAGAGATGGAATTAAGAGGCCCCGCAGGACCGAACACGAGCAAGGAAAGACCAAGTTCATCATCGGGGCACAGAGGAAGAGGAGAAGACAAACTGGCAGAAAGTACATGCGGCTGAATGGATCATCACCACACAAGACCTAAAATGCCTGAGCAGCCGCAGGAATAAAACACAAGAGGAACGAAGATGAAGTGAAAGAAGATGAAGCTATTGCAAATCCAACTGTCGAAGGTACCAGTAAGAATTTGAATTGCTGGAGGAAGATGCATATCTACACTCCAAGGTGGCCCTCAGTGGGAGAGAGGGCACCTCTACGACTGTCATCAAACTCAAGTTACAGTTATAAACAGTTGTGAAGATGTTGGGGGGGTTATTGTAATTGGTATGGCTCCAGGGGAGAAGACAGCGGACAATAGGAAAGTAGCCCCCATGACAAGGGGGAAGAGATAAGGGTAGAGTCACTGGTTGGATTAACAAGGAACGGGTGGGCAAGGTGCTGCATTCACGATGGCGAGAGGTAAAGCTAACAGGGGTCTGGTTGTGGGTACGCTGAACGTTAAAGGTTTAAACTCCCCAACAAAGAGGTCTTTGGTTGCCAGAGAATTTCGTAAAGCCTCCCTGGATGTGCTTTTTCTGCAGGAAACACGCTTACTACAAGGGGAAGAGCGGGCACTAAGAAGGACAGGGATAGGACAAGTGTCATGATCTCTGCTTCCAAAAGGTCAGGGTTTTCCCAACTCCCTTGGAAGCAGATCCATAACCCAGGTTCCGAGTGCCAACCAGTCCCAATTGGGACCTTTTGGACCCAGTCCTGGCGCCAGTGGCACCAGGCTCATAAATATGCCCAGTCCCAGCGCTGGAAGCGCCGGGCTCATAATGCTTGGGTGGACTTACCTGCAGCAGACCATGCTGCTTACTTGCCTGCCAGTTGAGCCTCTGATCCTCTTCTGTTTGGAACTACTTTTCCTGTTGGGTGGGGCAGGAGCCACTCCCTAGATTCAGAACACTGGAACTCTTCTGGAAAGCAGGAACTCTTTTCTTACCTAGGCGTGGCTGTGGAAGGAGACACCTAAGCACTACAGGAGGCTATTTAAACCACACCCGATGGATGAATCTTGCTTTGCGTTATTCTGCATCCTCTGCAGCAGAACGCTCATCGTGTCTTCTGCATCTGATCCTGGGCCTGAGGAAAAAGTCTTACCATCCTGAATCCAGTCTTCAGCAACACCTATAAAGACAAGAAAGAACAGGTTAGCATTACGGCCTTCAGTGACAGCTCTTCACTTACCTGGTCCATCGGCTGTCACCAACGCCTCGCGCTGCATTCCGGCATCTGAAAGACAAAGGCTTACCTACTCTTCGTGCGCTCCGGAGGTCTTCACACTGCATTCCGGCATCTGAAAGACAAAAGCTTACCAACTCTTTGCACGCTCCGGAGGCCTTCGGCGCTGCATCCCGCATCTGAAAGACAAAACAAGGTGCGTTTAAAGACATTGGGGAACTTTAATACTCACGTGCCATTACTCCTTTCCACATCTAACCCAGTGGGTATTCCGGCACCCTGCAGCCGCTCCGAACTTGTACCTGCAAAATAAAAAGACAGTTAGAGCGCATCGTGAAGCAGGCAACAAGCGCTTACTTACGTGCTTCCAGGCGCTTCTATTCATCACACGGGCTCCATCTTCAACTCACTTCAGCCCGTCATCCGCCATCGCCGGAACCCTGCAAAACAGGAAACATCATTACTAAAGACTTTAAAGGCATTAGAATTACTCGAAACTTACCGTTCGTGCAGTAAACGACGGACAGCAGTCCTCTGAAGTCAAGAGGCCTGCTCCCCTTATCCAGTGAAGAAACTGGTTACAGCACCCTGCCCCGAGGCAGATGGAGAGCAAGGCGTTCACTTACCTAAGGTGAGAGCGTTAACCTTTGGGGTTCTACAGGAGAAGAGAAAGGGAAGAAGAGAGAGACATTCAATAACCCAGTTCCTTAATCCCATATTTTCTATCTGCAGACATCTTACCCTTCGAGTCAGACATACAGTGCACAGAGGTCCAGCCCAAAGAGCCAGCCGTGTGTTACACATCACCTTTGAAGATACGGTATACGCCCAGTCAAGACAGGCGCCTCTACGGGAATCAGGTGAGCGTTACAACAAGTCCACTGGGCATCGGGAAACTCCAAAGAGGGGTGGGGTCGGGATTGTTTTAGACAAACATTGTAAAATACGGGAGTGTATAGCCACCAATCTGCTGGAAGGGAGAGCGCTGATATTGCGTGGCACACTTGAAGGGGTGTGAGTGCTACTGGCAGCGATATACGCCCCCAACCACGGGCAAGCACAGTTTAGATCTAAGGCGCTCAAAGCAATTCAAGAGCTAGAGGCAGACCTGTATATCATAGAGGGGATTTTAAATCCTGGGTGAATGAAACCTGGGACAGGAGAGCAGCGGGGGGCAGGAGGTACCGGGGGAGGAGAGGATAGACTGTGGCACTTAGGGTGAGCGATTGAGACACATGGCCTACTCCATGTGTGGCGAGAGCAGCATCCGAGGGAGGAAGGATACACCTTTTTCACAGCACTGCACAAAACATACACTAGGATTAACTACATACTTCTAAATAGGGACCAGGGGACAAGGGTGAAGGGCTGCGAAATCAGACCGGTGGGCTGGACCGACCATGACATGGTGCTCACAACCTTAGACTTAAAAGGGCTATATAGGCCGGATAGCAGCTTGCGCAGTAATGAAACACTCAGGAAAGACCCCCCTCTTTGTTGACCAGTTAGCCAAAGCAATCACTGAATATTTTGAGATAAATTACACCGGGGAAGTTCACAGAGAGGTTAGCGACATAGAGAGCAATGCTGATTAAGGACGGGGTCATGGTGTAAATGGGAAACAAATCTGAGGGAGGAGAGGTTGAGGAAGGAGATAGGGGAAGGAGAGGAAAGGATACACGCTACAGAGGGGAACATAGACGAGATAAGGGAGGAGATGGTTACCAAGAGAGCAGAATTGAAAGCGCTGGGGATGGGGGAGACCATTTGGAAGTTTTCGTACCTCAAACAGAAATACTACGAAAAAGGGGACATGGCAGATGCACTTTTGGCCGTGAGGCTCAGGGCACAGAGAGCGGAAAGGTGGGTATCCAGACCTAAAGCCTCATAGGTGACACCCGGGTAGCGCCAAAAGAAATAGCAGAACTTTCGCCCAGTACTATGAGATGCTTTATAAATCTGTAGCTCCCGGGGACGATACCACTGTGGAGGAAAATGAGGTGGATATGAACAGTCTCAATGGCCCAGAGGTGGCGCACTTAGAGAGTCCAATAACACCAGAAGAAGTACAAGAGTCAATATGGCCTCCCCCCCCCCGCGAATGGAAAAGCCCCAGGAGACGACGGATATTGTTACGCTCACCTGATATCCCCGGGGGCGTCTGGAAGGCACTGAGATCTGGAACCCTGGCTGCGTAGTTGCCCAGTGCTGAATAATGAATCTGCAATTACAGAAGGGAGGACTTGTGATAACTGTCTCTAATGGGTGAATCTCCCACCTCCCTCTGACCGATTCCCTTCCCACTGGGTTCTTTTCTCACCCTAGTTATTTGTAGGGTGAGCTATCCGTCCTGCGTTTCTTGTGCAGGGGCGCTTGACATTTGTTGGCGAGCTGCCCGAGTTGCTTCACTGGTGCAGTACGACCTTCCTTGGGCCCAGGCCTGCTGTGACCCCGAATATGCTGGTAGGCAGGTAGGTTTGTTAATTGTAACTCTTTGTTCTGTTTAGGGTGGGAATTTGTTAATTCCTTTATCTCCTTCTTTTCAGGTGCGAAGGTCTTGATGCTGGCGTGCTGGATGGAGAGGCATGTTTTCTAGGTAAGAAAAAGCGCGAAGCGCAGCGCCTTTATTGTCTTATAAGGCTAACCTGTGTTTTCTTCTTCTTCTCCTCACAGGCCGCTGTGGTGCTGCGAGTGGATGAGAGCGCGATGAAAAACAGGGCCCTGGAATCCGTTAAGGTAAGTACAGCGCTGTGCAGTTGTTTAATATTGAAAGCGAACCTGAATATGTCTCTTTTTCTATGCAGATGTTGCTGTGGTGCTCCGGATGGAAGCGTGGCGTAGCACAATGGAATTCAGGTAAGACTGGTGGATTTCGATGTTTTGGAAGCATGAGTTCTAATATTGTTTTTCCCTTTCTCGTTATTGCAGGTCGCAATGATCGAACAGC
The DNA here is from genome assembly GCF_040938575.1 of Ambystoma mexicanum. NCBI lineage: Eukaryota > Metazoa > Chordata > Amphibia > Caudata > Ambystomatidae > Ambystoma > Ambystoma mexicanum. Next base: position 454,599,346 of record NC_090932.1, read on the forward strand.
AGCTGTGGTAGCGGTTCGCCGGAAGTCCTTAAGCTAGTACTCACAGGTGAGTGATGTTTATTCTTCTCTTGGTTGCCACAGATTGCAGCCCAGTTGAGATGCTGAGTGCTGGATGGTGTTTTCTCAGGTAAGACAGAATAATCTTGTTCTTATTCTTGCTGGATTACAGGAAGATGCTGAAGACCAGAAGCTGGATACGGTGAGCATCACCCTGCGGGTTGCACAATAACACAAAGCATGTTCTGCAGTCAGGGTGTGGTTTATATAGCCCAGGTAAAGTAGTACCAGGGAAAGTAGTTCCAGGCCTGCCACACCCAAAACATTAGACCGCATGGCTTGGTTCTTAGAACTAGACTGTGTGGGTGCTTCGATGTTGGATTTAAAGGCCCATGTACATAAATGGGACCTAGTTTGAAGAGCCCTTCCTTCCTACATATGAGCGTGGTGCCAAAGGTGCCAGGACTGGCTCCAGGAGCCCTTTTGCAGTGGTTTTAAGGCCCTCACGGTTCTAGTGGGAGCCCGCTTGTGGCACAACTTGTGCCCCCTCACAGTGGTCATGACAGATATACTATTGGGTTCTATAAGAGGTACACCAGGGTCCTGTCTCAACACATGGTAAAGCTGTATAACCACATTCTAGAAATGGGGGGGGGGGCAGCCACATTCAGCAAAGCGCTAATATCTGTAATTCCTAAAGAAAGGAGGGACCTAAGCCAATGTTCATGATATTGTCCCATCTCGCTCCTAAATGTAGACGAGAAAATATTCAGGCGCATCTTAGCGACGTGCTTTTGAGGCGAAACTGCCTCGAATTGCCCATCCAGACCAGATGGAGTTTATAGCAGGTAGGCAGGGTCCAGATGCAATAAGGAAGACCCTCGACCTTATGGAACAAGTCGGGGAAGACTCAGGAGACCACGCACTACTAAGTTTGGACCCTGAAAAAGCCTTCGACCAAGTTGAATGGGGATTTTTATTTGCAGTGCTACAAAAAATAGGGGTGGGGGAAAGAATATGCAGAGCTATCAGGGCGATCTACTCGGGTCCCATGGCTAGGGTGGTCATAAATGGCACAAAGTCCAGGGAATTTGGATTCAGTAGGGGTACTAGGCAAGGGTGCCCCCTATCCCCCCTCCTCTTTGCCCTGACGATGGATCCATTAGGAGAGAAGATACACAGGGACCATCAGATAAGCAGCATTAGGGTAGGGGAAGAAAACCACAAATGAGCATGCACACAGATGACATAATGTTGTATCCCTTTGAGGTGAGGGGGACAGCCCTGAGGGTGCTCCGAAAAAATACTGTGAGGACGGAGGGGTATTGAGTTTTGGGGTGAACGTAAACAAGCCTGTCCTCCTCCCACTAAAAGGCGTAACTGAAGATCAAAGAGCAGAATGGGGAGAGCTGGGGATACCAGTGGAAGAAGATAGTATAAAGTTCCTGGGGATGAGAATACCCAGGGAGCTAGACAACCTATATGAGAAGAGCTTTCCCCCACTATTGCATCGGCTCTTTAGTGAACTGGACACATGGTCGAAACTCACCATCTCGTGGCTAGGGCGGCTGAATGCGCTAAAAATGGTACTCCTCCCAGAGTGCTGTATCTATATCAGGCACTGCCAATGGAGCTCCAAGACCTGCATTTTGAAGAACTAAAAAGAAGGATAGTGCGGTACCTGTGGCAGGGGAAGAGGCAAAGAGTAGCTTACAGACCACTAATACAACCCAAAGAAAAGGGAGGGGTAGGTCTGCCCGAAATTCGTACTTATTATAGGGCAGCCCGATTTAGAGCCCTGGTTCCCCACCTGCGGTAAGACAAACACAAACAATGGGTGGGCATCGAAAATTACCTGTTCAGACCAGTCATGCTGGGGTAATGGCTCTGGGCGCCGCAGGAAGCAGCCCGAGAAGAGTAAAGGTACACAAGATTTTGGGCCCACTCTGGAGTCTGTGGCGGATTAATAGGCAAATAACGGGGGTCACAACGTGGCCCTCACCTCTGAGTCATATTTGGGCCCCACCAATTAGAGATCGTATTGCAAGCCACAAGAGGTTCCAAGATTGGTTTCAGGCAGAAGTGGAAAGAGTGGGGCAGGTTCTAAAGAAGGATGTGTTCATAGACTTGAGCGAATTGGTTCTAGGTGGGGGGTAAAGTCTCAGTGTTCAAATACCTGCAGCTTAATGGGGTACTGATGTCAGAGGGTTGGAAGGAAGAACTGCAGAGGGAACTGACTGCTACAGAGAGAGTGCTGGATACGGGGAAAGAGATGAGAGGACTAATATCCAAACTATACCAAACCCTACTAGAGGCGCAGGGAGGAGAGATTGAAATGCACAAGAGGAAATGGGAAAGGGACCTGGGGATGGAAATAGAAACGGACCAGTGGTGTAGGTTATGTGTGAACGCACACCGCTCATCGATGGCCTGTCAATATAAGCTGCGCAGGCTCAAACTCCTATATAGGTGGCAGTGGGACCCAGTAAGGCTATCAAAGATGTATCCGGGAGCTGACCCCCACTGTTGGAGAAGGTGCGGGCAGAGGGCAGACTATTGGCACATGTAGTGGGCAGGCGAGAAGGTGCAAAAATACTGGAAGGAGATCCTGGGGTGGATAAGTTGTCTAGGCGGGGTTGATAGGCACCTGGACCCCCTTCTCGTATTGTTTGGGGTGGAGGTAACAGAGGATGACTGGGTCATCTCCTGCATATGCCACACTATTGCTGCTTGCAGCTAGGGCTTGTTTAGCAGAGGGTTGAAAGAGAGCAGAACCTCCAAGTGAAAGACATTGGGCCACAAAAGCACTGGATATATATATATATATATATATATATATATATATATATATATATATATATATATATATATATATATATATATATATAGATATATATATAGATATATATATATATATATAATGGAACAACTCACTAGACAGCTGCATGACCAAACCCCATTTAGATCAATGGAGTAGGCAGCCTACCTTGAGAAGTGCAACCCAGAGGGGCCTCAACTGGACGCGGGAAATGGGAACTGAGAGCCCGCAGATTACCTTGTTGGGGGAGTATGAACCAAAGCAGGAGGCAAGGGCAGAAAGGGGAATGAAGGGGAAGAGTGGCAAGAGTGGCTTTCAAGGAAGACAAGGGGAAGAGGAAAGAGCCCAATTGGCAGACCACAACCCAGGCCCCAGAGAGATGATATAGAAGCAACCAGCGAAGGTAGAAGAAAAGACTCACATTTAAAAAGTGGGGCAAATAGTGGCAGGAGCCTGGTAAAAAAAAGGGCTCCAACGAGGCAGCCACTGCATCCACCCTGGGGCTAAGTTAAATTAGAGGGGAGGGATTCAGGAGTTGAAGTGGGGGGGTTGAGGGAAGAGGTAAAATTAGTAGGTAAAGGAAGCAAATGGGGGACAATGTTATTGTTATTAAAAATGTTGTACAGTGAATAGCGTGATACGTATATGAGCACATGTACTGTTTTAATTCTACTTATGACAATTCACTAATGAAGCTTATTTGAAGAAAGATATATATATATATTTCTATCACACAACCTGTAACCATTTCTCACATATACTACAAGCTCCTCAATTACTGCATAATTACCTAAATATGTTGGCGATATTTCCTCTCTCGCCTACCAGACAGGTAGGACAGGAGAATTCTTATCACGTCCACTCCCTTTTTGGCTGGAACGAACGAGCCAGCCTTTCAGCCCCCTGAAGTAATCCAGAGATAAAGGCCCTGGAGTCAGCGCTCTCTCTCTCTCTCTGCCAGTCCGCCTGCTACCTTCACCTGCACATTTAGTTTATTTCATTTCCAGACCACCATGCATTTCCACCAATCTGCACCAAATCTTTTAACATGGACTGGTTTGCACTAAATGTTATTATGAGAATCTGTTATGTTAAATGGGTAAGGTAAATTAGTATGTTAGTTTCATGTTAGTTTTATTTTTCATGCATCTCAGCCCTCAACTGTGGTATCGTGGAGCAAAGTGATTATTTTTTAGCATGTGTTCTGTGCGTTCCCAACAATGGCATTTATTTAGATTCAGCCTGAGTCACACATATGAGTCTCACACCCTTGGCCTAGTTAAAATTCAGACCTTTGCTTGAATGTGGATGATAAAATGTGAAGCTACACCTTGTGGAAATTCAGTTTAGGGGGAAATATTTATTTACACAACCTCCTTTTTTTCTGCTGGGACACAACTGAAATCACTGCAGGAAAAACAAATCTGCAACTATCCCAGCTTCACCACATAATCAAGGTGTGATCTTGAGCATGATTTGACCTTGATCTTAATAGCCAAGAAACAAATAACAAGCAATTGGTAATATTCATACACAAAAACCTTATGTATATTCTCTATTTTATTAGAAAAAGCATTCTCTTTTTTTGTTGATATTCCAGAATGTTTTTTTGTCTTGTTATATTTTCATCTTTTGATCACCTTTATATTTTATTTTATCTTCTTTTAATTGGTGATCTCCAATTTCCTTGTTTTTTGAAATTTCTTGGTTTTTTTATAGAAATATTAAAGGAAAATAATGTTATTTTCAAAAATAAAACCATAAATCCATACAACTGTGCCTAAGAATCAGTACAAATCAGTTTGCAAAAATAATTATAAAAATAATCTTTAACAGTCAATTTGGAAATTGTTCAGGAAACCGTTCTTGGTGAAGGGAACTTCAATCCTCTGTAGGTGTGAATTCCTTTGTGTCATCTTCACCCCCTTTTCTTTAGGTCGAGGGGGCTTTCCGGGACTCCATTCCAGGGGCATCCTCCAGGGATCCGGGCTTCCAGGGATCCGGCGCACTGACAGGGAAAACAATTATTAATCTAGATTAAAATGAAAAAAGACAACCTAAGAATCAAGTGCATCAAACTATTTATTTTTTCCTTCTCATTTGGGCATCTGAAATCAAATTATATTAGACATACAATTGCAAATTATACAACAATTACCACATAATGCAGCCAGGACATCTTTTTGTGGACCATCTGAAAATAACATACATTAAACACAGTAATTCAGACAGCACTTGTCAGGCAGCAGTTTCAAACACAACCAATCTTCATAACAACTGAAAAAATTATGCAAATAACTGAGCCTTTACTACAATACCGCTTTCTCTTATTTACTTATCTATATTTTTGTTCACTAATTTGATATATCTTTCCCCTTTAATCCCTTCAAACTCCATTTTTATACCTTTACACTATTTACACCTATTGACCTGCTATGGTAATTCTATTTAATAGTTAAGCGCTTTATTTTCACACTATCAAATTTTTCACTCCCTGCTAGTCTCAATTCGCTCTAGCCTTTTCGCCTCATGTTTCGGGTGGAAAGACAGTTCTTCCACATATTCATGAATTGTGGACGCATTTACAAGAACCTGTTTATTTGTTCTGTAGAGTAAGTGTTGTGGCAAAACCATTTTCTTAACTTTTGAGAGCCATTAATACGAATGGAAGCCGCAAATCCTAACTAGATGTTGCTTCGGCTACACATTTTTTCAACATTTCAACTATTGATCTGTTACACCATTCTACTTCACCTGAAGAGGAGGGCCAGTAAGAAATGTGTAGCTTCCTCTTCACACCCGAAATTTGCCACATTGTTATCATTAATGCACTAGTGAAATGACTTCCATGGTTTGATTCTATTCGTTGAGGTAAACCAAATCTAAAAAAAATATGATTTACAAATAAAGTGGCTGCCGTTGGCGCACTGCAGTCTGAAGCTGGAATGCACTCCACCCATTTAGACATTAGACAAACGACTGTCAGTATGTACCTTTTTCCCCTTGCTGATCTCCTCACGGGGCTACATAATCTACCTGCAAATCAGGCCATGGGAGTGTCAAACCCCTTTTCATTAATGGTGAACTGTGAGCTGGTGATGCAGGCTGAAACTGTGCATGCACTAAACACCCTTTAGTGCAGAGCTCACCATCTGAGACATGTGTGGCCAATAGGCCTAATCTTTTAAAATCGCCAACATCATCTGTGAACCTCAGTGTCCTGCAGTTATGGCATTGTTGGCACAAAAGTGTACATAGAACTGTGGTAATCTCAAATTGTGTTTTGACTCACCTGAGGATATGTTAATTAGTAGAATGAGGGAACACTGTGTTAGTTAATATAAGTGGAAATGTTTATACTTGTTTCTGATCGCATGGTGAACGCCTATGGTATCTGAATGAATTTGGGCTTTTATTATACCTTAGTGGATTTGGCCACTTGAGTTTGGAATTAGATCTACTCGTATACCCTTATTAGGATGATGGAGGATTAATACCCAGGTAATTGCAACCAGTCTATCCTTTTACAGATTAGAGTTGATTCTGTTAAAATTTACCATATTATCTACCCTTTATTAGGGCATGGTGCTCCTTGGTGAGTATCACACCTGACACATAATATCCATCTTCCTTACCATTATACAAATCAGGAAGAGTTTGTCCGTGAACGCAATAAGATGAGTTGGCACTCAATACGCGATCTCCCCAAACTAAGAATTTAGATTAGACTTCATCAGCAGTATATCTTAATATCAGGCTTTTAATACTTATGGTTAACAGTACGTGTAGCTGCAACAAGAAATGTCGGCACAGAAATCCCTCGACTGCGTGTCTAGTTGTAGACACGACATCACGTGATCATAGCGTGTCTGGTTGCAGAGACAATATCACTTGATCACTGAGTGATCACATGAGACGGCACAACGGAAAGGGGACTGTGTCCTTCAATACACATCTAGCCCTTTTTGAGCCATATCTGCTAGAATATTAAATACACTAAACGTGGTGCTCGTGTGTTAGATGTACCACGTTGGGGCAGAGAAACTGAGGCGATTGTCCTTTAAGAAATGAACATGTCCGGGTCACGTGATCTAGGTTACGATCACATGACATATTGAAATTACAAATAAAAACGCACCGCGGGACAGAAGTCTGTGTTTTCAGACATTTCGCTGTTCCCGCGTTGCGTTTTGAAAAGTCCAGAATTGTAGGTAAGTTTTCCTGAAGGCATTTACTTTAGCTTCCAGATCTAGTGATTGCTGGGTACAGGTATACAGTACTGAGTGCAGGTTCTGACAATCTGGTAATAGGATTATTCTTTTTACAGAGTGGGTGCAACATTTTGCTTGACAACTGGGATAGGACCATTGAGGCTGGTCACAATATCAGTCTACTATCAATTATCCATAAATTACTTCAACCAGTGACAAGAATCAGAAGTGAAACGAGAGTCAGTGATGGGTATATAGACCCCGGATACTTCCAAGGTCAGTGAAATTAACATGTATAGTGCCCAAAAAATGTTTTCAAGATATATTGGTGTTCACTATGCCACAGAGACAAATTTAGTACAAATCTTTGTTTTCTTTGAAATTTGTTTTAGGAAATAAGGAAAATAATACAAATCACATCAGCACCTGAAGAAGGGGTCAAGATAACCCCCAAACACGTAGTGGATTAACATCATGTGATTGGGATTGTGTGGAAAAAAAACCCTTTTTTGTTGAATTGATACTAAAATTTGTGGAATTGTTTGTGAATGATATTATTTTATTGACAAAATGAGTTGCTCTTTTATCTGATGAAAAGTCTAGTATGAAAAATAATTTTGTTTAAACGAATGCTGTAATTCAGGTGGTTAAAAATATTGTATGAACTAAGAGTACAATTGACTGTGAAAAAGACATGTTCGAAGTGTTTTTTTCTGTTTTTTTGAAATGTTGACTTAAATGAAGTAATACTTTCCTTATTAGTATTCAATCATTAAGTAGAGATTATTTCTCGAGTAGAGTGACCAGGTACATGTGTTAAGATGGATTTCTGAACTCTGTCCTGGAGGGGCAGAGGTTCAGAAGGCCAGTCTAGTTTCTTGGAACAGGGTAACCTCTGGACAAACCAGACCAATCAGGGTAGCGATCGCAGAGGTCAAGACTAGGTCTCAAGAGGGGTGAAGGTGACTGAAAGCCTGCAATGACCACACAAAGCAAGGACACTTACAAATTACTCCAAGCAGGTGTTATATGAAAAATATAGACACACTTATTACAAGGCCTTTGTAACATTGACCGTAGCGAGAAATCACAATAAAACTCAAGTAAACCAACACATCACAATCAAATACAATATATATACAATTACCAACGAGTCTAACGAGTTAGACGCACAAAATGTGCAGACCACCTAGATGGGGAGGAAAACAGGCAGTGCGAATAATAGTTAGACCCAGTCCGCCTTCAGAGGCACCTAACTAGAAGGAAGTCCGAGCCCTATGAAGAGTGGAGCCTTGTGCTCAAAAGTACCTGCACACACGGGTGCCAACGGGCAAAGGGGAGTCTCCTCGAGGGAATCAGGCAGTTCAGTTCGGTGAACAAATGAAGATGAACAGAGCTCCGCGACTCAAGCGCAGCCTCCACTGTCGGCAGAAGAAGAGCGCGAGTACGGAAAGGCGTGCTGTTTGACACAGCAGGGAAAAGGTATGGGCTACTGCAGGAGGGCGACCAGTTCCTAGCGATGCTACTCACCGGTCCCCGATGCAGACAGACCCAGGCTTCTCCGCGTCAGTTTCAGTGCTGGCAGGTTCAGATACGAGCAGCGGACGTCTCGGCGTCGTGTAGATTCCGCGGCAGCAGAAGTTAGAGTTGAGGATGTGCCAAACGCAGTGAACCCACACAGATTGTCACCACAGCAGGGCGACGGATCGGCCGTGTGTATTTCAGCCCAATGTACACTTCTCACGTCAGACCTGGGAATGCCAAGTGTACGAATCGTGTGAGAGTGGCAAGGACTTGTGATACAACACAACCTGACAGCGTTTACAGAGCAAGACTCCTGGGTAGGCTGGTCAGTCCACTGGATGGCCCAGAGACACTTCCAAAGGCTTACGTGCAGGAAATGGTGAAGATGCTGAGAATAGTTGTTCCCACTATTCCAAAGGGTCAAAGTACCAGTACAGGCCTTCTCGTTCGATCAGAGGTAGAAAGGGTTTCACAAAGCGACAGCAGTGCAGAGGAGCAGTCCTTCAGCGGGTCACCAGCGATTCCTCGGTTCAGCCTCGTAGTTGCAGGATACTTGGCTCCTGTATCCCTTCGTTCGTGAGAACTCAGGAGATCGACATGGTAATGGTGTTTCCAGCCTCCTCTTATCCACAGTTCCCTTCGCGCCAAAACGGAGGGGCCCCAATGGGAGATCTGCTCACAAAACATTCACACCATACGTGGACCTATCACGGACCATGGTGGTCCCAGGCATTCACGACACACTAGACTCTCTGGCACCCAGGATGTGTATTGGGACCAGACATCCCAGCCCACATCCTGGAGGCACACACAAGGCCTGTAGAAGCCCACAAAAGCATCTGTGTTTCATTGGAAAGTACATGCCCAAATAAGGAAGGCCCCGGGTTGGCTCGACCTGGGGAAGGTGAAGGAGGCAAGACGGTCAGCGGACAGGACAATGAGCCTCGTGGTCTGGCCATTTTGGGAGCCAGGCCACCATTTTGGGCTAAGCGTGAGAAACGCGCTTAAACAGCCAAAAGGAGCTCAACACACAAAGAAACGATTGCTGCCACCAGTCCCGTCCGTTATTCACTTGCACCGTTCGTTAACAATCCAAAGAGAATATCTAGGGCCTGAAGAAGACTAGAGACCCAAGAGAGCAGTAACTTAGCTTACAGTGCCCTCTTTTGTCATGTTGCGCGAAAGCTGCAACATGATAAAAGAACTACGGAAAACAACATTTCCCGGTACTGACTGTCTTAAGGGCATGTCAGTTTCCCCGTAAGAATGGAGCGAAAGCCCAGAGGAGTGCGGCAGAAGGCTGCACTTCTCTGGCAAAGTCGAGATCATGGTGAAAACAACAGCAAAAAGTTTAGGGGTTGCCACATGGAAGGAAAATTACCCACAATTAAGAAATCTTTCCTAACACTCGTCCCTCCCAGACTATGGAGAGGGGGAACTAATCCACCCCTGGATGAGTCTCTTGTTCAGGTCGGTTAAATATTCTGGACAACCCATCATAGACACCTGGCCTATGCTCAATAGTGAAGTCAAAGCCTTGTAGACTTATGGACCACCTAAGCAACTTTGGATTCTCTCCCTTCATGTTCATTAGCCACTTTAAGGGCTTATGGTCAGTTTGCACAGTGAAGTGGGTCCCGTAGAGGTAGGGCCTCAGCTTCCGCAGGGCCCACACAACAGAGAAACATTCTTTCTCCACTGTGGACCATCTGAGCTCTCTGTCCTTAAGCTGGCGACTAATAAAACCAATAGGGTGTTCCTTACCCTTCTCATATACTTGCGATAGTACAGCTCCTATCCCAGTGTCAGAGGCGTCCGCCTGCACAATAAAAGGTCTTTGATAATCAGGGGCCCTGAGGACAGGGGCCTGGCACAAGGAGTCTTTTAAGCCGTTGAAGGCCTTCTCACACTCGTCGGTCCAAGTTACCTTCTTGGGTTTCTTCGGAGTGGTGAGGGCAGTCAGAGGGGCAGCTATGGTGCCATAGTCTGCCAAAAAGTTGCGGTAATACCCCGTGAGTCCTAAGAAGGCTCTCACTTGGGTCTGTGTACTGGGGGTAGCCAGTCTTGTACTGCTTGTACTTTACTGGGAAGAGGCTGTATCCTCCCTCAACCTACTTCATGTCCAAGGTAAACCACGGAGCCTTGTCCAATCTGGCATTTACTAGCCTTTATGGTCAAGTCTGCTTTCTGAAGAGCCTGGAGCACAATCCCGAGGTGTTTCACATGGTCTTCCCAGGTGGCACTGAAAACTGCTATATCATCCAGATATGCAAGACAGAATTCGTCCAACCCATTCAACACATGATTCACAAGCCTCTGGAAAGTGGCAGGTGCATTCTTCAACCCGAACTGCATTACCCTGAATTGGTAAAGGCCGTCTGGAGTAGAAAACGCTGTCTTCTCCTTGGCATGTTCTGCTAAAGCTATTTGCCAATAGCCAGCATTGAGGTCAAACGTGCTGAGGTACTTGGAGGCACCCAAGGTATCCACCAGCTCATCTGTTTGAGGCAAGGGGTGTGCATCTGTTTTGGTGACAGTATTCAGAGCCCTGTAATCCACGCATAACCTCAATTCAGAAGTGCCTGCCTTTGGAACCAAAACCACAGGGCTGGACCAAGGACTACTAGAGGGTTCAATCACCCCAAGATCTAACATTTTGTTGACCTCGGTCTTAATGTAAGACTGTACTTTGTCTGACATCCTGTACCCCCTACTCTTGGTAGGTACACTGTCTCCTGTGTCTATGTTATGTTTGCACCATGGTGTCAAACCAGGCGACTGTGAAAACAGGGGGGAAACTGCCTAAGCAAACTTTTCACCTCAGCCTGCTGATCTGAAGTCAGGTGAGGGGCCACTCGGACACCCTCAAAGGAGCTATCTGAAGGGCCGCTTTGGAACAGGTCAGGGAGAGATTCAGACTGCTCTTCCTCAACATCTGAAGCCAGCAGCAGTGCTGCGATTTCGACTCTTGGGACGAAAGCCTTCAGCCTATTTACGTGGAACACTTTTGGAGCCTGTCCAGGCCTTCCAAGGTCCACTAAATAGTAAACCTCACCCAGGGGCTCCACCACTGTGTAAGGGCCTGACCATTTGTCCTGTAAAGCTCGAGGCCTTATGGGATTCATGATCAGGACTTGCTGACCAGGTGTAAAGTTGATGAGGGAAGCTTTCTGGTCATACCAATGTTTCACCAGCGCTTGTCCTGCCTTCAATTTATCACTAGCCAAGCCCATCAGAAGTACCATCCGTTTTCTGAGCCCCAGCACATAATCTACTACGTTGGTAGTGACAGGGGGAGTGGGCATCTCCCATCCCTCTTTGACTATGGCTAAGGGTCCCCGTACAGGATGACTGAACAGAAGTTCGAAGGGGCTGAAGCCAACACCCTCGTGTGGTACCTCTCGGTAGGAAAACAGTAAGCATGGTAAAAGAAGATCCCATTTTCTTCTCTGAGGTTCTTCCAGTGCCCCAATCATGCTCTTTAACGTTCTGTTGAAACGTTCCACCAGACCATTGGTCTGGGGGTGGTATGCAGAAGAGAACTTGTAGGTGACCCCACATTCTTTCCACATAGCCTGCATATACTTTGACATAAAGTTGCGGCCTCTGTCAGACACAACTTCTTTAGGGAAGCACACCCTAGTAAAGATGCCAAGTAGCACTTTTGCAACTGACTTGGCAGTTACAGTTTTCAATGGGATGGCCTCAGGATATCTGGTAGCATGGTCGACTAGTATCAAGATAAACCTATTGCCTGAGGATGTCTGCGGGTCAAGGGGACCAACGATGTCGATCCCTACCCTTTCGAATGGTATTCCCACAACTGGGAGTGGTACCAATGGCGCTTGGATTGTTGAGCCACTCTTACCAGATAACTGGCAGGAGGCACAACTCCTGCAGTGACTTTCTACTTGCTCCCCCATCTTGGGCCAGTAGAAGTGCATGGATAACCTTTGCTTGGTCCTCTTAATACCAAGGTGACCAGCAAGGGGCACTTCATGCGCCAACTGCAGGAGGAAGGGCCTTACAGCAAGGGGAACCACCAACCTCCTATGGTCTCCTTCTGTAGACTCTGTGGGCTCACTATACAGGAGTCCACCTTCCCAATAAATCTGATGCGTCCCAGGAGGTTCACCCTCAAGCTGGGAGCAGGCCTGTCTCCTTAGGCCTTCCAGAGATGGGCACTCACGTTGGCCTTTACTGAATTCTTCCCTGTCAGGACCACCTTCTACTAACAAGTCTTTTAGTTCAGGATGGTCGTTGGAGTCAAATACTTCAGGCATCGCCACCTCCTCGTCAGGCCCAGGCGATTGACCAACTTCCTCCACCGCAGTGGTAGGCGAGTTCGGGGGAATGTTCTCTTTCCCTCATCTTGACTTGCTTACTCCTTTCGCCTTGGGTTTGCCCTTTGGCTGGGGCGGCGTATTGGTCTTGGCCAATGCTGCCCGTGTTTGAGACTGTGCGCAGGGTCTGTCTGCAGTGTCTCCTACAAGCCGTAAAGCTCTGAGATCGTTGCCTAACAAGACCTTTCCTGGGACGTTTCTCTGAATGTTCACTGGAATCCTGACTGCTGTACCATTTAAAGTAAGATTTACAGGTATTACTGGAAACATGCGAGGTGGGCCGTCAGCCAACTTAGTGGGCATCAGAGTAGCTCTGGCAACTTCCTCTGAGTCTACCAAGGTAGAATCCACTACAGTTCGACTGCACCCATTATCCCTAAGAGCTTGAGTATCAACTCCATTGATCAGCACACTGTCTTTAAAGTAGTGCTTGGTATTATCTGGAATCCTAGCATAAGTCTCTGAGACTTTAGGCTCCCAGGAACCCAGGGAAACTAAAACTACCTCAGCTTCTATCCCGCTGGGGAAGGAGTCTGAGGAGAAGGATGCTCCTGTAATCTCTTCTTCCTCATAGGAGGAGAAGGCCAGATTAGCCAAGTGGACCCCCAAAGGTTTAACCTTACAATGGCGATCCCCCTTCATGTGGTCAGTTGCTCCACAAGCAAAACAAGATCCATTGGGTCTGTTTACATAGGGAGGCTTATTGTAACCAGAGTTCTGTTTCGGAGGCGGACCTCCACTACCCTGTGAGTTCTCTTGCGTCTTACCCTTTTTTTTCTTTTTGTGGCCCTTTTCAGAAGAAGATTTATCAGATTCTCCACCCTCCTTATCTTTGGACTTTTTCCCTTCCTCCTGCTTACCAGGATGAGTTTTGTCCTTATGGGACACTCGATGTGACACCCATAAGTCTGCTGCAATGGCCAGCTTCTTAGGATCTATCTCCTTCGAATCAGCCAAATGCTGCTTAAGCTCCGGGGAAGAAGATGCAAAAATATGTTCCAGCATGACAAGACTTATCATGCCTTCAAAGGTAGAAACCTTATAACCTTCGACCCAGACAGTCGGTTACATAAGATACCCAAGTACCACCTTCTTTTTTCTTATACTCTCGGAATCGTTTTAAATATTGGGCAGGAGTCTTTCCAAACTTTAAAATGAGAGTTTGCTTTAACATTGCGAAATCCGCTCGCTCAGCCTCCAACATTTCCATAATGGCACTACAGCCAGAATGGGGCAGTCTGCTGAGTAACCAGGCAATCTTATCAGCATTGTCAACTTGTTGAACTTCACATGCATACTCAAACGTATTCAGCCAGTCCATAATGTCATTCTTTTCCTCATACACACTGAGCAGATCTTTTGGAAACCGTGGATGAGAGGAGGCCCCAGACCCATGTCCAGGACCCTTGGATCCATTTGCAACCTGAAGCTTGGCCAGTTCCAACTGGTTATCCCTGTCTTTCTGTTTTTCTGCCTGTTTGATTTTTAGCTTAGCCATACTGAAATCAAGCTCCTTCTGCCTAAAAAGCAGGTCATGCTTCTTGAATTCAAGCATGGCCTCCCCATCAACACTGGCAGAGGAAACAGACATCTCATCCTCCCTGTCCTCGCGGTTGCGGTGGATCAGTGCAGCGGCAGAACCGTCGGTTCTACCAGTGAGAGCAGCCCCACTTCCTTCCGCACTGTCCTCAGAAGTTATAGCGTCAAGCTGCGCTTCTTGCCACGCCACGATTCTTTGGATCATATCCAATTTGGTGCCTTGGGAGGAGACACCTCTCTCCGCACACATCTTTTTCAATGTCTCGGATTTAGAAGCATTTAAAGTTAACAAGGTATTTGTTTCCATACTGTTAGATAGGACTATGGCCTTTTAAAAGTTATACGACGACAATTCACCTCGTGTCCTGGTAGGAATAACTTGAAATGCCTTCGCTCGTGCGCAACATTGGATACCTTCAGTCGTTTCCCACCGCTGTACACCAATTTGTTAAGATGGATTTCTGAACTCTGTCCTGGAGGGGCAGAGGTTTAGAAGGCCAGCCTAGTTTCTTGGAACAGGGTAACCTCTGGACAAGCCAGACCAATCAGGATAGCGATCGCGGCGGTCAAGACTAGGTCTCAAGAGGGGTGAGGGTGACTGAAAGCCTGCAATGAGCACACAAAGCAAGGACACTTACAAATTACTCCAAGCAGGTGGTATATTAAAAATATAGACACATTTATTACAGGGCCTTTGTAACATTGACTGTAGCGAGAAATCACAATAAAACTCAAGTAAACCAACACATCACAATCAAATACAATATATATACAATTACCAACGAGTCTAACGAGTTAGACGCACGAAAGGTGCAGACCACTTAGATGGGGAGGAAAACAGGCAGCGCGAATAATAGTTAGACCCAGTCCGCCTTCAGAGGCACCTTACTAGAAGGAAGTCCGAGCCCTACGAAGAGTGGAGCCTTGTGCTCAAAAGTACCTGCACGCGTGGGTGCCAACGGGCAAAGGGGAGTCTCCTCGAGGGAATCAGGCAGTTCAGTTGGGTGAACAAATGAAGATGAATAGAGCTCCGCGACTCAAGCGCAGCCTCCACTGTGGGCAGAAGCAGAGCGCAAGTACAGAAAGGCGTGCTGTTTGACACAGCGGGGAAAAGCTATGGGCTACTGCAGGAGGGCGACCAGTTCCTAGCAATGCTACTCACCGGTCCCCGATGCAGGCAGACCCAGGCTTCTCCGCGTCAGTTTCAGTGCTGGCAGGTTCAGATACGAGCAGGGGACGTCTCGGCGTTGTGTAGATTCTGCGGCAGCAGAAGTTAGAGTTGAGGATGTCCCAAACGCAGTGAACCCGCACATATTGTCACCACAGCAGGGCGACGGATCGGCCGTGTGTATTTCAGCCCAATGTACACTTCTCACGTCAGACCTGGGAATGCCAAGTGTATGAATCGTGTGAGAGTGGCAAGGACTCGTAATACAACACAACCTGACAGCGGTTACAGAGCAAGACTCCTGGGTAGGATGGTCAGAGACACTTCCAAAGGCTTACGTGCAGGAGATGGTGAAGATGCTGAGAATAGTTGTTCCCACTATTCCAAAGGGTCGAAGTACCAGTACAGGCCTTCTCGTTCGATCAGAGGTAGAAAGAGTTTCACAAAGCGACAGCAGTGCAGAGGAGCAGTCCTTCAGCGGGTCACCAGCGATTCCGCGGTTCAGCCTCGTAGTTGTAGGATATTTGGCTCCTGTATCCCTTTGTTCGTGAGAACTCAGGAGATCGACATGGTAGTGGTGTTTCCAGCATCCTCTTATCCACGGTTCCCTTCGCGGCAAAACGGAGGGGACCCAGTGGGAGATCTGCTCACAAAACACTCACACCATACGTGGACCTATCACGGACCACGGTGGTCCCAGGCATTCACGACACACTAGACTCTCTGGCACCCAGGATGTGTATTGGGACCAGACATCCCAACCCACATCCTGGAGGCACACACAAGGCCTGTAGAAGCCCACAAAAGCATCTGTGTTTCGCAGAAAAGTACATGCCCAAATAAGGAAGGCCCCGGGTCGGCTCGACCTGGGGAAGGTGAAGGGGGCAAGACGGTCAGCGGACAGGGCAATGAGCCTCATGGTCTGGCCATTTTGGGAGCCAGGCCACCATTTTGGGCTAAGCGCAAGAAACGCGCTTAAACAGCCAAAAGGAGCTCAAAACACAAAGAAACGATCGCTGCCACCAGTCCCGTCCGTGATTCACTTGCACCGTTCGTTAACAATCCAAAGAGAGTATATAGGGCCTGTAGAAGACTAGAGACCCAAGAGAGCAATAACTTAGCTTACAGTGCCCTCTTGTGCCATGTTGCGCGAAAGCTGCAACACGATAAAAGAACTACGGAAAACAACGTTTCCCGGTACTGACTGTCTTAAGGGCATGTCAGTTTCCCCGTAAGAATGGAGCGAAAGCCCAGAGGAGTGCGGCAGAAGGCTGCACTTCTCTGGCAAAGTCTAGATCATGGTGAAAACAACAGCAAAAAGTTTAGGGGTTGCCACATGGAAGGAAAATTACCCACAATTAAGAAATCTTTCCTAACAACATGCCCCATAGGTTTTTGAGGCATACATTTCATTGGTATCGTGGGCATGATATAACATAAATCCCCGACTGACAAAGGCACTACCCATTGTATTTGGCCTGTCACGGATTCTCTAGTCATCAGTTTCTCTTGTAACCTAATTCTTTTTGTTTTTTTAATAACACCCTGAATGCTTCTTCCCCTTTGCAGTCCTCTTCAGTCAGTGGATTTTGCTCTGCATCTAGCAAATGGTTGTAAAATGGTCCTAGAATAAGATCCTCCTTTTGTGCCTTATTCAGGTCTTGATCTGGAGTATCAAATCTCCATTGTGCCACAGGTTGTTCAACTGTTTTCGGAGTTTTGAAGCACGTTCCCGCATCCACCTGTATTTCACCAAGCAGGTGTTTAATATAGAATAACTCCACCATTACAGCTCCAATTTTGGCTAATTGACCTGCCTTATCATTTCCTTCCTTAATTTTCTGACACAAGTTTGTCTATAGCTTGAATCATCTTGCCATGTTTAAGTGGCTTCTGTTATATGTGAACATGCCTTTCCCCTTCCAGCCAGGTAAATACTCCACAAAACTATTTCGCACATGATTAGAATCAGTGACTAAAATTACTTCTTTGAGTCTATTTTCTACTGCTGTAGATATTGCCTTATAAATAGCAGCTAATTCTGCCACTTGACTGCTTTTGGGGCCTATCCTCATGCTCACTCTTGGAATGCCATCACATTTAAACCACACATTTCCTATTTCTGCCACAAGTTATTTTTCAGTATCATTTTCTAAATGGTATGCATAACCATCTACATTTACAGTTGGTAAATCCTTATATGTTTCTTCGTTGAAGGCCTTGTGTGAGGAGTGCTCAAATTCATTTAAACTTGTCTCTAGCTCTGTGTCATCAGACGCCCAGACAGCTGCACAATCATGCAACTCTGCTAGCGCTTGAGCAACTGGGCTTTTTTTATTTTGTCCATATCTCACTACTACTGGAAATCCCTGAAATGCTAATGTTGATGAGGTGATTCTTGACTGGGCCAAATTCCCTGATCTGATCCTCTTACTTTGCAAAAATTGCAGAGGCTAGTGATTTGTTTCAACAATCACCCCTCCACTTGAATTATGGGACGGAAATGTTGCAATGCCCAAACAGTGGTCAGAAGCACTTTTTCACATTCACTACATTTGGTCTCTACCTGGGACAATGCTTTGCTAACATATGCAATGGTTTTATTTGCATCCTGTTTTTGATATAACACTGCTGACATGCATTGGGCTGTGAATCCTATTTCTACATAAAAATCCTGTTTTTTTAATTGGATATGCCAAACATGGTGCTTTCATTAGATGCCCTTTTAGCATGGCCACTGCCTCATTTTGTTCCTTTTCCCATTCCCAGAGTACACCCTGCTTCAGTAATCTCATCAAAGGTTGTGTAATCTCTGCATAATTTTCAATACATTTTCTGTTGTAACTTGTAATTCCTAACAAACTCCAAACTTTTCAAATTAGTGGGATCTTTTAGTATCTGAATAGCTTCCACTTTTTTCTTTTGTGGGTTTAATCCATGCGCTGTCACTTCATGGCCTAGGAAGTTCACCCTTTTTCTCCACCACTGTGCTTTCTGTAAAGATACTTTTGCCCCAGCCTTCCGTAGCTGACTGAGTACATGTCTAATCTCATTGAAATGGCTTTTCAGATCTTCATGTTTGATTAGCACATCATCCACATAAGCTATTATTTCTTTTTCAGCTGCATCCGAAGTGCTTTGCTCAGGAATATCCCAAACTCACTCCCACTATTGCCATACCAGAAAGGGGTCCAGGACCATGCATATTGTGATTTGTCAAATGAAAATGCATGCTAGTGGCACACACCAGTATCCAGCTGTAAGGTCTAAGGTGGTAAATACCTTTGACCTGTGAACCTGTGCAAGACCCTGATCAATAGATGGAAGTGGCCACCTTGAAACTGGTACCTTTTTATTCAATTATCGTAGATCTGCACACAAGCGCCATTGGGTTTTAGCACACCTAATATAGAAGTATTTTATGAACTATGAATAGGCCTAATGATTTCTCTAGATTCTAATGTTTTTATTATTTCAGCTAGTGATTCAAAACATGCCAGAGATAACCTATTTTTCTGAACAAATACCGGCTCCTTACCATGTCCTTCTGGTAGTGTGGCCACATGCAAATCGGTCAGCCCACAGTCAAAGGCATATTTGGCAAAAACCTGTTTGAACTCCATAAATATTTTACTCAATTGGTCTTTTTCTTCTTCATTTGTGCAAGCATATATAGCTTGAATCTGCTCCTCTACCATTTTAGAAAACTCTGGGAAATCCTTCAAAGGAGGAACCTCTGTACTTTCCTCTAACTGTGTGGCAATGTCTCTTTGGAGAGTCGCTACCCTCAAATATTTGGGAATATTGACCCCCACTTTCATATGCTGCTTTTCTCTCTTAGATTCACCTATCTCGAATAGGATACAATCATCCTGATGAAAGAATACCATTTCACTTGGCTCAAAAGGGTACACAGACTGAACCTAAAAGATTCCTTTAGGCTTCGACTCCAATGATTCTGGTAATTCACCCTGTGCAGTCACAAAGCTTTCAGGGATGTTTCTGATCACTGGTTTACTGAAATCAGCAGTGTAGTAACATTTCTGTACTGCCATTCCAAATGCTGAATTCTCTTCCAAATGAATGTCTTGACACCCTTTATTGTCCACCAGGATTTGAATGCCTCCATCCCCAATCTCTTTGAGTGGTGTATATTCAGATTCTAACCCTTGTTGCTTTATAAATTCATTTAGGCATACAAATGCAAAAGAATCTTTTATCTGTTGTCCCTTCCTGTATTTTAATGCTACTGTAAACTGTCTGGTAATTGCGGGAACAGTAATATCCTTTTTCACCTGAAGCTCAATTGCATATGGCGTCATTTGGGCACAATGGTAAGCTTGTCTTTTGTCTTCAAATTCAGGTGCTGCTCCACCCAACCTGGACCAGACCTTTTGATTTAGAAAGCCTAATACTATACACATTCTGTGCGTGATGTAATTTCCCAAATAAAATTTGCTTTGTGTCCCGCTCACAATCCATACATTGTGATGAATGTTCTTAGAGCCAATTGTGATCTTTAACATTCATCTCCCTACAATTCTTTGTCCCAATTCGGGGTCATCTAGGCCAAAGATGTGTTGGTTCTTTATTTTAAACTTTGGGATCTCTTCTCTGTCAAGTATTTGCTGGAGTATCTTTTCACTAATGAAACTCCTTTCATGCTCAAGCCCCAAAATGGCCTCAATTATTTCAGAATACCCATTCACGTGGATATGGATCCATGGCTGCCCTTCTCCCATGTGTATTTTTGAGATTGTTGAAATGCATTTTTCCAGATTTAACTCTGGAGTAATATTTGGTTTGCATTTTTCTTCATTTAGATAAAAACACAATGTTTTTTCATCTATTTTCTTAGGGTCCAAATAAATCTCCAAAGACTGCTTCTCTTTTCCTACTTGCATTTCATCCTGACACATGAGTGACACTAAGCACACAGCCATTCTGAAGATATAGTTCCACTGCACTTTCAGATTGAGCACCGGTATGGCTTTCTTTTGCACTGTTGCTTCGGGTCATTATTTTCTTAGGCTTCAATGTCTTTTTAGCTAAGGGCCCCAATACCCCATCAATGAGTGGTGATAACCTCTTGAGGCAATTTGTCCCTATAAGGGAGGGTATTTCATTAATGGGTGAGACCAACACTTCCTGTCTCATCCGATGCTTCCCTATCTTTATGTCAACCTCAGAGACACCTTTGATAGGTATCTCTTCCCCATTGAAATTGTGCACAGAGCCTTTATTTTGCCTCACCGTTACATGATTTTGTGCTGATCTCCCTTCATTGATACTTTTCACCAGTCCTTTTGACATTGTTGCTTGGGCACCTGTGTCAATCATTGCAAATGCATTACATTTTTCTTCAATGGTGATAGGAGCATAGTACCTAGCCTCAACCTCTTCTAGTACGCACAAGAAATGT
Organism: Ambystoma mexicanum; assembly: GCF_040938575.1. Classification (NCBI taxonomy): domain Eukaryota; kingdom Metazoa; phylum Chordata; class Amphibia; order Caudata; family Ambystomatidae; genus Ambystoma; species Ambystoma mexicanum. The sequence continues at coordinate 454,620,368 of NC_090932.1, forward strand.
GAACTTTTACTAATTTCAAGACCTACTTTACTTAGCTTTGTTTTATTTTTTGCTAGGCAAATGGGCATATGAAATTACATTTTACCCTCCTTTTTGCCCACTTCATTTTGAATTTTTTTGTCTATTGTCCTGGGCACAGAAACCATTTGGAATGTAGCTACTGACTGCCCCTCTGACTTGGGACCACTGTTGTTCACATCCCAATTTCTCATTGTGCCTTTCCCATTGTCTAGATCCTCTCTACTTACTTACACATTGCAACACATTGGCTGGGTATTTTTCGCAAGTGTCACGTGACAGCATGTCAGCTTCTGGCACGTGACACTTATCTGCGTTTTGAACAGAGCCTGTAATTTCTGTCCTTTAGAATATCTGTTGATCAAAATATTCCTCAGATGATTGACCTGCACATGCCTTTTGGGCCACTGTATGGGTATTAACAGTATTTTGATTGTCAATTAAGGATAACCTATCTGTTGATCCTAATTCTTTGTTTTGTGTTTCATTGGATACTCTTTTTAAATCGACTTCTCTGTTCTTTGGGTTTTTCTTGTTCATTTTCCCTTTTTTGTTCTTCAACTTCACATACATGAATGGTCTGATTCAACTCCAAATTGATCGGCACTCCCTTTTTGTGTGTGTTATAATTCCCTGTCTCGCTTTAATTAGTTTGTTTTCTCATTGTTAAATCAGCAAGCAATTCAGTATTTTTATTCAAAGGCCACTCATGGGCATCTGTGTTTTCATGAGGGCAGAGGGCAGAGGTGATTAGCTATTCACTTGTTGTGGCTACGCACAAGATCACTCCTATGGCCTTCTGCACCTTCACTTGGCTGTTGCTTTTGGACTGCACATAATTTTCCTTTGGACTGCGCAACATTTTCCAATCTGTTCAGACAACATTTTTACTTGGCTCTCTACGCATTGAAATCTGTCCATGTCTATGAATTCCTCTTGGTAGTCTGGGCCGGTAATGATTAAACTCGCCCTGATTAGGCCTGTCCTGATATCTTTCAGGAGATTGATTTCCATTTGTCTTACCTCCGAATTCACGTGACACAGGAGGTGGATAATCTGGAGTGACCATCCTTTGACCATGGCCGACCAGTGGTTGTGACTGATTATATTGGCAAGGTACATCATTCATATTTTGTCTTTAATTTGGTGGGAACTGTTCCCTATGGTGGTTTCCATTTTTAATGAATCTATCCACAAATCTTGGTCTTTCTTGATGGCCAGACACATTGTGTTAGGGTCAAATCTACTCTGGGCCCCTAGTTTCTGATATGGGCCGTTGTACATTTGATTTTGATTGTTATTTAGGCCTGGCATATCATGGCGAAACCCCACTCTGGGAGAAAACCAAGATATCTAGGACTAATATAAGAACTTCTATCGCTGGGATCAATAGTTTGGTGTTGTGTCATGTCATTCCTCGCCTGAGTTTGGATTGATTCCAGCGGCATCTTTAAAGACTTTACCTTCAAAATTGCTGGTGTGGATTCCTTAGACTTTGGTTTTGCCTCTTTATTCTTAATCCCCTCCTCTTTCTGGCCAAACATCACTTCATAAGGTTTGGTCCCCTGTCTATTATACATTCTAGTGGCTTTTCCATGTCAAATTCACTGATTAATTGGGAGACAATTTCTTTTTGGAACCCATAAAAGTATGGGGTTTTAAATTCTACAGAGTAGGGTTCCAGGGTCACATCAGGTTTTGAAAGAACTGGCAATGAGACTCATTTTGCTTTGCCGTCATAGTATGAACGGCTTTCTTGGTTTCCTGTATAGACTGGTAAAGTGAGAATTGGTGTCTAATCTCATTCTCAAAGTCTGCCTATGTCAAATGTTCCTGTTCATTTACACCACAAATGATATTAGCAGATGATGCATCGAGAGTGAGGTGAAAGTACCATCTATATTGTTCCCTAGGAATCTGAAGGGCTTTGAATATATCGCGAATGGCCTCTAAATGGTCTTCCATAGTACAATCCCCTCCTCTTTTGAATGGTTTAATCAAATTATTGATAGATTTTATCATTTGTAACAGACTGCATGGTGCATTCTGGTATGTATCATTTTGTCGCTCATTCCTGTTCCCTTGTGGGCAAGAATGTGTGGGGAATATCTGCAGGTGATTTAGACCCTACCATTGGGTTATAACCAGGTGTGGACAGCTGCTGGTAAATTTCCATGGCTAGGGCTGTGATTGAGTTCTACTCCAGCGAATGTAGGACCCTGTCACTTTTCCTGAGATTACATATTTGCTGTTCCAGATTCTTGCACTGTCCATGAAGCTGTTCTGCTTCATGAGAGAGTGCAGACTTCTGATCCCTGACCTTATTAATTATTGCTTTTAATTCTGTGATCTGTGTCTGACAATGATCAAGTTCTTTGGCTTTTGTTTTTCATTTACATTCGATAATTTAAATATCTCCTGTTCCATAGGATGGGCTTCCTTATCTTTCTCACCTGTTATCTTCTCTAAGCGTTTGCATTTCAGAAACTGCAACATCTTTATCTTGCCTTATATAATCCAATATTGTTTTTAAATGGGTTAATTCTTGCTCACTCTCATTAAGTTGTTCTTCTCTCTGAGCCAATAGAGTAGCAAGGTTGCTATATTTGGATTGCAATTCTGTGTCTATCTCCCTCTGCTTGGCTTTAATTCTGCTTTTAATTGCTGCACCTGGTCACATTCACTGTCCAAACTGCATTGTAATTTGCTAATGACTTCACTGTCTTTCCTTTGCATCTTTATGGATCTGTGTAGCAGACACCAAAGTTTTGCGCAGAGTTTTATGATGCAGTTCTTCTCCTCTGTGCGTTCTAGCGCTCGGAATAGTCTAAGGAGACACATCGGCACAATTCTTCCTCCATCAAAAATACCTTCCAAAGCCTCTTTTTCTACCTCTGTGCTAATCCTACTTTTACATGTTGTCACATTTTCCGAGGACCAGTTTGCATGAGCATAAAGCTTCACCTCAAGGTAATCTGACAATTCAGAAGATTCAGCCTGAATCAGGGACATGGCAGTGCTATTGCCAATGACACTATAACAAGAGTCACGTGAGCACACAGCCTCACCACTTCAGAGCTCTAATTCAGAGAATGAGTGCACAATATGGTTATGCTTTATGATGCAAGGCTACACCCAGTAATTATTTTACCGCTTCCCGGCCAATGCACGAAAACATTAGAGATCTTTTTTGGACTATATTTTTTAGTATCTTGTGGTATTTTCTTTTGCGGTACGGTGATATTTTGTTAGCTCTTGGTAATATACTGTGGTGAGCTTGTTGGTGTATTTTTATAGTGGTGGGGCTAATTTCAGAACACTGCCTAATTATTTTACCAGCGTCAGTGATGGTAAGCAATTACTGGACGTAGTACACTCTGGATAATTAACGCATGCCTTCCTGTGGTATCTCATGTACAATTCCACATTACGCCCTTTTGGCTGTGTTTCAAAATACATTGAGTACAACTAATTGGTTGTGAAATGATCACACGCACACCTAGCACTTCTGAAAACTCAACTCACAAAAAACAATTTATCTTATACTTTACCACATGTGGTAATGTGAATTACCACCTGCAGTAAAATAGACTTACCACCTGTTGGACCTCAGTCTATGTGCTAACAATAATTCAGACACATAATAAGAGTATGAATCCAATTCTTTTTTCTCTTTTGTGGCTTTATAAATGTAAAAATTCAGAAAATAACCTAACAGTTGCATTATGCTGTACTACTTTACAGTGGCTTATACTTGAACATGGATAAAATGCATTTCATTAGAGAGCTTGCACCCATTAAATAGCTTTTGTAATAATAAGCTTCAATTACACATTTGTTGCTGGCTGGCCAGCGCACAGTCTAATGAGGAAACCTTGAAGGTTTCTCTCACAATCCTCGGCAGTTAGGAGCCTGTTATCTTAACAAAAGCTCACTTCATAAATGGGAATCCACATAAAATATAGATCAAGAATTATTTTAAAAAACAAAAAATGTTCTATCATACAACCTGTAAGCATTTCTCATGTATACTACACGCTCCTCAATTACTGCATAACTACCTAAATCTGTTGGCGATACTCCCTCTCTTGTCTACCAGACAGGGCAGGAGAATTCTTATCACGTCCACTCCTTCTGCCTGGAAAGAATGAGCAAGCCTTTCAACTCCCCAAAGTCAGCCAGAGATAAGGGACCTGGAGTGTTATATATATGTATATATATCCGCTCGCTTGCTCTCTCTCGCTGTCCTGCTACCTTCGCCAGTGAGTGACCCAGCCCTTTCTGCTTCAAGCTCATGTGTCATTCCATGAGAACCTCCCCTTGACAAATCAGCCCATTAAATAGCATGTGATTTCCTTCGTGCCTTTGACCGAAATTCAAACTGCAGCGCTGAAGAGAAATGCTACATTGATCGGGCGCTTTGTGCTCTGAAACAATGCAACGTCTTTAGCAGAACGGATCACACATTCCACACTTTAAAAGACAGCACAGCTCTCCGCCTGAACATTTAGTTTATTTAATTTCCAGACCACCATGCATTTCCATCAATCTGCACCGAATTTATATCATGGACTGGTTTGCACTAAATGTTACTATGGGAATCTGTTATATGTTAAATGGATAAGGTAAATTAGAATGTTAGTTTTATTTTCAGTGCAACTCAGCCACAACTGTGGTATCGTGGGGCAAAGTGATTATTTTCTAGCATGTGTTCTGTACATTCCCAACATTGGCATCTTTTTATATTCAGCCTGAGTCTCATACCCTTGAGTCACACATATGAGTCTCACTCCCATGGCCCTAGTTAAAATTCAGACCTTTGCTAAAATGTGGATGATAAAATGTGGAGCCACCCCTGTTGAAATTCAGATAAGGGGAAAGTATTTCCCTACATACTGCTTGTGCTATACCGTGGGTTGCGCAATACATGTAAATACACCAACCTGGTGGACTATTCTCATGCTTTAATAATTTCATGTGTGAGGTTGAGCTGATCATATGACATATAATATGCATGCAACACAGTTAGGTGTAGTTTGACTATGTACTCCTATATGTTTCACTGTTGATTGCATCTTCCGTGTAGGAGCTTCGAGGGATGATTCTGGCACACATAGGCATACCATGGTTCCTGGCAAAAATATCCTCCTTATAGTGTTTAGACTGAATACTTAACATAACGGCAGTGTAGCCAATGTGATTAAAAAAATGCAATTATGTGCCACAAAGGAAGGCAATTCCGTTTATTAGTTGACCCACAGTGAGGTAAGTTTTCAAACGCAGTTGTTCAGCCTATTAAGTATACCAATCTGAGATTCAAATTTTAAAAGGCATTGAGTTAATTATCCATATTCAAGTCAGAAAGACGTTGAGTTTGCTATCCTTATTTATACCATCTCTTGTCGCTTTTCAATTCAAAATCAATCTGGCTTCTTTAGATCTCATTTCCTGTTCCCTGTTGTCACATCTCAGGTCTCGCACAAATTTCCTTATTCCAACACATTGTATGTCTTAGTCATTGCCCCTTTGATGTTAGAGAAGCCAGTGTTGTGCAAACAGATATTGTGTATTGCCTATTCGGATTGCATGAAAATGTTCCAGAATTCTAAATCTGAACGCTCTTTGAGTGCTCCCTATGTCAAATCTATTACATGCGCAGATGAGATAAATTACATATGTGGACTTACAGTTCGCAAATCCTGGAAATGTAAATTGTTCTATTCGTATAGATCAAATATTCAGAAACGTTATGGAGTGCATAACCACACATGCTGCATGTGCCACATTTATATATAAATAAACTTTGAGTTTAGGTAGCCAGTTCTCACAAAGTCCTGTAGGTATAGTATTCATTTAGCTTGGGCTAACTTTGTCCTCTAGTACTAGCCGTGTTCAATACGAAATCTGGTTTCTCATTTATGTAGTCATTCAAATATTTGTCTAAAAGTAAAATCTTACAGGGTCTATTAAGTAGCTTATATACCTCACTGTTTTGTGCAGAAAACTGGGTAATGAATCTAACAAGATCCTTTGTGGTCTGATTAGTTTGGGTTTTGGGTTTTCGTAATGCACCTGTCTGTTCCTCTCGCCTCCTCAGGGCTATTGCAATTTTTGCTGCTCTTATAGCCCCGTTGTCTGAATCTTTGTCAAAATGATCAGTTGTACTACAGTTGCGTTTTGCTCTCAACATCTCTCCTTTTGGGATATTCCTATCCACACGCTGCTGTGTCCACAAGTAGCAGCTAAACTTGAATTAGCCTCTGTGGGTTTGCGATGCATGCTAGTTACAATTCTGTTGTCTGCGATCCCGATTTCAAGATCAAGGAATGGTATCTTAATTTGACTGTGTTTTGCTGTGAATCTGTCTAGCTGCATGTCATTCCCTTTCCAAATAAGGAAAGGAGAATATTACTTACTGGTAATATTCTTTCTATGTATTTGACCCCCGCAGATTCCTCATCCGATAGATATCCTTCTAGCGTTAGCTGCTCAGAAACTTTTTTGACAGGGGGCATAGTGCACCTCAACCTGGCCATTGATCCCTTTTGACTCGATGCAGCGGTTGACTCCGGACGTGACATCATCATACATATACCACGTCACTACACCCCCGTTCCTCAGTTCCTCACCTTCTTCCCCTCCGCCCAAGCTCAGCTGCTATAGAGGAAGAATCTAATGATTCGGCTAAAAATAGCCACACAACTTAAAGAAAACATTAACCCAATGAGTTTTAGTGCTTTTTTGGTGAAGAAAGGAACCATTAGAAATTTCATAAAACACATTAATTAACTCTTGATAAAGGAGCTTCTGCCTCCTTTCAGTGAAGAAGGCATTACTCAAACTGCAGGCACTTTCAAGCGGGGTTGGATGGGGGGTGATGCAGAATCTATGGGAGGAGAATCCATAGGAAGAACATTACCTATAAATAATTTCTCATTTGATGGATTACCTTTCTCGTGCAGATTTCTCATCACTTAGACTCCCAAAGCAGTATGTACCAAGGGGTCAAGATGAAAGTCCTCACACTAAGAAATTAATATGACTCGCATCCTAGTTTTATAGGAATTAACAGAGGCAATTGTTCACTCCTTCATAACTCGATTTAGATCTGCATACAGTGAGTTCTCGAGGGGGATCAAGAAGTTTCTTGTAGGTCAGTAATTGTTTCTACACAAAAAATGCCTTCAGGGAGGACGGGCATGGTTTGTGCCTGATCACTGCATTTAGGATTGCCAAGGATAAGCAGAAAACCTACTTCCACAATTTTCCCTGCATTGTATTCAGCAAATTCCCCAGATCATGTAGACAGATGTCCAAACCATATAGAAGCACCAGTTATATCTTAACCAGATAAAAACTGTAAATTGGTAATATAGAGAACTTACACAGCCTGGCCAGCAAGCATTTCATTTGAAAAGCAAGTTTTCTCGTTTTAGGGTAGAGAATGGTCTTTCACACATCCGCTGAAACCTTAAGATTATATCCCGAATAAGTCACAGATAGTACTTGTACTCGTTCAGAGCCCATCACCCAATGCGTAACCTTTGGTTTGGAGCCCCTAGAAAAAACAACCACCTTGGATTTAGATCCATTTGGGAAGAGATTGTTGGCAAGTGCATACCTAAAAAAAAGATTCAGCTTACATTGAAGCCCCCTAGCTGTTCTATCAAAAAGGATCAAATCGACAGCAAAGGCTAGCCAGTCCAATTTAAGACTGGCAAAATAGACGTCCCCTGCCACATGCCTTCAACTTACATACAGATTAAATAGGATTGGAGCCAATGTACACCCTGGTTTGAGACCCACATACAAGTTAACTGGCTTAGGCAAGGACCCCTCTTAAGTCATGCACACTCTTAGTGTGGTGTCGGTATGAAGGAGAGCAAGTTTTCAATTGTATACATTTCCACTTGCGACATACCATATAAGATTCTTGGTTTTGGGTGCCAAATAAAAGTTCTTCACACTTGTCAGATTTCTTATCAAGAGTTTAACTTTTTATTCCATACATTAACTTGTTCTCTCTTTCATACATTAATTATTTCTCTCTACACGTGTTTCACCCTTGTTTTAGTCACAAGGGATCATCAGGAGAGATTTATAGCTGTTTTTTTGGAAAAAAAACAAAATACATTTGTTTTAGATAAAAGAAAAAATAGTAAAAGAGAAAATAATTTTTGGCTGTAAATGTTATTTCAATAATGTATTCTATTAGACATTCTTTTTTAGTCTTATATAATTCTTTTCATCATATTAGTATTTAACAGCCTCCATAATGGCTTTCATTTTTCTTGTGGCAGCATTATAACATTACAAGTAGAGGATTCTATAGAGATGACACTCACCAATAATGTGTACTTTGGGCCTTTTTTGCCTAAATTTCAATCATTCAGCTTTGTTTCAATGCACTCTCTTTGGGCACAATTCTAATATTCCTTATGGTAGTTACCCTATTTAGAACAAGAAAGCACATATTTTTAGTTGGATGTTAAATCTAGTCAGATTTCCTTTTGATAGCGGTCAAGGTACTTTTAAACCTTTGGGGAATCAAGAGTTCAAAATTCTTACCTCTTACTCAGAAGAGATCCAGTTGTCTCTCCCTGGCTCCTTGTTTCGGCACGCCTTTTTTGTGTATTGCACGCGTTTATGTACGTTTTCCGCGTATGATGTCATTGCATACTCACGTACTGCATCCCGGCCATTTTGAATGCCGGAACCTTGCTCATTTTTAAGTTTTCCAAAATTTTGTTTTTTTTATTTATTTATTATGATTTATTGTTGCATGACTGGCCGTATTTTGTTCCCAATATGTGAGTATATTGGAGGTTCATGAGTTGTCATTCAATCTTCAGTTTGTTATTTTAAAGATATTTCAAAGTTTTGGCTTTCACAGTTTTGGCAACATTTTATGTGCAAAATTGAAAGTTTTTTTCGAGGTTTTTAAATTTACATTCAAATTTCATTATTAATTTCTAGATTTTTTAGTTTTCTAGTTTACTGGTATTATTGCAGGCAAATATTTTAACTAAAAAGGTCCTATTAGAAAAATAAATTGCATTCAAAGACAATGGTGTTTTACTTCTAATAACAATTGAATTGAAGAGATAAGATAAAAAAGAAGGTTCAAGATTGATGTGAAATAATAGAGAGTAGATGTTGGAAAAAATATAATAAAATAAAAAAAATGAAAAATGAAGGTTGTAAAATGAAAGTAAAGGGGAGAGAAGGTTTAGTGTTAGTAGGTACCAAATACATAAATTCTTAAAGCCAATTACAAAATTCATTCTCCGAGTTCAGTCCAGTATCACATGTGTCCATTAAACAGATCCATTTTGATTCCCGTTGTCTTAGTATCTGTTCCTTGTTCCCTCCTCTGGGTAAATCTTCAATTTTATCCAGACCATAGATTTTCAATTTGTCCACTTTGAGCCCCTGATGTTCCATCATGCAATAAAGTGATAGTGGATATTTCATGTCTTGATTTCTTATGGCATGTAAATGTTCAAATACTCTTGTTTTTAGACTTCTTATTGTACTTCCCATGTATGTTTTTAAGCAGATACATTCAATTGCGTATACAACATATTTACTATTGCAATTAATAAAGTGTTTCATCTTTTGTTCTCTTCCATTTGGTAATTTAATTTCTTTCTTTCCATTTATCATTTGTGGGCACAATTTGCAATTAACACATTTGAATGATCCATCGATTCGTTCCTGACAAAACATACTTCTAATCTCTGTCTTCTCAGTGGATTTAAGCTGACTGAGGCCTAATTTATTCCATAGTGTTGGAGCTTTTCTATAACATATGCCTGGCTTGTCATCAATATGCTTTGGTAGAGTATCGTCTAGTTTTAACATGTCCCAATGTTTCTTTTTAGGATTTTTCTTAATGTTGATGCATCTGATCCATAGGTGGTGATATATTTTGTTTTTGTAGGTAACTTCCCCTTCCTCGGTTTATCTTGCAACAGGTTTTCTCTTGAAATTTGTTCAGCTTTTTTGATTGATTCCTTTATTTTCTTTGCTTTGTATCCACTTTGTGTAAACCTAGTAATTGTTCCTTCTATGTTTGATTCAAAAGCTTCTACTGTAGTGCAATTCCTTTTTATCCTTAGAATTTTCCCATACGGGAAATGATGTGCTTCGGATGGTTGCTTTGAGCGTGTAAAAGACTGTTGCCTGCAGTTGGTTTTACATACAAGTTTTTAAGGATTTTGTCTTCTACTGCATAGATTTTCAAGATCTAAGAATTGGATCTTGTCTTTGCGTACATTTCAAATTGTATTCAATTTTGTTTAGATAGTCTACATATTGGTTGAAGTCTGTTTGGTCTCCTTCCCAGATCAAAAAGATATCGTCAATGAACCAACCCCAAAAAATAATATTTTTGGAGTCGGTAAAGGCCTTGTGCTTCCACACATGCTTTATTCCGAAGTAGCCCATAAACAAATTTGCATACGATGTGACAAATTTGGACCCCATCGCGGTGCCTTGCTTCTGCCTATAGATTTTTTTGTTGAAGCAAAAGATGTTATTATGTAATGCGAAATTCAGCATTTCCAATATCATGTTATTCTCTTCTTTAAATGAAATCGATCTTGTTTTCAAAAAGTATTCAGATGCAATAATTCCTTGCTTATGATTGATACTTGTATACAATGATACAACGTCCAATGTTGCAAGGTTATAGTTGCTTTGCCAAGGAATTGAGTCTAGTTGTTGAATAATATGTTTTGTATCTCTTATGAAAGAGGCTAATTGCATTGTTAGAGGTTGTAGATGTATATCAATGAATGGCGATATTCTTTCCGTGATTGAACCTATCCCATTAATTATAGGTCTAAAAGCTGGGCAACCTATGTATTGTTTATGGATTTTTGGGAGGAAGTAAATCGTAGACATGATTGGATGTTGAAGGAGAGCAAGCAGTTGCACTGACTTTCTGGGGACATTCATGTTGAGGAGTTTTGACCACAGCGTAGATCTAACTATACAGTCAAATGTGCTGGACATATCCAGAGAGGCCAAATAGACAACCCCATCTTGACTATGATGGATGTTATGGCGTAAATTTGCCAAAAGGGTAGCATTAAGGGAAGTGCCCAATTGCTGCCTAAACCCCATCTGGAATCTGCTCAGTAGATGGGACTGTCTGATAAACAGATTAAGATGCCTCAAAATCAGTATAGCAAAGACCTTGCTAGTAACATAGATTAGGGCAATCGGTCTATAGTTTTAGAGTCCCGAGGATCACCCTTTTTTAGAATCGGAATAATGATGAATTGTGCCCAAAAGACAGTAATAGTGTGAGTCAGGTATATTTGGTCAAACATAGGTTTCAAAAGCCCTGACCAAATCCGAGGAGCATTCTTCAGAACAAACAGGAATTCCATCTGGACCCGACGCACAAGATGACTTAAGTCTACCTATTGCCCACATTATATCATCTTTGTTCCATGGGCATGTGCCCAAACTAACCAGACTCAGTCATGAGTAACTTTGAAGCAATCAGGCAGGGAATACTTTTCGCATACAAGTCTACCCAGGATTGTTCCTCAATCAGAGAATCCATACTCAGTCCTTTTGTAGCCCAGAACTTATTTTTCCTGCCATTACAAAGTTTGCGAAGCATGGACTGGTGAGTACAAAGGTTCAATCCGATCTTGAGTGATAGAACTAGATTTTTATGCAACTGGCGCACCTTTTTCCTAGCAATGATGTAGTCTGCTGAAGACAGCCTTTGCTTCTTTAGCACAGCCAGATTTTTCAGTTTAAGAGTCTCCGTATCCGTATCGTACTCTTCTAGTATCTGGTAAATACCTAGAAGTCCCTCCACATGCAAGGGTTTTTCTAGGATGACTCTTTTCACACAGTACATGATAGTTTCATAGGGTGTGTTTACGCAAGCCACCCCCATGCCAAAGTTGTTAAAACTTATACTCAAGTTCGAGAGTGAGTCAGTCAAAAGTTGGGTCAATTTCACCACAGTCCTCCGACTTCATTTGAGGGCAAGCCCTCCCCTGTCCACTGAAAGGCCAACAAGACCAGGTCTTAGATCGAAGGTGACATTGGGAAGAGCCAGAGAAAATGACAAGAGTAGATGGTCACCCAGAGCAGAGTCAATATGGTTCAGGTACCCACATTTCAGCCTAAGGTCAGTGGAGATATAAAAGTAATCAATCCTTGATGTTCGACAGCCTCCATGCCTAGCGCATATTGGACAATTCTGTACATCGATCACTGCGCACAATTGGAGTTGAAGTCACCACCGAGGATTATATGGTTATCGTTACCCCCATCAAACCAATCTTGGAAGATAGCACTCACTGAGTACTGCATCGTCTCTAGGAGAACCCTATACAGGTTCCAATACATGTTGACCAACATGAACGAAGGCTGGCACGTGTCTATAGTGAGCTTTACCCCCAACAGCCATTCATTGTGGAATATCAAGTCCCACTTTATCCTTGCTTAGGTTTAGCCAGTGTCACAATTTGAGAGTGGAAATAACTAACCATGCGTTGGTTGTCCACAATAGGCAGTGATATCCCGTTAATGTTGTCTGATGTAAATATATGTACATAGAGTGTGATGGAATGAACATTCTGAAAATTGATTAATCTATTGGAATTAACTTTGTAGATAGACTGGACATTTTGAGAAGAATTGACAATCAGCTCGTGAAGATGGGATTTTCCCAAAGTACGTTGAGCAATATTAATTTGATATATATACTATTTGTTTTGAAAATTATAACTTTTTTTCCATACAACAAATGAAACATCTATCTTGGAGAACATTGCATCTTTGAGAGATTTTGAATAAGAATGAACACTAATTGTTTATAACTAAAACATTTTTTTGACTGCCATTTCAGACAGTACCATATGTGTGCAGGGAACGGAAGGGTCCACCCAATTCGGACACTGTTCAAATGTATACCCCTGTATGCTCTCCCATTTGTCGTCTGAAATCTGGGAGTGGAGCAGTCTTAGCTGGTCAGGAACCAGACCAAGAAGACCAGCCAGGCCAGGTCTGGATGCTCTAATGCCCACCATGCTGTGCTAGGAAGTCCCTGCTGGGGATCGGGAGATGGACAGGACCCTAGGAGCGCAACTGCAGCGGATCTGAAAACCAGGCTCTTGAAGGCCAGTGGGGGGAAATCGGGATGAGGCTGCAGCCCACCAAAGCCCGGAACTTGCAGGGGGTCAGCTGGAATAAAGCGGTTGGGTTGTATGGGGGAGCTGGAATGCATAACAGCTGCAGCCGTGCCAACAGATCTGGAAGTCGTCTCCCAGAGACCCCTGAACCCTCACGCAGATTGATATGTTAAATGTTAAAGGTATTTGTACCATGCACCGTCACCAACGGAATTGGTCCGCAGGCGCTCTGGCGGATCTGTAAATGATAAGGGGGGGATTGTTAAGTAGGGTGAAGAGGGAGTAGGATAGTGAGAGGAGTGGGGTTCTGTTGGCAGCTTCAACTCAGTGTACACCGGTTGCTGAGCTTTGGTGCGGGTATTGGATCGTTGTCAGTCTGCGTGTGCTGTTGCTCCGGCTTATGTGTTGTTGCAGTGTTGTGAAGTGAGTGCGGCTTGTTGTGCGAGAGATGGTTGTGTGAGTTTTTTTAGTGAGATAAGTATGCAGAGTTTGAGTTTATATTGGTTAGTGGGTTACATGACCCACTAACCAATGCTGACATTCACAGTTTTGTCTAAGTGTGGCACTTGTTCGCCTGCACATGTGGGCATGCCTACATTCACAGTCTTTTCTAGGTGCGGCGCAGGCTAGTGTTTAGAAATCCGTCTAGGTGTGGGCATGCTAACATTCATAACTTAATCTGGATGCGGCACAGGCTGGTGTTCACAATTCTAAGTGTGGCACCTGCTAACATTCAAGTTTCATCTAGGTGCGGGCATGTTATCCTTCAATCAATCCTATCTAGATGCGACGCAGGCCAATTGTCCACAATTTTAAGTGTGGCCTGTGCTGGTCTTCATGTTTAGCATAGGTGCGGGCATTCCAATATTCAGAGTCCCATCTAGATGCGACACAGGCTAATATTCACAAATCTATCTAAGTGTGGGCATGTTGACATTTAGGTTTCACCTAAGTGCGGGCATGCTAACAATCAAAGTCCTATCTAGATGCGACGCAGGCCAGTATTCACAATTCTATCCAAGTGCGGGCATGCCAACATTCAAAGTTCCATCCAGATGCGACGCAGGCCAATATCCACAACTCCATCTAAGTGTGGCCATGCTAATATTCACAATTCTATCTAAATGCGTCTGCTGGTCTGGATATGGTCCGTCCGGTACGTACGAGTGGGTGAGTCACTTGGGGGCTTTTGTCTGGGTCTAAGTATGTGATCAGTCTCTGCAGCCTTCCGTTAGTGGCTATTTTCCATGATATCTTATGCTCTGATATGTAGGAGGGCTTCCGCCATGGACCATGTGCCATGAATCACGTAACTCTCCAGAGTGGCCCCCACAGCCCGAAAGGGAGGAGTCCCTCATCACCACCAGGGTAGGCTCCGGTCAGGTGAAGGGGGTTCCCACGGAAACAGTGCTGTCCAGAGAAGGTAGGGCAGTAGCGCAGGGGTGTTGGAATGCTGTCCCACTGAGACCCCATCTCCTCATCCGAATTGGCTGCCAGGTGGAGCTGGAGGCGCCTCCTCTTGAGGTGGGCGTGCTGCACATTGAGCACACAGGAGGCCATAAGCCCTAGAAGGTGCTGGAACCACCATGCCAAGGTGGTCGAGTTGGCCAGAAAGTGCCCTATCTCTTTGTGAAGAGAGAAGAGCCTCTCAGGCGTGGGGAACACCCGCTGAATGCCCATGTTCAGACGCACGCCTAGGAAGACCAGATTCTGGGATTGGCACAACTGTGACGTCTTCTGGTTGAGGGAGAACACCAGCTGATTAAGGATATACATCCCCCTAACCAGTCATTCACCAAGATAAGAGTATAGGTGATGGCCGTCAAGTGGAGGCAACCCGCCACAGCAGTCTTCAACTCTGTGAAGACATGAGGGACCGAGATCAGGCAGAAACGCAGCACCTTGTACTGGAAGTGGTATGACATAATCGTGAACTGCAGAAAGTTCCAATGAGGCCGGTAGATGGGGACATGCAGGTATGCATCTTTGAGGGCAGGGTAACACATCCAGTCCCCTGCACAGACAGACTCTGCTATGTGCGCAGGAGTAATCATCTTGAAGCTTTCGAGCAGTAAAGACAGATTGAGAAATTACAAGTCCAGAACTACCCTCAGGCCAGCCTGGTTGTTCTTGGGAACTGCAAAAATCATGAAGTAGAAACCAGAGCCCCTGTCTGACTGAGGAACCGGTTCCACCGCCTGCATCTCCAAGAGCAAAAGGTCCTCCCATAAAAGAGCTGGGGACACGATCTGACGAAGAGGAGGAGAAGATGGTAGAGAAAAAGAACGAGAACAACCAAATCCTGTGGAAACTATGGATAGGATCCAAGGGATCTTGAAAAGACGCTCCAGCTGTCCTAGAAAAGGGCCAGTCGGCCCCTTACTAGGGAGCTGTGTTCCCTGACCGTGAAGCCACTGTTTCTTGGCGTCAGAGGCCGGAGCAGAGGAGTGGGATCGGAAAAACACACGCAAAGTCCTCTGCTGCTTGCTCCTGTTGTCTCTGGGCGAACTGTCAGGCCTCTGTGTACCGCGGTCCCAAAACCCCTTGAAGCCGGTGAAAGCGCAGGGTTTTAATTTGGTCCTGCCCCGAGACTGAGGGAAGGACTTCTGCCCTGGCTTTGTCAGGATGGCCAAGGACGTGGCAGTTTGAGTGGATGTTTTCTTCTTTGTTAACTCGTCATCAGTTGACGAATGAAATAGGTCCACACTCTCAAAGGACAGGTCTAGGATCCATTCTTGTACGTCAGATGAAAACTTTGTTGCATGCATCCACACCATCCTTCTCATCTCAACACACAGGCACAGCCCTTTGCTGGCTGTGTTGATGTGGGAGAGCAAAGACTCCATTAAGTCCTGTGTAACGGCCCGGGCAGCCACCAAACCGGCCTTGAAGAGGGCTTGCCTCGTCCAAAGGGAGGCCAGGCAGAAACTTCCCAAGCTCCCACCACAGCTTCTGGTTAGCCGCAGCTAAAAGGGCATCTGCGTTGGCTTGCCGCAGATGCAGTCCTGCAATGGCATAAGAGCGTTTTCCCAAAGACTCAAGGACCTTGTGCTTCATGGAAAGAAAACTGGAGGTCGCTCCCATGGAGGAAGACTAAGATGATGGTTTAGAATAAAGAGAGGCCACATCCAACACTGAAAAATTTGGCTGAGGGTGGGAGGCAAGGAGAATTGGTTCCCGGCCCGTCAGCCTGAACCTACTGTCTAACTTCTTGTTCATCTGAGCGTTGGCCTTGGGCTTCTCCCAGACCTTTCTCACCACCTGCAGAGCATCCTTTTTGGAGTGGGTTGCCAGACCGGTTCAGGTGTGCTTTCCCAAAACCTCTGTTAGCACTCCCACCTCCTATGGGGGGGAGGCTTGACCCCCCAAGAACTCCACCAGGACCTGAAGGCAGTCATGAATGGCCTTAACGGATGGCGAGGGTTAATCATCCTGGGCGTCGTCTTCCCCACTGCCTCCCTTTTTCTACAGACAGAGGGGAGTCCAGGCCCTGAGAGACAAGTGCCAGTAGGGTCCCCCCTAGGTCCAGAGTCAAAGACAGTTCCAACGGCTGTTGAGAGGGATGTGTTGGTGGTACAGGAGGAGGCAGAGCGGTTTGAGCAACCGGTAGAGCCTGTACCGGGGGAGGCACGGCACTGGTACTGCTTGAGGAACTGGTAGAGGACCCAGAGAAAGAAGCCAGGGAGGCACCACCTGCGGGATCACTTTCTTCACTATATCCTTCACGAGCCCCGCCATCTGAGTGGGAACACATGAGGAGGAAGAAGTACTCAAAGAAGCGGTCCCCGATAGTCTCTGAATCCTTAGGGGCCCGGCCCTCCGAGGCACTGAATCTCTGCTCCTGGTTAAAGCTTTGCGATACCTGAGGCATGTGCCATAAGGTTTATAACACTCAAAACAACAGAAGGTAAAGTTATTATAAGTTATTCCTGTAGCTAGATCCCTAGCCAACAACTAAATCTCCCTATCTGTGAATAATCTCTGGCCATTAAGTAGGGTCCCTAGTTAGTGCTGTTGGGCCGACTACAAAAGGTGTCGAGATCTTCTCCCTGTACTCTCTAAAAACACTTTCCTGGTGTCTGGTATGTGCACACAGGTTGGAGGTCGATTCTTGAATTTTAATATGTCGCCCCCAATTCGTGTGTCTTATCGTTAAAAAAACAAGTGCTAATCCCAGAGTATCTGGATGAATGGCCAGATAACAATGGGGAAAGAATTTTCGTTTAAAAACTATGTGGAAAGTGAAGATATTAATTCTTCATAACTCCCAAAGGTTTCAGATTTGAACCGCAAATTGTGTGGATAACAAATTAAGTTTCCTTGAGACAATCCCTTTGTTTTTCTTTGGAAAGGGAGTGTGGGTCTGGGTTACCCTCCAGGCCTCTTGTATGGTCAACCGGTTTCAGCGGGATTCTTGAGTTGCCGCTTTCTTCAGGACGAATACTTCAAGTTGAGGTATCCTGAACAGTGTCTTCAACACTGTTAGATGGTAGAGGGTGTCCAAGGTTTGATAGGGTAATTACTTCCTAGTCCTGTATGGACAACAAAACAAGAAAAAATGGGGACTATAATCAGTCTCATGCGATCACATGAGCGGATATCTCGGCCGCGTGACCGTGCACATGACCATAAAAGAACAACAGACACAGGGCAACGCAGTAGTGGATACGATTCGATCCGGGAAGGAACAAACCGATGAATGGAGGTAAGATGCGCCAACACCAATGCAGAAAAGCCAGATTCGGAAAACGGCATCCTTGCAGGACCTCTAATCTCTGACATAAGAGTAGAGGCCATTGCTAAAACCCAATTTGGAAATAACTAAAACAATTAAGGAGAACAACAACTTAAACAAAAGCCTATCTCACTCTTAAGAAGCGATGTACCCATGAAAAATATTTGTACAGATGCAATATAGATGATAGCAGGCTCTTACAAACATCTTTTTCTTTCAAATCATAGGGATAATATCCAGAAGAAAGGATGAAATAAGACCAACCTTGCTAGCATTTTGGCTATAAATTGGACATCACCGAAAAATCAAGCCGTTACCCTTGAACTACAACACAGAGGTATGATTCCCCATACAGAGGTGGTACTGATAGAAGTACCTTAGAATTCTCTGTTTTTAAAGTAGAAACTGTTGGTACATGAGACTGATTATAGTCCCCATTTTTTCTTGTTTTGTTGTCCATACAGGACTAGGAAGTAATTACCCTATCAAACCTTGGACACCCTCTACCATCTAACAGTGTTGAAGACACTGTTCAGGATACCTCAACTTGAAGTATTCGTCCTGAAGAAAGCGGCAACTCAAGAATCCCGCTGAAACCGGTTGACCATACAAGAGGCCTGGAGGGTAACCCAGACCCACACTCCCTTTCCAAAGAAAAACAAAGGGATTGTCTCAAGGAAACTTAATTTGTTATCCACACAATTTGCGGTTCAAATCTGAAACCTTTGGGAGTTATGAAGAATTAATATCTTCACTTTCCACATAGTTTTTAAACGAAAATTCTTTCCCCATTGTTATCTGGCCATTCATCCAGATACTCTGGGATTAGCACTTGTTTTTTTAACGATAAGACACACGAATTGGGGGCGACATATTAAAATTCAAGAATCGACCTCCAACCTGTGTGCACATACCAGACACCAGGAAAGTGTTTTTAGAGAGTACAGGGAGAAGATCTCGACACCTTTTGTAGTCGGCCCAACAGCACTAACTAGGGACCCTACTTAATGGCCAGAGATTATTCACAGATAGGGAGATTTAGTTGTTGGCTAGGGATCTAGCTACAGGAATAACTTATAATAACTTTACCTTCTGTTGTTTTGAGTGTTATAAACGATTGGCATAAACAGGAGGGAACCGCCCTATAACTCCTCTTTGTGGTTACTTATTCTTCTGGCGGCGTCACAAACCGCGAGTTAGTGCACCAGTAGGTCACTTTAAAATATAAATTGCGGACAAGAAGAAAATGTGGCATACAGTTTCAAGTACTAAATTTTAAAATCTGACAAGACATTGACAAAAAATGGCAGAAGCAACATACTTGGCATTCGCGGAGGAACTAATAGAAGGGATCCTAGCGAACCCCTCGATACTAGGTGCAGAACAACAGGCTGCAATAGCCACCAAAGGAGATGACTGGAACGAATTGGAAGCACTACGGAAGAAGCTGATCAGAACCGAGTTACATGGGGCCATTATGACGGAATATCTTCGGGCACATATAGCGCCCAATGGCCTCATTATTAGGATAGAACCCAGAATTTTCCTTGAAGAACTCAAATTCAGGAAAGACTGGAGTTACATCTCTAACAAATGCACCAGAGACTGGATTATATTAATAATCAATACAGCCAAAACGGTATCTGAAAGACTAATGAACGAAATCATCACCAAGCAAGATGCTATAACAACCAAAATGATTATAGGTGACTATCAAAAGAATATGGCAGCCTTGGACGCCACAATTAAAGAGTTCAAGGACCTTAACCTTACCAAAAAGGTTACCAAACTTAAAAAAGATATTGCAGCCTTTTCGCATGAGAAAAAATACCCATACACGACAGACACATATTATGAAGAGCAAGAAAAGAACACCAATGTCTCAAATATGGGCCCTATGAGAGGCAGACAACAGAGGAATAGACCAAGACCGGGTAACTGGAATTTCTCAAGCGGAAGCTCAGACGAAGATGCCAACAAAACAGGAGGCAATGTCACCTTTGGTAACCAACAAAATAGAGGTGGCAACGCCCGGGGTTTTCAGGCCCAGAGAGGGCGAGGCAGGGCCAGAGGATGGTGGCCGGACCAATCACCCAGGGTCACCAGGAACAGAGGGAAAGGCTGGTACCAGCAGAACAGCACCCCACAGTACAACCCTTAAGATCTGTTAGTCAATCCCTGGTAGTCAATCTTTCCAGTTTCACTCCCACACAAATCCAACTAGATGTGTTACAGAAGGGGCTCTCATTCGTTCCAACCACTCCCCATGATCCATTCCAGACCAGAATAGAGATCACACAACTGATGAGGAAGATTAGACTCAAACAGTTTTTTGCGGAGAATACAAACAATGGACCCCGAGACGTGACTGGATTACACAACAAATCCACATATTATCCACCCTCACACAGCATAAGTGTAGAGTCTCAGACCTTTGAAAAACTCATTCTCAAGAAACTTGACGAAATAGAAGCAGAAGACAATTTGGGCACTTACCATAACATGACCAGACAGGAAGATATAGCCCTAAAAGAACTAAAGAAGAACGAAGACATAATCATTAAACCGGCTGACAAGGGGGGTGCGATTGTTATCATGGATAGAACTGACTATGACAGGATGGTGAATACATTAATAAATGACCGAACCACGTATAGAAGACTTGGCAGTGATCCGACTAACAGACTCAGGAGCCTCATTAATCCGATCATTGAAGAGGCTGAAGCAGAGGGACACATAAGCAGCAAAGAAGCAGCCTTCCTAGCGCCTAAATTTCCGAGATGCCCGGCCTTTTACGCACTACCAAAAATACACAAAGGCGTCCTCCCAACTCCTGGTCGCCCTATCGTGTCAGGGATTGGTTCAATCTTAGAACCCCTCTCACAATTTGCTGACTTCTTTCTAAAAGAAGAGGTCAGCAAAATGCGCTCGTATGTGAAGGACACCACGGCCATTTTAGTATACTTAAACAATCTTGTCCTAACCAATGAAGACACTTACATGATAACTATGGACATTGAGTCATTATACTCCAAAATCCCACAAGAAGAAACATTAAGGGTTATTGAAAGCATACTACGAGTTAAACCTCTCGACATGCCTATTGCGCTAATCATGCAACTGGCGGAAATAGCTCTAACAAAAAATGTTTTCATTATCGGAGACAACTATTATGAACAGATAGCAGGAACTGCCATGGGAGCGACATTCGCCCCAACTTTGGCTAACCTGTATGTGGCCAATTTTGAAGATACCCACATTTATACAGAAACCAATCCTTTTTCCGCTAATATAATCAGCTGGCGACGATACATCGATGATGTTTTTCTATTGTTCAATGGGGACGAAACAACTGTAAATAATTTCATGGAATGGCTCAACGGACTGAATCCTTTTCTCAAATTCACCCATGAGGCAAGTAAAACGAATGCAACGTTTCTCGACTTGCTGATCACCAGGAGAGGCAACATACTGGAAACAACGGTTTTTCAAAAACCAACAGATAGAAATTCCCTGCTGGATTATAACAGTTTCCATCAGAGATCTTTGAAAGAAAACCTACCCTTTGGACAGTTCCTCCGATTTAGGAGGAATTGTACCTCTGGAGCCGAATATGACATCCAAGCAACTAGGCTCTCGAACAATCTACTAGAGAGGAATTATCCGTATAGGATTGTCAAACAGGCAAGAAAACGAGCAAGGAATATACAAAGAGAAACAACTCTTAACCAACATGGGAAAAGATCAAGGAATGACACGACCATCACTGCAGTGTTCAGCCATTCCCCTATAATCAACCGCCTGAAAAAGGAAATCCGAAAAGCATGGCACATACTCAATGTGGATGAGAAACAATTGCCGGAACCACTGTTCGCCATAAGGAGGAGAAAAAACTTAAGAGACTCTTTAGTGCATACTTATAAAGAACCACTGCCTGCCACGGACACAAACACACTATGGGATACACCGAAAGCTCAGGGCCATACACCATGTGGAACTTGTACCATTTGTAAATATACAAAACGTACTACGGTCATAGACGTAGGCTGGAAATATCCCTGGGAACAAAGAACTCTGACTAACTGCAACTCCACTAATGTTGTGTACCTTATACAATGTCCCTGCAACAAGAAATATATTGGGATGACGACCCGGACAATAAAACTACGAATAGGAGAACACCGTTCCAACATTAGGACACGAAAAAGGACGGCTCCCCTAGTGGAACATTTCATTGAAAACCATCACACCGTAGAGGATATTATGTGGACCATAATAGAAAAAGTAAAAGCACCGACAAGAGGTGGAAACATCACAGCACTCCTATTAAAAAGAGAACAACAGTGGATATACAGAACACGCAGCCACTTGATTGGCCTCAATGATGAGATCTGCTGGCAGGCTCTGGCAACCCTTGGATGAACAGGGTTAGCCAACTATGACTCCTTACAGGGCATAGATTATTGCCTAGAATATCATCTGTGGGACCATACCCCACAAGGCCCTGCCGCCCCTCTGCCAAGTCCCATCTCCTTTAGAAACATCAAACAGAGACTCCATGGCCACATTGAATTTCAGAGACCTAGCAGTCAATAAGACCTACAGGCCAGGCGATTAATAGAGAACTCGCCTTTAGCGATTATGGTTCCCCCCCCATTTTTGCACCTAAGCCTCCACTACGAATAATCAGTCTTTGACAGGTTCCCACAATGTTTTTGTGCTAACCCTTGTCCTTAATGCAAAAACTTTCATAGGTGTTGCACTCAGAGACAAAGAGAGTGTGATAGATATCCACAATGGTCATGTTCCTTCTCTATAGGAGAAACAGAGGACGACATGATCCATATGACCCCATTTTGGAGATACGGCGTCAAAGCATACACGATGGTGAACCGATCCCGTGTTCCCGATGTGATTACGTCCCCGCCAAGAGTGACGGCTTCGCATCGGGCATGTCTATTCGATCACGCGCACTGGACGCGATTGCGTACACGTGATCACGTGATCAGATATCTCACGTGCACGCGATCACATGAGCGGATATCTCGGCCGCGTGACCGTGCACATGACCATAAAAGAACAACAGACACAGGGCAACGCAGTAGTGGATACGATTCGATCCGGGAAGGAACAAACCGATGAATGGAGGTAAGATGCGCCAACACCAATGCAGAAAAGCCAGATTCGGAAAACGGCATCCTTGCAGGACCTCTAATCTCTGACATAAGAGTAGAGACCATTGCTAAAACCCAATTTGGAAATAACTAAAACAATTAAGGAGAACAACAACTTAAACAAAAGCCTACCTCACTCTTAAGAAGCGATGTACCCATGAAAAATATTTGTACAGATGCAATATAGATGATAGCAGGCTCTTACAAACATCTTTTTCTTTCAAATCATAGGGATAATATCCAGAAGAAAGGATGAAATAAGACCAACCTTGCTAGCATTTTGGCTATAAATTGGACATCACCGAAAAATCAAGCCGTTACCCTTGAACTACAACACAGAGGTATGATTCCCCATACAGAGGTGGTACTGATAGAAGTACCTTAGAATTCTCTGTTTTTAAAGTAGAAACTGTTGGTACATGAGACTGATTATAGTCCCCATTTTTTCTTGTTTTGTTGTCCATACAGGACTAGGAAGTAATTACCCTATCAAACCTTGGACACCCTCTACCATCTAACAGTGTTGAAGACACTGTTCAGGATACCTCAACTTGAAGTATTCGTCCTGAAGAAAGCGGCAACTCAAGAATCCCGCTGAAACCGGTTGACCATACAAGAGGCCTGGAGGGTAACCCAGACCCACACTCCCTTTCCAAAGAAAAACAAAGGGATTGTCTCAAGGAAACTTAATTTGTTATCCACACAATTTGCGGTTCAAATCTGAAACCTTTGGGAGTTATGAAGAATTAATATCTTCACTTTCCACATAGTTTTTAAACGAAAATTCTTTCCCCATTGTTATCTGGCCATTCATCCAGATACTCTGGGATTAGCACTTGTTTTTTTAACGATAAGACACACGAATTGGGGGCGACATATTAAAATTCAAGAATCGACCTCCAACCTGTGTGCACATACCAGACACCAGGAAAGTGTTTTTAGAGAGTACAGGGAGAAGATCTCGACACCTTTTGTAGTCGGCCCAACAGCACTAACTAGGGACCCTACTTAATGGCCAGAGATTATTCACAGATAGGGAGATTTAGTTGTTGGCTAGGGATCTAGCTACAGGAATAACTTATAATAACTTTACCTTCTGTTGTTTTGAGTGTTATAAACGATTGGCATAAACAGGAGGGAACCGCCCTATAACTCCTCTTTGTGGTTACTTATTCTTCTGGCGGCGTCACAAACCGCGAGTTAGTGCACCAGTAGGTCACTTTAAAATATAAATTGCGGACAAGAAGAAAATGTGGCATACAGTTTCAAGTACTAAATTTTAAAATCTGACAAGACATTGACAAAAAATGGCAGAAGCAACATACTTGGCATTCGCGGAGGAACTAATAGAAGGGATCCTAGCGAACCCCTCGATACTAGGTGCAGAACAACAGGCTGCAATAGCCACCAAAGGAGATGACTGGAACGAATTGGAAGCACTACGGAAGAAGCTGATCAGAACCGAGTTACATGGGGCCATTATGACGGAATATCTTCGGGCACATATAGCGCCCAATGGCCTCATTATTAGGATAGAACCCAGAATTTTCCTTGAAGAACTCAAATTCAGGAAAGACTGGAGTTACATCTCTAACAAATGCACCAGAGACTGGATTATATTAATAATCAATACAGCCAAAACGGTATCTGAAAGACTAATGAACGAAATCATCACCAAGCAAGATGCTATAACAACCAAAATGATTATAGGTGACTATCAAAAGAATATGGCAGCCTTGGACGCCACAATTAAAGAGTTCAAGGACCTTAACCTTACCAAAAAGGTTACCAAACTTAAAAAAGATATTGCAGCCTTTTCGCATGAGAAAAAATACCCATACACGACAGACACATATTATGAAGAGCAAGAAAAGAACACCAATGTCTCAAATATGGGCCCTATGAGAGGCAGACAACAGAGGAATAGACCAAGACCGGGTAACTGGAATTTCTCAAGCGGAAGCTCAGACGAAGATGCCAACAAAACAGGAGGCAATGTCACCTTTGGTAACCAACAAAATAGAGGTGGCAACGCCCGGGGTTTTCAGGCCCAGAGAGGGCGAGGCAGGGCCAGAGGATGGTGGCCGGACCAATCACCCAGGGTCACCAGGAACAGAGGGAAAGGCTGGTACCAGCAGAACAGCACCCCACAGTACAACCCTTAAGATCTGTTAGTCAATCCCTGGTAGTCAATCTTTCCAGTTTCACTCCCACACAAATCCAACTAGATGTGTTACAGAAGGGGCTCTCATTCGTTCCAACCACTCCCCATGATCCATTCCAGACCAGAATAGAGATCACACAACTGATGGGGAAGATTAGACTCAAACAGTTTTTTGCGGAGAATACAAACAATGGACCCCGAGACGTGACTGGATTACACAACAAATCCACATATTATCCACCCTCACACAGCATAAGTGTAGAGTCTCAGACCTTTGAAAAACTCATTCTCAACAAACTTGACGAAATAGAAGCAGAAGACAATTTGGGCACTTACCATAACATGACCAGACAGGAAGATATAGCCCTAAAAGAACTAAAGAAGAACGAAGACATAATCATTAAACCGGCTGACAAGGGGGGTGCGATTGTTATCATGGATAGAACTGACTATGACAGGATGGTGAATACATTAATAAATGACCGAACCACGTATAGAAGACTTGGCAGTGATCCGACTAACAGACTCAGGAGCCTCATTAATCCGATCATTGAAGAGGCTGAAGCAGAGGGACACATAAGCAGCAAAGAAGCAGCCTTCCTAGCGCCTAAATTTCCGAGATGCCCGGCCTTTTACGCACTACCAAAAATACACAAAGGCGTCCTCCCAACTCCTGGTCGCCCTATCGTGTCAGGGATTGGTTCAATCTTAGAACCCCTCTCACAATTTGCTGACTTCTTTCTAAAAGAAGAGGTCAGCAAAATGCGCTCGTATGTGAAGGACACCACGGCCATTTTAGTATACTTAAACAATCTTGTCCTAACCAATGAAGACACTTACATGATAACTATGGACATTGAGTCATTATACTCCAAAATCCCACAAGAAGAAACATTAAGGGTTATTGAAAGCATACTACGAGTTAAACCTCTCGACATGCCTATTGCGCTAATCATGCAACTGGCGGAAATAGCTCTAACAAAAAATTTTTTCATTATCGGAGACAACTATTATGAACAGATAGCAGGAACTGCCATGGGAGCGACATTCGCCCCAACTTTGGCTAACCTGTATGTGGCCAATTTTGAAGATACCCACATTTATACAGAAACCAATCCTTTTTCCGCTAATATAATCAGCTGGCGACGATACATCGATGATGTTTTTCTATTGTTCAATGGGGACGAAACAACTGTAAATAATTTCATGGAATGGCTCAACGGACTGAATCCTTTTCTCAAATTCACCCATGAGGCAAGTAAAACGAATGCAACGTTTCTCGACTTGCTGATCACCAGGAGAGGCAACATACTGGAAACAACGGTTTTTCAAAAACCAACAGATAGAAATTCCCTGCTGGATTATAACAGTTTCCATCAGAGATCTTTGAAAGAAAACCTACCCTTTGGACAGTTCCTCCGATTTAGGAGGAATTGTACCTCTGGAGCCGAATATGACATCCAAGCAACTAGGCTCTCGAACAATCTACTAGAGAGGAATTATCCGTATAGGATTGTCAAACAGGCAAGAAAACGAGCAAGGAATATACAAAGAGAAACAACTCTTAACCAACATGGGAAAAGATCAAGGAATGACACGACCATCACTGCAGTGTTCAGCCATTCCCCTATAATCAACCGCCTGAAAAAGGAAATCCGAAAAGCATGGCACATACTCAATGTGGATGAGAAACAATTGCCGGAACCACTGTTCGCCATAAGGAGGAGAAAAAACTTAAGAGACTCTTTAGTGCATACTTATAAAGAACCACTGCCTGCCACGGACACAAACACACTATGGGATACACCGAAAGCTCAGGGCCATACACCATGTGGAACTTGTACCATTTGTAAATATACAAAACGTACTACGGTCATAGACGTAGGCTGGAAATATCCCTGGGAACAAAGAACTCTGACTAACTGCAACTCCACTAATGTTGTGTACCTTATACAATGTCCCTGCAACAAGAAATATATTGGGATGACGACCCGGACAATAAAACTACGAATAGGAGAACACCGTTCCAACATTAGGACACGAAAAAGGACGGCTCCCCTAGTGGAACATTTCATTGAAAACCATCACACCGTAGAGGATATTATGTGGACCATAATAGAAAAAGTAAAAGCACCGACAAGAGGTGGAAACATCACAGCACTCCTATTAAAAAGAGAACAACAGTGGATATACAGAACACGCAGCCACTTGATTGGCCTCAATGATGAGATCTGCTGGCAGGCTCTGGCAACCCTTGGATGAACAGGGTTAGCCAACTATGACTCCTTACAGGGCATAGATTATTGCCTAGAATATCATCTGTGGGACCATACCCCACAAGGCCCTGCCGCCCCTCTGCCAAGTCCCATCTCCTTTAGAAACATCAAACAGAGACTCCATGGCCACATTGAATTTCAGAGACCTAGCAGTCAATAAGACCTACAGGCCAGGCGATTAATAGAGAACTCGCCTTTAGCGATTATGGTTCCCCCCCCATTTTTGCACCTAAGCCTCCACTACGAATAATCAGTCTTTGACAGGTTCCCACAATGTTTTTGTGCTAACCCTTGTCCTTAATGCAAAAACTTTCATAGGTGTTGCACTCAGAGACAAAGAGAGTGTGATAGATATCCACAATGGTCATGTTCCTTCTCTATAGGAGAAACAGAGGACGACATGATCCATATGACCCCATTTTGGAGATACGGCGTCAAAGCATACACGATGGTGAACCGATCCCGTGTTCCCGATGTGATTACGTCCCCGCCAAGAGTGACGGCTTCGCATCGGGCATGTCTATTCGATCACGCGCACTGGACGCGATTGCGTACACGTGATCACGTGATCAGATATCTCACGTGCACGCGATCACATGAGCAGATATCTCGGCCGCGTGACCGTGCACATGACCATAAAAGAACAACAGACACAGGGCAACGCAGTAGTGGATACGATTCGATCCGGGAAGGAACAAACCGATGAATGGAGGTAAGATGCGCCAACACCAATGCAGAAAAGCCAGATTCGGAAAACGGCATCCTTGCAGGACCTCTAATCTCTGACATAAGAGTAGAGGCCATTGCTAAAACCCAATTTGGAAATAACTAAAACAATTAAGGAGAACAACAACTTAAACAAAAGCCTACCTCACTCTTAAGAAGCGATGTACCCATGAAAAATATTTGTACAGATGCAATATAGATGATAGCAGGCTCTTACAAACATCTTTTTCTTTCAAATCATAGGGATAATATCCAGAAGAAAGGATGAAATAAGACCAACCTTGCTAGCATTTTGGCTATAAATTGGACATCACCGAAAAATCAAGCCGTTACCCTTGAACTACAACACAGAGGTATGATTCCCCATACAGAGGTGGTACTGATAGAAGTACCTTAGAATTCTCTGTTTTTAAAGTAGAAACTGTTGGTACATGAGACTGATTATAGTCCCCATTTTTTCTTGTTTTGTTGTCCATACAGGACTAGGAAGTAATTACCCTATCAAACCTTGGACACCCTCTACCATCTAACAGTGTTGAAGACACTGTTCAGGATACCTCAACTTGAAGTATTCGTCCTGAAGAAAGCGGCAACTCAAGAATCCCGCTGAAACCGGTTGACCATACAAGAGGCCTGGAGGGTAACCCAGACCCACACTCCCTTTCCAAAGAAAAACAAAGGGATTGTCTCAAGGAAACTTAATTTGTTATCCACACAATTTGCGGTTCAAATCTGAAACCTTTGGGAGTTATGAAGAATTAATATCTTCACTTTCCACATAGTTTTTAAACGAAAATTCTTTCCCCATTGTTATCTGGCCATTCATCCAGATACTCTGGGATTAGCACTTGTTTTTTTAACGATAAGACACACGAATTGGGGGCGACATATTAAAATTCAAGAATCGACCTCCAACCTGTGTGCACATACCAGACACCAGGAAAGTGTTTTTAGAGAGTACAGGGAGAAGATCTCGACACCTTTTGTAGTCGGCCCAACAGCACTAACTAGGGACCCTACTTAATGGCCAGAGATTATTCACAGATAGGGAGATTTAGTTGTTGGCTAGGGATCTAGCTACAGGAATAACTTATAATAACTTTACCTTCTGTTGTTTTGAGTGTTATAAACGATTGGCATAAACAGGAGGGAACCGCCCTATAACTCCTCTTTGTGGTTACTTATTCTTCTGGCGGCGTCACAAACCGCGAGTTAGTGCACCAGTAGGTCACTTTAAAATATAAATTGCGGACAAGAAGAAAATGTGGCATACAGTTTCAAGTACTAAATTTTAAAATCTGACAAGACATTGACAAAAAATGGCAGAAGCAACATACTTGGCATTCGCGGAGGAACTAATAGAAGGGATCCTAGCGAACCCCTCGATACTAGGTGCAGAACAACAGGCTGCAATAGCCACCAAAGGAGATGACTGGAACGAATTGGAAGCACTACGGAAGAAGCTGATCAGAACCGAGTTACATGGGGCCATTATGACGGAATATCTTCGGGCACATATAGCGCCCAATGGCCTCATTATTAGGATAGAACCCAGAATTTTCCTTGAAGAACTCAAATTCAGGAAAGACTGGAGTTACATCTCTAACAAATGCACCAGAGACTGGATTATATTAATAATCAATACAGCCAAAACGGTATCTGAAAGACTAATGAACGAAATCATCACCAAGCAAGATGCTATAACAACCAAAATGATTATAGGTGACTATCAAAAGAATATGGCAGCCTTGGACGCCACAATTAAAGAGTTCAAGGACCTTAACCTTACCAAAAAGGTTACCAAACTTAAAAAAGATATTGCAGCCTTTTCGCATGAGAAAAAATACCCATACACGACAGACACATATTATGAAGAGCAAGAAAAGAACACCAATGTCTCAAATATGGGCCCTATGAGAGGCAGACAACAGAGGAATAGACCAAGACCGGGTAACTGGAATTTCTCAAGCGGAAGCTCAGACGAAGATGCCAACAAAACAGGAGGCAATGTCACCTTTGGTAACCAACAAAATAGAGGTGGCAACGCCCGGGGTTTTCAGGCCCAGAGAGGGCGAGGCAGGGCCAGAGGATGGTGGCCGGACCAATCACCCAGGGTCACCAGGAACAGAGGGAAAGGCTGGTACCAGCAGAACAGCACCCCACAGTACAACCCTTAAGATCTGTTAGTCAATCCCTGGTAGTCAATCTTTCCAGTTTCACTCCCACACAAATCCAACTAGATGTGTTACAGAAGGGGCTCTCATTCGTTCCAACCACTCCCCATGATCCATTCCAGACCAGAATAGAGATCACACAACTGATGAGGAAGATTAGACTCAAACAGTTTTTTGCGGAGAATACAAACAATGGACCCCGAGACGTGACTGGATTACACAACAAATCCACATATTATCCACCCTCACACAGCATAAGTGTAGAGTCTCAGACCTTTGAAAAACTCATTCTCAAGAAACTTGACGAAATAGAAGCAGAAGACAATTTGGGCACTTACCATAACATGACCAGACAGGAAGATATAGCCCTAAAAGAACTAAAGAAGAACGAAGACATAATCATTAAACCGGCTGACAAGGGGGGTGCGATTGTTATCATGGATAGAACTGACTATGACAGGATGGTGAATACATTAATAAATGACCGAACCACGTATAGAAGACTTGGCAGTGATCCGACTAACAGACTCAGGAGCCTCATTAATCCGATCATTGAAGAGGCTGAAGCAGAGGGACACATAAGCAGCAAAGAAGCAGCCTTCCTAGCGCCTAAATTTCCGAGATGCCCGGCCTTTTACGCACTACCAAAAATACACAAAGGCGTCCTCCCAACTCCTGGTCGCCCTATCGTGTCAGGGATTGGTTCAATCTTAGAACCCCTCTCACAATTTGCTGACTTCTTTCTAAAAGAAGAGGTCAGCAAAATGCGCTCGTATGTGAAGGACACCACGGCCATTTTAGTATACTTAAACAATCTTGTCCTAACCAATGAAGACACTTACATGATAACTATGGACATTGAGTCATTATACTCCAAAATCCCACAAGAAGAAACATTAAGGGTTATTGAAAGCATACTACGAGTTAAACCTCTCGACATGCCTATTGCGCTAATCATGCAACTGGCGGAAATAGCTCTAACAAAAAATGTTTTCATTATCGGAGACAACTATTATGAACAGATAGCAGGAACTGCCATGGGAGCGACATTCGCCCCAACTTTGGCTAACCTGTATGTGGCCAATTTTGAAGATACCCACATTTATACAGAAACCAATCCTTTTTCCGCTAATATAATCAGCTGGCGACGATACATCGATGATGTTTTTCTATTGTTCAATGGGGACGAAACAACTGTAAATAATTTCATGGAATGGCTCAACGGACTGAATCCTTTTCTCAAATTCACCCATGAGGCAAGTAAAACGAATGCAACGTTTCTCGACTTGCTGATCACCAGGAGAGGCAACATACTGGAAACAACGGTTTTTCAAAAACCAACAGATAGAAATTCCCTGCTGGATTATAACAGTTTCCATCAGAGATCTTTGAAAGAAAACCTACCCTTTGGACAGTTCCTCCGATTTAGGAGGAATTGTACCTCTGGAGCCGAATATGACATCCAAGCAACTAGGCTCTCGAACAATCTACTAGAGAGGAATTATCCGTATAGGATTGTCAAACAGGCAAGAAAACGAGCAAGGAATATACAAAGAGAAACAACTCTTAACCAACATGGGAAAAGATCAAGGAATGACACGACCATCACTGCAGTGTTCAGCCATTCCCCTATAATCAACCGCCTGAAAAAGGAAATCCGAAAAGCATGGCACATACTCAATGTGGATGAGAAACAATTGCCGGAACCACTGTTCGCCATAAGGAGGAGAAAAAACTTAAGAGACTCTTTAGTGCATACTTATAAAGAACCACTGCCTGCCACGGACACAAACACACTATGGGATACACCGAAAGCTCAGGGCCATACACCATGTGGAACTTGTACCATTTGTAAATATACAAAACGTACTACGGTCATAGACGTAGGCTGGAAATATCCCTGGGAACAAAGAACTCTGACTAACTGCAACTCCACTAATGTTGTGTACCTTATACAATGTCCCTGCAACAAGAAATATATTGGGATGACGACCCGGACAATAAAACTACGAATAGGAGAACACCGTTCCAACATTAGGACACGAAAAAGGACGGCTCCCCTAGTGGAACATTTCATTGAAAACCATCACACCGTAGAGGATATTATGTGGACCAAAATAGGAAAAGTAAAAGCACCGACAAGAGGTGGAAACATCACAGCACTCCTATTAAAAAGAGAACAACAGTGGATATACAGAACACGCAGCCACTTGATTGGCCTCAATGATGAGATCTGCTGGCAGGCTCTGGCAACCCTTGGATGAACAGGGTTAGCCAACTATGACTCCTTACAGGGCATAGATTATTGCCTAGAATATCATCTGTGGGACCATACCCCACAAGGCCCTGCCGCCCCTCTGCCAAGTCCCATCTCCTTTAGAAACATCAAACAGAGACTCCATGGCCACATTGAATTTCAGAGACCTAGCAGTCAATAAGACCTACAGGCCAGGCGATTAATAGAGAACTCGCCTTTAGCGATTATGGTTCCCCCCCCATTTTTGCACCTAAGCCTCCACTACGAATAATCAGTCTTTGACAGGTTCCCACAATGTTTTTGTGCTAACCCTTGTCCTTAATGCAAAAACTTTCATAGGTGTTGCACTCAGAGACAAAGAGAGTGTGATAGATATCCACAATGGTCATGTTCCTTCTCTATAGGAGAAACAGAGGACGACATGATCCATATGACCCCATTTTGGAGATACGGCGTCAAAGCATACACGATGGTGAACCGATCCCGTGTTCCCGATGTGATTACATCCCCGCCAAGAGTGACCGCTTCGCATCGGGCATGTCTATTCGATCACGCGCACTGGACGCGATTGCGTACACGTGATCACGTGATCAGATATCTCACGTGCACGCGATCACATGAGCGGATATCTCGGCCGCGTGACCGTGCACATGACCATAAAAGAACAACAGACACAGGGCAACGCAGTAGTGGATACGATTCGATCCGGGAAGGAACAAACCGATGAATGGAGGTAAGATGCGCCAACACCAATGCAGAAAAGCCAGATTCGGAAAACGGCATCCTTGCAGGACCTCTAATCTCTGACATAAGAGTAGAGGCCATTGCTAAAACCCAATTTGGAAATAACTAAAACAATTAAGGAGAACAACAACTTAAACAAAAGCCTACCTCACTCTTAAGAAGCGATGTACCCATGAAAAATATTTGTACAGATGCAATATAGATGATAGCAGGCT
Organism: Ambystoma mexicanum; assembly: GCF_040938575.1. NCBI lineage: Eukaryota > Metazoa > Chordata > Amphibia > Caudata > Ambystomatidae > Ambystoma > Ambystoma mexicanum. Next base: position 454,654,017 of record NC_090932.1, read on the forward strand.
CTTACAAACATCTTTTTCTTTCAAATCATAGGGATAATATCCAGAAGAAAGGATGAAATAAGACCAACCTTGCTAGCATTTTGGCTATAAATTGGACATCACCGAAAAATCAAGCCGTTACCCTTGAACTACAACACAGAGGTATGATTCCCCATACAGAGGTGGTACTGATAGAAGTACCTTAGAATTCTCTGTTTTTAAAGTAGAAACTGTTGGTACATGAGACTGATTATAGTCCCCATTTTTTCTTGTTTTGTTGTCCATACAGGACTAGGAAGTAATTACCCTATCAAACCTTGGACACCCTCTACCATCTAACAGTGTTGAAGACACTGTTCAGGATACCTCAACTTGAAGTATTCGTCCTGAAGAAAGCGGCAACTCAAGAATCCCGCTGAAACCGGTTGACCATACAAGAGGCCTGGAGGGTAACCCAGACCCACACTCCCTTTCCAAAGAAAAACAAAGGGATTGTCTCAAGGAAACTTAATTTGTTATCCACACAATTTGCGGTTCAAATCTGAAACCTTTGGGAGTTATGAAGAATTAATATCTTCACTTTCCACATAGTTTTTAAACGAAAATTCTTTCCCCATTGTTATCTGGCCATTCATCCAGATACTCTGGGATTAGCACTTGTTTTTTTAACGATAAGACACACGAATTGGGGGCGACATATTAAAATTCAAGAATCGACCTCCAACCTGTGTGCACATACCAGACACCAGGAAAGTGTTTTTAGAGAGTACAGGGAGAAGATCTCGACACCTTTTGTAGTCGGCCCAACAGCACTAACTAGGGACCCTACTTAATGGCCAGAGATTATTCACAGATAGGGAGATTTAGTTGTTGGCTAGGGATCTAGCTACAGGAATAACTTATAATAACTTTACCTTCTGTTGTTTTGAGTGTTATAAACGATTGGCATAAACAGGAGGGAACCGCCCTATAACTCCTCTTTGTGGTTACTTATTCTTCTGGCGGCGTCACAAACCGCGAGTTAGTGCACCAGTAGGTCACTTTAAAATATAAATTGCGGACAAGAAGAAAATGTGGCATACAGTTTCAAGTACTAAATTTTAAAATCTGACAAGACATTGACAAAAAATGGCAGAAGCAACATACTTGGCATTCGCGGAGGAACTAATAGAAGGGATCCTAGCGAACCCCTCGATACTAGGTGCAGAACAACAGGCTGCAATAGCCACCAAAGGAGATGACTGGAACGAATTGGAAGCACTACGGAAGAAGCTGATCAGAACCGAGTTACATGGGGCCATTATGACGGAATATCTTCGGGCACATATAGCGCCCAATGGCCTCATTATTAGGATAGAACCCAGAATTTTCCTTGAAGAACTCAAATTCAGGAAAGACTGGAGTTACATCTCTAACAAATGCACCAGAGACTGGATTATATTAATAATCAATACAGCCAAAACGGTATCTGAAAGACTAATGAACGAAATCATCACCAAGCAAGATGCTATAACAACCAAAATGATTATAGGTGACTATCAAAAGAATATGGCAGCCTTGGACGCCACAATTAAAGAGTTCAAGGACCTTAACCTTACCAAAAAGGTTACCAAACTTAAAAAAGATATTGCAGCCTTTTCGCATGAGAAAAAATACCCATACACGACAGACACATATTATGAAGAGCAAGAAAAGAACACCAATGTCTCAAATATGGGCCCTATGAGAGGCAGACAACAGAGGAATAGACCAAGACCGGGTAACTGGAATTTCTCAAGCGGAAGCTCAGACGAAGATGCCAACAAAACAGGAGGCAATGTCACCTTTGGTAACCAACAAAATAGAGGTGGCAACGCCCGGGGTTTTCAGGCCCAGAGAGGGCGAGGCAGGGCCAGAGGATGGTGGCCGGACCAATCACCCAGGGTCACCAGGAACAGAGGGAAAGGCTGGTACCAGCAGAACAGCACCCCACAGTACAACCCTTAAGATCTGTTAGTCAATCCCTGGTAGTCAATCTTTCCAGTTTCACTCCCACACAAATCCAACTAGATGTGTTACAGAAGGGGCTCTCATTCGTTCCAACCACTCCCCATGATCCATTCCAGACCAGAATAGAGATCACACAACTGATGAGGAAGATTAGACTCAAACAGTTTTTTGCGGAGAATACAAACAATGGACCCCGAGACGTGACTGGATTACACAACAAATCCACATATTATCCACCCTCACACAGCATAAGTGTAGAGTCTCAGACCTTTGAAAAACTCATTCTCAAGAAACTTGACGAAATAGAAGCAGAAGACAATTTGGGCACTTACCATAACATGACCAGACAGGAAGATATAGCCCTAAAAGAACTAAAGAAGAACGAAGACATAATCATTAAACCGGCTGACAAGGGGGGTGCGATTGTTATCATGGATAGAACTGACTATGACAGGATGGTGAATACATTAATAAATGACCGAACCACGTATAGAAGACTTGGCAGTGATCCGACTAACAGACTCAGGAGCCTCATTAATCCGATCATTGAAGAGGCTGAAGCAGAGGGACACATAAGCAGCAAAGAAGCAGCCTTCCTAGCGCCTAAATTTCCGAGATGCCCGGCCTTTTACGCACTACCAAAAATACACAAAGGCGTCCTCCCAACTCCTGGTCGCCCTATCGTGTCAGGGATTGGTTCAATCTTAGAACCCCTCTCACAATTTGCTGACTTCTTTCTAAAAGAAGAGGTCAGCAAAATGCGCTCGTATGTGAAGGACACCACGGCCATTTTAGTATACTTAAACAATCTTGTCCTAACCAATGAAGACACTTACATGATAACTATGGACATTGAGTCATTATACTCCAAAATCCCACAAGAAGAAACATTAAGGGTTATTGAAAGCATACTACGAGTTAAACCTCTCGACATGCCTATTGCGCTAATCATGCAACTGGCGGAAATAGCTCTAACAAAAAATTTTTTCATTATCGGAGACAACTATTATGAACAGATAGCAGGAACTGCCATGGGAGCGACATTCGCCCCAACTTTGGCTAACCTGTATGTGGCCAATTTTGAAGATACCCACATTTATACAGAAACCAATCCTTTTTCCGCTAATATAATCAGCTGGCGACGATACATCGATGATGTTTTTCTATTGTTCAATGGGGACGAAACAACTGTAAATAATTTCATGGAATGGCTCAACGGACTGAATCCTTTTCTCAAATTCACCCATGAGGCAAGTAAAACGAATGCAACGTTTCTCGACTTGCTGATCACCAGGAGAGGCAACATACTGGAAACAACGGTTTTTCAAAAACCAACAGATAGAAATTCCCTGCTGGATTATAACAGTTTCCATCAGAGATCTTTGAAAGAAAACCTACCCTTTGGACAGTTCCTCCGATTTAGGAGGAATTGTACCTCTGGAGCCGAATATGACATCCAAGCAACTAGGCTCTCGAACAATCTACTAGAGAGGAATTATCCGTATAGGATTGTCAAACAGGCAAGAAAACGAGCAAGGAATATACAAAGAGAAACAACTCTTAACCAACATGGGAAAAGATCAAGGAATGACACGACCATCACTGCAGTGTTCAGCCATTCCCCTATAATCAACCGCCTGAAAAAGGAAATCCGAAAAGCATGGCACATACTCAATGTGGATGAGAAACAATTGCCGGAACCACTGTTCGCCATAAGGAGGAGAAAAAACTTAAGAGACTCTTTAGTGCATACTTATAAAGAACCACTGCCTGCCACGGACACAAACACACTATGGGATACACCGAAAGCTCAGGGCCATACACCATGTGGAACTTGTACCATTTGTAAATATACAAAACGTACTACGGTCATAGACGTAGGCTGGAAATATCCCTGGGAACAAAGAACTCTGACTAACTGCAACTCCACTAATGTTGTGTACCTTATACAATGTCCCTGCAACAAGAAATATATTGGGATGACGACCCGGACAATAAAACTACGAATAGGAGAACACCGTTCCAACATTAGGACACGAAAAAGGACGGCTCCCCTAGTGGAACATTTCATTGAAAACCATCACACCGTAGAGGATATTATGTGGACCAAAATAGGAAAAGTAAAAGCACCGACAAGAGGTGGAAACATCACAGCACTCCTATTAAAAAGAGAACAACAGTGGATATACAGAACACGCAGCCACTTGATTGGCCTCAATGATGAGATCTGCTGGCAGGCTCTGGCAACCCTTGGATGAACAGGGTTAGCCAACTATGACTCCTTACAGGGCATAGATTATTGCCTAGAATATCATCTGTGGGACCATACCCCACAAGGCCCTGCCGCCCCTCTGCCAAGTCCCATCTCCTTTAGAAACATCAAACAGAGACTCCATGGCCACATTGAATTTCAGAGACCTAGCAGTCAATAAGACCTACAGGCCAGGCGATTAATAGAGAACTCGCCTTTAGCGATTATGGTTCCCCCCCCATTTTTGCACCTAAGCCTCCACTACGAATAATCAGTCTTTGACAGGTTCCCACAATGTTTTTGTGCTAACCCTTGTCCTTAATGCAAAAACTTTCATAGGTGTTGCACTCAGAGACAAAGAGAGTGTGATAGATATCCACAATGGTCATGTTCCTTCTCTATAGGAGAAACAGAGGACGACATGATCCATATGACCCCATTTTGGAGATACGGCGTCAAAGCATACACGATGGTGAACCGATCCCGTGTTCCCGATGTGATTACGTCCCCGCCAAGAGTGACCGCTTCGCATCGGGCATGTCTATTCGATCACGCGCACTGGACGCGATTGCGTACACGTGATCACGTGATCAGATATCTCACGTGCACGCGATCACATGAGCGGATATCTCGGCCGCGTGACCGTGCACATGACCATAAAAGAACAACAGACACAGGGCAACGCAGTAGTGGATACGATTCGATCCGGGAAGGAACAAACCGATGAATGGAGGTAAGATGCGCCAACACCAATGCAGAAAAGCCAGATTCGGAAAACGGCATCCTTGCAGGACCTCTAATCTCTGACATAAGAGTAGAGGCCATTGCTAAAACCCAATTTGGAAATAACTAAAACAATTAAGGAGAACAACAACTTAAACAAAAGCCTACCTCACTCTTAAGAAGCGATGTACCCATGAAAAATATTTGTACAGATGCAATATAGATGATAGCAGGCTCTTACAAACATCTTTTTCTTTCAAATCATAGGGATAATATCCAGAAGAAAGGATGAAATAAGACCAACCTTGCTAGCATTTTGGCTATAAATTGGACATCACCGAAAAATCAAGCCGTTACCCTTGAACTACAACACAGAGGTATGATTCCCCATACAGAGGTGGTACTGATAGAAGTACCTTAGAATTCTCTGTTTTTAAAGTAGAAACTGTTGGTACATGAGACTGATTATAGTCCCCATTTTTTCTTGTTTTGTTGTCCATACAGGACTAGGAAGTAATTACCCTATCAAACCTTGGACACCCTCTACCATCTAACAGTGTTGAAGACACTGTTCAGGATACCTCAACTTGAAGTATTCGTCCTGAAGAAAGCGGCAACTCAAGAATCCCGCTGAAACCGGTTGACCATACAAGAGGCCTGGAGGGTAACCCAGACCCACACTCCCTTTCCAAAGAAAAACAAAGGGATTGTCTCAAGGAAACTTAATTTGTTATCCACACAATTTGCGGTTCAAATCTGAAACCTTTGGGAGTTATGAAGAATTAATATCTTCACTTTCCACATAGTTTTTAAACGAAAATTCTTTCCCCATTGTTATCTGGCCATTCATCCAGATACTCTGGGATTAGCACTTGTTTTTTTAACGATAAGACACACGAATTGGGGGCGACATATTAAAATTCAAGAATCGACCTCCAACCTGTGTGCACATACCAGACACCAGGAAAGTGTTTTTAGAGAGTACAGGGAGAAGATCTCGACACCTTTTGTAGTCGGCCCAACAGCACTAACTAGGGACCCTACTTAATGGCCAGAGATTATTCACAGATAGGGAGATTTAGTTGTTGGCTAGGGATCTAGCTACAGGAATAACTTATAATAACTTTACCTTCTGTTGTTTTGAGTGTTATAAACGATTGGCATAAACAGGAGGGAACCGCCCTATAACTCCTCTTTGTGGTTACTTATTCTTCTGGCGGCGTCACAAACCGCGAGTTAGTGCACCAGTAGGTCACTTTAAAATATAAATTGCGGACAAGAAGAAAATGTGGCATACAGTTTCAAGTACTAAATTTTAAAATCTGACAAGACATTGACAAAAAATGGCAGAAGCAACATACTTGGCATTCGCGGAGGAACTAATAGAAGGGATCCTAGCGAACCCCTCGATACTAGGTGCAGAACAACAGGCTGCAATAGCCACCAAAGGAGATGACTGGAACGAATTGGAAGCACTACGGAAGAAGCTGATCAGAACCGAGTTACATGGGGCCATTATGACGGAATATCTTCGGGCACATATAGCGCCCAATGGCCTCATTATTAGGATAGAACCCAGAATTTTCCTTGAAGAACTCAAATTCAGGAAAGACTGGAGTTACATCTCTAACAAATGCACCAGAGACTGGATTATATTAATAATCAATACAGCCAAAACGGTATCTGAAAGACTAATGAACGAAATCATCACCAAGCAAGATGCTATAACAACCAAAATGATTATAGGTGACTATCAAAAGAATATGGCAGCCTTGGACGCCACAATTAAAGAGTTCAAGGACCTTAACCTTACCAAAAAGGTTACCAAACTTAAAAAAGATATTGCAGCCTTTTCGCATGAGAAAAAATACCCATACACGACAGACACATATTATGAAGAGCAAGAAAAGAACACCAATGTCTCAAATATGGGCCCTATGAGAGGCAGACAACAGAGGAATAGACCAAGACCGGGTAACTGGAATTTCTCAAGCGGAAGCTCAGACGAAGATGCCAACAAAACAGGAGGCAATGTCACCTTTGGTAACCAACAAAATAGAGGTGGCAACGCCCGGGGTTTTCAGGCCCAGAGAGGGCGAGGCAGGGCCAGAGGATGGTGGCCGGACCAATCACCCAGGGTCACCAGGAACAGAGGGAAAGGCTGGTACCAGCAGAACAGCACCCCACAGTACAACCCTTAAGATCTGTTAGTCAATCCCTGGTAGTCAATCTTTCCAGTTTCACTCCCACACAAATCCAACTAGATGTGTTACAGAAGGGGCTCTCATTCGTTCCAACCACTCCCCATGATCCATTCCAGACCAGAATAGAGATCACACAACTGATGAGGAAGATTAGACTCAAACAGTTTTTTGCGGAGAATACAAACAATGGACCCCGAGACGTGACTGGATTACACAACAAATCCACATATTATCCACCCTCACACAGCATAAGTGTAGAGTCTCAGACCTTTGAAAAACTCATTCTCAAGAAACTTGACGAAATAGAAGCAGAAGACAATTTGGGCACTTACCATAACATGACCAGACAGGAAGATATAGCCCTAAAAGAACTAAAGAAGAACGAAGACATAATCATTAAACCGGCTGACAAGGGGGGTGCGATTGTTATCATGGATAGAACTGACTATGACAGGATGGTGAATACATTAATAAATGACCGAACCACGTATAGAAGACTTGGCAGTGATCCGACTAACAGACTCAGGAGCCTCATTAATCCGATCATTGAAGAGGCTGAAGCAGAGGGACACATAGCAGCAAAGAAGCAGCCTTCCTAGCGCCTAAATTTCCGAGATGCCCGGCCTTTTACGCACTACCAAAAATACACAAAGGCGTCCTCCCAACTCCTGGTCGCCCTATCGTGTCAGGGATTGGTTCAATCTTAGAACCCCTCTCACAATTTGCTGACTTCTTTCTAAAAGAAGAGGTCAGCAAAATGCGCTCGTATGTGAAGGACACCACGGCCATTTTAGTATACTTAAACAATCTTGTCCTAACCAATGAAGACACTTACATGATAACTATGGACATTGAGTCATTATACTCCAAAATCCCACAAGAAGAAACATTAAGGGTTATTGAAAGCATACTACGAGTTAAACCTCTCGACATGCCTATTGCGCTAATCATGCAACTGGCGGAAATAGCTCTAACAAAAAATGTTTTCATTATCGGAGACAACTATTATGAACAGATAGCAGGAACTGCCATGGGAGCGACATTCGCCCCAACTTTGGCTAACCTGTATGTGGCCAATTTTGAAGATACCCACATTTATACAGAAACCAATCCTTTTTCCGCTAATATAATCAGCTGGCGACGATACATCGATGATGTTTTTCTATTGTTCAATGGGGACGAAACAACTGTAAATAATTTCATGGAATGGCTCAACGGACTGAATCCTTTTCTCAAATTCACCCATGAGGCAAGTAAAACGAATGCAACGTTTCTCGACTTGCTGATCACCAGGAGAGGCAACATACTGGAAACAACGGTTTTTCAAAAACCAACAGATAGAAATTCCCTGCTGGATTATAACAGTTTCCATCAGAGATCTTTGAAAGAAAACCTACCCTTTGGACAGTTCCTCCGATTTAGGAGGAATTGTACCTCTGGAGCCGAATATGACATCCAAGCAACTAGGCTCTCGAACAATCTACTAGAGAGGAATTATCCGTATAGGATTGTCAAACAGGCAAGAAAACGAGCAAGGAATATACAAAGAGAAACAACTCTTAACCAACATGGGAAAAGATCAAGGAATGACACGACCATCACTGCAGTGTTCAGCCATTCCCCTATAATCAACCGCCTGAAAAAGGAAATCCGAAAAGCATGGCACATACTCAATGTGGATGAGAAACAATTGCCGGAACCACTGTTCGCCATAAGGAGGAGAAAAAACTTAAGAGACTCTTTAGTGCATACTTATAAAGAACCACTGCCTGCCACGGACACAAACACACTATGGGATACACCGAAAGCTCAGGGCCATACACCATGTGGAACTTGTACCATTTGTAAATATACAAAACGTACTACGGTCATAGACGTAGGCTGGAAATATCCCTGGGAACAAAGAACTCTGACTAACTGCAACTCCACTAATGTTGTGTACCTTATACAATGTCCCTGCAACAAGAAATATATTGGGATGACGACCCGGACAATCAAACTACGAATAGGAGAACACCGTTCCAACATTAGGACACGAAAAAGGACGGCTCCCCTAGTGGAACATTTCATTGAAAACCATCACACCGTAGAGGATATTATGTGGACCATAATAGAAAAAGTAAAAGCACCGACAAGAGGTGGAAACATCACAGCACTCCTATTAAAAAGAGAACAACAGTGGATATACAGAACACGCAGCCACTTGATTGGCCTCAATGATGAGATCTGCTGGCAGGCTCTGGCAACCCTTGGATGAACAGGGTTAGCCAACTATGACTCCTTACAGGGCATAGATTATTGCCTAGAATATCATCTGTGGGACCATACCCCACAAGGCCCTGCCGCCCCTCTGCCAAGTCCCATCTCCTTTAGAAACATCAAACAGAGACTCCATGGCCACATTGAATTTCAGAGACCTAGCAGTCAATAAGACCTACAGGCCAGGCGATTAATAGAGAACTCGCCTTTAGCGATTATGGTTCCCCCCCCATTTTTGCACCTAAGCCTCCACTACGAATAATCAGTCTTTGACAGGTTCCCACAATGTTTTTGTGCTAACCCTTGTCCTTAATGCAAAAACTTTCATAGGTGTTGCACTCAGAGACAAAGAGAGTGTGATAGATATCCACAATGGTCATGTTCCTTCTCTATAGGAGAAACAGAGGACGACATGATCCATATGACCCCATTTTGGAGATACGGCGTCAAAGCATACACGATGGTGAACCGATCCCGTGTTCCCGATGTGATTACGTCCCCGCCAAGAGTGACGGCTTCGCATCGGGCATGTCTATTCGATCACGCGCACTGGACGCGATTGCGTACACGTGATCACGTGATCAGATATCTCACGTGCACGCGATCACATGAGCGGATATCTCGGCCGCGTGACCGTGCACATGACCATAAAAGAACAACAGACACAGGGCAACGCAGTAGTGGATACGATTCGATCCGGGAAGGAACAAACCGATGAATGGAGGTAAGATGCGCCAACACCAATGCAGAAAAGCCAGATTCGGAAAACGGCATCCTTGCAGGACCTCTAATCTCTGACATAAGAGTAGAGGCCATTGCTAAAACCCAATTTGGAAATAACTAAAACAATTAAGGAGAACAACAACTTAAACAAAAGCCTACCTCACTCTTAAGAAGCGATGTACCCATGAAAAATATTTGTACAGATGCAATATAGATGATAGCAGGCTCTTACAAACATCTTTTTCTTTCAAATCATAGGGATAATATCCAGAAGAAAGGATGAAATAAGACCAACCTTGCTAGCATTTTGGCTATAAATTGGACATCACCGAAAAATCAAGCCGTTACCCTTGAACTACAACACAGAGGTATGATTCCCCATACAGAGGTGGTACTGATAGAAGTACCTTAGAATTCTCTGTTTTTAAAGTAGAAACTGTTGGTACATGAGACTGATTATAGTCCCCATTTTTTCTTGTTTTGTTGTCCATACAGGACTAGGAAGTAATTACCCTATCAAACCTTGGACACCCTCTACCATCTAACAGTGTTGAAGACACTGTTCAGGATACCTCAACTTGAAGTATTCGTCCTGAAGAAAGCGGCAACTCAAGAATCCCGCTGAAACCGGTTGACCATACAAGAGGCCTGGAGGGTAACCCAGACCCACACTCCCTTTCCAAAGAAAAACAAAGGGATTGTCTCAAGGAAACTTAATTTGTTATCCACACAATTTGCGGTTCAAATCTGAAACCTTTGGGAGTTATGAAGAATTAATATCTTCACTTTCCACATAGTTTTTAAACGAAAATTCTTTCCCCATTGTTATCTGGCCATTCATCCAGATACTCTGGGATTAGCACTTGTTTTTTTAACGATAAGACACACGAATTGGGGGCGACATATTAAAATTCAAGAATCGACCTCCAACCTGTGTGCACATACCAGACACCAGGAAAGTGTTTTTAGAGAGTACAGGGAGAAGATCTCGACACCTTTTGTAGTCGGCCCAACAGCACTAACTAGGGACCCTACTTAATGGCCAGAGATTATTCACAGATAGGGAGATTTAGTTGTTGGCTAGGGATCTAGCTACAGGAATAACTTATAATAACTTTACCTTCTGTTGTTTTGAGTGTTATAAACGATTGGCATAAACAGGAGGGAACCGCCCTATAACTCCTCTTTGTGGTTACATGTGCCATAAGGTGTCACAACCCTCGCCCAAAACCCCCTCTGGCAAGCCCATTGGCCAGGTGGGGTCAGGACTCGGAACTCTAGGGCCTGGCATCCTCTTCAAAAGCCCTCCTGGGGCCAGTCCTGAAGCCTATGGCGCCAGGCTCATCCACCATGAAAAACATGTGCTCTGGAACTACTTTATTGAGATTGCCAGCCAACATGGAGGCATCCACATAGCTTGGTTCCTAGGAACCAAGCTATGCGGTCTAGTGTTTAGGGTGTGGTGGCCTAGGGACTACTTTACCTGGACTATTTTGTTTAAACCACACCTGAGCAAGACAACACGCTTCGCGTTACTTTGCAGTTTGCAACGTGACGCTTACTGTGTCCAGCTATACCCACGAACCTCGGAGAAGTAGAACCTGCAAGGAGACAAAAGGAACATCGTTAGCAGGAGCATCTTACCTGCAGTCTTCATCTTTAGCTACTCGCAGCTCCTGTGAACAGCTTCCTTGAATCTGCACGCCTCCCGGACTGAACGACCTGAAAGAGGAAGATAGAGGCAACATTAAAGAAAGTATAAGAGATATTGCAAATTACGAACTGCTCAAAAGGCTTACCTGGCTGGTCGCCTCTCGGCTGGCACCACTCCGGAAATTCCACACGCGCTGACGAACACTGTGACCTACAAGGAATGAAGGAAAAAAATTTGCAAAGGCATGACATCGCAGCGCTGCGCATAGCACTTACTTAGCGCATCATAGCGCTCTCAATGCGCCGTCATTTACCAGCGAGGCTCAACAAAGCCAGTTCGCTGCGCTGAAGCTCCGCATATCTAAAGGAGAAAAAGAGACATTATTAAACAAGAAAGGCATGCAGGAACAACAACAATACGAAAGAACAGCAATAAAATCTACCTGAACGATATCAAACGGGCCGGCATCAGTGAAGTAACTTGACCGCATACGCCCACGAAAGACAACACGCCCCTGCCAAGAAGGCAGGACAGAGAGCATGCCTAACTCTACCACAAGGTGAGGAGAGGGCACCAGAGGGGCTGAAATCATATGGGGGTGGAGGGAGGATACTTACCCCGATCGGCCAGTCTTGAACACAGTCCTCCTGTATTTTCAGGCAGAACCTTCCCCGCAGATCACATCTGGGCACCACTGAGAAGTATACCAGCGAGTAATCCAGCTGGGTGGCGTCCCTGTGGATACCAGATGAGCGTAACATAAGGCTGAGATGGGTATATGTACCACTGCGGAGACCAGATGCTTGTACCATACAGTCCGCTGCCGCTTCTAGAGGGAAGAAGACTGGAACCTTCTTGCTAGGCTCATTCAATGGGCGAGGTCACGGGCGGGCCCAGAGTCTAAACCAAAATAGCCGCCGGCCTAGGAGGCTCTGCCACGTGCCTATCCACCATTTTGGGACCTTGCACCACGCCCTGGGCGTGAGGGCAGAAATTCCCAGAGCCATGAGAGGGCTCAGACATGGGAGGATACAGCTTGGGTCTTGCACCCGAAATAGAAGTGTCAACCTCATGTCACTCCAGTAGGCGCTGGGCCCTCGGCTGGCTGGCTGGCAGTTGTAACACCTTAACACAACCTCAGAGTGAGCTCCGATAGGCTGGGCGCCCTCAGCACCTGTGTCAGTACTCGTGCTGGATCGTGCAGAGGACTGAGTCTTGGAGGTCGCACCTGATGATCCTTTACCCCTTGGGGTCGAAGAAGAGGACAACCGTGATTGCCCTTACGAGAACAGCCTGATAGGGCCCCTGAACCCCTCGGTTTGGGAGCTGGTATCCTTAGAGGTCTCGGGCCTCCCACAACCTGAATTTGAGTAACCCTTGCCTGTGGGAACCCCCGGGAAGGAGTCGCTGTACTGGGGAGCTGTGCTGAACAGAGGGCCTGCCTTGTCTTGACGAGAGTTCCCGGGAGATGAAGTTCCTAAGGTGCTCCACAGGAGAAGTGTGGAATATCTCCCTCCAACCCAACAACTAATTTATTCACTGCCCTGTGACCGAGAGTGATGCAAGTCTCGGACACCCCGCAGTGGTCGGGCACCAGGCACTCAAGACAGAAAGCATGAGGGTCCGAGGCCAGGAATGAGCGGTCGCACGAAGCACATCCTGTGAATCCTCCTGCAGCAGAAATGCACTGGGGGATTTGAGGCACCAACGGCAGGTTAAATAAGACTGAAAAACAAAGAAGGGGGGCAAGTGGAAAGTAAAAAAAGGGACTGCGGTGAGGCAGCAGAGGGCGGGGCCTCGGCAGGCCGTTCCCACGGTCGGGGCGCAACCCAGCACACTGTACTATATTTAAAGGGGAAGCTCAATATTTCGCTGCCAAAGGTTCCGGTACCGTCCCCATGTTGGGGGGACGCCCACAAGCATGGAGAAAAGTGGACGGGATGTACGAGTACCACAAAGCACAGGAACTTCCCATGCTTGGGGTGTATAGGAACGTGAAAGTAGGCATCCTCTAGGTTCAACAGTGCCAGGAAATCCCATTCCTCCAGTTGGCCGAGCATGTGCTGCAACGTGACCATCCTGAATTTTTGGGACCGCAAGTATTTGTTAAGGCATCATAAATCGAGGATTGAATGCCGTCCCTCTGACTTCTTTCTGACTCTTTCGAACCAGAAACTATCTGGAGTACACTCTAGAACCCTGGAGGCGCAGTGGGACAGATTCTATTGGCCCTTTTTCCAACATGGCCTGGACCTCCTGCAGCAGTTTAGCCATGTGTAGTTCCTTCTATGCCACGGGAAGAATGCGAGGGCACCTGTGCTGGAACGCCAGGGTATGCCCTTGATTAAGTATATCAAGGCAACCACTTGCCGGTTTTGATCTTTTCCCACATGTCGACAAAGTGCGACAATCGGCCTGCCACTGGGGTTGAAAACAGGGGCCCGGGTCCTATGGTCAGGCCTGCTTGGGCGTCTGCATCCTGGCCAGCAGGTGACGATGACGCTGTGTCCCTCCGCCTGCGACCAGCCCCTGTAAGCCGCCTGAGTGTTGGAACAGGGGGGCTGACGGTACGAGGTGGATGTGAAGCCCTTAGAGGACCTGCCGAACTTTCCTCTAGAGGATCGAAAGGAAGAATACCTCTGCTGCTGTAAGGTCCTCAGCGACTAAGCCATCTCAGAGTCCATCTTAATGGTTTGTAGAGTTTCGTCAAGCACTTTGCCGAACAGGTTATGACCATGAAGGGCATATCCATCACCTTGTCTGGTCTGAAATTAGTGGCCTTCAGCCAACCTTGGCGTCCGAGTGCCACACTGTTACCCATCTGGCGAAAGCAATGGGGTGGTCGGAGGCCACCGCTCCCTCCTGAAACAGAGCTAGAGCCTCAGTTTTCTTGTCCTCAGGCAAGAAGTCCAGTAACGGGCCCAGTTTAAACCATAGCTCCCTACCTAACGGTCCAGGATAGCCAAGGCGTTGGTGGCCATCATTGAAGCAGTGGTACAGATGATATACTTGCCCATTGCATCCAGCTTCTTCCCCTCCCGGTCAGGGATACCATGGATGAAGAGGATGGGTTTGCTGACCGCTTCTTAGTGACAGTCAACACCACAGAGTCTGGGGACGGCTGTGATGAGGCATCTAGGAGCCAAGTCAGGCACTTTATACTTTTTCTCAAGCCTCTCCCTTTTTGCTGGTGCAGAGCTTGGGGCCTTTATGAAAACCAGGCCTTCATCCCAAACATCGTACAGCAAACGGATGGGTGCCACCGTCTACATGGACGACTCGTGTCTTTGAAAAAGGAACCCGTCCTTTTCTTCTGGCACCAGACCAAAGAGGGTGGATGCCCTTAAGATCATGGAGTGGAATGATCCCACCTCACCTGGTGGCGTTGCCCTGGAGGGCTCGTTGGCATCCACCAATTCTCCATCCAGCAGCACAAAGTCATCAAACTCATCGTTATGTATAGTGGCCGTATCCGGGTCCATACCAGTGTCGGTCTGAGCCTTGTCCACCACCAGTATAGCTGGGATGGGAGGCGGTGTTGGCCACGTCGGTGTAAGAAGACACTTTGTTCCTGTGGGGTGAGGCCTCGGTGGGCTGTGCCTGGGGGGCTCCCAATCGGATTCACAGGAGAAAGAGTCAGTCATTGCTGTATTTCTGACACCAACGTGTGAAGTGACATTAGAATGTCTAGTGACATGTCTCTAGAGCCCTGTGGAGAGGCAGATGGGGTCAGTAATGGTGGAGGACTAATTTGCCTTGGTGGAGTCGATGGCCAGTCCTGTTCCACAGGAGGAATTTCCCCACACACTGGGCTGAAGCCACCGTGATCTGAGCAGCAGCCTTCCTGAAAAGACTCCTCATGTGAACTTGTTTAGATTGCCCTTGCGGCCTCCCTCTGACCAGCCGCAGACCGGGGAAGAAAATCTGTCGGCGCTAACCGTTCTTCTGCCCTCCCTACCTGCCCTCCCTACCTCCTTCGGGAAGGAGGAGACGACCGGGGCCTTCACAGACTGGGTATTCGTGGTCAAGACAGTAGTAGTTGTGGACCAAGCTGCAGCAGTCGTCGGCTGGGGAGGCAGCGTGATCCTCTGGACAGATTTGGTTCTCCTCTTCCCTGTGGTTGTTAACAGGACAACTGTCGACAGGGCCGTTAATGGAGTAGTTGATGGAGCCGCAGAAATGATAGTCGATGGATCAATCGACGAGGCTTTGGTCATGAACAGACGACGGTCTCTCAGACGATTTCGTCAATGAGGACCTTGGTTTGTGAGATGTTGCTGGATTCGTCATAGGTGAAGCCCCAGATGCAGGTGTCGACAAAACCTTTGAAGCGCCCTCTTTGTGGACTTTTTTCAGTTTATCCTTTGACAAAGAGACATGTTTCAACAAAATGGTCAGTCTTTCAGAAGTCACACTACCCACCGGCAGGCTCACTGTGAAAGTGAAAGGGGACAGTGCATGCTCATAACTGGGACCCGCTGCAGCGGCCCTCATCGGGCCAGCAGTGTGGCGCTTGTCCCTTTGCAGGGTGTTCATACAAAGGCTATCCTCAGCAGATCTGGACCTCTTCCCCAAGGGAGAATGCTCCAAAGGTCGCCCGGACCTGGAGGAGGCTTGTGCACCCAGAGGCGGTGCTTGGCGCCCTTTCTTCTTTCAGCCACACCACTAACCTGTAATTATGGTCCTGCTTAGTTTTAGCTGGAAAACCACGGCAGATGTCGCATCCTTCCTCGTCGTTGGTCCGGATGCAGACAATACAGGCACTTTGTGTGCCGATCTTCAACTTAGATGTTCTCAAACCACATATGGCGCAGTGGTTGAACAAAATCCTCTTGGCTTTTTCGTACATGGCGAGGTGCAAAGTTGAGTACAACTTTGAATATTGGAGCCGATGTTCCATGGAATACTGGTGAATGGAGTGGTTATCAAGAAACTGTATTAACAATTGTTGATGTTATTTGAAATGCCATACATTTTCTTTATGTTTGATGTTTAAGTGTGAGGGCCAGACATACTGTGTTAGAGTGTTTCCCCTTAGTTTTGATTAGGCAGGGAAATCATCACCTGAGTAAGGATAGTGAGGTGTTTGGTGGCTCAATCTAATAAAATGGCAAATGTTGAACAAACATACAAAAGTTGTCCGCCTCGCAATGTCCGTTAGGGTGTATGTAGGGCACCCCCTGCTACATTTCGACATATCAAGGCCACACAGATAGTGAAGCTACAGGAATAGCTCCATAAGCTGCGCTTGATCTACCAAAAAGTCTTGAACATGGTCAAGCCCCACTCTGCAAAGCGGCTTAAAACAAAAAGGGATTGGGTCCCCTTTGTCGTCAAAAATAGATCTGATCAACTGAAAATATGACGTCTTCTACTGTGGGAGGTAACAGGGTTTGCAGAGTGGTGGGACAGCTGCGGTCAACACAATGGCACCCAGCACAGTTGAAGTCGACGCTGAGGTCGTGCTGAGCTGAGGTCGTGCAACCAGACTCCATTACCTTTTTACAGGCTCACTAAGGTGCAGTAGTTGGCAGCACCACTGCCGGTGTAACGATTGCAGCCTTGGTGAAAAAGTCAAATTGCAGCTTAAATTCCTCCCACTCCTGTCTAGATGCCCCCCTTAGACAGTTATGACCTACCCCTGTTTGGTCAAAGAGTCACTATTTCCCAAGGACGTGCCCTTTTCTTGGAGGAAGAGGTGCTTATGGGACTCACTAGGGAAGTGGGGCCTCTTTGACTTTTTATAGCGTTACCTTTGTATAGCGTTTATAATGGTTTATAGTCATTTGGTCGAAAACAAAAATGTCGAAAGTCATAATGTAGAAAAAAAAAGTCGAAAAAAAAGTCGAATTTTTTTTTCAATACGTTTTGTTTTCGAAATGGGGGGGTTCCCCCCAACCCTCTCTTTTTTTAATTTTACCCATTTTTTATACTTACCAAACCCAAAAAATACATATAAATAAAAAAATAATAGATTGACTTTTTTTTTTCGACATTTTTCTTTCGACATTTTTGTCATTCGACTTTTTATTTTCGACATTATGACTGCACACTGTTTATAATGTCACAGCAAGAATAAGCTGAGATTGTGGAAGCGCCTGGTGAGGCTGTCTGGCCTGGTATCAAAACTGAAGCAGTGAATGTGCGAAGGATGAATCATCCCATGTTAAGGTGCACAAAAAGAACACCAAGAGTGTCAAGTTTTAGTCATTTAAGACATTTAAATGCTGCAAAATGGACCAATTCCAGGTCTCCCGTCATATGACCCAAGGATGAAAATAGAGTTGAGCTTGGAGTCCTAGAACAACAACAGTTAGAGCCTGCACTCCCATATTTTCTCACAGATAACAATATTTTGCAAGGCCAAGTTCAAAGACAATCTTCATGGCAGAAGGCATGGGTGATGAGATGTTGGGCTTATTGGGTGGGGAGGTAAGGTCAAATCCACCTCTGTCCAGTCTGAGCTTACATGCTGCTAAGTGAACCGAATGTTGCAGACATGGCACGAGTGTGCCAATCAATTGTAGAGGGCTGTATAACAAAGGGCCTTATAGTGTGATGACCAATGATAAACTGTGTACTCAATAGTGTTAAAGAATACATGTTTTTAGAGGTAGGCATAAGTTGTCCACCTGACAGTGGGCAGCCAATCACAATCCTAGTCCCTATGCAATGTATACTTAGATGTTCCCCTTAAGCTTATCACAGCCTTTGATAGGTTTTCTATTTGCCACATTGTATGATGCCACTCCTGATGTATATTTTGCATATAAGGACGTTTTTAATGAAAAAATCATTGAGAGCCTTAGCTTTACTAAAGGGCCATATGCTCACATCGCTGGGGTTGTCCCTTCTGAGTCAGCCTCCAGATCGAGTGGGCCAGCAACTTCGAAGGCGGTCCTCCCAGCTCCAACTTCGCTGCACATCCCTTCAAAGCTTTTGGTTTCATGGGCTGGCACACGCCTCATTGCTCCTGTCCTCCCTCTGGACTGTTTCGCGACCTCTGCAACTCTCTCTCACTCACTATTCTCCCCTCGGGCCCGACTCACTCTGCAGGGCACACCCTTGATGTTCTGATCTCCTCAGACCTTACTCTCTATGTTCCTCTCACCACTCCTCTCTCCTGGAGTAATCACTTTCTGCTCTCCTCCAACCTCAACCTCCCTACTCCTCAGGCCAAGCCACTTCCATCACTGCCACCCACCTTCTCGGTCATCTGACCCATGAAACGCGTGTCAGCTGAGGCTTTCGCCGCCACCTTCTCACCCCCTCCTCCCCCCTTGGCTGACTCTCATCCTGACACAGCCCTCTCCATGCTCCACTCTGCTATATCTTACTCTTGATATCCTTGCCCCTGTCATGAGAATCCACCTGAAGCCCAAAGCCAAGTGCAATTCCTGGTACGACTCAGACCTCGTCACCCTAAAACGCAAGTGTAGGGTGGCCGAGAGGAAATGGCGTGCTTCATGTACATCCTCTGACAAACTGGCCTGCCGCCTGCTTCAAAGGCAATACTGGCTCTCTGTCCTATCCAAGCAGAGAGCTCATATCCAAGCCCGTGTCTCTGCTGCGTCTAACAACTCGGCTGAACTCTTTAAAATCTGCAAGGAACTCGCCAATCTTGCCGCAGTCTCTACCTCTCCTGTCCCCTCCCAGGCCCTCTGTATGGCACTGCCTTCTCACTTCATCTCTAAAACTCAGGACATCCTGTCCTCTCTCTCTCCTGCTATGCCCTCCCTCCCCCCACTCCTTGCTCTTCAGCTGGCCCTTCGGCAGCCACCTCTCCTCCCTCCTTCTCTGCCTTCCCCTGTTTTCCGCAGATGAGGTTTCTAGACAAGTCTGATCTATGAAAGTCACGTTGAAACAGGTTCACTCCTATTCCTCCAAAACTATCAAGGATCATATTGACTCCCTGGCTCCTGCCCTGGCTGATTTCTGCAATCACTCCTTCGCCACTGGAGTCTTCCCATCCCCCTGAAACACTCCCTTGTGCACCCCCTTCTTAAGAAACCCTCTGCTGACCCCTCCTGCCCAGCTAACTATCGCCCAATCTCCATCAGTCCCTTCCTGGGCAAGCTCCTGGAGAAACTGCCCATCTCCCAGCTTAATATCCACAATGAATCTGTTGGTTGTCTTCATCACCATCAGTCTGGCTTCAGAGCTGCCAGAAGCAAGGAAAATGCTCTTCTGAACATCCAGGAGGACCTGCTCTCCAACCTGGACTCTAAGACCCCCTGCGTCCTCATCCTGCAGGATCTCTCTTCTGCCTTTGACACGGTCAACCATGCCATCCTGCTCAACCGTCTCAGTGATAACCTGGGTATCACAGGTCAGGCTCTGGTGTGGCTGACTTCTTTCCTCTCCGACTGACCCTCCCAGGTCCAACTTGGGTCCTTCCTCTCTGCTATCTTTTTCTCTACCTGTGGTGTCGCCCAGGGGTCTAACCTCTCCCCCTTGCTGTTCAACCAATACCTGGCACTCCTGGCCCACCGCATCGCTGCTCTCTGCCCCAACTTTCAGTGCTATGCGGATGACACCCAGCTCATCTTCAGGCTACCCTCGGCCTCCTCCTCTTCTTCCCTCATCTCCGACTGTCTGTCTGCTATCCAGGAGTGGTGTGCCGCCAATGACCTCTGCCTTAATGCCAGTAAGACTGAGATTCTCCTCATCGGCACACCTGCTCCCTCCTTTCCTGTAGCTCTCTAGCCGGACTCTCTTGGCCCTCTTCCTGCTCCCACAAGCAAGGCTAAAAACCTCAGGGTCATCTTCGACTCCATACTCTACTTCTCTCCTCACATCTCTGACATCTCTAAGAAGTCACACTATCAGCTGCCCCTCCTCAGAGGTATTTTTCCTTTCCTCTTTTTCCTCCAGAAGCTCACTGTCTCCAGAGCTCTGGTTCTCTCTAGCTGGACTATTGCAACAGCCTCTTTCTGCGAGGACTTGCATACATGCCAACACTCCCGATTTAGGCGGGAGACTCCTGATTTTTCAGGGAAAAATACAGCTATTTTTCACGTTCTCCTGCCTAAAATTGTACTTTCCCGAATGCATTCCTATAGGGAAATTGTTCTCTCCCGATTTCTCTGAAGAAATCTCCCTGCTAGGTGCCTCGGAATGTTGGCATGTATGGACTTGCACTTGGCCTCGATCCCTGGGATCGTATCTCTCCAGGACTGAAATCTCTGCAGGAATAAGTTCAAAACCCTCTGCATCATCCACAAGGCCTTCTGGGGTCTGGGGCTTCAATACCTTCAACTCTCTCTTCCTAAATATCTTCGTTCTTGAGCTCTTTGCTCCTCCGTCTCCAACTCCCTCAGGGTCAGTCGCTTCACCAAGCAACAAATTAGTGGTAGATCTCTTTCTTCAGCCTCCCTGCCTCCCTTAAACTTAAGGGGAACCATCTCTGGTTCCGGAAGCACCTCAAAACCATTCTCTTTGCTTCTGCTTTTTCTCCTTCTCTTCTCTGCTGACCTCCTGGCTGTAACCGGAACTGCACTATCTACCTGGACACCCCCCGATCTCAGGCTATGTCCTTCCCCCCCTGCCAGTGTCATGTATTCCTACAGTCCCCCTACCGGCCCTCGTCACCTGTTGCCCGCACTTACCGATGCACTTGCCACTTGCTGGCCGTTACTTATTAATTTTCTTGCACCATGCACTGCACTATCCCTGCCTTCTCCCCACGCACTTGCGCGATCTGAATGACACCTGGTCTAGTAGGATCGTTTGTCCGTCCTCCCTCTGTTCCCCCTCCCTTGCTTCGTCGGGCCTTAGAACACTTGTGCATAGACGCATTACAAATGCCATATCATATCATACCATGGTCCAGCATGATGGTGCAGACATTTATTTCAAGATCATTTGGATGTAGTGTGCGGGGTGCACAAAAAAGAACCGAGGTAGGGGGGACGCTGTGCATACTTAATATATGGACACAGAGAGGAGCAGAGAAATGTCTTACCATAATGTTCTTTCTATTGATTCTTCTCCCGCAGTTTCCTCATTGAATAGATATTCATTCCAACGTCACCTGCTCAGAAAACGTTGACAAGGGGAGTAGTGCACCTTGACTCAGCCGTTGATCCATCTTGCCTCGATGTGGCTGTAGTCATTTGTATGCTGCGTCACAAAGCCCCACCACCTCAGTTTGCCACCTTCCACCCCCAGCTACAACTCAGAGAAAAGAAAAACCTAACAAGGGGTCTTTTTTTCTTTTAGAACACTGAGGAACGGGATCGCAAAAAGAAAGTGGAAACACACTAGTAAGTCTTACGGTAGCCCCTTAAACAAGAGATTGCCTCTTTCTCCCAACAGAGAAGCTAGTCATTAACTGCAGGCACTTTCATAGCATGGTTGG
This sequence comes from Ambystoma mexicanum, assembly GCF_040938575.1. Taxonomy (NCBI): domain Eukaryota; kingdom Metazoa; phylum Chordata; class Amphibia; order Caudata; family Ambystomatidae; genus Ambystoma; species Ambystoma mexicanum. The sequence goes on from NC_090932.1 coordinate 454,676,159, forward strand.
ATGGGAGGGTGATGAGTAATCTGCGGGAGAAGAATCCATGGAAAGAACATTACATTTCTCCTTCAATCGATTGCCTTTCTCCCGCAGATTCCTGATCAGATAGACTTCCCAAGCAGTTTGTGTAAAGGAGGCAAGATGAAAGTCCCTACATGAAAAAACTTTGTACCACTCTCCCAAAACACAGATGAGCTCCACGGGTTACATCCAGGCAATAGTGTTTGCTGAAGGTACACAGCGAGGACCAGGTTGCTGCTTGGCAGATGTCCGTCACTGGCACTCCACTCTGCAGAGCCGAAGAAGTAGCCACTCGCCTTGTGGAGCGGGCTCTGATGCCCGGAGGTCATTCTATCCAGGCATTGAGGCAACATTCTGAAATGCAGAGTGTAATCCACCTAGAGATGGTCTGCTTGGACACAGGTGAACCCTTTCTTGCCATTGAGAAGGCTATGAACAGTTTGTCAGCTTTCCAAAATTCCACCTTTCACGCAACATAAAAGCTAAGAGCCCTCTTCGGGTCTAGCCTATGGAACAGCTCCTCCTCTTTGGAGGGTTGCAGAGGCGGGTAGAAAACTGGCGGGTCAATAGCCTGGGACAAATGGAACTCCGAGACCACCTTGGGTAAAAACCCTGGTATTTTCTTAAGAGAAACCTTCTCCCTGAAAAAACAGAAATGGCAGCTTGCATGACAGGGCCGCAGCTCACTGGCCAGTCTGGCTGATGTAAGGATGACCAAGAAAGCTACTTATTCACAATGCCCTTCAGGAACTGGGCCATAACCGGGATTGTAAGGAAAGACCCTTGATCCAGAGACCTTTTGAACACAGAGAGCCACCAACTAGCCTTTGACTGTTGCAATCTGAAGGGCTGATGAGGTCAGTGACCGAAAGTACTCCATCACTGTAGTGGTGGGGCAAGAGATAGGGTCAATCAGGACATGCTTCCCTTTCAGAGAGGGTGCAAATGCCTTTAGGGCTAACCTGCTAGCTCGCAGTTCCAGCCTGTTGATGTGCCACCGGGCCACCATTGCTGACCAAAGGCTGCGCATCTCCAAGACCGCGCAGTGAGCGCCCCAACCCTTCAAGGGCGCGTCTGTGACTACCCTGGCCTGCAGCCACAGAGACCAGAAGGGTTCCCCCACCAACATGTTGCTGCCACTGGCCCGCCAAGCAAGGTCGTCTGACACTGACCTGGACAACCTGACAATGTCCCGCTAAGTGCCGAAGTACTGGGATCACTGACTCTGCAGGAGCCATTGAAAAGACCGCATCCGCAGCCTGCCCCCTGCCACCAGAAAAATGCAGGAGGCCATGAGATCTAAGGGGCGGAGGAAGGAAGCGACAGGTAAGTCAATTTGGTTCTGAAAGAGTTGGACCATCTGTCCGATGCTGTCGACTCTCTCTTCGGGAGGAAAAAGCCTTCCCCGCCAGAGTGTCTAGGACTGCTGTGATAAACTGGAGCCTCTGCGCTGGGGTCTTCTGCAAGTTCAGGGTGAAGGCCAGCCTGTGGAGTAGCAAGCAGGTGTTCCCTCGGAATCAGCCTTTCGTCCAGGTATGCGAACACATGAACACCAGATCTCCAGAGGTGAGCCGCGACTACTGCCATGAGCTTGGTGAAGGTCCTCGGAGCGGAGGTCAGCCCAAAGGGGAGCACCTTGAATTGGTAGTGATTGTCCCCTATGAGGAAACACAGCACCTTCCTATGCTTCTAGTGGACCGGCATATGAAGTATGCGTCCTGGAGAACTATGAACACCAGCCAGTCCTGAAACCTGAGAACATCAAGAATTCCTCTAGACGTCGCCATCTTGTCCTTCCTCAGGAATTTGTTCAAGGCCCTGAGTTCCAAGATGGTACAGAGTCCTCCTCCCTTCTTGGGTACTAGGAAATAATGGAAATACCAGTCTGATCCTCTGCTCAGGAGGTACCTCTTCCACAGCACTCTTCAAAAGCAGGACTCGCAGTTCTTGCTGTAGTTCCTGTCCCGGTTGTTAAGGAGTTGGTGGTCTATCCAGTAGCCTTTTTAAGAAAGGCAGACAGTAACCCCACTGCACGAGCTGAAGAGCCCAGGTGTTTTAGGTAATCTCCCACCACTGGGCCCAGTTTTTAGTTATCCTTTCTCCAACTGGGGAATTGTGGGGGGAGAAATCAAAGTGGCTTCAAGGCAGAGAAACCCCTGCTGCTGCTGCCGCAGAGCTCTAGAGGCCCCTCTGCCCCTTACAGCGCACAGGAAATGCCCCTGCCTGGGTTGCGGGAGCTGCAACTTCCTGCCATAGGGACCATAGCGTCAGTAGTCTCTACCGCTTGAAGCGAAACTAAAGGCAGGCTTGGCCAGCTGTTGCACAGCTAGGTCCAGTGACTTTGTCCAGGAGCATATTTTGAGCATTCAGTGTCTCCTTAAATTCCGGAAGCTACTCAAGACTTTCCTTTTGACCTCTCCCACTTCCCTCCCTCCTTTGCTAAACCCCACAGTCACTGAGATTGGTAACCAGGTGTTATGACTTGATGGTTGTGAAGATTATGGGGCCTCTGTCCCCAAGTACCACACAGGGAGCTACAAAGCAACTCCCTGAGCGGTCTTTGAGGCCACAGGTATTTGAATGCCGGAAATGCCAGGAACCAGGAACACCAGAGCCCCCCCGACCGCTGTAAGGCAAGCAATGGTTAAGTACTATGACAAGCGGACCAATGAGAGCAGAATGGAACTTAAATAAGAAGGTCTTACCAAGGGGAGGAGCCTGGGTCCTAAGTAGCACGAATAGGATGGAAGGTGTCCGTGCAGCAGCGGGGTGTGACTGGCAGCGGCAGGGAAGGTGTCGCACTGGGTGCCAATGCAGATGGAGTTGCACCGCGAAACCTGCGTGGGCGGGGATGAGATGTTCAAGAGTAGCAAAGTCGAGGGTCCGTAATCAATCCGTGAAGAGTTCCGGGGTCAAAAACCAGCCATGTACGTCAAAGCCAAGGGTAATCCAAAAGGAGTCAAAAAAACAGTCCAAAAGGTCCTGACAGCAGAGCAGTACGATGACCAATGGGTTAACAAAGAAAGTCCAGGAAAACAGACCGTAGTTCAGTACCGTGATCGTAACACCAGGAAAACGCCAAACAGTGCTTGCATGAAACAACTGTGAAGCACTGAATGAGCGTTCCCTCGCAGCTTTTGAATGGGCAGAGGAGAGTCAGGTGATCGCGCGCGATCCTGCACGCTTCCTCGTCAGGTGACCCAAAGTATCAACATACTGCCGGGTTCCTAGACACGTGACGATGCGGCGGGAGGAATCGGCGGCTCTGCCGGCCGGCTGCGAGGCACCAGGGTAATCGCCACTGCTGTGACGAGCAAAACAGGTTAGTGCATCCATAGCCAACAAGCTGTCTCCAGGTGCCCTTCCTGTGCCGAACAACCTGCCGCCGCTGCCGCACTGCATGAGGGATTGGGGACACGTGGGCAGAGGGTGAATGTGGACCGGGAACAGAGGGTGAAGGAACAGGAGTACTAGGGGTATCTGTCTGTGGGGCATGACCCATGGACGGCATAACACCAGGTCCCTTCTGTGTCCACCTGGGTCCTGGCCTCCCACCCCCAATTGCCTTCAGCCTCCTCCAACTCCCAACACTTGCCATAGGCACCCATTGGCCTGTGCTATCACAGGTCTGCACTTACCCGCAGTTTACCACTCTTATCAAATGATCTATGCCAGTCAACCAACATCTGCTTGCAACTTATTCCCTAGCACTTCAATCCATTTTACTCCTAGCACTTACCCCTTGTCCCCACCAAATCCCCTTCTCTCTCCTTGCACTTGCACGTTCTGAATGCTCACAGGGCCTAGTAGGACCGCCTCTCTCTTTCATTGTTATGTTAGCCTTTCACTCCCATGTTCCCTCCCCGTTGCCCTGTGGGCACTTTGAAACACAATGTACTTGATGTTTAAGCGCTTACAAATGCACAATAAATAAGGTAAGCCTGCCTTCTTATCACTGTGGCTAACCTCATGGATCTGCCGAAGCAGTCTGCCATGTCCAGGCCTGTCTGCAAAGACTGTCAGGCCACCTTCTTGCTGTCGTCTACCAGCCTCTGGAAGCCCTCATGCATCTCTCCTTCATGGATTAACTGGGCAGCCTCACACATGGCTATCCACAGAGCAAAGGAGTATGTGGTGAAACCCACAAGTGGCGTTTACCGCCTTTAGGGCCATACTGCGGGACGAGAAGATTTTCTTTGCCAAAGCATCAACCGTCTTCCCTTCCTATCAGTCGGGAGAATTGACATGGATGAGGCTGGCTTGGTGGATACTGTGGCCACCTGCACCACTAACCCCTCTGGTGTCGGGTGGGTGGAGAGATATGGAAGGTCTCCCTTTGACAGCCTGTACTTCTTGGTGAAGTCAGAGTGAACTAGGGACATGGTGCAAGGCCTCTGTTAGAAGGTGGAGATAGAGCCAGTGATGGCTGCATTGAACGGCACGGCCCTTTCTGTAGAAGTCCCTTCCTCAAGAATGTAAGTCTAATCATAGCCTGATAACGGCTTGGCTAGAGCACCCCACCCCAGAGAGAGCACCCCACCCCAGGGTATCCACCACTGTGTCCACTAAAGCTCTAAACTTGGCAGTAGCATTGCCATATGGGTCGGCCTGCTGTGTTTTGTCATCTGGGGAAGTGTCCAGCCCACTGGCATCGTGTAGACCTTCAGCCAGTGCCACCAGATCTGCTTAGTTGACAAGGAAAATTGGTCCCTCCAGCAACCGAGTAAGAAGGGTCAAAACTGCCCTGGTCATCATCACCAGTGCCAAAAATATCAGCCGTAGAGCCGAAAAAGTCAGTCCTGGACTTCGGCACGAAAGAGTGGTTGATGACGTCAACGGCTTTGCAATCGGCACTGCAGGGATTTCGGCTCTGAGGGTACGTCTGAAGGTACCGGTGCCGAGGTGCACTGGCAAGTATCTGCACCGAAGGCGGGTCAACCTTGCTCGGCGCCGAACCAGACAGCTTCGCTGATGATGATGGTTACTTTGAGGCCAGATTTACCGGGCGCTACTGGAGCCACCGGTGCCTGCTGCATTGAGGGTTTGCCCGTGCCAGAAGCTGCCCGATTGGAAAATTTCCAGCATATACGTTTTTCATTCCTCCCACTCAGACCTGGATGTCAGCCCTGCCGACAACATGCCAGGGTCATCTGAAGAATCTGACCCGCGTCATTTCTTCTTGTGGGGAGAGGATGAGTGGCTACAGGAATTAGACCTCTTCTTGGTCTTTTTTAGATGTCCCGTTAAAGGATAGTTCCGGGACTTTTTTTTTATTGTCCCTACGGTTCGGCCATGTGTTTTTAAGCATAAATCGGTAGATCGTAGAAAACTTTCCTATGGACCTTACCCGACTTTTCGTCCATTAACGCACTCGAAATCAGCCGCCATTTTCTAATAATCCTATCATTTCCCCCCATCGCCCTGGCTCACCTGCTTTTGCGGCACTAAATCAAATCCCCCGCCCCTGAAACAGACTATTAAAAAACATTCATATTCCCCGCCTCTATCCGTGACGTGACTGTGCTGCGTAGGCAAACGCGCCCAGGCGTCTTCTACGCGACTACACACAGAACCCGGAAACCAACACAGATCAGCTCACAACACAGCGCGCCACAATTGGGAATATGAAACTGTACTTTTAAATCAAACCGCAAGATTATAAATTTGGTAAAGTACATTTATTTGACATCAAATGTTTAGAGAATATTCAGCGATTTGCATTTTTATTTGCTCACGTTCCAAAAAGTTCGTTTTGAGGCACACGATGTTCCTTTGCTGTACACAGGGTCTTAGATCATCTCACAATACAGCGCCACAATTCGGAATATGAAACTGTGGTTTAAAAGCAAACGGCAAGATTGTCCATTTGGCAAAGTACATTTATTGGACATCAAATGTTTAGAGAATATTCTGCGATTTGCATTTTTCTTTGCTCTCGATCCAAAATAGTTCGTCTTGAGGCAAGCGATGTTCGTGTGCAGTACACAGGGTGTTGGTTTACGATAAAATAAGCTCTTTGGTCGCACTGATAATCGCATGGCTGTTCCAACAACGAGGCACTAGGCCACCACAACAGTCTGTATGTTGCATCTAGCCGTTAGTACCGCGTAAGGGCATACTTGTACTTGGCGATCGTCCCATAAAATGGTCAGGGTGGTAACGTTGTTCACACGGAGAAGCAACTGGCAGTTATAAAAGCCATCCGCCAGTGTCTGGTACTCGTGACACATACAATAATGAAGGATGTACCTGTTTTAAAAACATAAAAAATGAAATTAGTATGACCATCAGATCTTTATTAAAATTATTCATTTTATATATTAGGTCGGGAAATTATTTCATAGCTAGGACAGTGCAACTGGGTATTATACGTCAAGGGGGGGCTGTAGGATACTGAGACAGTCCCCCAGTGCAGGGGTTGACGGGGAGGCAGTGCAGGTGGAGAGTGGAAGGGCCCAGGACCGAGGTCGCAGACAGTGGACCAGTTGTAGCAGGGGAGAGGGAGAGAGAAAGCAAAAGCAAAGAGGAAGGTTTTGAGGTGCTTCCGTAAAAGGAGATGGTTCTCCTCAAGATAGTGCGCGGTACAAAACAATATGCCACATAGAACGAACAAGTACAACTTAACCCGTCTTTAAAGCTAATGTATAGTAATTAAATTGCGGTATAAACTCATCTAAAGAGTTACTTACATTATATTTGCATTTTCCATTGTGTCTGTGCGTAGGGCAGCCCCGAAATACCACTCCTTCTATGCCAACGTTATTTCCTCTAATGAACGAACATTAAATGGCTTTCGTTTCTGAAATTATATTCATTATCGTTTCTTATGTTATTGCCCCACACCCCCAAAAAGAAGTCTTTCGGGATGGTCCCGGCCTGTCAAGGTCAAATAACAATAGAACCTTATACTGAGTCGTGGGCCATTCCGGCACCCGAGAAAAAAATCAAAGCAGCTGACCTTCACTTTGAACGAGCACACATTCCTAGTTAGCTACATTCAGTGTAAGGCCATCTCACAGGACTCACAGAGCAATCACTTTTATTTACACAATACATAGCTACACATATTCAATGGGCCTGCGACATGAGGAGACTCGAGAGAACAGACAATCAAATTACAATCATTTAAACCGTGATGTGTATTTCTCAATGAGCTCTTCTTTAGGTGGACATGGAACAGAGGCAATGTTGGGTGGCAATGCAGTTGTCCCCTGCACAGGTTCGTTCACAACTCCATGTATGTGCCTATCTAGGACATCAACAATAAGTCTCTCAATAAAGTCATATTGCATATCCTCAAACACTGGTTTGATAACCCATTGTTTACTTCTTTTTGTGAAGGCCTTATTGTAGCGAAGCGTCCCTAAAGTTCTGGTCCTCCTACTTTGTTGACGGCCAACATTATGGTTATGTGCCAAGACCGCTAGAAGAGTCCGATTTATCATGCCCTCCATGCCAAAATGCAATCGTTTTGGCCTGTACTTTAGGCACATATTGTGGAACACCTCCAAATCTCCTGTGTGGCAGAATTCCGTGAGTCCCCTCAAATCTCTTGTTATAGTTTTATCAAATACAATCTTTTCATTGGCTTTGTGAGTGGGTGATGAAGGAATCAACCACTTCTTCTTCCGTGCCTCCTCTGTGGACAAATGGCCATGTTCACAATTGTGGAAATGTTGGTTTGTGGTCCAGCGGTGAACGTTGCTACAGTGTAGCATTACTGACCGCCATTTTTCCAGTAGAATTTCCAACGACCCTCCACATGTTTTTGAGCTCCACCAAAGATGGTTGCTGATTGACTTGGACCACTGTGAAATACCTTGCATATCTTTTTTTTTACCTGCAGCCGACATTTTTTTATTGATTGTTTTTGCAAGATGCCAAACGTCAAATTGGTGATTTATATTTTTGTACTCTTCTCTCATTGTCTTGGCAATTGAAACGTGTCTGTCCGTGGCTATCAGGTCGATCACCATTCCCCGCGATTGTAGTTCTTGCAATGATGCTACAAAGCCAACTTTCTCCATGGCCACTGAGGATGTACTTTGTGACACCTGCACGACCACCAAACTCACAATTTTCTTACTTTCCATGTCCTGAAAGTGGTAGGTGCAGTACTTGGCTGAAAATCCTGGGCTGTCGCACTGTCCATCACCGGCTAGCCTGAACCTTTTGACCGCGAATGTACTATCAATAGACATTTTTTCCATTCTCCAAGCTTCGCTAATGGCTGGAAATAGATAATCGGTTTGGTATTTGTAGAACTGAGTTTTCGCAATGAAATGGATTCCCACAAACTGAAAGAAAGACTCTAACTTTTTAAAACTTGAACCACTAAAAAGTGCAGCCGCTGCACAAAGTAGATTGCCTGCTGGCAGTTGCCCCAGCATGGGTTGTGCAGACCATGAGAAAGGATGATATTTTGTACAGGTGGCATGTATTTTAAGGTTAGTGCCTCGAATTGCACGAGTCACATTAATCAATGGCTCCCCACATACTTCCCCACCAACCGAATGCCCACATTTCATCCGAATAATAATATCAATCAAACAACTATCGAAATCAATGAATTTGGCTTCTTTCCTTATACTGTCACTCTGCATCCCAGCTGGTTCGGCCTGTAACGTTGAGGACATGTCACTCATATGAAAGGTAGAATCTCTGATATCGTCTTCCGCTATGTTCAGTGATATTGATGGTGTTTCATTGTCGTCCACTTCATTCTCTTCCATTGCAACATCTGTTCCTTCTCCGGCGATGGGTGAATAAAACAATTTCTTCAACTTTCTCGCAGTCTTAGTTTTTGCGGGTGTGGATTCTGTGAATTGATCTCCGACTGCATCCGAACTACCAGGAGGACGTTCACTATCAATGGCTGGATGTGGTATAGCTCCGTTGTCAATCACTTCATATTCTTCCCATTGGCACGATGCATCTCCAGTCTCAAGTCCCTGCCAAAAGGTTTGACAAGCAACATCTCTCGTTCGCTTCACTGTCTGTGTAGATCTAGTTCGTACACCCACTCGCAACTAGAGGACAGATTGGAAAAAGGATGTTCAGTTTAAACACAACATACAGTATTGAACTATTAACAGTGAAAAACAACATAATATAGTGACCAGGACACTAACCTTCTTTTGCTTTCTTTTCTTTGAAACTTTCTTGCCTCGAACTTCAACATCGGGACGCTGTTGCTCCGACTCGTGTGTGCATGTCTCCACTTCCTCTTGCGCTGCAACGACTATATTTTCATAAGCACATCCATCACGCACTGACGCTCCATCGACTCCCTGAAACATAGAACTTTCATTAGTATGTATAATAATATTGAAAACACAAAATGTACTTGGGGACCAATACCCACGTACATCTCAATAGCAAAACACGAATGAACGCTTTGTGTAGAACATTCAAACGACAATTATTCACGCATTGTTGATCTAGTTAGATGGAACTGTCAAGATCCATACCTCGGGCTCCTCATAGACTTCCATTGATGATATTATTGAAGATGATGCTTCAGTAACTCCCTGAAACACAGTAATTGCATTAGTATGGTTTTCTATTTTGTTAAAAAGAACATACACTTTGTGCAGGCGTCAACGGCTCATCTAAATGGACCTGCACAAATGATCAGTTGTCTAAAATAAATAATGGATATCTAAATATGATTCGATTTGCTCGATCGTTGGAAGTGTCACCACCCAGATATCTGCATCAACTACTAGGGGTGATGTTCTTGTAGAAGAAGCTCCGTCATCTCCCTGAAACATAGTACTTGCGTTAATAAAGAAGGAAGTATACCGGATGTAATCACGTCATATGATTTCGCTTGATCGAACTGTCAGTATACATACCTCGAAATGCATAAGAACATCAAGGGACGATGTAACTGCGGTGCACACTTCTGCAAGCTGTTGCGCCGACCCGTAACTGCATGCTCCCCCTTCTTCTTGGACTAATGCTCCATCGACTCCCTGAAACATAGGACTTTCATTAGTAATGAACACAATATTGAAAAAAGAAGACACATAGGAGGGCGACGACAGAAGGACATATCAATGGCTAAAAACGAAAGAAACATTGTGTGTAACAATCACGCTACAAGAATGCAAGATCTGATGATCTCCATCGATGGAACTGTCCGGAAACGTACCTCGAGCATCTGAGTGACATCAACGGTTGTCGTCAATACGTTGGACTCCTCAGCATCTCCCTGAAAGACAGTACTTGCATTATTTTGGATAACAATAATTATAACTGAAAACAAAGACTAGAGGACGAGTAAAAGGGTGTACCATTAGGTAAAATAATCACACGATAAATTAAAACTATTGATTTACATGCCTAAAACAAGTCAATGGCAGAATAGCTAAGTAAGATTACCCGATAGGCGCTTGAAGTGGCTGATGACTGCAATAACGACACGGATGGAGAATCTTCCGCCTTCATATTGAGTGGATACATAAATGGGGAAATTATTGTTAGCTAATGCTACACACTACCGCAAGGCCGAGAGATAAATACGTAAACTTGACTCACCAGTGGAGGGATGTGGACGAATAGAGTGGGAATAGTGGTTGAGAGCAATTTTCGCCTCGCTCGCGGTGTGTTCTTCTTTATTAGCAATGATGTGGAGTACATGTCTGAGCTAAAGTGCCTGCTGCAGATGCGGTATCGATCACCCCTCTTGTCCGCAAAGACTTCTAGGACTCTACTTTCAAGCTCAGACGGTGGATATCCGCAATATCGGACCCATTCTCTTATCTGATCTATTGTCTTAGGGAAAACATGCATTATAGTACCTTCAGATTTATTATGGGTCTTCGAAGGGCAACCGCCAATGGAACAGGCAGGCATTGTGGAAAGTTCTGAAAAGTAAAGATCAACAATTCTCTATGAATACCAATGTGTTAAAAAATTAAATGACACATAAAAGGTTCAATGCAAGGTTCGTTTTGGTTCTTGGAACTATACACGTTATTCACATGCGGATAAGTATTTGAATAACTTTAAAAAAATAGAAAGATAATTTGACTAAACTCAGAACATGTGACTAGTTCCTTGCATGTACTGTCTTGAACGAAAAGAAATTGGACGCAAAATGATTATGGTACATGGCCTTACCTTGACAAACAAACAGTTAGATGCAGGGATCAGAGTAGTTTCTTGTCGTAGAACAGGGAGCAGTTCACAGGTTGCAAACTGACGAGTTTCCTCAAAGTGGTCACAGAAGTTCACAGAGACGAAGAGCAGATAACCAGCACCTTCACGGGTTGACTAGCAAAGCGCAAAGAAGTTCTCATTAGAATATGAAGTGGGTTATAACGAATTCGAAACAGGGGTGTGTTTGTGAATGAATGACGTGTATATGTCGTGGCATTATGCGGTTTGCAGGGGGCCGTCCAGCGTGAGGGGGGATGCTTGGCAGGAGACACGGGGTCTGGAGGTAGACATGGGAACAACAACCCATGCTCTATAGACCACTTTGAAGTGTACATGGTCTTTGGCACCTCTTGGCCTTTATCGCTCCCCGACAGCTCCACTTGCCAGCACAAGTACCCCGGTGCGAACTGCCTTTGATAGGGCGGGGGGGGGGGTGGATTGGGCGGTGGTCGTGCAGACAAGACACAGGAAGACTCGTGAATGGAGACACACTTATGTGGATTGCAGGGGGTCGTCCAGCGTGAGGGGGGATGCTTGGCAGGAGACACGGGGTCTGGAGGTAGACATGGGAACAACAACCCATGCTCTATAGACCACTTTGAAGTGTACATGGTCTTTGGAACCTCTTGGCCTTTATCGCTCCCTGACAGCTCCACTTGCCAGCACAAGTACCCCGGTGCGAACTGCCTTTGATAGGGCGGGGGGGTGGATTGGGGCGGTGGTCGTGCAAACAAGACTCGTTTGCCGCAGGGCCTCACCAAGGAGAGGCCATCTAACTGCATGTAAGAGGCAGGCTGCAGGATCTAGTACATGGAAGGCAGGGGGGTGAGTTTATAAATACCTCACCCTCCCAGGAGAATATATTGGTGCAGTTCACCCTGGAGACCCTGGATGCCTAGGCAGTTAGTCAGCAGCAGGCTGGCCTGTGGTGGCAAGGCGGCACGGGCCAGAGGGGGTCATCTCTGTACCCGGTGCCCAAAAGGATGATTTACGATGATCAACCATATGGATTATTTACCTATAACCATGTTTTGTATCAATAAAATCCAACGGCCTTCCTTTTATTGCCAACGCTTGAACAAAGTGGTGTGGTAAGTATTTTTGGGGGAGGAGGCAAGGCCGGGAGGCTTGATGCCAACCCGCAAAATAACATATGTATGTCTGCTGCATATGGGTTCAACGGTTATGTGGATTGAAGGTGGGCGGCCAGCGTGAGGGAGGATGCTGGCCGGAGACATGTGGTGTGACAAGACAAGGCACAGGAAGACTATTCAATGGAGACACACTAGATTCATTTAAAAAAACAAAACAACCATTGTTAAAATATATGTTGGGTTTTATTTTAGATCTTAATTTCAATTGAACATAAATAGTAAACATTACACATTGTAAAGTTCCGGTTGCAGCACATCCAGGGAAAATCCGCGGTATTGTCCACTGTCGCTGGGGAAATGTTGTCTAATGGCAAGTACCGCACAGGCAGGTATTACTCTCCGAACGCGGTGTCCGAGCCTCCCGTGAAGCCACCAAGTGAAGCAAAGATAGGCCACCAGCCTGTACCACCTGTGAAAATGAAAGATGCAAACTGTATTAAAATGACAAAACTTTCTTATCACTGTCGATTCAGGTAAAAAATGTCATTCTGCTTTGAAAAAAATTCTATCTAGAAAATGCACAATATGGAACCAATTTACATGCATTCGAATGATATGTAGATGTAATTTTATATGTGGGAGACGACCATGAAATAGTAGTGGCATCACTGACATCACAACCAGAGTATACTTACTCGTTACTCGGATTACGCGGACGAACAGTGCCGCGAAGTTCGTGCATAAGCACCATCATCATCCTCAACACGGTCCGTGAGAGGCAGGCTTCCCTGAACTCTGGCAGCTCGGTGATGCATTGCGGACTTGGCTCGCCTTCCGAAATGTAGGCCAAGCACCCGGAATTTTCACGGCAGCAGCAGTTCTCCTCCTCAGTTGGCATTAGCTTGCACCGATTGCACGTGCACCAGGTGGAGACGCCGTCCATGCAACATGGTCCAGGCTCTTCATCTGTTGACTGGTCCTCCCAACTGCCGTCCGAATCCCCATCGTTTTCGCGTGCTTGCCTTTCCAGTAGTTCTTCCTCGGTGTACTCGGGCTCGTACATATACGGCATTATTGTAGCCATTGTGTGGTAAAGAAAGTAAAATAATTTACAGAGATGGTACAGGTGTTCACAAGGCCTAGAAGCGGTGAAGGTAGCTGACCAGAGCACAGAAACGAGTCACAGAATACTCAAAGTAACACAGAGAGAGTAATGGAATCGAAAATCTGCTGCTGTGTGTTGTGAAACGGTGTGTTTATACTTATAGAGGAAAGAGGCGTCCTGCCATTTCCATGGCGACACTTCATTAGCTGAGGCGCAGCGATTGTTGACACGAAACGTGCTTTGGCGTTGGGAAATGGGCGGTACGCGTCTGCTGATGTCAGGCTCAGGGGCGTGGGATTTGATTTAGTGCCGCAAAAGCAGGTGAGCCAGGGCGATGGGGGGAAATGATAGGATTATTAGAAAATGGCGGCTGATTTCGAGTGCGTTAATGGACGAAAAGTCGGGTAAGGTCCATAGGAAAGTTTTCTACGATCTACCGATTTATGCTTAAAAACACATGGCCGAACCGTAGGGACAATAAAAAAAAAGTCCCGGAACTATCCTTTAAATAATCTGGGTAAGGCTCTCGTAACCGGGACCAATGTCTGGCAGAGGTACTCACAGGACGCCCCTTGTTTTTTGCAAAATTTAAGTAACTCTGGGTCTCACCCCAATTTACATGGGGAATCCAGACATGGACTCCTTGCTCACCATTCTTAGAGAGGCACAGCTCCACCCTACTGATGAGGTCCAACCAGACTGAAACACGTGTCTGGGGTTGCTGTTGGTACTCTTGTTCAGAGGAGAATTGCCTAGCATTTCAGTGCTGGACTGCCCCAGGGCAGGACAAAGACTGGTATGTTTTGGATATTTCTCCTCTGTGAAAGATAGTGAGCTAAAGAATCTGGGTAAGGCCCTTGTAACCGGGACTAATATCCGGCAGAGGGACTCCCAGAACCCCTTTGTTTTTCGCATTCCTTTTCTGGATTCAGCCCCTTCGTCTCGGCCTCTGACCGAACAGTCGACCGACTTGGTGATTTAGGAGGTTGGCCTACCGCAAGTTTCTCCGCCTGTTCCCTGAGGGATTTCAGATTCATCTTACTACACAAACCCTAGCCCCCGGTGTCATGACCAGTACGGAGGCACCACACGCAGATGTTGTGCTGATCCTTAATAGACATTTTGGTGCTGCAGTGCCTGCAGTGTTTGAATCCAGATAATTTGGGTGCAGACATGGATCGAACTTGCGTCGAACAATAGTGACAAAAACGTTGAGTGAAAAGCTAAGAACTAGCAGTGTTCTTCGAGCAGCGCGCTGGGCGTGCAGAAAAAAAGGATCTGAGTTGAGAGGGATCAACGGTCGAGGTGCACTACGACCCCTGTCAAAAACAATTCCGAGCAGCCAAAGCTGATGGGTCTGATGAGGAATCGGCGGGAGAAAGGCAATCCATTGAAATATACGTTTCAGTTAGGCTTTGGCACTGAGAAGCAACACTATCTTAATAACAAAAAGCAACATTAATAAAGATTGATTTAATTACTCCAAGTTTGGAATATTTTCCTTTGCATTAGTTCATATTTTCATGTTTGAAAATGTCAACCTATGGAAGAAACTAAAGTCCATGCTATAAATATGTAGCACGTGTGTTATAATTTTTAATATGGATATTACATCTCTTGTAATGTGAACTAAAGAATCGGATTTACCTTAGTTTGTTCCAAAAGTCTCTATATATTTCCTCTGGATTTTTTATTTTTATTCTGGTATCTGCAATTGAATCACACACATTGTGTCTATTGCTTGAAAGCTTTTTCCCAAAAAACAGAGCATATTTGAGTTACGATGGTACATATTGTGTCTATATTGCAATTGTATATTCCTCACCTCCCTTGCCAGGGTCGAATTTCTTTCAATATGGTGTGGCGTCGTCATGGGCATCTTCCTGGGGGGCCATTTTGAAATCAGCATATAGGGAGAGCTCAAACCTAGAAAGTGAACTAATATATTTTAAATAAACAGTTCTGTGATACTAAGTCCGCATTTATTTTGGATGTTAGATTCACACGCTTCACTTCCTTTGGCCTGTAAACAAAGAATGGACGTACTGAAGATCTGTCGAAGTTTACGCACAATTAAATTGGCTGAAAATCTATATATTTGTAGTTAGCCAGACTGTCTAATAATGATTATTGGACTTTTCTTTCATTTCACTTCGTTATGTATGGTCAGTGTGGTTTAACCTTAATCAAACTGATACAAAGTCAATAAACATACTCTTAACTGAAGATAAAAATCCATACTACTAGTATCTGTGCGAAGGGTTTATGTACAGTGGCAAACAAGGAGGACTGTGACTACTATTAGCCATGTTAAGGTTTTTTAATTTAAAATAAAAAATAAAACAGTTTAGCCCTATCACTATGATGGACGTTTCCTGCGTAAAGAAACTAAAACTAAGGTTGCTCGTCAAAGTCAGATATTAAATAGTGCTTAGTCCAAATACTAGAAGCTAACTGGCCCTAGCACTCAGAAAAAATAACAAAAGGGAGGAGGCTGGAACAATCGCCTCTATCTTCGGCTTCTGCCTGGCCCAATCACTTGGTTCTCTTTTCAGCAGGTTTACAAGATGTGGCAATGTCTCAAAATGCAGTTTGCAACCTCCCTGTAGGTTCTGTTGATAAAATGTTAATATCTTTCATACCGTTTCTTCTTACTTTTTTCATACAATTTCTCCAAATTGGACTAGATGCTTGAAACCCTCCAGTTTCTTTTTCTCTATAGCGCTCTTTATAAAACGTTGTGGTTCTCAGACTATCTCTGGCCTTCTGACAGGCTTACTTTCTCTCGGTGGGGTCTCGGAGCCTGTTTGGGTTTTCTCAGTTCCTGCAACCCTGGTGCCTATCCCGCCCCTGAATGCTAAAATCTTTCGATTTCGCAGGACACTACAAATTCCAATGTCCCTCTGATGGGCTTGTTTTCTCTCTTCTCAGGTTTATCAGGCTCCCGTAACCATGGCAGCATTTCCAACCTTGAATGTCTCTAGTCGCCTTTCCCTACAACGTTATCTTTTCCAAGTGTTTGTTTCGCTTCAGCTGCTTGACTCAGCAGCTATTCTACTTCTTTTGCGTAGCTGGGGCTTATGGGCTCTCCGCTGCACTGTGGTCTGTGTGTTAGTTACTGGGCCCCAAGCCTCCACAGTTTCCTTGTGGTCATGCCACGAGATGAGACAGAGAAATTACTTACTGTAATGTTCTTTCTATGGATTCTTCCCCCGCAGATTCCTCATCAGATAGATATCAATTCCACTGTCAGCTAGTGCACCTCGACTCGGCCGTCAATCAGTCTTGCCTCAATGCTTTGGTTTTCGACTCTGGACATGTTTGTCATCGTACACATACTGTGTCACTACATCCCTGTACCTCAGTTCCCAATATTTTTCCACCAGAGCTCAGCCGCTGCAGAGGAAAACTAACCGATACGACCAAAACAGCTGTAACTGATCAGAAAAAAGAAAACCTAACTGTTTTTTTGTGAGGAAAAAGGGACAGCAGAAGTAATGTGGCACCCAACAGGAAATGGATGGTAGTCCTCCAAACAAGAGCTCACCTCTTCCCCCCTTCCCCCCCAAGAGAGAAGAACAAGTTACTTACCAACTGTAACATTCTTTCGACTGGATGTTCCTCCCACGTATTCCTCATCTTGTGATAATTCGCTATCTCCAGCTTGGCTGCTTCGGAAAAACATTTTCTCGGCAGAGGGCGCTGTGCTCGAGGTCGTGGCATTGATTGTCCCTCGACGGGCTCCGTACTCTGTCGACGTCACCAATGGTATAAATAGCTCGAGCCGCGCCCGTTGCTTCAGTTCTGTTTTTTCGATGAAACATTTGGAGGAACACCCAGGCGTGCCCCATGACCTATACATTCTTCGTGAGAGGAAAGTGTAAGAAAACGTAAACTGTACTGTGGGGTAGGATGGGAGGGTCAATGAGGAATACGTGGGAGGAATATCCAGTCGAAATAGCGTTACAGTTGGTAAGTAACTTGTTCTTCGAATAGATTGTGTCCTCCCATGTATTCCTCATCTTGTGATAGGCTCCCATAGCAGTAGCAATTTTAGAGGCGGGAGTACTAATTTCAGTTTTCGTGGACAGAATGCAGAACTGCCTTGGCAAATAAACCCTCATTAGAGGAGGCAGTATCCGAACAATAATGTTTAACAAAAGTATGCATTGTTTTCCAGGTTGCAGCTGCACAAATATCTGCTGCCGGGACTCCCCTCTTTATAGCCGCAGAGGTAGCCATTCCCCTTGTAGAATGGGCACGAAGCCCATCTGGTGGTTCTTTTCCCGCTAATCTGTAGCATTCAACTATGGCTAATATGATCCAGCGGGAAATTGTCTGTTTTGTTACAGATAATCCTAATTTATGACCAGTATAACCCACGAATAGTTGGTCATCCTGTCTCAGTTTAGCCATCCTTGAGATGTAAAAACTAAGAGCCCTCTTGGGATCTAGTCTATGTAATCTCTCCTCTTCCTTGCCTAGATGAGGAGGAGGATAAAAAGTTGGTAGTACTATTTTTTGTGACAAATGGAAGTCCGAGACTACTTTTGGTAAGAATGAAGGTTTAACTTTAAGGACTCCCTTATCCGTATAAAAAATAGTATATGGTGGTTTCCATGAGAGAGCCTGAAGTTCACTAACCCTGCGGGCTGATGATAGGGCCACAAGAAGGACAGTTTTTAGAGTTAAAAGCCTCAATGGACATGAATGCAGAGGCTCAAAAGGTATGTAAATCAAGAATTTTAGTGCTAAATTTAAATCCCAAGTTGGTACATGAAAAGGTACTGGAGGGTATACATTAGTAAGCCCTTTTAAGAATTGAATTATTAACAGTATTTTGAAATATGAAACCTCTTCCGAGGAGCGCTTGAAAATGGACAGCGCAGCAAGGTATCCTTTGATTGTTCCTGTCTGGAGTCCCAGATTAGCTAGATGTAATAGAAAAGAAAGCACCATTGGGGTGCCACACTGAAAAGGGTCCACATCCTTGTCTTTGCACCAGTTACCAAACCTGTTCCAGCAACATCAGTACAAAGATTTTGTTGTTGGTCTTCTGGCCGAAAGCAAGATTTCCATTACGTCATCCGGAAGATCCAAATCCTTGTATCTCAACCTCTCAGAAACCATGTGTGAAGGTTGAGTGTCTTGACCTCTGGATGGAGAACCCGACCTTCCTCTTGCGAGAGAAGATCCTCTCTTTGCGGAAGACATATTGGAGGGCAGATGGAAATGTCCAGAAGGTCCGGGTACCACGTCCTCCTGGCCCAATTAGGATCCGGGGCAATTAGGATTATGGTTTTCCTGAACTTTCTCAACCTCCTGATTACTTGAGGAATCACGGGGACTGGGGGAAACGCGTACAGCAGTGGAAACTTCCACTCCACTACGAATGCGTCTCCCAGAGCTCCTCTTTGAGGAAATTCCTTTGAGCAGTACTGATCGCACTTCCGGTTGATTGCGGTGGCGAACAAATCCACCAGAGGGGATCCCCAAAGAGCGAAGATCTCCAGAAGGAATTCCCGAGCTATGTCCCACTCGTGAGAGACCGTGCTCTGCCTGCTCAGAGCATCTGCCGCTGTGTTCTTCTCTCCGGCTAGGTGAATTGCCGATAGAGAGATTCCTTCTTGTATTGCCCAGAACCATAGCTGCATTGCCTCTCTGCACAGTGGTAGTGACCCTACTCCTCCTCTTTTGTTGAGATAGTACATGGCCACCATGTTGTCCGTCATTATCAGGACATTCTTTCCCTGTACAGAGGGCAGAAAGGCCTTCAGAGTTAGTCTGATTGCCCTCAGCTCCAAAAGGTTGATGCGTAGTTTGGACTCCGATGGAGACCAACAACCGCAGATTGTCAGATCGTTGGTGTGTACTCCCCACCCTGTGAGTGAGGCGTCCGTCACTACTGTTATCTCTGGCCATGGTTGCCAAAAAGACTCTCCCTTGAGAATGTTGTCGTTGCAAACCCACCATAGAAGATCCTGAGCAACTGCGCTCGGGACTTGCAGAAGATCCAACATATTCCCTGAGAACTGGGACCACTGAGTTCTGAGTGCCCATTGAAGGGATCTCATTCTCAACCTGGCCTCTGGTACTAGGAAAACGCAGGATGCCATGAGGCCGAGCAACCTGAGAAAATCGAAGGCCGGTAGACGTTGGGCATTCTGGAATTTTGTTACCATCTGCTGGATGTGGAGAGCTCTCACCTCGGGAGGCGAGGCTTTTCCTGAGGAAGTGTCCAAGACTGCTCCGATAAACTGGAGCTTCTGGGATGGTATCATGTGGGACTTCTTGAAATTGAGGGAGAAGCCCAATTTGTGGAGGAAATGGCAGGTGATTGAAAGATGTTCCTGAGCTTGTTCTGGAGAACTTGCTCTGATCAACCAATTGTCCAGGTAGGGGTAGATGTGAATGCCCCCTCTCCTGAGACTTGCTGCCACAACCACCAACAGTTTGGTGAAAACCCTCGGGGCGGAGGTCAACCCGAATGGCAGAACTCGAAATTGATATTGAGAATTGCCAATCGCGAACCTCAGGTACTTTCTTTGCTTTGGATGAATTGGCACATGAAGGGATCTCATTCTCAACCTGGCCTCTGGTACTAGGAAAACGCAGGATGCCATGAGGCCGAGCAACCTGAGAAAATCGAAGGCCGGTAGACGTTGGGCATTCTGGAATTTTGTTACCATCTGCTGGATGTGGAGAGCTCTCACCTCGGGAGGCGAGGCTTTTCCTGAGGAAGTGTCCAAGACTGCTCCGATAAACTGGAGCTTCTGGGATGGTATCATGTGGGACTTCTTGAAATTGAGGGAGAAGCCCAATTTGTGGAGGAAATGGCAGGTGATTGAAAGATGTTCCTGAGCTTGTTCTGGAGAACTTGCTCTGATCAACCAATTGTCCAGGTAGGGGTAGATGTGAATGCCCCCTCTCCTGAGACTTGCTGCCACAACCACCAACAGTTTGGTGAAAACCCTCGGGGCGGAGGTCAACCCGAATGGCAGAACTCGAAATTGATATTGAGAATTGCCAAACGCGAACCTCAGGTACTTTCTTTGCTTTGGATGAATTGGCACAGGAAAGTAAGAATCCTGAAGGTCCAAGGATACCAACCAATCTTGGAGTTGGAGAGCCTGAAGAATCTGAGAAAGAGTCATCAGCTTGAACGTGTCCTTCCTGAGGAACTTGGGCAAGTTTCTCAAGTCCAAAATGGGTCCCAGTCCTCCGTCCTTTTTTGGGATGAGAAAATATGGGGAGTACCAACCCCTGTTCCTCTCTGCTACAGGTACCAGTTCTATGGCACATTTCTCTAGCAGGGTTAAAATTTCCTGCAACAGGAGCGGATCCGGAATTTCGGCAGAGTTGGCTCCGGGTGGATGATTCTGAGGCCTTTTTAGAAAAGAGAGTCAGTAACCTTGGGCTACTGTTTCTAGTACTAGTTGGATAAGCAGTTTGTTTTGAAGTGGATGCTGCCTGAATGACTAAACTCTCTGGAGTTGGATGTTTATTCAAATATTCAGGATCCATTCCAGCTGGTCTATATTTTCTTGGAAAAGTGCTATCTGCAGCAGCAATACTCTCTGGTTTCTCCCAGTTTTTCTCCACAGTCCTTTGAAGGGCCTTGTGGAAAGGGAGAACAGGATCTTTCTGAGGTCCCTTGATGATTATAACCGTCATGTCATCTTGTTCAAAAATGGGTGAAGTATTACCCCAACCCATATACTCAATTACCCTGGTCATAAGACCCCTGTACCCAGCATCTGCATGCTCTGCAGGATCAGGTCTGGCAAACTCTAATTCTGGGGATGTGTCAATTCCACTGGCAGAATGTAGAGTATCACTCAGGTCTCTCATTCTAGATTCCTGATCAATAGGTTCCTCAGGAACTTGTCTTGTACCATAAGAAACTCCAAAAGGAGTAACTTCGTCCTCTTCTGAAGCAGATTCTTCATGAATTGCTGACATAGACTTGAAAAAGTCTGATCTGGGCAATGGAGTGAATCTCCTTTCTTCCTCTACTATCTGCATCGAAGGAATTGACAAATCCTTCGAAATTGTCGAAGGGATCTTCAAAGACTTTGAAGATGACTTCGATACTGGCGTCGAGGATGTTTTTGGTTTTGGAGTCGAAATTATTGACGCCGAGGGCGTCGACGAAGTCGTTGAAGTCTTCGACGACTTGTGTTTTTTGCATGGCACTGGAGAAGTGCTCGACTCTCGAAGAGTCTTCGACGAATTTACGTCGACTTGAGTTCCTTTAGATTCCTCGACGCCACCGGTCTTTGCCATGGTAGTCTTGGACTTCCCTTTGTCGTCCAATGGAGTGACTTTAGGGTATGGCTTTTTCGAGGGTCTTTCGAGGGGGTCAGGGCCGCATTCTCGAAAACCTCCATCATCTTTTTTGCAGAATTCTTCCCACTTACTGGGAGAATCCGATTTAGTCGGACATCGAATTTCTTCAGTCGACTCTGAAGAAGATGATGATGAGGGAGATCTATGTCTCCTCTTCATTTTTTTAGATGATGACTAAGAGTGTCTCGATCTACTCCTAGATCGAGATCTCTTTGAGTGCCTATGGCGATCTGATTCCTTCGAATCAGTCGCTTTCTTATGTCTTTTTGACATAGCCTTCTCAGAGGCTTCCCTCGCCACTGACAGTTTACCTCTTCTCTCACGAAGAGCTTTCTCGGTCATGGATTGTCATGATCCCTGCTTCCAAGGGGTCAGGACTTGCCCCACGACCTTGGAAGCAGGCCCATGACTCTGATCCCAGGAACCAGCCAGTCCCTATAGGGACCCTCTGGACCTTGTCCTGGCGCCAGTGGCGCCAGGCTCATGATGGTGACTGGTCCCGGCACAGGAAGCGCCGGGCTCATATTGGATAAGAGTGCTTGGTGGACCTACCTGTAACAGACCATGCTGCTTACTTACCAGCTAACTGGTCTCCTGATCCTTCTCTGCCTGGAACTACTTTTTCTGTCTGGGTGGAGCAGGAGCCACTCCCTGGAAGCAGAACACAGGAACTCTTTTAGAAATCTGGAACTCTTTTCTTACCTGGGTGGGGCCGTGGAAGGAGACGCCTAAGCACTACAGAAGGCTATTTAAACCACACCCGATTGGTTTCATGTGCTTCGCGTTATTCTGCATCTGCAGCAGGACGCTCACCGTGTCAGCTCCAGGAAACCTCCAGCTCCAGATCCTGTGAACACGAAATAACCTGCTGGAATCCAATCTTCAGTCTTCTTCAGTCTTCTGCAGCTCCTGCAAAACAAAGGCACAGGTTAGGCTAAAGTAAAGGCAGTGAATCTACTTACCTAATCCAACGGCAGCATCCAAGGCGCCTTTTTCTGCCTTTCTCTTCCGGCATCCGACATCTGCAAAGAGAGAGAACATCGGTCAGTAATATTCAACTACAAGTTCTGCTTACCTGTGTTACGCCCGTTCCAACTCAGCTCGCGCTGCATTCCGGCACCTGCAAGGCAAGATACATCGGTTAGTAACGCTTAGTTACAAGACTGCTTACCTGTGTTATGCTCGCTTTCAATCTGTTCGCGCTGCACCTCAGCACCTGCAAAGACAAAAGAGACATTACGGAGCATTCTCCAGCGCTAGTGCAGTCTTTCTACTTACGTGCCATTAGAAGGATAATCTTCATCGTCACAGCATCTGAAAAGGGAAAGACATAGACTTTACAGACTTAAGACTTTTGAAAGAGAAGAGAACAAGGCAAAAGGAACTTTAATACTTACAAGGCACGCTCGTGCATTAACGGCGTCTTCGCTCTCAGCAAATCCTCTGCTATCAAGAGGCAGAGCTCGCCTCCAGTGAAGCAACTGGATCCAGCGCCCCTGCATAAGACGCAGGATGGAGAGCCTGGCATTTACCTATATAAGGTAAGCGCAATATCAACCCAGTTCCACGGGGAAAGAAAGGGCGAGAGGGGCTAGGAACTTTCCGAAGCTTCCAAACACTAATACCTTGGTTTACCCTTGCAGACACCGCACTCTTCAGCTTAAACTGTCGGTGGGAAGGGGGCCCAGTCCGGGAGCAAAACAAACCCTGCGCCTAACACTGAAGACCGTATCCTCGCCAGATCAAGACCTGCGCCTCCAGGGGAACCAGGTGAGCGTTACAGAACGCGAAGCCTTACCACAAAATTCCCGCCCAGGCGCAATGGAAACCTCAGACACAGACCAGTTGGCCCAATTACTCGGGGAGTTGAGGGCGGAAGTACACGCTGCACGTCAGGAAACAAATGCCCTAAGGAGGGAGTTAGTGGTCTCCAAAGAGCGAACAGACGATTTGGCTAGACAATTGCTGCAAGCCCAAGCTGGACAAACTCCTCTATCAACCCCAAGTGGGGGCCACGCTCCTCCAGCTTCCTCGAATCCGGTACAAATCAATCTACCAGGAAATATACCTTTGGCTCCGCCCGAATGCTTTTCAGGTGATTCAAAAAAGTTTGCTGTGTTCTTCAATCAATGTCGCTTGCACTTTTTGTGCAGACCCGCCGCTTTTCCAACGGACCAGGCTAAAGTGGCCTTCGTGCTCTCTTATCTCAGTGGCAGTGCCGCAGATTGGTCTGTTCCTTTAGTGTCTCAAGATGACCCCATTCTCCATAACTTCCAGGACTTCCAAGCCAGTATGGAGAAACTGTTCGCAAGGCACTATCAGGGACAGGCCTTGGACAATGAACTTCTTTCACTACGACAGGGCAATCAAGATCTTCTGACTTATATTGCATCATTTAACAGACTAGTGGTGGAAACCGGATGGCCGGAGGATAAGAGGATCACACTGTTTTACAGAGGTCTGCATGGGGAATTAAAAGACGTTCTGGCTCAAGTGGTAAATCCTCCACAAGACTGTTCCGAATATATCGATCTGGTAGTGCAATTGGATCATCGACTACAGAATCGGAAAGCCGATCGATCCAGATTTGAAACCCGACTTTTTTCAAGGCCGCAAAGTTCTACGAAAGGAACTGATTCCGTGGAACCCATGCAAATAGGGGGTGTAAAAGGACCTTTAACCCAAAAGGAGAGGGAAAGGAGGAGACAACTGCAATTATGCCTCTATTGCGGAAACTCAGGGCACTTTCTTCGAGATTGTCCAGTGAAGCCCAAGAAGAAGATAGTAGGGGCGTCTGATAAAGGTACCGAGAATTCTGAGCCGGGAAACGACCTCGCCCGGCAAGTGTAGAGGTCCGCTTGCCGAGCGTTAAAACCAGTTCTTCGACCTCACATTTCATCATGCCCATGGTCCTTGTGAGTCCTGAACAACCTAATCGTATGCATGCCATTAAAGCATACATTGATAGTGGCGCAATCGGGAATTACTTGGACTGTGAGCTGGCCGCCAGGATGAATCTATCTCTTTGTCCAAAGACGGTGAAAGACGTCATTACCACCGTGGATGGGACGGAAATAGCTTCCGGACCCGTAACTCACACCACCATGGAAGTAACGTTAGTAAGCCAAGATGGGCATCAAGAGAAGATCGTGTTTGATGTGATCAAGGCCCCTCAGTTTCAAGTCATCTTGGGAGTTCCTTGGTTGGAGAAACACAATCCTCAAATTGATTGGCGAGCAAAGACAATCCGGTTTCCAGAATGCGCTTCTACCTGCTACCCTCAGCTCTCCACCAAACTAGCTGCAACTGTTTCTGAGAGTCCGCAACTGCCTCCTGAATACCAGGAATTCCAAGATGTCTTTAGGAAAGACCAAGCTAATTCTTTGCCTCCCCACAGATCATACGACTGTCAGATAGACCTGATTCCCGGATCCACTCCTCCGTGCAGTCGGATTTATGCCCTTACTGAACCTGAAAATCTCCACCTAAGGCAATATTTGGACCAGTACCTGGCTAACGGATTCATCCGTCCTTCGAAGTCCCCGGCCTCCTCAGCTCTATTCTTCGTGCCAAAAAAGGAGGGAGACTTAAGAACGTGTATAGACTACCGTGCCCTGAACCAGATTACAATTAAGAACAGGTATCCATTGCCATTGATCCCAGAACTACTTGACCAAGTCAAAAACGCCTGCATATATACTAAGTTAGACCTCAGAGGAGCCTACCATTTGGTGCGAATAAAGGAGGGCGATGAATGGAAGACGGCCTTTCGTACCAAGTATGGACTGTTCGAGTATCAAGTGATGCCCTTCGGGTTGTGTGTAACGCACCGGCCGCATTCCAGTTCTTTATGAATGACGTGCTCCCTGAACTCATTGATGTGTGTGTAGTTGTATACATTGACGACATTCTGGTTTATTCGTCCTCTGAGGCAGAACACCGAAAACATGTAACCGCAGTACTGGAGAGGCTCCGCAAACACAAACTTTTTGCAAAATTAGAGAAGTGCGTCTTTCATGTTACTGAGGTCGAATTTCTGGGATTTATTTTGTCACCTAACGGAGTTCACATGGACTCGAGGAAAGTAGATGCAATTATCAAGTGGCCCTCACCATCATCTGTAAAAGGGGTTCAAAGTATGTTGGGCTTCGCCAACTTCTATCGCAGGTTTATTCCAGACTTTTCTCGGGTAGTCCAACCCATTACAGCTCTCCTCAGAAAAAACAAACGTTTTGAATGGTCTACCGAGGCAGAACAAGCCTTTCAGGAGCTAAAGACTAAATTTACCTCCGCCCCGATTTTAAAACATCCCCGCCCGGAACTACCTTACATCGTCGAGACCGATGCCTCCAGCCTTGCTATGGGAGCAGTGCTTTCACAAAGAGTTCCAGAAACCAACCAGTTGCACCCCGTGGCGTTTTGGTCTCGCAAATTATCAGCCCCAGAAATCAATTACACCATTACCGATAAGGAACTGTTGGCTATTAAGTCCGCCTTTAAGGCCTGGCGGCATTATCTCTTGGGAGCCCGACACACAGTCACAGTCATTACTGACCATCGTAATCTACAGTATCTTAAATCAGCCAAAGCTCAATCCTCCAGACAACTTCGCTGGGCATTATTTTTTGCCGAATTTGATTTTATAATCACCTACCGACCAGGCAATAAGAATGGTAAAGCGGATGCCCTCTCTCGAATCGGAGTAGAGGAACACATGGTTAACCCCGAGCTCGTACCTATTATTCCTGAACAAAGAATCCTGGGTTTGATCAGCATGCAATCCATTGAAGAAATTGAAACCCAGGTTAAACAACTTGTAACTCCAATGGACATACAAAAATGGCAACTTCAGGGGGAAGACTTCACTGTAAAGAACGACTTATTATACTTCAAGGAACGACTTTATCTACCCTGTACCAGCTTACAAACTCAAGTCATCTCTTGTTATCACGACTCCTTAATGGAAGGACACCCGGGTATGGCCAAGACCTCGGAAAAGGTCAAGCGTCACTTTTGGTGGCCATCTTGGAGAAAAGACATCAGAAACTTTGTCATGTCCTGTGGAGTGTGCGCCCAGAACAAGAGTCCTAAGGAAAAACCAGCAGGCCTCTTACAACCACTTGAAATTCCACCTCATCCCTGGCATACCCTTTCCATGGACTTTATCACCGACTTACCTCCCTGTTCCGGATACAATACAATCCTGGTAATCGTAGACTTATTTTCAAAAATGGCACATTTCATCCCACTAAAGGGGTTACCGTCAGCAGCAATCCTGGCTCGAGAATTTCTTGGAAACATCGTTCGGTTGCACGGCTTTCCTTCAGTTTTAATCTCAGACAGAGGAAGTCAATTCATCTCCCACTTCTGGCGGAGTTGCTGTCGGTTAGCTCAAATTGATGTGAGGCTTTCCACCAGTCACCACCCACAAACCGATGGTCAAACCGAAAGGACCAATCAGACTTTGGAACAGTACCTACGCTGCATGCTGCAACAGACAGGAGGAACTTGGAAGGACATCCTTTGGATAGCCGAGTACGCTTACAATAACTCAGTCCACTCTGGAACCGGAAAGACCCCGTTTTTTCTTTTGTATGGTAATCATCCTCGAACCTCTAACCTGGATCCACCTCAGGATCTTGGAACACCAGCAGTTGACCACCTACATTCAACCATCACCCAAGCCTTCAAGGAAGCTACTATCCACCTTCAAAGGGCCAAGGAACAATACAAGAAAGGAGCAGATCAACATCGAAAGGAAGCCCTTCAATACCAAATAGGAGATCAAGTCTGGTTATCCACCAAATATTTACCCCTAAAGGGACCACGCACCTTTAACCCAAGATACCTGGGACCCTACTCTGTTACTGCCATAATAAATCCAGTAGCGGTCAAGTTGGATTTACCCCCTCGCATGAAAATGCACCCAGTCTTCCATGTTTCACTACTAAAACCTGTTCAACCAGAAACCCGATTGACTAAATCTCCTGAACCTATCCTAGTTGACGTAGAACTTGAGTTTGAAATCAAAAATATCCTGGATTCCAAGATCTCCAAATCAAAACTACACTACCTGATTGACTGGAAAGGCTACGGCCCCCAAGAAAGATCTTGGGAACCTGCAGAACATGTACACGCTCCCCGACTAATCAAGAAATTTCATCGGACATTTCCTAACAAACCAAGACCTCCGGAGAAGTCAACCTTGGGAGGGGTCTTGAGGGGGGGGTGCTGTCATGATCCCTGCTTCCAAGGGGTCAGGACTTGCCCCACGACCTTGGAAGCAGGCCCATGACTCTGATCCCAGGAACCAGCCAGTCCCTATAGGGACCCTCTGGACCTTGTCCTGGCGCCAGTGGCGCCAGGCTCATGATGGTGACTGGTCCCGGCACAGGAAGCGCCGGGCTCATATTGGATAAGAGTGCTTGGTGGACCTACCTGTAGCAGACCATGCTGCTTACTTACCAGCTAACTGGTCTCCTGATCCTTCTCTGCCTGGAACTACTTTTTCTGTCTGGGTGGAGCAGGAGCCACTCCCTGGAAGCAGAACACAGGAACTCTTTTAGAAATCTGGAACTCTTTTCTTACCTGGGTGGGGCCGTGGAAGGAGACGCCTAAGCACTACAGAAGGCTATTTAAACCACACCCGATTGGTTTCACGTGCTTCGCGTTATTCTGCATCTGCAGCAGGACGCTCACCGTGTCAGCTCCAGGAAACCTCCAGCTCCAGATCCTGTGAACACGAAATAACCTGCTGGAATCCAATCTTCAGTCTTCTTCAGTCTTCTGCAGCTCCTGCAAAACAAAGGCACAGGTTAGGCTAAAGTAAAGGCAGTGAATCTACTTACCTAATCCAACGGCAGCATCCAAGGCGCCTTTTTCTGCCTTTCTCTTCCGGCATCCGACATCTGCAAAGAGAGAGAACATCGGTCAGTAATATTCAACTACAAGTTCTGCTTACCTGTGTTACGCCCGTTCCAACTCAGCTTGCGCTGCATTCCGGCACCTGCAAGGCAAGATACATCGGTTAGTAACGCTTAGTTACAAGACTGCTTACCTGTGTTATGCTCGCTTTCAATCTGTTCGCGCTGCACCTCAGCACCTGCAAAGACAAAAGAGACATTACGGAGCATTCTCCAGCGCTAGTGCAGTCTTTCTACTTACGTGCCATTAGAAGGATAATCTTCATCGTCACAGCATCTGAAAAGGGAAAGACATAGACTTTACAGACTTAAGACTTTTGAAAGAGAAGAGAACAAGGCAAAAGGAACTTTAATACTTACAAGGCACGCTCGTGCATTAACGGCGTCTTCGCTCTCAGCAAATCCTCTGCTATCAAGAGGCAGAGCTCGCATCCAGTGAAGCAACTGGATCCAGCGCCCCTGCATAAGACGCAGGATGGAGAGCCCGGCATTTACCTATATAAGGTAAACGCAATATCAACCCAGTTCCACGGGGAAAGAAAGGGCGAGAGGGGCTAGGAACTTTCCGAAGCTTCCAAACACTAATACCTTGGTTTACCCTTGCAGACACCGCACTCTTCAGCTTAAACTGTCGGTGGGAAGGGGGCCCAGTCCGGGAGCAAAACGAACCCTGCGCCTAACACTGAAGACAGTATCCTCGCCAGATCAAGACCTGCGCCTCCGGGGGAACCAGGTGAGCGTTACATGGATTGACAGGACCTGCAGTCGTCGGTTCGGTGACTGGAACCGAGACACCAGAGAAAAATCCGGTGGGGATCAGTGATCGACATTTTAGATCCACAATCTACACACTTCTTTTACCCCGTCTTGGGTGTCGAAGGTGTTGAAGACGACATTTTCTTCACAGAAAATAGAAGCGCGCCGTTCTCGATAGCGAAGCGATCGGAAAAACGGAACTGAAGCAACGGGCGCGGCTCGAGCTATTTATACCATTGGTGACATCGACAGAGTACGGAGTCCGTCGAGGGACAATCGACGCCACGAGCACAGTGCGCTCTGCCGAGAAAAAGGTTTTTCCGAAGCAGCGAAGCTGGAGATAACGAATTATCACAAGATGAGGAATACGTGGGAGGACACAATCCATTCGAAGTAGCCACTAACTGCAGGCACTTTCATAGCGGGATGGATGGGAGGTAATGAGGAATATGCAGGAGAAGAATCCAGGTAAAGAACATTACGGTAAGTCATTTCTCCTTCAATTAATTGCCTTTCTCCTGCAGATTCCTCATCAGATAGACTTCTCAAGCAGTAATCGTGAAGGAGGTGGGATGAAAGTCCCATAAGAGAAGAACATTTTGCAAAACCACTCTCCCAAATCGAGCGCCGGCTCCACGTGCCACATCCAGGCTGTAGTGTTTCGTAAAAGTATGCATCGAGGACCAGGTTGCCGCCTGGCAAATGTCACTCACTGGTACTTCCATTTGCAGGGCCACTGAGGCAGCGACTCCTCTAATAGAGTGGGCTCTGATGCCGGAGATAAATCCTTCCCTGAATTGTGGTAGCATTCAGAAATGCAATGCGTGATCCACCGCAAGATGGGCTGCTTTGAAACAGTTTAACCCTTCTTAGCCACGGAGAAGGCCACAAACAAATTAGCCACTGCCCTAAACTCCGCTGTTCTGGCAACATAGAAACTCAGTGCCTTTTTCGGGTGCAGCCTGTGGAACCGCTCCTCCTTGGAGGGGTGTGGAGGCAGATAAAATACAGGAAAGTCAATGGCCTGGGACAGGTGAAAATCTGATACCACCTTGGGTAGAAACCCAGGTCGCACTTTGAGGGAAACCTTCGCCTGAAAAAAACGGAACAAAAGGCGGCTTGGAAGATGAGGCCTGCAGCTCGCTGACCCGTCAGGCTGACTTGATGGCCACTAAATGTGGTCTTCAAGGTGAGCAAACGTAAAGAACATGAATGGAAAGGCTCGGAGGGAGCAGTCATAAGGAAGGTGAGAACCAAATTAATGTCCCAGACTGGGACAACAAAGGGAACAGGTGGAAACTTATTAACAAGGCCCTTTGGGAATTGGGCCATAACCGGGATCGTAAAGAAAGGCCCTTGATCTGGAGACCTTTTAAACACAAAGCCACCAATTATCCTTTGACTGTAGTGACCTGAAGAGGCCAGTGACAGAAGGAACTATCACCGTAGTGGTGGGGCAATAGATCGGGTCAATCTCGTGTTCCCTGCACCACGCCTCAAATCTTCTCCACATGCACACATACAGCGATCTTGTTGATGCTCTATATGCCGCCAGTAGCACCTCAAGTACCTCCACGAGAAGTCCAAGTCATATCTCATCCTCTCAAGAGCCAAGCATTTAGGTTGAGGGACTCCGGGTGGAGCACTCGACGTATCGACTGGATAGGAGATCGGGCTAACAAGGCAACCGGAGTGGTGGGCAGATGGCTAAGTTTAGAAGCTCAGAGTACCATGTTCCCCTCGCCTAATCCGGCGCAATACAGATCAGGGTTGCTCAAAACCTCCTAAGAATGTTACGCTCACCCGGCTCCCACAGGGGCGTCGATCTGAACTGGACAGCTGCGGCCTCCACCAATGTGACGCGTAGTGCCCAGATGACAGACTGGACAGGCCTACCTAGCTTCGTTTGCTTGGCCCATAGGAATATTCTTCTGCAAATGGAGAAAGGGAATTAACCCCCCGTGGAGTTGAGCGTTAACCCTCCTCCACTCCCGCTGTTCTCCCCACTGATCACCTTTGATGTCCCCTCTTATAGTGTCACCTGATGGTTTAGAAAGATGAGCTCTCCATCCTGCATAGAGCACAGGGGTGCGTGGATAACCAGTTGCTTCACTGGCTCGAAGGAATTGGTGAGTTCCAGAACAATATTGACTCCGAGATTCCCGGCAAGACGCCGTAAGTATGTAGTTCGTAAGAGTTCAAATGTCTGACTTTCCCTCTTGTCCGATTCCTTGCAGGTTGCAGCTTGACCCTAGCGAAGAGTTCCTCGTGGCAACCGGTAATATTCAGCTAAGGATTTGTATTATCCAACACAGTTCGATAAAATAATGTCAATCTGTAACCTGTTGCTTTCTCCCTTATTCAGGCGCTGAGAGAAAGTATGAAGTCTCTGCGAATAATGCCTCCCGCGGTAAAATCAGGTAAGTCTATTGTGGTGAGAAGGTTTCCCCTTGTTTGTCCTTTTGTTTCACCTTGCTGTCCTTTTGTTTCCCCTTAGGGGCCGGGGTTCGTCGAAGATGCAGTGGAAGCTGCGCCGACCCGTGAAGAGGAATAGTACCCCCGGTGGTAAATCAGGTAAGTCTATGGGGGTAACTGATATTGCCTCTGTGTATTCCCTTGGATACACAGAGGCAATATGTGTATACCTTACCTTGCTGTTCTTGCCTTCCTCTTAGGTGCTGGAGTGTGGCGGGAACATGCAGGAGGATGCGGTGGAATGTGAAGATGCTGTGAAGGCCAGTGAGTTCAGCGCGGCGCTGCAGCAGGCGAGGCGACGCGCATACAATAACTTCTTTCTTCCAGCTCAAAGGCGCGATGGATCGGGAATTCAAGTAAGGATCAAAGGTATTGCTCTTGTTCTAACCTTTTCTCCTTCTTTCTCCCTTTTTCTAGGAGCTCCAAACTCGAGGCGGGCGTGGCAGATGACTGGATGCAGACTTGCAGGCACGGTGAGCGTTACGCTGCTGGATGCAGAATAACACGAAGCGTGTGCTGCTCTTCGGGCGTGGTTTAAATAGCCGCCAAAGTAGTCCCAGGTAAGTATTCCTCCCCAGCCCCACCCAAGTAAAAAATAGTCCCTAGGTAAAGTAGTCCCTTCCAAGCCTCTTTTGGCTTGGAGCTCTTGCAGCATGGTCTGCATCAGGTAAGTTTTAATCTATGAGCCTGGCGCCTATGGCGCCAGGACTAACTCTCCATATGAGCCTGGCGCCATAGATGCCAGGACTGCACCCAAATAGCCCCTAGCAGGGGTTGTTGGGCTTGCTTGGGATAACTTGATGCCTGCTTCCGGGGTTGCTGGACTTGGTCTGGGTCCCCGGGGGTAGGCATCATGGCAGAGAACCCACGGAATGACAGGAATTGTAGGGAAGGCGTAGTGGAGAGTGAAGGTCCACTCCACCAGCAACACATCTCCCGGTGCACCCTTTGCTGGGATTTCCCTTGATCAAAATGGTCTGCACTTCCTGTTGGACTCTGTGGGAAACAGATCCACCACTGGGGTACCCGACAGAGAGAAGACCCTCTAAGAATTTTTGGCCCACTTCCCACTCGTGTGAGAACGTGCTCTGTCTGCTCAGAACATCCGCCAAACCATTCACCATCCCTGCCAGTGGTATTGCTGAGACAGTGATCTGATTTTCCACAAGCTAGAACCACAGCTGTGTCACCTCTCTGCAAGGAGAAGGGAGCACACGCCACCCTGCTTGTTCAGGTAGTACATGGCCCCCATTATCTGTCATAATCATGACATGCTTCGCTTTCACGGAGGGTGTGAACACCTTCAGGGCCAACCTGATGGCTTGCAGCTCCAGCTTGTTGATGTGCCACCAGTCCTCCATCACTGACCAAAGTCCACTCACCTGTAAATCCTTGCAGTGAGCTCCCCAAACATTCAAGGACGCATCTGTGATCACCTGGTCTGGGGCCAGGGAGGCCAGAAAGGTTCCTCTGTCAACATGTTGCTGCTGGCCCACCAAGAAAGATTGTTGGCCACTGATCTGAATACTTTGAGGACGTCCCTCAAAGTGCTGAAATACTGGTACCACTGACCTAGCAGGAGCCATTGCAGACACCACATTCGCAGTCTGGCCTTTGGCACCAGAAATATGCAGGAGGCCATGAGACTCAAGAGATGGAGGAAGGAAGCTTTTGGTAAAATGTGCCACTGGCACAGTTGTACCATCTGCCTGATACTGCAACCCTCTCTTCGAGTGAGGGGGGGGGGGGTGGGTAGAGAGCCTTCCCCACCGGAGTGTCCAAGACTGCTCCGATGAACTGGAGCCTCTGTGTTGGTGTTGTGTGGGACTTCTGCAAGTTCAGGGAGAAGCCCGGCCTGTGGAGTAGCCGACAGGTGTCCTCGAGATGGGAAAAAAACTTGGTCTTTTGACCTCCCTCTGATCAGCCAGTCGTCTAGGTAAGGGAACACATGGATGCCGGATCTCCTGAGGTGAGCCGCGACTACTGCCATGAGCTTCGCGATGAACCTCGGGGCAGGGGTCAACCCAAGGGGAGCACCTTGATCTGGTAGTGATTGTCCCCTATGAGGAATGTCAGGAACTTCCTGTCCTTCTGGTGAATCGGCACATGGAAATATTCATCCTGGAGATCTATCGACACCAGCCAATCCTGAAACCTGAGAGCGTGGAGAATGTCTCCCAACGTTACCATCTTGAACTTGTCCCTCCTAGGTAAGGGAACACATGGATGCCGGATCTCCTGAGGTGAGCCGCGACTACTGCCATGAGCTTCGCGATGAACCTCGGGGCAGGGGTCAACCCAAGGGGAGCACCTTGATCTGGTAGTGATTGTCCCCTATGAGGAATGTCAGGAACTTCCTGTCCTTCTGGTGAATCGGCACATGGAAATATTCATCCTGGAGATCTATCGACACCAGCCAATCCTGAAACCTGAGAGCGTGGAGAATGTCTCCCAACGTTACCATCTTGAACTTGTCCCTCCTCAGGAACTTGTTCAGGGCCCTGAGGTCCAAGATGGGACAGAGCTGGCCCCTGGAGGCCCATCTAGCCATTCCAGAGCGCGGGAAATGCCTCTGCACCAGCCTAGGTTATAGAAGCTGAGCCTTCCTGCCAAAAGGGACATACCGTCGGGAGCCTCTACCCCTTCAGGCAAAGCTAAAGGCAGGTTTGGCCTGCTGTTTGAAAGCTAGGCCTAGCAAGTTTGCGGCATGCTTCGACTCCTTGAATTTCTTGAAGGAATCAATGACATTGGGGCCAAAGAGGTTCTTGCTGTCAAAGGCCATGTCCAGGACTTACTCTGAACATTTGGCGAGAGCCCAGATGTATGCAGGTAAGCCTGACTCTTTAAGATAGTCGCTAACCCCCATTGATCTGCCAACGCAGTCTGTAACGTACAGGCTCGTCTGCAATGACTGCCAGGCCACCTCTTGCCATCATCTACCAGTTTCAAAGCCTTCTCGCATCTCCCCTTCGGGAATATAGTGGGCAGCCTAACCAATAGCAGTCCACAGACCAAAAGCATACTTGGCAAACCCACAAGGGCTATCAACCGCTTTCAAGGCCATGCTGCTTGAAGAAAATATCTAAAACGTCCACTTTTTTCCCCTCCCTAACGGCCGGGAGAATTGACGTGGATGAGGCCAATCTGGTACGGACTATGGCCACCTGCACCTGCACTAATAACCTCTCTGGTGTCGGGTGCGTGCAGAAGTAAGGTGGGTCTCCCCTTGCCGGCCTGAACCTCTTAGTGATGCCAGAGTTACCCGGGGTTGTGGTACATAATCTCTGTCACAGGGTGGCGATGGGGTCGGCAAGGGCTACATTAAAGGTCATGGCCCTCTCAGTAGAAGGCCCTGCATCCATGATTTCCGTAAGGGCATAGCCTGACAAAGGCTTGGCTGGAGCACTCCAGCCCAAGGTATCTACCACCCTGTATACCAGAGTCCTATATATGGCATTAGCATGGCCATAAGGGTGGGCCTGCTGTGTCTCCATGTTCTGGGACGTGTCCAGTCCACTGACGTAATGAAGGCCCTCAGCCAGGGCGATCAAATCTGCCTGGTCTGCAAATAAATCTGCCCCTCCAGCCCCTGCATAGGCAGGGTAGAAACCACTTGACATTTGGTTGTCGCCACCGAAAACATTGGCCATGGTTCCGAAGAACTCCATCCCCGATTTAGGCACATCTGACTGCTGAACAGCATCTGACGAATGTCGACGGTTTTGTCAGCAGCAAAAGGTGATTCGACGCTAGGGGCACACTGGCTGATAGCGCTCCTTTGGCACTGATAGCGAGTATCAATGCCGAAGGCGGCCTAACTTTACTCGGCACCGAGCCGGACAGCTCTGCCAACGACATAGTAACAGTGGTAACTTTGGGGCTGGGGTTACAGGGCGCTGCTGGAGCCACTGGGGCCTGCTGCATCAAAGGCTCACCCGTGCCCGGAGCTGCCTTTCGGAACATATCTAACATCTGTTCCTTAAAAAGCCTCCCACTCCGCCCTGGATGTCGGCCCCGCTGACTTAGTGGGGTTGTGAGAAGAATCGGACCTGTATTGATGCTGATGGTGTCGCCTTTTCTTATGGGAGAAAGAGGAGTTACTACGGGAGTGTGACCTATGGGAGTAGAACCTCTTCTTGGTTTTCTTAAGGTGTCTTTCCTCCTGCTCAGGAAGAGGCCCCTGATCGAACTGCCAGAGATTGAGGGAGGTCTGCCCACTGCTAGTTTCTCCACCTTTTCCCTTAGGGACTTCAGGTTCATTTTTCTGCAGGAACCACAGCCCTCAGTGTCGTGACCAGCACTGAGGCACCACATGCAGATGTTTTGCAGGTCCGCAATAGATATCTTGGAGCGGCAGTCCCTGCAGCGTTTGAACGCAGATACCTTGGGTGCGGACATTACTCAAACTTGCGCCGAAAAAAAGATGACAAATTCATCAAATTAAACCCTACGGAGAGTAATGGTTCCTCGAGCGGTGTGCTGAACTGAGGTATAGGGGCATAATAGTGATGCAGTATATGTACGACAACCAACATCATGTCCGTACCCGCCGACCAAGGCAAGGCTGATCGAAGGCCAAGTCAAGGTGCACTATGACCACTGTCAAAGTTTTCAGAGCAGCTAATGCTCAAATGGATATTTGATGAGGAATCTGCAGAAGAGAGGCAA
The DNA here is from genome assembly GCF_040938575.1 of Ambystoma mexicanum. Classification (NCBI taxonomy): domain Eukaryota; kingdom Metazoa; phylum Chordata; class Amphibia; order Caudata; family Ambystomatidae; genus Ambystoma; species Ambystoma mexicanum. Next base: position 454,712,710 of record NC_090932.1, read on the forward strand.
TCAATTGAAGGTTTCTTTCCTGTCTGTCTCTTCCTCAAAATTGGCTTCTCAGTCAGTCTGGACGCCAGCCTTTCGGCATCCTACAAGCGTTTTGCTTGCTCTCCAAGCTACCGGTGTCTCTGTGGTCTAGCGTGGCTCTGCCCCTCCAAGACAGCTCTCTGTCAGTCTTACTTCTGCATAGGAGTCTTCCTCCTCCCTGTATACGAGTTTCTATTGGATTCAAAGTTCCTCTTCGTCTTATATAGGTCATCACAAATAAATGTCACTGTTTGGTGGAATCATAACAAAAGTAACAGTCTTTCCAATTCCCATGTAGGAAGACAATGCATTCCGGACTGGGAGGTCCTTATAGGATGTGAATCCTTGTCCCCGAGAGAGAAGTCACTTCAAGTGAAGTCACACTTGCCCTGCTGGGGAGAAGTGACAAATACCCTGGATTCGTGTCATTACCTTGATGAGAGCAGAAATACAGATGAATCTCTTATTTATTTAGGAGATGTTTTTTCCATTTGTTATAAGTAGAGAAATCGTATTACCCTACTTAATAATAATCATGAAGATACATTGTGTGAAACAAATTAAAGATATAGGGGGTCATTCCGAGGTTGGAGGTAAGGAATTACCGGCACCGTTAAGGGTGCCGATGCCGGTAATCCCTTACCTCTGTATTCCGAGGTCCCTTTGCGGGTCCTTCGTTACCTCCTGCATTTAGCAGGAGTAAAGTACAGGACCCGCAAAGGTACTTTGGAGGTAATTACGGTACCATAATTTACGGTGCCATAATTACCTTCTTACCCATTCCCATTGAGCCCTATGGGGAAGGGCAAAAGGTGAATGGGGAATTACCGGTCCCTCCAACCCTGGAATGGACCGGTAATTACTCCATTCACCATGCCGGATTTGGGACGGTTTCGGAGGCAACCATGGAGCTAATTACTCCATGGTTAGCTCCAAACCCGGAATGAGGCCCATACACTTAATTCTTTATCTTTATTCAATCCCATTGCCGTAGTTTCGTACTATAAAATCATGATGTTCCTCCCATGGATTCCTCATTTTCTATATAAACCTTATCCTGCTCTGCAGTCTCGGAAATGTTTCGACAGCAGAGGGTGTTGTGCGCCATTGAGTCTATGTCCTGCGACGGTTACCATTCCTGCATCTGGGCGTTACGTCTAGGAGCGCATAAATAGCATGCACTGTGCCGGTTGCCTCAGTTCTAGTTTTTCCCTCTTTCTGCACAGCCGAAATTTAAGAATAAATAACCGGTTATTAGAAATTCACCCAGTCAGCGGTGTAGCGTGGGAGGGCGATGAGGAAACTGTAGGAGGAACATCCAGTAGAAAGAACATTACCACGGGTAAATAATGTGTTCTTCTAATGTGTTGTGTCCTCATCTTAAACGCTCATAGCAGTTTTGGAGGTGGGAGAAGTGAATTTTTGTCCAATGTTCTCTTGTGCAAACCAGTCTTCCAAATAGAGCGTCCTGACTCAACAGTGTCCAAGCAGTAATGCTTTGAGAAAGTGCATAGTGAGACAAGGTTGCAGCATTACAAATGTTCTGCATTGGCACACCCCTCTTTGGAGACGCAAAGTGGTAGCCACTCCTCTGGTGGAAGGGTCTACTAGGGTTTCAGGAACATCTTCCCCTAGCACTCTGGAATGCAAAGGATGATCCAACGCGAAACTTTGTTTGGTCACTGCTTGCCCTAGTCTGTGGCCAGTATAACCAATACATATTTGGTCATCTTGCCCTATACCCATCCTAGAATCGTAGAAGCGAACTGCCCTTTTTGGGTCTAGCCTGTGTAACCTCTCTTCATCCTTAGAAGGGTGAGGAGGTGGATAATAGCCTGGTAAAGTCATTTTCTGTGTCAGATGGAATTCAGACACCACCTTGGCAAGGAAGGAGGGACGCACCCTCAAGGCCACCTTCTCCTTGGAGAATATTGTAAAAGGAGGTTTACATGACAAGGGTTGTACCTCAGTTACTATGCGAGCAGATGTGAGGTCCACCAAAAAGATTGTTTTCAGGGTTAATAACCTGAGTGGACAAGAATGGGGAGGTTCTAATGGAGCTCCCATTAAAAAGGTTAGTACCAAATTCAAATCCCATGACCGAACCAGAAAAAGGACGGGTGGGAAAGTTTGTCAGTCCTTTGGGAAATTAAATGACAAATCTGCATCTTCAAATAAGAGCGTTGCTCAGACATGCGTTTAAAAATAGATCACGCCGCCAGATATTCCTTGACAGTAGCCACCTGCAGCACCTAATGGGCTAGATGCAGCAACAAAGAAAGCACTGTAGGTGTATTGCAAGTGAAAGGATCAATCTTAAGCTCTACACCAGCTACAAAACTTGTTCTAACGGCAGCAGTATAACACTTTTGTTGCTGGTCTTCTGGCTGAAAGCAACACCTTCATGAAATCTACCCGGAGGTCCCAATCTTTGCATCTTAACCTCAGAAACCAGGCATGAAGGTTCAGAGTTCAGATTTCTGGGTGAAGAAGATTGCCTCCCTCTTTTTTTGTGGGCAATTTTCTTTATTAAAGCACATGGTTCAGAGCCTAACTGTTCAAATACAGATGAGATAACAGCTATTAGTAAAAATAAAGATATGTACATATACTGACAATACATTTGAGGAGACAACAAAGAGCAATGTGAACAATGGTATGCATAAGTGAGGACGCAACCCCAAAAGAAAGGGCAAGGGCAGCATGACAGAGAGCCCATTGTAGGCCTAATTCAGTCTGATTGAGACTCAACACACGTGCGTGTCAGGTAAATTCTGAAGGGTTGCCATGTGTCTTCCGGACAGTTCCCCACTGGTTGTAAAGTTGCCCACTATTCTTCATTGTCACTGGCCCAAGCAACAGCCTACAGCCATTGGTCGGTTAATGGTATAGTGGGCCTTGACCAGTTCAACAACAAACATTGTATCGCAAGTAGCAAGCATATATTCACCACTTTCCGCTCGCGCCCCAAACGATCATCACATGCATGGAAACGTCATTGCATGGGGGTGGTATCTAACCCACCAGCATTCATATCAAAGATAATAGTAGACATCTCTTCAGTCACCATATAGTTTAGAGCAACTCCACACCATGAGGAAGAACCCAGTGTCGCCTGCCCCACGACTAGTGCAGCAGCCTGCGGTCATTGGGGGAAAGTTGCACTGGAGCATAATGGTATCTGTGCAGGTCTTTGAATTGTATTAAATGAAACCGGGATTTATAGGCAACCTCTCAGGTTTGTGCACACACAGCGTCCCAGGTTTCATCAGCGAGATCAAGATTCACATCTATTGCCATTTGGATCGGAGCTTGGTTAAGGGTGTCAAAGCTCGGCCATGAATTAGACTATACAGAGAAAAAAACATGCCACGGGAACCATAAGCATCCATAATGTGCCCAAGTAAGAAGTCATTGTCAGGTTCTACTGGGAATTTCTCCCACCGCCCCTGAACACTTTGCAAATGTTAATATATTGAAGCCAGTACAAAGACTTGTATTACATAAATGTAGTAATATCAGCAGAAATACAATTCCTATCCAAAAGCATGTTCCCCAATGTTCTAAATCCATTTAGGATTCGGACATCCGTTTAGCACTGTCCCCGGCCTTGGACATCCGTTTACCATGTGGGTGTACCATCCCCAAGCCCAGCAGCAGCTCCAGGGAGCCCCGGCAGGGTCCCCTTCCCTCTCCCAAGGGAAAATCTGTAACACAGCCCAGCCAGTACTGCAGGATGGTCTGGGGTCATGTCCCTGGGCTTGGGCGGCTGTCTTCCATATGGGGTGACCATCCCCAAGTGCTGCAGCATTTCCAGGGAGCCCCGGCAGGGTCCCATCCCTTCCCCGAGGGACATTCTGTAACAGAGCCGAGACAGAGCTCCAGGATTTGTCGTGGGTGATGTCCCTGGCCTTGGGTGGCTGTATACCATGTTGGTCTACCGTCCCCAAGTCCAGTGGCAGTTCCGGCAGGGTCACCATTCTTCCATAGAGGGAAAGGTTGTAATGCAGCCCAGCCAGAGCTCCAAACTGGGTTTGGAGATGGTCGACCCACATGGGAGAGAGGTGCCCAAGGCCAGGGACACTACCCCCGACCTTCCTGGAGGTCTGGTTGCGATGAGTTACAAAATGTACCTCTGGGAAGGGAGGGGGACCCTGCCGGGGCTCCCTGGGACTGCCGCTGCACTTGGGTATGGTCAACCCACACGGGAGACAGGTGCCCAAGGCCATGTACATGATCCCCAACCATCCTGGTATTCTGGATGGCTTCTCTCTCCGGGAAAGGAAGGAGAATGTCCTGGGCCAGCCTCCCGGGAACCACCACTGGGCTTGGGGATGGTCAAACCACATGGGAGACAGCCGCCCAAGGCCAGGGACATCACCCCGACCATCCTGGAGTGCTGGCTGGGCAGCGTTACAGAATTTCCCTCGGAGGGCCGAAGGGGACCCTGCCGGGGCTCCCTGGAGCTGCCGCTGTGCTTGGGGATGGTACACCAACATGGGAAATGGATGCCCACGGCTGCGGACATCACCTCAAACCGCCCTGGTGTTCTTGCTGGCCTGTGTTACAGCTTTTCCCCACCAGGCAGTCCAGGCCATGTGCCAATACCTCCCCGAAGGGACCATGTCGTTTGACCAGCCCCAAGCCCAGCGGTGGTTTCAGGGTGCCCCGGCAACATTTATAATCTTGTAATATTGTTAATATTTTGTACAATAATGAATGCTACAATAGAGTTTTGAGTAATATTAAACATGTAATAACTAGCTAACAATTTAAGACTTACTACACACTTGTGCTAGTACAAACAATACACACAAAGACCCACAATGCATACAAATCAGATGCACATACAGGGAAACTAAAGTAAGGAAGCCAGAAACAGCATCTTCAGAAAATGTTAACATTAAAGTTTATCTTCATGTATACAAATGAATTGTGTGTTTGAGAACTGCTTATTGCCCCATGAATGTGCATCATGAGCTGAGCCCAAACCCTAAGGTTTAAGAACATATGACAAGGTTAACGTCTAGAATGTATACGTGCATACAAATGAATTGTGTGTTTGAGGCCTGATTATTGCCCTATATATGTGCACCATGAGCACATATGTATACATGTATACAAATGAATTGCGTGTTTGAGGCCTGCTTATTGCCCCATATATGTGCACCATGAGCTGAGACCAAACCCTAAGGTTTAAGAAAATATGACAAGGTTAACGTCTAGATATATAGCACCTTTTGAATTTTAATATTCTGACTGTCAGTGAACAAAACCACCTGGCCTAGATATTTCAGTGAACAAAAACAAGTGGGCCAGATATGTGATGTCATCAATTACATTTGTGATGTCCTGGGTGTTAGTCTTAGCCGTGCACAGTGGTGGCGCCAGTTATGGTTGCTTAGCTTACCATAACTGGCGGATTTCTGAGGTTTTCCGGTTTTACTTGTAACCATAAAGTCCCTTTAACAACGTTTTTTCATTGAATTTCATAGGTTATTAGTGCAACTTAACCAGAACGTCTCTTTAACAAAGTTTTTTTTCCAGAGAATTCTATGGGTTTTTACCAATGCATGCAATTTTCCTACAACTTGCTAATATCATACTTACCCCAATGTAGCAACATTTTTGTCCAATTTACAAAGTTTCACCTTAAAACTGCCATTTCCCACCTTCTAGAATCATTTTTAAAACCTATATACTTTTTCCACTGTTTTTGCTTCCGTCGACGTCCACGAATGTCCGATGTCATTGCGGACCTTCCGTACAGTGCCACGTGACCATGCGCTCGCGCACGGCATGATGACCTGTCCATGAACGCGTTTGCACTTTGCGTTCGGGTCCTTTCTTCAAGGACAGTTCGGAACTGCATTTTCTACTGGTCTAGGAACTTTCAAGCTCAAAATGTACCCTTGCACAGCTCTTACGCCTATTCTTACTCCTTATACATTAGCAACCTAGTACAAAGAACATACTTAACAGTTTTGCTACTATTCTTCCATTTATCTTAAAAATGGAATCAGCTATTGCCATTCCTCCCCAAGAGCCGCCACCACCACCACCACCAGCTGGAGGACCCACACAACAACAAAAAGCACAGTATTTCCGAAAAGGACCAAGAAGATGAAGTAGAGGAAGTGCCTACCTCTAGCACCCAGAGACAATCATGGGTGTGGCAGTTCTTTACCACTGTTGGGAATGTACCAAAGGCTAAAGCTACAAAAGTGAAATGCACTGTGTGCAACTTTGTACTCAGTCGTGGACTACCTGGACATTACTCCTACGGGACCACCTCCATGCGCCGCTACACCAAATCCAACTTCCCGCAATGCTCTCAGAAAGATTGTTCCTTCCTTAGCAAGTAGTAGGCTGTCGTCCTCCACATCATCTTCCTCAACCAATACTGTAACCACACAGCCTACTTCTATCGGACACAAAATCCCACCAGCTACCTTGCAAACAATAAATGAGGCTGTTGATCCATATCTTTGGAAGACAACAGTCCTCTGTATATACTGCAACACACCACTCTGCAGGGGGAAGTAATTTCCTAGTGTGTTTGAAGCTGTAATTAAGGAGCATGAGAAATATTGCCCACTACCTTGGAAGTAACACATGCACATCATCTTCCCCTGTTCACCTGCCCCTCCATATTAGTGCTTGGTGCATCTTCCCTCATTTCCCTCCTCACCTTATGTTCTAACCTCTCCTGCAAACATTTTTTTAAAACAACAAAAGAAAGGTTCCTTTATGAACCACCTTTCACAGTTAAAAAATAGAACAAAAAAAAAAAAAAATAATCTTATAGACTCCATCTACTTTACATTTCTCAATAAAGCACATAGACTCAGTACGTTTTTCCAACATTTATATTAGCATTTTGTGTTATGCTAAAGGAATAATGTGGCGCTCATCCCCCCCCGTTCCAGGGACCGGAACGGGGGATAACTGCCTGGCAGCCCAAGTTATTGGCCCAAGCGAAGTGTGTCTGTGTGTGCCCTGATGACTATTTATAAATAAATAACGAGGACTCTGGACCATTATCCTCCATTGCAGTCCCTGCAATGGAGGATAAAGGCCATTAGCGCCCCTCGTTCCAAAAGCAGGAACCTGGGGTGCTAAAAATAGACTTCTCTTCCTACAGCGGGACACCTGCAGCTGTAGGGAGGAAAATCCTTTTCCAAGATGGCCACCATGGAAAGGGAAGGCGGGGCTCCATACAGAGCCACTCTTCCCTTTCCATGACAGCCTGCAGAAGGCAAAGACAGAACCCCATCACCATATTACCACAAGCACATTTGTTTTCCCTTTCAAACCTATCCCACTTTTGTATAACTTTAGCACATAGCCGGTCTCAGGTGGACATGGCCACTTTAATACCATTTTTCGGCCCTTGCGGTCATGGCCAGTAGCTAGATTGTCTGGGTCATGACCCGGACAATCTGACCATTGCCCATGGACACAGGCTATACCTTAGTCACAAAAAGGTATATCACTAATTTTTGTACCTATATTATGACACGTCAAAAAAACACCACATGCACATTTGCAAAACCATGCTTTAAGTTCCTTGCCAATGCTCCTTACACAAGTTTGCTTGAAATCTGCCCATGTTTTATTTTTTCCAAAAGTGTCAAAATGTATGTACATACAATAGTCATATAACTTTGCCCCTATTTGACAAAATCCATTCAGTCTTTACACAAACATTGAAGGTTGGGGGTCTATAATCTTTCTGAAAACTTGTGTCCACATTCGTCAAACAGCAACAAACTTTGCAAAAACATGTATATCTAGATTTTAAATTGTTTTGCAGACTTTTGTGCAGATTCGTCAAATGGCACCACATTTATAAGCCTTTACAATATTCTGGCAATCCCCCGCCCCGTCTAAATGTGTTCCTTCTTGACAAAACAGATCCACACTTTCCAAAACCATTCAGAACCAGGTCTAGAATAAAATTCCAAGATTTCATACAGTTTTATTAAGTGGCACCAAAGTTATAAGCCATCCAAGAAATGCTTTTCACCAACCTTGTAATGCAGAAATAGGCACAGATGTCCCCAAACATCTAAAGTGTTTGTGAACATCACAGGACTGCCCCCGAACATCAGGACTGTTCGCAGACTTCAGGGATGAAAAACACCATTTTTTTTGGCTTCTTATGGCCATATCATATCCCATCCCATCATCATCATCACACCTCACCTCCCCAGAGATTGTTTGATAAGTTTGACAAGTGCAGTGTTGTGTTGAATATATTTTTACTGCAATGCAAATCCAACATGAAGGGTGTTTCCAAAAATCTGTTGCACTTCATGCTTTTCACCATCCAATCAGTGGGTGTGTCCTATGTCCGTGGACATCACTGCACCCTCTAGGCCAATTGGATGCCTGTCTGCGGACTGAACAGGGACATGAGTCAGCAGACCGGACAAAGATATCACAAAATTTTGTACCTACTTTTTGGTTGTTTTAAAAAAAAACTACTGGACGAATTTACACCAAATGTACAAAAGCACTCTTTTGGGACCAAGCCACCACTCCTGCCGCAAATTTGGTGAAAATCCATTCAGCGGTTTGGGCTGTAGGCGTGAGAAAAGTTGGGGAAACTTGGTGGACAAACTTGGTGGAAAAATACTATTTAGTAAAGTGTGTGGGCTTGTAAGACTGTTTGGGGAGGGTGGGGGAGTAAGAGATGGGTTAAATTTTGTATTTATTTAGGTGGCAGGCACCCCTGTTGTGTTTGTTCTGACCACGGACAACACGGGTGTCCTGAAATGTTCGTAAATAAACGAAATGGGGGTGTCCTGAGGACGCTATGCGTGTCCGTACTGTTCGTAGGCAAGTTGAAAGTGTTCTAAGAACACATCATGTGTCCTAGGATGTTTGTAAATAAATGAAATGGGGTTGTTCTGAGGACGGTAGACTTGTCTGTATTGTTCGCATGCAAGTTGAAACTGTTCTAAGAATACAGGCGGTGTCCTGAAATGTTCGTAAATAAATGAAATGGGGCGTCCTGAGGACGCTGTCTGTATTGTTCGTAGGCAAGTTGAAATTGTTCTAAGAACATGTGTCCTGGGATGTTCGTAAATAAACAAAATGTTGGTGTCCTGAGGACGCTATACCTGTCCGTACTGTTCTTAGGCAAGTTGAAATTGTTCTAAGAACACATCAAGTGTCCTGGGATGTTCGTAAATAAACACAATGGGGGTGTTCTGAGGATGCTAGACCTGTCCGTATTGTTCGCAAGCAAGCTGAAACTGTCCTAAGAACACACGCAGTGTCCTGAAATGTTCGTAAATAAACTAAATGGGGGTGTCCTGAGGATGCTGTCCGTATGGAAGTTGAAACTGTACTCAGAACACGAGCAGTGTTCTGAAATGTTCGTAAATAAACTAAATGGGGGTGTCCTGAGGACGCTATGCCTGTCCGTATTGTTCGCAGGCAAGTTGAAACTGTTCTAAGAACACATGCAGTGTTCTGAAATGTTCGTAAATAAACAAAATGGAGGTGTCTTTAGGACGCTATACCTGTCCGTACTGTTCGCAGGCAAGTTGAAAATGTTCTAAGAACACTCAAATGTTTGATGACTTTAAAAGTGTCTATGTGGCATAGTTAAAGTGTTTGACTCTATGGGTGGGATATGCTACGGTGGTTGTGGCCACAACCACTGCAGCATTTCACACCCATAGTGGCTTATAACTTTGGGACCCAAGAACACATTTATAAGCTATGAAGTTATAAGCCAGTATGAGTGTGATATGCTGTGGTGGTTGTGGCCAGGGCCTAGAGTCTCGAGTGCATGGCCAAGACCAAATGTATAAGCACTGAAGTTATAAGTCACTATGGGTGTGATTTGTTGCGATGGTTGTACTTACTATAATATACTTACTGTTTGTTTTAGTAACTGGAGTACATATATTCCTTGTTAATTTCTGTGATAAAAGAAAAAATCATGTTAGTATTGGTATTTTGTAACGACTTATAACATTGAATAATCCAAAACATGTTTTGACCCTCATATTTAGTAGATTACAAACCAGTGTACTGTGCAATTTGCTCAGTTTCTGTGTTTGTTGCTAAAATCATTGGGTCTGTGAAAAAAAAAATCCATGTTGGATTTTAAAAAAAGCCTTTTTTTGTTATGCTACAGTCTATTTGTTTGTTTGTTTTCGGTGTTCACTTGTTGTTTCTTGCTAATGTTCTATATGTTGGCTTGTTGCAGATTTTTGGAGCGGTTAGATACCTGTTGGCATATTCTGTCTATTTTTTGTTATAATGAAGTGATATTGATTTATCTGTTTGGATATTGTAAAATCTTGGGGCAGTTAGATACCAGTTGGCGTATTCTAACTGTTAATTGTCTGATATAATTTAGTAGTATTCATTTATCTGTTTAGTTGTTGTAGAATCTTTGGGCAGTTAGATAGCTGTTGGCATATTGTAACAGTTTATAGTTTTTTAATAGAAGTTTTGTTAATGTTTAAGTACAGATTAGTTAATACATTTTGGTTTTAAGAAGATTAAATAAGCGTTTGTAAGATTTGCTGGTAATCTCATCTCTGCTTTAGAGTAATGGTACCATCATTACTTTGGAGCCATCCACATTTTTTTTTATATATGCAGTGTAGTGACCTGCATTGGTTGTGGCTCCTGTGTGGTAGATTATACCTATTGTTGTGAAGGTTTTCTTACCAAGTGATACTTGACCATGTGTGAATCCAGTCAGTTTACAGTTGTTTTTGGTACCATCTGCATTGTAACGTAGCAGCATTAGTATTACGTATTTACTATGCATTTGTATTAGTAAGGTGGAGCGATTATCCGAATTGCAGGTAGTACATAATCTACCATGGTTTGCATTTTGTACAAGTTGCTGAAATGGAACGGATTCACAATTAGGTATTGATATATACATGAAGCATTCATTAGGGATTTGTTCTTGTGTCACATTGTTGCAGAGAGTGCATGTATGTTTCCACATGTATGAAATCTGGAAGATTTCATTTATAGGTATGTTTTTGTTTTCCAGTACTTGTAGTAAGTACATTAGAAATCCTTGTGGATCTTCCTGTGAGTTTATAGTGAATTTCACCATTCCAGCACAGTAGTCCAATTCTTGTCTTATTCCATGAACACTATATGTGTTGTCAAGATTGTTTGTTGCGTTTCTATGAAGTACTAACATTTGCAAACACAATTGGTCTCTACTGTGTAAGTAAATGTTGTCAACAATGGGTGGTAATTGAAATAGAATATTCATTGCTACATTTGCATAGCAACTTTCACCAGTTATATTTGAAAGTTTAAATGGACCAGGTAGTTCTGTATCTGAGTGCTTTTTTTTTAGTTTGTCTTCCTTCTTTGAAGAAGTACCTGGTTTACTTTCCCTAATGGGTTCTTTTTTGCTTGTGATACTTGATGGAGTATTAGTTTCATTTACTCTCTTTGGAGGATTTGCAGTGACATTCTGTTGCATTCCAGTATGATTTAGTTTTCTTTTACAACGTTTTACTTTTTGTGGAACAGGATATGTTTTTAGATGGGGGTGTATAGTGAACAAAGTCTATTGTATTCTAAAATGTAAGGAATATCAGTGTTTACTTTACTTGCATCAAATTTGATTAGAATAGACCGTCAAGTGTACATAAGCGTGATAGTGCTATGTAGCTCATGCCTTCTTTAAAGACTGTTACCAATGGCTATCAATGCTTTGTCTAAGGTAAGACCTTGTGATATATGAACAGTGACTGCGTATGCAAGAGTTAGAGAAAATGGTTCTCTGCGTACATGCATGTCTTTGAAGAGAAGGCATCGAGCTGTTGAGCGTCCTATCCTTTTCACTTCTGAAAGTTTGTCAAAGAGAATATTGACAAACTGAATGTTGTTGTCACGTGGGTATGTTTGAAAGCCAACAACTGTACCCAGTGCTCCATTAGCTAGTCCTTGATCCACGTCAAGGTTACGTTTAAACATTACTCTACAATTTAAGGATAATTTTAATATTTTTTCCAATCCAGCTGTGTTGGAGATTGAATTTTCTAAACTATTTAGTCTTGTTGTGACTTGCTCACACATGGGTAGTGTCATACCGTGTATGTCTAGTTTGTCTGTGGCGCTAATTTCAATTATTGGTTGCATTTCTTTTTTTAACATTGTTTCATTGCATTTGAAACAGCTTGCAAGAGTTGACATTAGGCCATGCAATTGACATTTTTGTGGGCTAATTGTTCCATAACATCCGTAGCACATGCATTATCGCCATAAAGTGCATGAATGTGCCAGGTTTTCAATATTGCTTGTGCTTCTTGAGATAGTATACCAACTCTAACACTTTTTAAGATGTTGGCATAAGTGAGATCTGCAGATTGCTGCATGTTTTTTTGTTAATTCTCTGCCAACAGTTTTACGGCAGAGTTTGTGTCCTAAGGTTTTAAAAACAGGCTCACCTTTCACTGGTGTCAATTGAAGAAGATCTCCGAAAACAATGTGTTTTCCTCCAAAGAGCTCCTCGTAGTTTGTTTTGAGTACTTCTTGTAATCTAATGTGAATCAAAGCCAACATTAGGTTGGAGACCATGCTCACTTCATCCATTAGTACCATTTTCATTTGTTTTAATAGTCTGCGTAGTTCCATTGCAGCTTCTGTAGAAAGTTGATAGTCTAATTTGTTTTGGTGTTCTACTGGCAGGAGTAGTAATCGGTGTAAAGTGACACCGCCTATATTGTGGGCAGATAAACCTGTGGGGGGGGTGGGGGGGCAGTGACAACAGCTGACAGTTTGTTGTTTGTCAATTGTTGAAGGAATTTGCTGGCTGATGATTTTAATTAAGAATGATTTGCCAGAGCCAGCTTCACCACTGACGTACAGTAGTATAGGTTTGTAATTTTGGCACGTGCATTCTTTATTTTCATGTTGTACACCATGTGCAACTTCTTTTGTTACTTCTTGAAAAATGATACGCTGATCATTGTTTAGTTTTGATTGTAGTATAGTTAAGTCTTCTTTATCTTCATACTGACATGGTGTTTTCTACTTCCATCATAGCTAATTCTGCCTCATTTGCTATTAGTGGCTGTCCCAGTGGTTCTTGGCTTCCTGTTACATAAGGTTGACTACTGTCAGGAGTGTCCTTATCTAGTTGGGCCTGGAGTTCTTCGTCATGTTGCTGATCATTGTGCAACATTGTTTTGTAGTGTATAAAGTTTACATCAGTTATAGTGCTTTCATTTGCTTTGAAAGCATCTTCGTAGGAGTCATAGTTATCTAGTATTTCTTCTTCTTTTCTCCATGGTTTAAAGAGTTGTTGCAGGGACATGTAATATAGTTCTTTATGTCGAGGATTCTTTAATGACAATTTGATATGATTAATAAAATTTGGTTTGGTGAGTTTTACTAAGCTACCTTCACAATTTGACACTCTGTATCTACCTTTTTTTTCATCGGGTTTTATATTATTTTTGCATGTGAAGTTTTGGGCTATGTGGTATAGACACATGATTTCCAAAGTGGTACTTCTGTTTGGGTAATATGTGTCCAGCAAATTGTTTTTTAAAATGTTTTGGCTGTTGGGATCATGTTTGGCTATTGTTTCTATGTCGTTGTATGATTTCAGAACTCTTTCTAGATTTAGCAGGACCAAGATTTAGCCATACTATATTTTCAGATTTTCCATACAAAGCAGTACCGGTTAAACGATCTGCTGCTTCATAGGAGCCACATTCTCTATGGGAGAGCATTTTTATGCCCAAGCTGTATAATTTCTGAGAAAGTGTTTTGTCTGATGACAGGTCATTCCAGAGGTCTTGGAGCTCTGTTTTTTTTGCTTTGGTTAAGTATGTTGTAACATATCGTGCAACTGCGGTGGAATTGTCTGCAATGTACTGCACATCTATGTTTGCATTCCATAAGAGGGCAATGATTGCATTGTAATCATTGATATATTTTTCTTCTCCTGTTCTTTTTGTGTAATATGTATTCTTAAGTGATTTACCTTTAACACTATGTCGAACTGAAGACACGAAGTTGTTCACTTGACCTGTTTTTGTAACTGGTCTAGGGAAACCAAAGCGGCATTTTAGTGTAGTATTTCCCTTTGTTTTTGTATTTGCGACAATATTTGCCACATTTGTGTCTTTGAAATTGTAAAATTTGTGCATGAAGATCACTATTTGTTGCTTCCGATGGAATTTCACAAGTGACTTATTTTTCGATAGACTGTAACACAGTGGCATCATTGTCTTGACCAAATTTAGGAGCATCTTTAATACATAAAAGCATGTGGATATGTGGTGCTCCTCTGGCTTGGTATTCTTTTCTCCAAAAGAAGTGTTGCACTTCTCCGAGGGGAGGAACAGTTTTATTACAAATAAAGTGTAGCAATGAAGTGATGATGAAAATATCTTGAAACATTAACAGGATCTAGAGAAAAAAGTTCTCCAGGTGTTAGTATATCTATGCTTGTTTTGTTTTTGTTTGATATGCGTAGGAAATCATGTAAATCTTCCCATGCATATTCTGCACAACTTAATGTAACAAACCAAGTGGGTGGGCCAAGATTTCTGATCATACAACATACATCTCCATGACGTCGGAACCAGTACTCTTTAGTACCACACGTTTGCTAATAGATTTGTCATACCGGATTGTAAAACCTCATCTTTTTGTTGCACTTTTTGTAATAATTGGGTAGCTGACATATTTTGAAAGTGGGTTCCTGATTTTAATGTGTGTGCAACTCCGTAACAGAGTTGCTAGTTCACTTTCAAAGAGTAGGGGGAATATGTATTCCACATTTTGTCTAAATCTGGGATCTTCAGAAGACATCCGTAACGAGTGGTATTCTGATGCTGTTATTTGAATAGGTCTATCATCGTACCTTCCTCCTTTGCCAGTAGGAAAGAGTAGAGGAAAAGCATGTGCTTCTATACTTTTTTCCCATATGCTGATTGGTGATCCTTTTGTTTGTCGCATTTGGTACATTTCTAATGCATCTTCTACGGTGTCCTTAGAGTGCAATGGATGAATTGTATAATGGTCTAAAGTATTGGATACTGTAGCAGGATCTAGAATCTCAAATTTACCAGCTTCTGGTGACTCTTGAATTAGTTCAGTGGTTTCCTTTAAAGTTTTCTTCAATATTAATTTCTTTGTAGTATTCATTATTGTCTTTTAGATTTTGCAAGGCTTGTCTAACTTTATGTAAATCTACCAGTTGTTGCCAATTTCTTTTGTCTTTTGTAGGTACACTATTTGCTAAGATAATTAAAGATTGCTCCATTGGACGTTGCACTCCCAGAGTGTGCACATTTTGTTTTAGATCTAATGGTAAATGCACTACTTTTCCACGAATGCCTTTCACCAATTCAGAGGGAGGTAATTTTGCTGTTTTTGGTTGAAGGCATATTATTGCTTGAAAGGGGTGCACTGTTTGAATTATGATGCTCTCATATAAATTGTTGTAGGGGTTTTGGTAGTGGGAATAATTCCAAATTATTTGTGATAGCACGTGAAGGAGTTTGGTTGTTGTCAAGTTTTGTAGTGCAGTAACTGCAAAGTATTAAGGGGTCCGTTATTTCGTATTTGTTTTCTGTTATAAGGTAGAGAGCTAATTCAAACCATTTAGAATCTTCATTGTCTTCTATTTTGTATGTTAGGTCTATATTTTTTGTGTTACATTTATAAAAAGTTCTGCGGCAACATACACACACATGGTTTGGTACTTCAGCAGATGTACTTGTAAATTTCAGTATTTCTTTTTTGTACGTGTGTAGTAGAAGGTTGCCATGCGTAGAATTGTTGCTAATTTGTTTTAAAGCCATTTCATTCTCTAAGTGGCTTTCACTTCCAAAATATTTTTTCTGGATATAGTCGATTTCTTCAAGTAGGTCTTTTGCTTTACCATGTAGAAGAATGTTATTTAAATTGGCTAGTGCTAAAGCAGGACTTTTAGCATAGTACAGTTTATAGACTAGATTTCTTATAGTTGAATAATGTGTTGATATCATTTTGATATGATGGAAGGTGGTTTTGCACGTAGGTCCTGAAATGCAGGCCAATGAATGTCCTTGTAGTCCTGTGTACTTGCACAGTGGACTGGTATCCATATTTTGCAGTAGTTTCATTTTGTCTTTGCCTTTCACATACTGATTGAGGAATTGGGATAAAGACTTGAAAGATTTTTTGGGAATGTTACACATTGACGTGCATGGCCATTTGTATACTAGATGTTCTGGTTCATTTGAATGGAGAGGTAATTCTTAGTTTTCTGGGGATGTTTTTGTAAACAGTATTTCTTGTTCCATTATGGTATTAACTTTTTCATAACCTCGTCCACTGCTATGTATGTCAATTGTATTTGTTTGCTTTTGTTTGCATGCTTCTTCATTAAAATATGGTTCTGTGCTTGTAGTGTGACTCCACTCATCTCCACAGATATTTAAGAAGTTATTTTTGTTGACATGTCATTTATTGAGAAGTCTTTTTTTAATTTAGTCATTAGTTTTGTTAGTGGTTTCATTTTGTTTAACACTAAAATAAATAACTTTCTTTTGAGTAGGATTGCACTGTCTATCAAAGCTTCTAAGATTAATTTCCTACAGTAGGTTTTAAGGGTTGTGCATGATTTCTCTCCTATTTTTATAAGATTTTGAAGGACTCTGTGGCGGAACATTTTTGCTAAAATACTTTTTCTGGTATGCTTACTTGCCACTATATCAAGATTTATAGGAGCAGTTTTATCAGTAGTGGTAGATGAATTCTTGTTAATTGTTTTCTGTTTTGTTTTACATTTTGATAGAGGAGGCAAAGTTTCTGTACTTGAAGCTTGTTTTGTTTCGCTAAATGACTATTAGCTGTTTTGTTTGAACTTTTTTTTTACAAATTCTGCTAGAGATGGATGCTTATTTTGGACACTTCTATTTTCATTTGCTCTACTTCTGCGTTGCTTTCTACAGACTTGATTTTTGGTGGGCATTCTTTAGGGTCTGTTGAAAAAAAAAGAAGGTATGGGTTGGGGTGTTCGTAAATGTATGTGTGCTGTGTGTCTGAGTATGATAAAGATGTATGTGATGGTGTGTGATTGGGCAACTACAACTAGTTGGGATGGGTATTCTTGAATTTATGTGCTACTAAACTGGGGTTCAGATGACAGTAGAAAGTAAGCTAGTGGTGAGGAGAAGCACAAAGAGTAAATCTAATGGTACACAATTAAAACAGTTGTTTGTTCTGTAATATTAAAATTCTAGGGGCTGAGTTATGTCATTTGTGCGCCGAAAAATGGGAATTTGTGCGCCATTCTGCCTGTAAACCCTACAGTGCGTTTGAGTAATAGTACAAATATTATGGTGGTATTTAACTGACTTTTTTTTGTGGAATGAGCAGGTTTCTTCTTAGTTGTTGTTTGTACTTCAAATTCTGCTGCTGCTTTTCAGGAGAGTGGTCTTCACTGCAATTGTAAAGGAAACAAATTAGTATTTGATTGTTATGTTTTTGTACAAGTATTTTTGTTTGATATTTGAACATAGTGTGTGCATGCAATTTTGTTTGACTATGTGCACTCTTTATATTTTAATTTAAATATGTTAGTTCAACATGCTTTGCAAATGTGTGTGTAAAAAGAAATTAAATAGCAGATAGGTTTGGAAGTGACAGTTGATTATAGCAGATGGGAAAAATGACAGTACGTTTATTTTATAGGCTATACAAGCTAAAAGTCAGTTAATCTGTTTATATGAATGTATACAAATTGTACATTTACTATACAGAAAATATGCATACCTGTAGTTTGTGTTCATGCATATGGATATGCATGCAGCTGCAAGTAGAAATCTTGGAGACTTGTACAGTATTTCTTGTAGAAGGTGCTTTCCAATGATATGACACTTGTACTCAGAGTGATTAACAGTACATTTGAAGTGCTGATCTATGATGATGAAGTTAGATGTAGAGGTCTTGGATGTGATTGGTGTATGGTCGTGTGACTGCTTAGCTATATCCAATGAGGGAATGGCACAGAGAGTGAAATGGAGATGGTAGGACTGTCTATGTTACGATATGTCCGCGGACATCGCGTGTTACATCCGGGGATTTTGGGGTGGGGAGGCATGCAAATGAGAATGAGCAGACCAAGGGATTGGTCAGTAAACTTTAGTGGGTGTGTTGTGCCAGGAGAGAGTTTGTCAGATACTCTTTTTCCTGAGAGAAGAACAGATAGCTATGGCAGTGTGTTTCAGAAAACAGATTGTTTGGATTCGAAGAGGCGGGTTAAGGGGGGGACACCAACCACGGGCATAAGAAAGGGCGGGTGGAGAGAGTAAGATGTAGGATGGGCCTTACTTAGGTAGTGGGCAGGTCTTCTCGTGCTCCGAGACCAGACTCTCAAAAGCACTTCAAAGTCTCTCCCCCCTGCAGAGTACTGCATTTCAGTACATACACACAACTGTGACCCTCAAAACGTAAGGGTCATCAGCATTGTGAATGGCCTGTGAGGCAGCTGGAGGAATATGCTGCCCCACAGAAGTGTTCCTTGTGGTGACAGGATCGGAAACGGAGGATGTAGTAGAGGAAGTCAACCTACTAGGCTCCTCGCAAGGTGCAACCTTGCGAATGGCCCCACCGTGGAACAACCTTAGTTGTCGCTTCATAGTAGTCATACCAAAGCTGTACGAACCAAGCCTCCCGCGATTCAGTACCATTTTGCACTGGTCGCAGGTGACTTTGTTCGCACGTGCCTTAGGTACTTTACCATGAATGGTAACTAACCGCCACACCCAAGACTCACGGCGGGTGCTGGTAGTAGGGACTTCCACTACCTCATTCTCGATATCCTCTTCATCCTCCTCTGCATCCTCACTCCTGTTCCCCTCTTCAGGCCCTTGGGGAGGTGGTGGTGGTGCTGAGGCAGATGTAGCACCAGGTGGCAGTAGTGCAGCCATGGATGCCATCAGGTTTCAGAAATAAATCTGGAAAATTGGCAGCAAAAATGCACTGTGTTCTGTAAGATAGCTAGAAACACAATGCTCTAGGGTGTGGCATTTTATAGGGGTGCTTGTGCACGGTTCGGGGATACCCGCTCTGTCCGCGGACAGATCAAACACCAAAAAAAGGTTCAAAAAGTCCCAAAAAGTATGTAGAAAGTCAGGATTACTGTCTGGGACTTGTGCTATGGTGATTTATGATTGAAAAATATTGTGGATTGCCTGAAAAGGTAGTTTTAAATTGTTCTGGGACACAAACAGTGTCCGCAGTCAGAACACATGCTCAGCGTGGGCGCGGTCACATGATGACTTTGCAAACATGTCCACGGAGGGAACCGGTGTCCGCAGGACACCAAATGCACTGAAACTGTTTTGCGCATGCGCGTTGATGTTCTACGGACACTGTTCGGGTCCTGAAACTAATTAAAAGTGTGACACAAGCGAAACGAACCGTTACGAACAGGCGTTTGTTCTTAGAACAGTTTCAATCTGCTTGCGAATAATACGGACAGGCATAGCGTCCTCAGAACACCCCCATTTTGTTTATTTACGAACATGTCAGGACACCGCGTGTGTTATTAGAATAGTTTCAACTCGCTTGCGAACAATACGGACAGCGTCCTCAGGACTCCCCCATTTTGATTATTTACAACCATTTTAGGATATTGCCTGTGTTCTTAGAACAGTTTCAACTCGCCTGCGAACAATACGGACAGGCATAGTGTCCTGAGGACACCCCCATTTTGTGTATTTACGAACATCCCGGAACACTTGATGTGTTCTTATAACAGTTTAACCTGCCTACGAACAGCACAGACAGGTCTAGCATTCTCAGGACACCCCCATTTTGTTTATTTACGAACTTTTCAGGACACTGCGTGTTTTAGTTTGATTACGAATATCCCAGACACTGAATGTGTTATTAGAACAATTTGGACTTGTTTGCAAATATTACGGACAGGCATAATGTTCTTAGAACATCTCCATTTTGATTAATTGCGGATATCTCGGACATCTTGTGTGTTCTTAGAACAGTTTCAACTTGCTAACGAACAGTACTGACGGGTACAGTGTTCTTAGGACACCTCCATTTTCGTTTCTTTACGGACATTCCCAACACCCGCACTGTCCGCGGACACCTCAACTGCTTTAAAAAAATAAATGAATCTGGACACAATATAATAATTTTACTTTATTATATATGGATGTTAAATTTATGACAGAGAAGGTGAAGCAAAAAATGAGACAAACAGGAGAATTGGGGGTTTCAAGATGATTCATATGAGGTGGTAGGGATGGAAGTCTCATCAAAACGTTTTTGTTCATGGAGAGGGTTTGGGGATAATTGACTGGGATATGGTGAGTAGGGACAGGTACATGTGGGACAATGGTATCTAGTTTTTTCTTTCAAGTGATCCTCCAAAGTTTTTTAAATTGTTGAAATTTTCCATGAGTAGGTCCATTTTTTCTTCCATGTGCTGGAGAACCTTATCCAATATTTCTTTTCGTTTACTATTTTCAATGTTTGTATGCTCTGTACAAAAAAATGTATATGTTAAATGTATATAAAATAATAGTTATTAATTGGTTTATATAGAAAAGTATCTACCATTAGGTTCACTATCCTCAGACATTTCCTCACGTGGGAAATGCTCCTCTAGCAACAGAATTATATGAGTAAAATGAAGTACACTTACTACTAGCTTCTGGTAAGGTGTGTTCTTACTGGTCTGTAGATATGCTGTTGCTTTTAGTTGTGGAGTTTCTGTTAGGTAATCATGTTGAAGCCTATCTTTCTTCTTTTGGTATATTCTGTTTTAGAACATATTGTATTTAAATGAACAGTTGATGTGTTATATATATGGGTTACACTTCTTATTTATTACGATACATAATGTGTATGTGTGCTGGTTTGTGAATTTGTGCAGTGTTCATATGTTATGATATAACAATTAAAGATACCCATATTTTTTGGGTAGTGCTGCAGTTGTCCGCAGACATTAGAAGAGTTCGCAGACATCAAATTCAGTAGAGGGGGTTCAGTATGTTCCATGTTACATGTACATAACGTCAGAAATATTATTGTTAAGCTGTGCTACTAAAAACCTATGAAATTCAGTAAAAAAAACGTTGTTACAGGGACGTTATGGTTAAGTTGCGCTACTAAAAACCTATCAAATTCAGTAAAAAAACTTTGTTAAAGGGACGTTATGGTTCAAAGTAAAACAGAAAAAAAACTTGAAATTCGCCAGTTATGGTAAGCTAAGCAACCATAACTCGTGCCAACGTGCACTGCTAAGAATAACACCCAGGACATCAAAGATGACATCACAAATGTCACTGATCATATCGCATGTGCATTTATTTTTCATGAAAATTCTGTACAAGGGATTCTTATAAAGTTGACCAAAAAGTGTAAAGGATTTTTGGAATAAATATCATAAGCTACTTAGTACATTAAGCAATGCATTGATATAAATAGCATTCTATTATGGAGTTATATCCAGTATACTAAGCTACTCATGCAGAAACATAGGCAGTGTGTGCAGTATACATGATGAAGGTGCAATATTCATAATTTTGCCATGTTGAATAGTGAAATGATAACTGCTTTCTCATTAGAGTTTTGCATACTATGAAACATGTAATAAGTAGCTAGTAAAACCCACTTAATACATTATTGCATTATTACAGACAAAACACAAAGAGTCAACAACACATACAAATATGAGTACATACAGGGAAAGTGAAGTAAGCAAAAGAGCAGAAGTAGTAGCTCTGTTTCAAAGCTGCTACTTACCCTATGTATGTGTATCACATGATGTGACTGGACCCTAAGGAAAGGAGTGTGAGTACAATCTATACAAATATGAGTATATATAGGGAAAGTAAAGTAATAAAAAAAAACTATGAGAAAGTGCTGATAAGCCTAATGATTATCTTCATGCACAGAAAGGATTGCTCTCTTTCAAGCCTGTCTCTTCTGCTATGTATATGTTTCATATGATGTGACTTGACCCTAAGGGAATTACTGTAAGAGCATACTTGAAGGATAAGTCTACAAATATAGTACCTTTTCAATTTTTAGTTCTTGACTGTTACTGAACAAAACAATGTGGACTATCAGTAAAGCGAAGAAGGGGGAGCCAAACATGTGATGTCATCAGTGATATCATCAATGACATTTGTGATGTCATCTTTGATGGCCTGGGTGTTAGTCTTAGCAGTGCACGGTGGCGCGAGTTATGGTTGCTTAGCGCACGATAACTGGCGAATTTCAAGGGTTTTTCGGTTTTACTTTGAACCATAACGTCCCTTTAACAAAGTTTTTTTCCTGAATATATATATATATATATATATATATATATTACACAGCCACATTAGTGGCTGTGTACTTATGGTTAAGTTGCTGTTTCCATAGGAAGAGCACTTTTTGTGCGGCTTATAACTCTGCTCTCCCTGGACCAAACCTCACCAAAGTTTGCCAAAATAAGTATATGGGCCACTCTGAATTATTTTGCAAAGTTTGGTGATGTTTGGTCCAGGGGGGGAAAAGTTATAGGGGGGTCCCAAAACGTTTTTTTTCCCATAGACTGAATGGGGAAAACTTTGCGCACGGCTACAGGTGTAACCGCTGGACGGATTTGCACTAAATTTGAGGCAGTGGCAGGGGCTTGGGCGTGAAATCATGCTTTTGCAAATTTTGTGACAATCCATCCAGTAATTCATTTAAAAATGATAAAGTATGTCTCTAAAAATTAGTGATATCTATGTCCGCTCCGCGGTCACACTTCCCTGTTTTGCTCCGTGGAGAACATTGCACTTGGCTATTCCGTGGCGTGCTGCCCGCGACCATGTGCTTTCACCGATTGGTTGTGGCACAGCGTGAAATGAATCGTAATCTTTCGATACGTCCGCCATGTTTACTTTGTTTTCTGTTGAATGCAAACATCGGCGCTAACATATGTAAACGAAGAAGGCACCAATGCACTTATACCACTTATGGAGCACTGTTTTGAAAGGTGAGCGTTAATGAGGCGTGGTAGTAGAAAGTCAAACATTGAAGTATTCTTGTTAGCACTGTCATACGGTACAGTGGGACTTGCTACTCATTGTACGAAATGAACTTACTTTGTCCATTTTACAATCCATAAACAACATTACTGCGGTCAGAGTGGGGGGAATCTGAGGCAGCCACCTGCTCTATTTCGTGTACACAGCCCTTCTGCACGTGTACGCCAGTAGCGGTTCTCATAAATAGACGCTGATATGTTGTTGCAAAATGAGAATGTATTTGCACTCCGAGTGAAGGCCACTGCATTTTCTCTTTTCAACACGAGCTCCATATGACCGCATATTTGTCAAAACCCATAAGGGTCCTTTGTTTTTTAACCTTGAGGTACAGGAAAAGAGTAGAAAGAATGTAGGGAGTAACAGTTTGAAAAACATATCGTTTGATAAGGTTATGCTTGAAAGACTTTTGCACCGACCATGAGAAATTAGTTACCGAACAGGCATTCTTCCAGATACACTAGTGTCTGACTACAGCTAATGCAATGGAGGCACTCCGCATCATGTAAGTGTATTTTTGCCACCTAAATTCCGAATTGACGTTATGTTTTAGTTTGTAAAAAATATATATTTTCCCTAATGTTTTACAAGTTTTATGTGCCGTTGCAATTTTTTCCCTATTATGGACATTGCACATTGTCGCAGTTTGTAGGGTGCCACTACATTTCCCCAAATTAAAATAATATTTAATAAGAAAGGTATGTGTTACAATTTTTTTTTTGGCAGAGGTTGTGCAGTGATACACGTTTTACTTCCCCTTATACCGCGCAGCTACTTCCAGCGCAGCTACTTCCAAAGAAGACCTGTATTATTAATAATGATGTTCCAGCTTTCTGTGCCGTTCGATTTATTTTTTCCAATTATGGACATGGCACATTGTAGCCATCCCTAGAGTCCCACTACATTTCCTCCTATTGAATACATTTTTTACTGAAAATGTTATGTAGTACAACTGTGGTTTATCCAAAGGTTGTGTATTCATACATCTTTTAATTCACATTTCCTCCTCAGATACTTTCTTCCCTATTGTGATTGTCACAGATTGCAGATGCCAAGTGACAGGTTTTTTAACCGTCAAATGCAACTGTTTATAACCGGCTGTCTCAGCATCATAATTCACTGGGATAATCGTGTGGGCCCTTTGTGTCCTTACGCTGCTGTTGCTATAAGAAGTAACATTCCATCCTTTCTGGAGCTGTAGATCACAGCGGTTGACGTCACCCTGAACATCAATGTGGGATGGAAAACGACTATGGTGACGGCAATGCTTACTTTGTGTGTGGAAAAAACAACGTGACCTTTAACATTGGCAATGTCGACCAAACAGACAAACGTAATACTTCTATGGAAAAGTGAATAGTGTCATCTTTTCACACAGTTCATTGTGAAACAAAACTACTTTACTACTTGCATAAGGTGATGATTTCACTCACTTTATTGTGAAACAAAACTACTGAGCACATTTTTAAATGTTAGTCTTTTCTTTACAAATGTACTCTTTGTTTGCACAACGTGGCATGCTACGTTGCAGGTCGTAATGTGTTCTTTTGTAGGTGCTACATCATGGCACGTACATCCATATGGACGCATTTGTTTAAGCTGCCAAGCAACGTTATGGAGAAAGGTACTCTATACCACTTGCATTGGCTACGGGAGGGTCTGGCCCATCTCGTATGTATTAGTGCCGTCAGGCCAATTTCTGTCACCATCAGCCCGATTTCTGTCACCCAGATGCCCTATGCATAGAAATGTTTGTACAATAATATATGGTTACACCCTCCCAATACACATATCTTCACATCTTTCGGCCTGTGTCACTTACAAAATTTTGTGTCGAAAGGTGAGTGGTAATGGTGTTGCATCCAGTATTTCTGATGTCATTGCGCTTCGCATCATAGCATTTGTTTGGCATTTTATGTCAACATAAGTACACTACTCCTTTGCTGTTTTTACGCACATTTTTACAGAAGAAAATTAGTACATGTACAACACATGTATGTAAAGGTCAATGACAACGACTGAAAAGCTTCTTGTGCATGTGATAGTCTTTTCATATTTAACAGTATTTAACGGTACAGCTTCCGTCTGAGGTGTAGCCTCTATGTATGGGTAGTGTCCTCAATGTCAGGGATATGGCTACTGGCCTTTACTGCAAGGGAGAAAACATTGCATTGAGGTCGCCATGTCCACCAGGGACTGCCTTTCTGGTAAAACTCTTGCTCATAACCACATATTTATCAAGGAACACAAATGTGGTGCTGCCATAACGGTAACACAGTTTCTGTTTTGCTTTCTGCATCCTGCAATGGAAAGCAAAGAAGGCTTTCTATCCAATGCCCGTCTTCCCTTTGTATGGTGGCCATCTTGGAAAAGGATTTGTTTTCTTCAGCCGGCGTTCCGATTGAAGACAAAAAAATCCTCTTTCTTGATACGACGAATTACTGCTGTAAAATCTCGATTGCCAATGGCATTCATCCCCCACTCTTTGGGGAGGAATGGGGGGTGAATGATCCAGAGACGTCGGTATGCACTCTTGCTTATATTGGGCCTCAATACAACCCTGGCATTAAGGGGTTAACGGCGCCGTAAAAGGCTGCGGCGCCATTAAACCCTTAACCCCCGATTCACACTTTAACGCCTGCTTTTTTCAGGCGTTAAAGTCCAACCCGATAAGGGACCTTGGTGCTAATTACGGCACCGTACTTTACAGTGCCGTAATTAGCGCCTTCCCCATTCCCATTGAGCCCTATGGGCCAAAAATGGGAATGGGGAAGGGGCCATGGTGAATGGGGATTTACCGCCCCGCCAACCTTGGAATGGGGCAGTAAATCTGCCATCCCCCATGGCGGAATCCGGCATGGACCATGGTGATAATAGCACCATGGTCCAACGCCAGGGTTGTAATGAGGCCCATTGTGTTGTACACTTGCATTGTGGAGTTCTGTGGCGGAAATTTCTGCAGTTAGAAGTTCTTACAACAATACCCAATGTACTTTCTCACTATCAACCAGTTACACATGTCATTGTGAAGTGTGTATGACTGTTCGAACATGTCCCCATGCTATGCGTCAGCATATGACAATGTGAAATTCTTCGAAAGGTGGGTAGTTACTTCAAATGATCTTTTACAGTCGTATGCTTACGTGTTACTATTGGAACCCTGATAAATGCTGTCGAAATTTTTTCTTAAAGTAATGTTATGATGCATTTATACTACTAAAAACCTATGGGATTCAGTTAAAAAAAGGGAAGTTATGGTTACGTTGCCATCGCAAAAACCTGCAAAATTCACAAAAAAACAAAAAACTTTGTTGAGGAGACGTTATGGTTAAGTTGCTCTACGAAAAAAAAATGTGCACTTCACTAAAGAAAAATGTTTGCCCTCCCCATTGTGTTTCAAATTAAAAACGAAAAACCTCTGAAATTCGCCAGTTATGGCAGACTGATCCTCCTTACTTGCCATCGCCACTGTGCACTGCTAACACTAACACCCAGAACATGAAAGCTGTCCTCTGAAATGTCACTGATGACATCACTGACGACATCACATGTTTAGCCTATTTGTTTTTGTTGCCTACTATATATATATATATATATATATATACATATATATTCAGTGAAAAAACTTTGTTAAAGGGACGTTATGGTTCAAAGTAAAACCGCAAAAACCCCTGATATTCGGCAGTTATGGTAACATAAGCAACCATAACTCGGGCCACCGTGCACTGCTAACACTAACACCCAGGACATCAAAGATGACATCACAAATGTCATTGATGACATCACTGATGACATCACATGTGCATTTACTTTTCATAAAAACTCTGTACAAGGGATTCTTATAATGCTGACCAAAAACTGTCAAGGATCATTGGGATAAATATCATGAGCTAATTAGTGCATTAAGCAATGCATTGATATAAATAGCATTCTATTATGAAGTTCTATCCAGTATACTAAGCTACTCATGCAGAAACATAGGCAGTGTGTGCAGCATACGTGATGAAGGTGCCATATTCATAATCTTGCCATGTTGAATACTGAAATGATAACTGCTTTCTTATTAGAGTTTTGCGTACTGTGAAACATGTAATAAGTAGATAATAAAACCCACTTAATACATAATTATTACAGACAAAACACAAAGAGACAACAACACATACAAATATGAGTATATACAGGGACAGTGAAGTAAACAAAAAAGCAGAAGTAGTAGCAGAAAGAGTTCATAACCTAACTGATTGTCTTTATGCAGAGAAACTATTGCTCTGTTTCAAAGCTGCTACTTACCATATGTATGTGTATCACATGATGTGACTGCACTCAAAGGAAAGGAGAGTGAGTATAATGTATACAAATATGAGCATATACAGGGAAGGTAGAGTAAGTGCTGATAACCCTAATGATTATCTTCATGCACAGAAAGGATTGCTCTCTTTCAAGCCTGTGTCTTCCGCTATGTATATGTTTCATATGATGTGACTTGACCCTAAGTCTACAAATATAGTACCTTTTCAATTTGTACTTCCTGACTGTTAATGAAGAAAACTATGTGGCTTCGATATGTCAGTAATGGATAAAAAGGGAGAGCCAGCCATGTGATGTCATCAATGACATTTGTGATGTCATCTTTGATGTCCTGGGTGTTAGTGTTAGCAGTGCACGGTGGCGCAAGTTATGGTTGCTTATGTTACCATAACTGCCGAATTTCAGGGGTTTTTCGGTTTTACTTTGAACCATAACGTCCCTTTAACAAAGTTTTTTCACTGAATTTCATAGGTTTTTAGTAGCGCAACTTGACCATAACGTCCCTTTAAAAAGTTTTTTTACTGAATTTCATAGGTTTTTAGTAGCTCAACTTAACCATAATATCCCTGACTTCAAAAACATGTAACATAGAACATACTAACCCCCTCGTAGTAATTTTCATGTCCGCGGACATATGGAAAATCTGAGCGTGGTGAATGTAAATTTAAATAGTGTGCCCCATTTCCCCTTTGAAGTTGGCTCTGAAAAGAGCCGTTTTTTAAAAAAATTTTTTACAGATGCTTGACAGACACCTGTTATTTTGTATTTTTTTTCTTTTCTTACTTTACTCCTAAAATCTTCACATAACCTTCTCCAAAGCAACCCTTACATTCCAAAATAGAAAGGCATTTCCCGTAAAAGATAAAGAAATGCCATCTTCTTTAAAATTAACAGCATTACTGGCATCAATATTCTCATTATTACAGAAAAACATACCAGCTCTAAGCATGAAGGCACACATGCCTCGGTTGATGACACACCTAGCAATGTTTTGCTGAGGACAAAAAACTGAACTATTGTCCCATATTGCCCTAGGTAGTAATCCAGAAAAAAATTACTTTCGCATATGGAAGGATCTTCATTACGGCTTGAACCAAGCGTTCCAAATCAGCCCACAAAGTAGGGGCACTGATGTTGCCCAAATGGAAAGCACCATAGTGCAAAACTACCACATGCGGACTGTTCATCGTGGCCATATCCTCACAAACTTGTACAATTCCCTGTACATTCCAATCAGGCACAGTTCTCCACACCACCTCCACTCCTTTCACATCAAAGTTCTTTGCAACATGCCTGCATTGAACGTACTGGTGTAAACCATGTACAAACATATCTCGGAGCACCAAAACCCTGACTTTCTCCACTTCTGCCATCTTCACCACACACAGTCTCCTTCAACACAAATCCACAACCTCGACATCTTATTGGCTGATCCGTACGGTCTTCTTTCCATGTTGGATTTCCTGGAAAAACCCGGATGTAGCACGCCCTGTCCACGAACAGCCGCGGTGTCCGCGGACGGCGTCCTCTTTACTCTCTGTGTCATTCCCTCATTGCATACAGCTAAGCAATCACACAATACGAATAACGTCCTCAGAACACCCCCATTTTGTGAATTTTCGAACATTTCAGGACAATTATCATTTCATTATTCATCATATTAACATTACAAATATTATACTTTCATCTTGTACTCTGCACACAATGCTATGTTTCTCCATTAGTAGCTCAGTATACTAGATAGAATCCCATAATACA
The DNA here is from genome assembly GCF_040938575.1 of Ambystoma mexicanum. Lineage (NCBI taxonomy): Eukaryota > Metazoa > Chordata > Amphibia > Caudata > Ambystomatidae > Ambystoma > Ambystoma mexicanum. Next base: position 454,741,845 of record NC_090932.1, read on the forward strand.
ATGCTATTTATATCAATGCATCGTTCAAAGCACTAATAACGGTATGATATTTATTGCAATATCCTTGACACTTTTTTCGCAACATTATAATAAAAATCCCTAGTACACAAATTCCATGAAAAGTACATACACATGCGATGTCATCAGTGATTTCATCAATGACATTTGCGATGTCATCTTTGATGTCCTGGGTGTTAGTCTTAGCAGTGCACGGTGGTGGCGCGAGTTATTTTTCATAGCTTACCATAACTTGCGATTTTCAGGGGTCTTTCAGCTGTACTTAGAACCATAACGTCCCTTAAACAAACTTTTTTTAATATCACGCAAACAATATACAAACATGGCGTGCAAAAACCAACTTCTCACAGATGGCTTTACACAGAATGTTGCAAAGTACGAATTTATGCTCGTTCACAGTGAAAGTCAGCTGCTTCCATTTTTTTCTCGGGCCCCGGAGAGGCTCACGAAGCGGACTATAAGGTTGTATTGTGTTTTGACCTTGACAGACAGATGAAAGACTTCTCTTGAGGGAGTGTTGCTAAAACGTAAGAGAAGATAAGGATGACATTTCTGAAACAAAACCACTTATATATTATATCACTATGCCAAAGATCGTTCGCACAGGCGGAGTCGTATTTTGGGACTGCACTACTCGTAGACAATGGAAATTGCAATTGTACTGTAAGTAACCCTTTATATTATTTTATACCAAATATAATTACAATAGCGTAGCATTAAAGACCGCTCAATTTGAACGTGTTCGTTGAAAGTGGCATAATGATTTCTACCACGCACTATCACCGCCGAATTGATCCCCTGTCGTTTAGAGGGCTCTGAAAAAGGCAGACGACACAGGGTGGGTTAATAGAAATAATTTAACCGGTCTATAGGCGGTCAAGCGCTCTACTCGCTGTGCCACTTCACTGTAGCCTGTCAAGTGGCACAGCGAGTACAACGCTCGCTTTGACATCCGTGCACAGCTTGCTAACGCAAGTTTGAATCCAGCAAGGCCAAACTCAGCCTTTCATCCTTCCGTGGTCGATAAATGAGCACCACACACCGTGGTTAATAATAAGCACCGCTTAGATACCTCACGGTTCTTAGCGCTATATGAATGGGAAAATATTATTTTATTATTAACATACTCCGTTGCACTATCTTCGATAGCAAATAGTTTCAAGCCCTAATAAATAAAATGATGATTTTTAATGAAGATCGGCTGGTGAGACTAATTTATGTTTTTTAAAACAGGTATGTGGCCCCATTTTGCCTATGTCACGATTTACAGACTCCAGCGGATGGGGTCTTCAACTGCCAGGTGCAGGTCCAAATAAACAACTTCATGACCCTCACCATTTTATGGGACAATCGCCAAGGACCAATATGCCCTTACGCATTACTAGCGGCTACAAACAACATACCAACCAAAAGGGTGGTCTAATGGCTTGTTGTTGGAGCAACCTTCCGATTATCAGAGCAACCATTTACTGCTTTTATCATAAACCAACAACCTATCTACCGCAAAGGAACAACGCGTGGCTCTAAATAAACTTTTGCTGATCGACAACAGAGACAATAGCAAATCGCTGAATATTCACTAAACATTTCATGTGAAATAAATGTACTTTACCAAATGTACAATGCTGTTTACTTTTAAACCACAGTTTCATATTCCGAATTGTGGCGCACTGAGTTGTAAGCTGATCTAACACCCTCTGTACCGCAAAGGAACATTGCGTGCCTCAACATGAACTTTTGCGGATCGACAACAAAGACAAATGCAAATTGCTGAATATTCTCTAAACATTTGATGTCAAATAAATGTACTTTATAAAATGTACAATCTTGCCGTTTGCTTTTAAATGACTGTTTCATATTCCGAATTTTGGTGCGCTGTGTTGTGACATAATATGTGTTGTCTTCCGGGTTCTGTGTAAAGTCACTTAGGACTGCAGAGAACTGGGCGCGTTTGATGACGCACCCTGTAACGTCACGGAGAGAGGCGGGGAATATGAATGCTTTGATAATATCAGGCTTAGGGGCAGGAGATATGATTTAGTGTCGCAAAAGCAAGTCAGCCAGGTCAATAGCGCCAGTCATAGGATTATCACATTATGTCGGCGCACACCAGCCGGATTTATCGTTTCTTTAGTGGACAAAAAGTCGGTTGACGCCCATAGGAAATTGTACTATTAGCGGACAAAAGGAGTGGTCTTAAAACACTTTCACCCTGACAACGAACAATACAAACAACTTTTTCAGAACATTCCCATTTTGTGTAATTGCAACCATTTCGGGACACCGCGAGTGTTCTTAGAACACATTCAACTAGACAGATTACAATACGGACAGCGTCCTGAGGACACCCCCAGTTTGTGTATTTACAAACAATTAAGTACACCGCGCGTGTTCATAGCTCATTGTTACCTTCCTTGCGAACAAAAATGACACATACTCCGTCCTCTAAACACCCCACCATTTAGTTTATTTACAAAATGTCAGAACAGCCGTGTTCTCCGCGGACAAATCGAACGCAACAAAAAGGTCTAGCACATAAACAAAAAAAACATTGAACCTATCTCATACTCCCCCACCCTCCCCAAACACTCTTACACACCAACAGACGGCACTAAATACAATTTTTTATCCACGTTTCACTGCGCTGTACGAGGTCGACTGCGAATACAAGATGGCGGGCGCCACAGAAAATCTGACGCGCTCCACGCCCCTCGCCATCCAATCAGCGAACACGTTGCATGTCTGCGGACATGACGCAAGCCCATGGGCCAATCGGGGTGCTGTCCGCGGAGCGAACAGGGAAGTCCGTCCGCGAAGCGAACGCAGATATCACTAATTTTTTTGCCTTACATTTTGGTCATTTTTAAAAAAAACTACTGGACAGATTTACACCAAATTTACAAAAGCACGCTTTTGGGACCAGGCCGCCGCTCCTGCCGCAAATTTGGTGTAAATCCGTCCAGCGGTTCGGGCTGTAGCCGTGCGCAAAGTTTTTTCCCATTCAGTCTATGGGAAAAATAAAGTTTTGGGACCCCCCTATAACTTTTCCCCCCCTGGATGAATCCTCACCAAACTTTGCAAAAGAATTCAGAGTGACCCAACTACTTTTTTTGCAAAGTTTGGTGAGGATCCGTCCAGGGAGAGCGAAGTTATAAGCCGCCCAAAAAGTGCTCTTCCTATGGAAACAGCAACTTAACCATAACTACATGGCCACTACCGTGGCCATGTAATATATATATATATATATGTACATTCAGTAAAAAAAAACTTTGTTAAAGGGATGTTATTCACAGTGAAACCAAAAAACACTGCACATTCCCCCATTATGGTAAGATAAGCAACCATAACACTAAACACCCAGGACAAGAAAGATGACATCACAAATGTCATTGATGATTGTAGAATTCGCCGTTAAACATGAATGTATTATGCGTCAAGTAGAAGGACAACCTTTCGAGCAACATCTGAGAGTGGGCACTATGGCTGAGGGATCTTGTCGAAAGATAACGTTTCACTGCTTCAAGGCCTTGCGCATGCGAAATGCAAGTATAAAGCGAAACTATATAAAGTGCCACAAGGAGATAATGTGGATTCCAGGGGATTTGGTCAATTTGATTGAGAAAGGCTGTGGTGTCTTTCGTGTAAGATGGTAATGTCTCCACGAACGGAAAAGGGAATGTACCCACACATTTTGAAGTATTTTCCAAGAGGAAATCTATTGAAGCCACTATAGGTCGACCTGGTGGTCTTGTCATTGATTTGTGTATCTTGGGAATTACGTACATTCTCGGAATGGTCGGATGCTCCTTTGTTAAATACTTTTTCTCATTCAAATTAATTAGACCTTGTTCAAACCACACTGTTAGTTTTGCATCGTATCCTTTTTTGTATTGGGGATACGGATCTTGTGGTAGTTTGGCATAGCTGTGGGTATATATATATTCTTTGCTTTTTCACCCTACTGCAGCGCTGCCACGTTCTGTGTAGAATTTGGCAATGTTCGCAGTAGCCCCCTGATGGCGCCATGATGGGTGTTAGGCAGAATCCTGTGCAGTGCCCTTAGGGACCACTACACACAATTAAGACTACAAGTTGTAATACAAGTCCACCTTTGGTACAAGCCTGTACTACTATGTTAAAGTGGTAGCAGTAGCGGAGCAGCCAGCCTCATCTCAAGAGTATATGAGCACTAGCAGAGATTACACACAGGAACCACAATCATTGTGACTCAAGCAAACACTGACTCAAGGTTTCAGGTATAAAAAAATATAAGTACATATATTTTTAAACCATCTGTTATAAAACACTTCGCTTCTATAGATTTGAAACCACACGTAAAATACACTACACACAACCAATTCCACTTGTGCCAGTTAATTCAAGGTAAGTACATTAGGATTTGACAGACCGGTGTTGCGATACTAACGCGTACCCACGTATAGAAATGCTCACGAAGTTAAAACGCACTTTGTACTTAAGAATTTAAAACAAGGCAAAAGTGAATAAAAATCAAAGGCAATACTTTTTCAAGGCAAGGAGACTCTAGGACCAGTTCAAAGATACAGATTAAAGTCAATAGGCCTGCGCTAGTGTCAATGGAGCAGAGGCTCAGTTGTCGAGGATCACACGTTGAACAGTTTGAGATTCGAGATGCCAAGAGTTCGTAAAGATTGTCAGATGGAAGGAAAAGTTAGAAGAAGGAGGGAAGAAAGAACAAATCTTCGTGGAGAAAAAGGGTTCACCCGGATTCCGGCTGGTCAGACGGAGAGAAAGACCAAGTATGCACAGTACCTTATTCCGTTGGAGAAAAGCTGGTGCCACGGCAGTTGTTCCTGGTAGTTCCTGCAGACTCATGGTTCCTGCGGCTTCAGTCGGGGGGACAAGAAGGACGACATCTGGAGCAATCTGCAATACCCAGGGATGAGGCCAGCAGCAGCGAGAAAGACAACGATGAATACAAGGTGCGCTCCTTTAAATCAGGAGCAGGCTCTTCTGATGGCTATCCGGACCACTACAGCACAGCAGTGATTTCGACCTCTGACTTAAGAAAAGACAAGCTGGTTGATCCCACCAGGCTCAAGGGAAGAAGGCTCCGGACTGGATCTTCTCTTAGTCGTTGAAGGGGTAAATAGCTCAGGACTGCAGCAAGGCTTCACCGGGACTCGGGGTTGCAGCAGCCGTCTTCTTCTCTGCTTCTCTTTGGTTCCTTGTAGTTCCAGAGGCGACTCTGCCTTCTAGCTCAAGCGTCCTGCCTTTTATGGCAAAATCCTCCATGCAAACAGCCTGGCTGTCAATCACTCAGCAGGGGGGTTGTCCAGCCCGGACAACGCACCTCAGCCAATCAATACAAAGTGTGACTTGGGTCTCCAAGAAGACCCTGTGCAGGAGGGGACTACACCCCTCCCTCACATTCAGCCCACCTAGACACCCAGACGCCAAAGGAGGGCTTCTGGTCAGAAGCCCGCCAAAGGTCGGCGAACAAAGGAGGCAAACCTGGTTTGCTGCACAAAGAAAGACCCAAGAAGGATGTTAACATAAAGAAATGGCGATTAAACCCAACCGGAGCCAAAATTAAAAGTATTTGGGCTAGGGGGTTTAAAGTTCGAGGCTACTAAAATAGCCTAAAACAATACCACGTTATGTAATATAATCGCGGTAGGAAAATTAGGGTAGATACCACTGCCACCAGCCAAGTCTTAATGTTAAGGGAGCAAAACAATGCTCCAAGAGGTACAGATAAAAAGGGCTAAGAATTAACCCTTCCCAATGCTCCATATAAGATGGGGTGTACTGGATCTGTGGTTAAATGACTATGTAAAGTTAATGGCAACTTTACCCTTTTCTGGTGGATAGTAGTCAGCCCCAGAAATGGAGTCAGTGGGAAGTCAAAAATGACAACCCTGTGTCACTGCACTGAAGGTGCTGTGTAACACACAAAAGAGTGGGGCTACTGAAGTGGTGTACTCCAGAGTCCACAATCACAAAAACAGATGAAATACACATGGCAAAACACAGGTAAGAGTGGGGGAAAAGCTCACACTCTTACCAAATGGAAAAAATAAACTCCAGAAATCCAGCAAAGCTGCTGAGGGACTCACTAGGTAAGGGAAATTAGCCATAGAATGAGAATTGTCCCTAACAATGGGCGCTGCACTGTGGGCGCACAGCACGCCTGATGGATGCCAGCACTGGCCCAGCTAGAGGAACAGGAGAGGCTCCACGGGATCCAAAGGCCCACGTCCAGAGGCGCCAATGCACTTCCCACCTTGGTGGCACAGGGTTGGAAAAGCAGCCTGGCCCTGACATGGGGCCGACCCGAAAAAACCACAGTGGGCGAACAGCAGCGGGCTCGCTGGTCAGGAGACCGTAGCTCCGGGAGGCAGTGATCTTCAACTATCATGCAGGTACGGCCAGCACTCCAGTGGAACTCCACTCACCATATGCCAGAGTGGCCGATACCGCACCTGGCTGCTACACCAGCACCACACCCGGCTGATACACCAGCACAGCCTCTACAGCAGCCACCTGTTTGAGGTTTGGCAGGGCAAATCAACCTGTGGGCACAGCCCCAACGGGCAATAAACGGCGTAAGGAATTGCCGACAGTCCAATGCCAGAATCAGCAGTTGGAACGGTGAAGGATCGAGTTCAGGAGACAATAAAAGCTGCAAAGAGCACTGGGTCTTGGTAGCTCTAACAGCAAGCAGCCATCTTAATCCATGTGCAACAGTGCTCCCCTGATTACTGGGGTCTGAAAGGGAGAATCTTGCGAGAAATTAGGGTGAATCAACCACCAATGTAGGGCATGACGGAAGGCAGGATTGAGGTTGATCTTGTTCCATACGCCCGTGATTCATTTCCATCTGGCATCCAGAAACTCCTAACTCTGCAAAAAGGCACCAGATGGATGCACAAGGACATCATCCCCAGCAGTGACTTGATGGAGCAGACTGATGCAATGGAAGTTGCAGATGCCGTTGGACCTTTCCTATGAGGGCCTTTATACTGTCCTCTGATGGAGTCGCTAGACTCAATAGCATGCTGAGGCGTGATCCTAGGAATAGTGTACATTTTAGATAGTTTAGTGAGAATCCCAGAGAAGTCAGGATTTAGATGGTCTCTGCAGTCTGCTGGACTGCAATCGTGTGAGAGCGGGATCAGACCAGCCAATCGTCCAAGTAGGGATAGACGTATATTCCCTTGCAACGAAGGTTCCCTGCCACCAGAGTCAAACACTTGGCGATTACCCTTGGAGGCAAGTTTAGGCCGCATGGCAGAGCCTTCAACTGGTAATGTCTTCCATGAACGACAATGCGCAGGAACTTTCGGCACTTGCAATGAATGGGGATGTGGAAGTAAGCATCCTCCAAGTCTAGGGTCCACAGGAAATCCCCTTCCCCCAGCTGGCCAAGCACATGCTGCAGCGTGACCATCCTACATTTGTGGGATTTGAGTCTAGAATGGGTGCCCACCCTCCTGACTTCTTTTGCGCTAGAAAGCATCTGGAGTACATTCTGCAGCACCGTATATACAGAGTGACCGGTTCTATTTCCCCTTTCTTTAACATGGATCGAATCTCATTTAGTAGCTGCGCTACATGCTGTTCTTGTCTGGGGACTGGAGGAATGTGAAGGCCTTTGTCCTGGAATTCCACTGTGTGACCTTGTTGGATGTTATTGAGCACCCACTCATCCGTGGAGATGTTGCGCCACTGGTTGACGAAATGAGATAACCAGCCTCCCACTGGGGTGCTCAAGTTAGGGCGCAGAACCTGGGTCTGGTTGAGGTTGTTTTGGTGTGTGCACTAACTGCTGGAGCACCACACAGGGGTTCCCCCATCGGTAGATTAGGGAAGGCCCACTATACATGTCCTGGGCATTGGGACAGGAGGGTTGATGATAGGGTGAGGTGAACCCTTTTGAGGATCTTGAGACCCTTCCTTTGGATGATCGAAAGGACTGCCTCTGCTGTTGAAGAGAGCCCAATGGACATGCCGTCTCAGTGCCTGTTTTTATGGACTGGAGGGTGTCGTCGACCGCCTTTACGAAAAGGTTTTTACCATCAAATGGTATGCCCACCACATTCTTCTGCACATCAGGGCGGAAGCTGGTGGCCATGAGCCAAACTTGGCGGCAAAGGGCCACTCTATTGCCTATTTGCCGAAAGCCTGAATCAGTGATGTCCAGGGTGACCGTGATCGCATGGTCAGAGGCTACTTCCCCTTCATTGAACAAAACTAGGGCTTCTGCCTTCTTTTTATCAGTGAGGAAGTCAAGTATGGGACCCAAGTTATACCAAAGCTCTCTTGTTATATCTCGAGAGAATGGCCAGCTTGTTGCTAGCTTTGACTGGACGCTGCAGTTGTGATAATGCGCTTTCCAGCGACATCTAGCTTCCCACCCTACTGATCGGGAGGGACCATACAAGAGGAAGAGGGGCCATAGTACCTCTTCCTAGCTGCAGCAGAGACCACAGAATCTGGGGATGATTGGTATCTGAGGTACTTTGGGGATGTTTCTGGGACCTGGTACTTTTTCTCCAACCACTTGTTTTTAGCAGGAGCTGTGTTAGGGGCCTTCACCACCAAAATGCCGTCTTCCCAGAGGTCATTTAGTAGGGGAACCAATACCATAGTCTTCCTGGAGGATTCCTGCCATTGAAAAAGGAAATGTACTTTCTTTTCTTCAGAAGGAGATTGAACAGCTTTGCAGCACTAGAGATCATTGCATGAAACAAACCAATCTCATCCAGTGGAGAATCTCTTGAGGGCAAGTCGACGTCAGGAGGCTCACCATCTGCAGGAGCGTAGTCGTTGAATTCATTAGTCCCCTGGGTCGTGACAGTATCAGTGTCTGTCTCAGCTGCTTACGCCAACACAGAAGTGGTTGCAACAGGCAGCTGTCGAGGGCCAGCTGGGGCTGTATGAGAAGGTGTCAGCCAGGCCCTGGAAGGCAAGGGTGGACTCTTCGTCAGTGCAGGTATGGGACCTGCTGCAGAAAGAGGCATTTGGATTTCCGAGATCAATGTGTGAAGAGTGGTTGAAATGTCCATTGACATCTCTAGGCGCTGCAGGAACCAGCACAGGGTCCCAAGGCAAATGGCTAGTAGCATGAGATGACTGTGCCAGGTCATTGACCTAATGGAATCAGGTTCTCCTTGTCTGCTTTCATGGTCAGAGTAGAATCCCTCAGGAAGCTAGTCATCCGAGGGACTGGAGGGTTGGATCACTGAGCCAGTGGGTGATAACCTGGGCGGACCCAATTGAGCCAGTGTAAAGAGTGGCGTAGCCTTGGCAGGTGTTGGGAGGAATAAGATAGCCAGAGGCATCTCTCTCTTCAAACCAGCGCCCATGGGAAAGGAGACGATCATTGGTGCGTGGAGTGATAATGGTGCAGCTGTCAGCAGGGCTGGTGCTGGTGTGGCTGAAGATCTTGGAGGCAGGGCCACTCTGGAAGCAGCAGCAGTTACCGTAGAGACAGTGACCAAGGCCATCGCTGGAATGAAAACTGGTGGAGTCAGCTTAGTGGACGAGTCTGTCGACAGTGTCGTAGTAGTCAACATGGTGGACAAAGTCGTCAACGGGGTAGCCGCTTTCCGGTCTCTCGACAGGGTTCTTCATGACGAAGATTTGTACTTCGCAGCTGGTGTCAACAATTTGCTTGTAGACTGGTCCTGGCTAGCAGCCAATGTACGACCCATCGACGGAGAGGGTGTCGACAACCTTCGTTTTCCAGACTAAGGCTATGCAGCCACAGTGCCCGTTGTGAGAAAGCAGTTGGTGTCTCAGCCATTAGACCCCGGGGACTTGTCATCAAGGTGGTGTCATGCCTGCTAGGCCCTCTCACGTCCGAGTTCAGCACCATACATCTACAGCCCAGAGATCAGCCAGACCATTTTATACTCGGTGGCGACTCTGGGGAAAGATTCCTGGTAAACGCCTTCATTTCCGCTAAAACATGGCGAACTTCTTTGTCAAACACGCTGCACACATTATCAGTCCATTCGATAAGTATGCGTGAGTATCACATGACTGGACGTCAACGCGCTACTCGCGCATTTTACGTCAGCTGACTCTTATTTAAACGGAAGTCTCCCGCTATTCGGCGCTTCTGATCGTTGTTTCTTGGATCTCCGTTCCGGAGCCTGGTTCTACTTTGCTTCTAAGCAGCTTCCAATCTGCTTACCCTTTGCTAGCCGGATCCGCGCTGCTGCTTCTGGTGGTTCCTAAACTGCCTCTCCTTTCTGCTAGCTGGATCCGTGCTGCTGTTCTTCTGGTCTCCAGTTTCATTCCAAAGGTCCCAGCCAGTCTCAGTCAATTGTGGACATTCATGTTCTAGGATTACCTCCTCTTCCAAATCCTCGAATTATTTCTACTTTCAAGAACTGTGCACTGAACTTTATGGACGCTATCCGGTGTGCACCGACCCGTCCCTAGTGCGGCCCTCGTTCCGTTCGGGTTAGTCTCCTTACTAACCTCCCCTTTTCCTTCGTTGGTTTTTATTTTTGATACTCTTCCTGGAACTCAAATTCATCCTCCAGTCCACATAACTACAGGTTAGTGCATATCCTTAATCTGACAATACATTGAATTAGGTTAAAATTGAATAGTGATTAAAACATATTATTCTTATCCTACAGACTGGTGAATCCATCCAATATCTGGACCTTTCCACTAATTACTCTTTCAGGCTGTGTTTGTTAATTATAGTCTGAGAGTGGCATTGGTTGGAAGGTTTCAATCATCAAATTCTTCTCCTTAGAAGACACTCAGAATAGTCAATCGGGAGAAGCTCTACAGGAACTCAACTTGTATCCTTTACATCAGAGTATCCTTTTTTGGTGTCGTTCTAATTATATTCAGTAACCACAATAAATTCTGTAATCTGAATCTTAACAGAATCAGAAGCCTTAAAAGATGGAGGGTACCGATCCCTGACACGTCCTCACACAACTCATAGCTGATTTAAGACATGAGATGATATCTGCTCACGATACCCTCCGTCATCGTATGGACGTTATGCAGGACGCCATACAACCTGCACCACAGGGAGCGACAGGTGGAGAACCAGTGGCTTCCAGTTCGGGCTTTCCTCCTCCCTCCAGGGAGTTACAGGTCTTGATGCCTACACAGTTTCCCTTGGCTCCGCCCGAGAGGTTTATGGGGGATCCTAAATGCTATCGTACCTTCATAAACCAATGTCGTCTGCACTTTCTCTGTAGACCCAGCACCTTTCTGGATTTGACTACTAAAGCGGCTTTTGTGCTGTCTCATTTAGGTGGTTCTGCCGCAGCCTGGGCCAATCCGTTATTAGAGTCAAATAGTCCTTTACTTTATGACTGTGACGCACTATCTGCCATGACTAAGGTATTCGATATGCGCTATGCTAACCAGGCGACAGATTTGGAGCTTTTAAATTTACAACAGGGTAACCAGACACTCTTGACCTATCTTGCTCGCTTCAATCAACTTGCGGCAGAGACCCAATGGCATGAAGACAAGAAAACGGCAGTGTTTTACAAAGGACTAACAGAAGAACTAAAAGACGCTTTGTCAACAGTTCCTGTGGTTCCTGCTGGCTATTCAGAGTTTTTGGATTTAGTCCTCCAGATTGATGCACGACGATCTGCAAGAAAAGGGGAGAAAAAATCCTTTACGTCAACTTCTGGTCACCCTGGTGTGTCTCAAACTATTCCTAGTGAACCTGAACCCATGCAGATTGGTGTTATACGTGGACGTTTGTCATCCGCGGAACGCGAGAATCGCCGTAAGAACAATCTATGTATGTATTGCGGTTCCGCTGAGCATCTATTGGCCTCTTGTCGGTCCAGACCAGAACAGTTGTGTCCCTGATGAGAGGCAGAAAAGCCTTGAGTGCCAGGCCCATCGGCCTGAGTTTGAGCAAATTGATATGCAGGAGGTCTTCCACCCTGGACCATGTGCCATGAATGGAGTAGCCCCCCAGAGTAGCCCTCCAACCCGAACGCGAGGAATCGGTCATCACTACCAGAGTGGGCTCTGTCCGGATAAAGGGGGCCCTCATTGCCACATTGCAGTCCATCCGCCACCAGTGAAAATCCGGTAGAAGGAGCGGGGGGATTGGGATACTGTCCGACTGGGACCCTATTTCTTGGTCCCAATTGGTCACAAGGTGAAGCTGGAGGTGCCTCATCTTGAGGCGGGCGTGCTGGACCGTGAGCATGCAAGAGGCCATCAGTTCCAGAAGATGCTGGAACCATCAATGCTGAAGGGGGAGGGGTGGGTTGAGTTGGCCAGAAAGTGTCCCATCACTTTGCAGAGGGAGTGGAGCCTCTCTGGAGTGGAGGAACACCTGCTACACGGCCATGTCCCAGCGCACTCCAAGGAATACCAGATCCTGGGCGGGAGTCAGCTGCAACTTCTGCTGGTTGAGGGAAAAGCCCAGCTGGTAAAGAACTTCCACCAGCCGTTGGCAGGAGTGCACTGCCCCCTCTGGTGGAGCTGGCCCTTACCAGCCAGTTGTACAAATAAAGGTGTAAGTTATGGCCCTCCAGGCAGAGGAGACCAGACACTGCGTTCATCAACTTCATGAACACACAAGGAGCTGAATTGAGGCCAAAAGGCAGCATCTTATACCGGAAGTGGCACAACAAATGTGAACCGCAGAAATTTCCAATGCGGTTGGCAGATGGCTACATGAAAGTACATATCCATGAGGTCTAGGGAACACACCCAGTCCTCTGCGCATGGAGAGACTGCTATGTGCGTGGGAGTAATCATCCTAAAGCGTTCGAGCTGTAAAGATAGGTTGAGTAATGACAGGTCCAGGACTACCCCTCAGGCCAGCCCGGTTTTTCTTGGGTACTGCAAAAATCTTGGAGTAGAAGCCGTAGCCCCTGTCTGGATGAGGAACTGGCTCCACCTCCTGCATCTCTAAAAGAGAAAGGATATCCTGTAAAATGGCCAAGGTCCCCATCTGAAGCAGAGGATGATGGAGGGAAAATAAGAGGAAGACTGTGGAGACTATAAAAAGCGTTGAAGGAATCACAAAACAGCTCTCCTGAAAGAACCAGCTGTCCTGCTACAAGCAGGTTATATTCCCTGACCGTTACAGCACTGCTTTTTGGGATATGAGGCAGGGGCAGAGGAGGGGCAGCGGAAAGTCCTCTGCTGTTTCCTCCTGTGGTCACTGGGCTACCCGTCAGGCCTATGTGCACCACAGTCTCGAACCTCCTTGAAGTTGATGAAAGCGCTGGGTTTAAAGTCGGTCCTGCCCTGAGACTGAGGGAAGGACTTCTGCCCTGATATAGTTAGGATGGCCAAGGACTTTGCAGTCTGTGCAGAGGTGATCTTTTTATCAGCTCATCATATGAAGATCCAGGATTCTCTCTTGCACTTCAGAAGAGAATTTAGTGGCGTGCATCCACGCCGTCCGTCTCATCTCAACCCCCAGGTACAGCCCCTTGCAGGCTGTATCTATGTGGGAGAGTGAAGACGCCATGAGACCCAACTGCCCGAGCGTCTGCCAGGCCGGCCTTGAAGGAGGCTTGCCTCTCCAGAGGGAGGTCAGGCAGGAACTCCCAGAGCTCTAGCCACAGCTTCTTGTTTGCAGCAGCTAGGAGGGCATTGGCGTTAGCGTTAGCCTGCCGCAAATACAACCCAGAGTTAAGGTAGCAATGCTTGCCGAAGCAAATCAAGGGCTTAGTCCTATTTGGACAAACAACTGGAGGCAGCCCCTGCAGAGGATGAAGACGATGGTTTAGGATACAAGGAGGCCGCAGCTACTATTGAAGAGTGAGGCTAGGAGGCCATGAGGACTGGCTCATCATTTGAAAGCCTGGGCCGGCTGTCTAATTTCTTGTTCATCTGGGCGTTGGTGCTGGGCTTCTCCCAGACCTTTCTCGCCACCTGCAGGACATCGTTCTGGAGCAGAATGCCCGAGTGGCTCGTGGCATGCATGGCCAAAACCTCTGCTATCACTTCTGACTCCTGGGAGGCTCCCTCTGCCTGAGGGACCGCCAAGACCTCCACAAGTCCCTGAAGACAGTCATGAAACGCCTTTACAGATGCCGAAGGCTCGTGGGCGTCGTCACCCCCCTCTTTTCCAGACAGAGGGGAGTCTGGGTCCTGAGACACCGGAGCCAGAGGGGTCCCACCCCCCGATCTGGGCCCGAAGATCGCTGTGGATTTATTGGCTGCTGTGGGGGAAGCATTGGTAGTACGGAAGGAGGAGGGCTCTGAAGCACTGGCAGGGCCTGGACTGGACTGGAGGAGGAACCGGCTACGGCACTGGAAGCACTGGAGGAGGGACCAGAGGCAGAGGCATGACTTGTTGGATCACTTCCTTAACTATCCCCTTGAGGAGTCCCATAATCTGCGTGGAGCGTATGAGGGTGAAGAAGTGGTCCTCGCAAGACATCGGATTGCAAGGGGCACAGCCTTAAGTGGCGCTAGGCCTACTTTACTGATCAAAGCGTCTAGGCACCTGGATTGTGTAGCCATAAGGCTGTGAGGGTTAGATACAATCCTGTGGAGACCAACCGCCTGCACCGTAATATGTGCCGCTGCTTTGCGGGGGAACTGGAACCTTCTTGCATGGCCCACTCCATGGGCTAAGGACCAGGGAGAATGGAATCACAGATGGCCGCCGGCCTAGCAGGTTCAGCCACGTGCTTGTCTGCCATCTTGTGGTCTTGTGCCACACCCTGGGCGAAGGCCCTGTGCTGGCTAAGACATGCAAGGGTACTCCTTGGCCCTCGAAACCGAATCAGAAGCGTCAACCTCCGAGATGGCTCTGGTACGCTCATGTGGGTAGTCAAATTGCCCTGTACCACGACCTCAGAGGTGGCTCGGTGCCCTTAGCTACTGAACTGGTAGTCTTGTTGGATCATGCTACGAACTAAATCTTGGAGGTAGAACACAACAATCCCTTGCTCACCGAGGCCGACGAACTTGATCACCCCTCTGTGGCCCACCTGGAAGAGCCCCCGATCCCCCTCGGCTTGGGAGCCAGTAGCCTTAACAGCCTTGGGTCTGCCAGATCCAGAATAAGGTACCCTTTCCCGTTAAAGCCCCAGGGAAGGAGTCTCCGCAGTGAGGAGCCGTACTAAACAAACGGACTGCCTTGTTTTGACGTGGGGTCCTGGAGACAAAACTCTTTAAGAGGACCTGGAGGAGAAGCATGGAATATCTTCCTCCAGTATGAAAGATTATTCATCAAGGCCCAGTGACCGAGAGTTCTGCAAGCCGCGCATGCATCTCAGCAGTGGTCTGTGTTAGAATGCATTTCTAAACTCTGCTCTTATGAACAGATGTTTAGGAGGCCACCCATGTTTGTGAAACAGGGGACACTTCAGTGAAGTTAGACAGGACAATTCAAGGTAGCTTGGAGAGCAGCCAAGGGTAAGTCTCCGGAGTAGTCTGGGTGATCCGAGGTCTTGGATGAGCACACAGAATAGGCGATAAGAATTACCATTAGACAGTGGTATATCAAAAATATACAGTTTATTAAGCCCAGAACAAACAAGTGAATAATGGCAAACGCAGTAATATCACTACTTAACACACACTACGTAAAATATATCTACAATCACTTTTTAGGTCAATGTGGTAAAGTGCGGTTTTCGCCAAAACCTGCCCGGAGGGAAAGCAAACTGTTAAGACGGATTTCTGAACTCTGTCCAGGAGGGGCAGAGGTTCAGAAGGCCAGCCCAATTTCTTGTAACAGGGTAACCTCTGGACATGCCAGACCAATCAGGGTAGCGATCGCGGCGGTCAAGACTAGGTCTCTAGAGGGGTGAGGGTGACTGAAAGCCCGCAATGAGCACACACAGCAAGGACACTTACAGATTACTCCAAACAGGTGTTATATTAAAAATATAGACTCATTTATTCCAAGGCCTTTGCAACAATGACCGTAGCGAGAAATCACAATAAAACTCAAGTAAACCAACACATCACAATCAAATACAATATATATACAATTACCAACGAGTCTAACGAGTTAGACGCACGAAATGTGCAGACCACCTAGATGGGGAGGAAAACAGGCAGTGCGAATAATAGTTAGACCCAGTCCGCCTTCAGAGGCCCCTAACTAGAAGGAAGTCCGAGCCCTGCGAAGAGTGGAGCCTTGTGCTCAAAAGTACCTGCACACGCGGGTGCCAACGGGCAAAGGGGAGTCTCCTCGAGGGAATCAGGCAGTTCAATTCGGTGAACAAATGAAGATGAACAGAGCTCCGCGACTCAAGCGCAGCCTCCACTGTCGGCAGAAGCAGAGCGCGAGTACGGAAAGGCGTGCTGTTTGACACAGCGGGGAAAAGGTATGGGCTACTGCAGGAGGGCGACCAGTTCCTAGCGATGCTACTCACCGGTCCCCGATGCAGGCAGACCCAGGCTTCTCCGCGTCAGTTTCAGTGCTGGCAGGTTCAGATACAAGCAGGGGACGTCTCGGCGTCGTGTAGATTCCTCGGCAGCAGAAGTTAGAGTTGAGGATGTCCCAAACGCAGTGAACCTGCACAGATTGTCACCACAGCAGGGCGACGGAGAGGCCGTGTGTATTTCAGCCCAATGTACACTTCTCACGTCAGACCTGGGAATGCCAAGTGTACGAATCGTGTGAGAGTGGCAAGGACTCGTAATACAACACAACCTGACAGCGGTTACAGAGCAAGACTCTTGGGTAGGCTGGTCAGTCCACTGGATGGCCCAGAGACACTTCCGAAGGCTTACATGCAGGAAATGGTGAAGATGCTGAGAATAGTTGTTCCCACTATTCCAAAGGGTCGAAGTACCAGTACAGGCCTTCTCGTTCGATCAGAGGTAGAAAGGGTTTCACAAAGCGACAGCAATGCAGAGGAGCAGTCCTTCAGCGGGTCACCAGCGATTCCTCGGTTCAGCCTCGTAGTTGCAGGATACTTGGCTCCTGTATCCCTTCGTTCGTGAGAACTCAGGAGATCGACATGGTAGTGGTGTTTCCAGCCTCCTCTTATCCACGGTTCCCTTCGCGCCAAAACAGAGGGGCCCCAATGGGAGATCTGCTCACAAAACACTCACACCATACGTGGACCTAACACGGACCACGGTGGTCCCAGGCATTCACGACACACTAGACTCTCTGGCACCCAGGATGTGTATTGGGACCAGACATCCCAGCCCACATCCTGGAGGCACACACAAGGCCTGTAGAAGCCTGCGAAAGCATCTGTGTTTCGTGGGAAAGTACATGCCCAAATAAGGAAGGCCCCGGGTTGGCTCGACCTGGGGAAGGTGAAGGGGGCAAGACGGTCAGCGGACAGGACAACGAGCCTCGTGGTCTGGCCATTTTGGGAGCCAGGCCACCATTTTGAGCTAAGCACGAGAAATGCGCTTAAGCAGCCAAAAGGAGCTCAAAACAAAAAGAAACGATCGCTGCCACCAGTCCCGTCCGTGATTCACTTGCACCGTTCGTTAACAATCCAAAGAGTATCTAGGGCCTGTAGAAGACTAGAGACCCAAGAGAGCAGTAACTTAGCTTACAGTGCCCTCTTGTGTCATGTTGCACGAGAGCTGCAACATGATAAAGAAACTACGGAAAACAACGTTCCCTGGTACTGACTGTCTTAAGGGCATGTCAGTTTCCCTGTAAGAATGGAGCGAAAGCCCAGAGGAGTGCGGCAGAAGGCTGCACTTCTCTGGCAAAGTCTAGATCCTGGTGAAAACAACAGCAAAAAGTTTAGGGGTTGCCACATGGAAGGAAAATTACCCACAATTAAGAAATCTTTCCTAACACAAACTAACTTTAATACATTGGCCAACTGCAGAGATGAATATCCCCAACCTAAAAAGTCTAGCCCTATGAAGATTGACGCTATGTGCTCAGTGTCAAGTTTGTGCGTAAAGACGCTCATTGATGCATAAAGCTGACAAAGGACAATATTCAAGGGGAAGGAAAAGTTAGCAAGAGGATTCTGGAGTGTGGAAATTCAGGTCTGAGAGTCCGAGGAGGATTTGCAGCAGAGAACAGGGCTGTACCCAACTTTCAGACGGCTTTTAGGAAGCAAGAGCCACCCAACCCAAGGCAAGTACCACAAGGGAGCCTTTGCAAGCAAAAATGGGTTGGATGAACAAGGGGCCACCGGTAAGTGGTATGATTACTCACCGCTATTAGATCACTCTGGGTCCAAACATGACAGGCTTGGAGATGGTCGCCTGGGGGTACGAAATCCCCTCCTTGGGTAAGCTTCAACATGCACAGGCACTGCAGGTGCGGTCCAGTTTACAACTGGAGTTGAATCTCTTGTCACAAATGCAGGACAAAGAATGCACTGATGCAGTTTGTCTCAGGACACTTGAATAAAAGCGGGAAAGTCGCCAGCAGCGACAGCCATTGTCATACAGTGATGCAGGGGCACCCAAGTCTCGCAGTCTGACGCACGCTCCTCTCTCATGGCCCAAAGCAGCTGGGTTAATGAAATTAGGCAAGGAGATGCTGTTCAGTGCTAACTAGGATTTCCCCAAAGCTCAAGGCAAAACTCTATGTAGCAACGCTCCAACACAGTGCCAAGGTACTAACTGGTCAGAGAAGGCTAATTTGCAGGGCAACAAGGAGGCGTTGAATGATTGGTCCCACCACTCCACGGGGTTGAAGCACCATTACAGGTCTCTGGAGACTGATGGCAAAGCAAGGCTCAAGCGGGATAACAGTGGGCTCAGAGTGTCAAACCTTCTTTTGCACGGTTCTGGCTTGTACTTGGATCTGCTTCGTTTCTCTGGATACTTAACTCTGTGTGTAGGTCAATTCGGAGTTATCAGTTATCTGTGGGTCTGCACTCAGGCCCCTTACTCCTATCCCAAAGGCCAGTGGGTGCTTGCACCTAGCTGGCCAAGGAGATCTGCCCCACTCAAGCACGCCAGCAGTGGTCCAATAAGGGACCACTGTGGCTCTCATGCACACCAGACATCCTGGCACCATTAGTGTGAATTGGGGCCAGACCATCCCAGCCCACTTCCTGGGTACCCACACACGTGACATGCATTAACCCGCGAAAAGCACCAGCTTTCGTGAGTGAATGCATGCCCAAATATGAACTCCCCAGGTCACAAAGACCAGGAGGAAGGCCAACAGGCAAAATGGCCAGCAGAGAAGACAAAAGACCTTGTGGCACAGCCATGACGGACACTAGCCACAGTCAGGAACCAAACGCAGTAATCGCCGTATGGCTCAGTAACAAAATTTAAAAACAAATGAAAACGCTTCTGCTACCACCAGTCTACTCCTAGGCACATTGTCCAGTTCCCAAAAATCATTAGGGGATGCCTAGGACCCAAGAATGGAAGGATCCCAGTGCACAGTACAGTAATTTACTTTGAGCACTGAAATACAATTGACAAAAGTGGCAACAAAGTCATAAGACTAAGAGAAAAAAAGTTTCTCCATACTGATTGCCTGAAGGACAAGTCAGTTTTTCCACAACAATGTGTGAAAGCCCAGTAGAGTGCAGCTGAAGGCTGTGCTTCACCTTCAGAAAGTCAGGACAGGAGGCTGATACAAAAGAAAAAATAAGGGGGGGTTCACAAATAGAGGTAAAACAGCAGCAAGTGAAATGTTACCCAACAGGTGGGCCTGAGGGCTCAAGACAGAGCACATAGGGGTCCTAGGCCGGGAACAAGAGATCACAGGGTGCGCATCTCGTGAAGTGTCCTGCAGCTGACGTGCCCCGGGGGAGGTGAGGCACCAAAGGGAGGTGAAGAAGATAAAAAACTAATAACAGGGAGCATGCGGAAAGCTGAAAAAGTTCCTGCGCCTTGCTTCCAGGTCCGACAATGTCCGTGTGGAAAGAGACTGAGGTGAGGTGCCAAAGGGAAGGCATTCCCACGCCTGGGGCCGCGTCCCCTGCTCGGTACTAAATTTTAAGGGGAAGCTCAATTTTTCGCTGCCAAAGGTTCTAGTACCGTCCCCATGTTGGGGGACGCCCCACAATGATTGAGTAAATGGGCGGGACGTACGAGTAGGTTTTCAATTAAATGTAACTTTGCTGGAGTACCACATATATTAAAATCCAGATATATTTTATATACTGGACCTCTTCCAAGTGATTAGAAGAAATTACTTGCCGCAATTTGCTTTCTATGGATTCTTCTGCAGATTCCTCATCAGATATCCCCTTCCAGCTTTAGAGGCTCAGAAAAACCTTTCACTGGGGGCATAGTGGACCTCAAATCAGTCGATCTGTCTTGACTCAGTACTCTATCGTTGGCTCCGGACATCGTATACATACTGCATCACTCCACCCTGTATGTCCATTCCCACCCTTTTCCCCCTGAGCTCAGCCGCTGCAGAGGAAAACTAGCGAGGGCCGGCAGGATAGCTCAGGGGCAATGCGCTCACCTTGGAAGCAAGATGACAGAGCAACGCAGGTTCGATCCCCGGGTCTGCACTTAGAAACTTCTGGGTATTAAGCGCGCTATAAATAACCAATTAAATGGATGGATGGGAGGGGTGAAGAGGAATTTGCGGGAGAATAATCCATCAGATTTTCTCCCCGAGATTCCTCATCAGATATACTACCAAAGCAGTGGAAATAAAGGTGGCAGGAAGAAAGCTTTATAGCAGGAAATTCTGCAACACTGCCCTTCCGAAGTGAGTGTTAGCCCACGTGTGACGTCCAAACTATAATGCTTCATAATTGTACAAAGCGAGGACCAGGTTGTGTGCCCGGCAGATGTCCCTAACCCGTACTCCCCTTTGCAAAGCTGCAGACGTGGAGACACCTCTGGTAGAGTGAGCTCTGAATCCAGGAGGCAATTCCTTGCCAGCATAAAAAAAAATACACAATGTGATACATTTGGAATTGTCTGCTTTCAATACAGCTAGACCTTTTCTTGAAATGGAGTAGGCTATAAACTGGTCTGTTTTTCTATATTCCCCCGTTCTTGCTACATAGAAGCTGAAAGCTCTGTTGGGGTCCAACCGGTAAAGAAGCTCCTCCTCGGAGGGGTACGGCGGTGTTTAGAACAACAGAAGATCTATCGCCTGAGAAAAATTGAATTCTGACACCACATTAGGCAAAAACCCTGGTCTCACTTTAAGAGATACTTTTTCACGGCAAAAACACAGAAATGGTGGTTTGCAAGAAAGGGCCTGCAACTCACTGACCCGTCTGGCCGAAGTGATTGCAACCAGAAAAGCGTTTTTCAACATTGGCAGCCTCGAAGGGAACCGCCAAAAGGAGGTTCAATTCCCAAATAGGGACAACAAAAGATGGGCGGAAACGTATTCACAAGGCCCTTCAGGAATTGGACCATAACTGGGATCGTGAAGAAAGAGCCTTGATCTGGAGACCTTTTGAACACAATGCCGCCATGTATCCTTTGACTGTGGTGACCTGAAGGGGCCAGTGACAGAAGAAACTCCATCATTCACCTTCAGCAGTAGAAAACTGAGCTTCTCCCTTAAATTTAATACAGCGTGTGGCAATGGGCGTGGGAACGCCCCACCGAGGCCCCGCCCTCTGGAACCTCACCTCAGTCCCCTTTGAACACATTGGACGGGAATAGTTTCTTACCTGTAACTCCATTTCTCCAGCGTTGGTATCTTTTATGGATTCACATGCTGTGAATATTCCTCGTAGTCAGGCTGCTTTTGGTACCCACCAAAGGGACAGAGTGTATATCTCCACCCCAGCAGCTGCCCCTCAGATTTTAATCACTCCAGCTGGAGGATATCCCCATGAAAAGGATGTTTCCTGTAGGGAGTAGGCCGGAGGGCACATGTGAATCCATGAACGATACCAACGCTGGAGAGCATTGGATCTTTCATGGATTCACACGATGTGAATAGATTTTGTAGCAGTACACATGTTAGGAGATGGAAAACCAGGCAAACAGAGATGAGATACTTTACAAAATTGTCTGCGTTACTGCGAGAAGAATACATACGCAAGTAGAGAAAGGAAACAACCCCGGAAGCTGCAGGGCTTACCTTACTGGAACACCCGTTAAAGGACTGCTCGTCCCATCTGTATGTTAGTAGCGTGTTGCTGATGTCAACAGTAGTGCCTGGTAAATGTGTGGGGCACTGCACATGTTGCCGCTTGGCAAATGTCTCTGATGGGTACTCCAGACCATAGAGCCGCCAAGGCAGCCGTGGCTCTAGCAGAGTGTGCTCTGTGCACCGTTTGCAACCGTTTATTGGCCTTAAAGTGGCGGAAGGAGATTGTAGATGAAACCAATCTTGAAATGTCCTGTTATGATATGGATTTTCCATGGTTGGATGGACCAAAGGTGGCAAACAGTTGCTTAGTCACCCTGAAAGATTTTGTGCGATCCAAATATTATTTCAATGCCCTTTTGACCAGTGAGTGTAGGGCCTTCTGCGCTGGTGAAGTGGCATTTTGAAAGTGTGGGCGGAGTTTAGGTTGCATTTTTATGAAACTCTGAATGTACCTTAGGGCGAAATGAGGATTAGTGCAAAGTACCACTTTGTTTATCATGAACTGTAGATACAGAGGGTCTACAACCAAAGCTTGCAGCTCCGAAACACATCTAGAGGACCTAATTGCCACTAAAAAAGCCACCTTCCACGTTATAAATGTGATGTGTGTTGTCGATAAAGGTTCAAATGGAGGCTTTATAAGTCCTGCCAGGACCAGGTTCAGTCTCCATACAGGTGGAATCCTTTTCTTTGGGGGAATGTCAGAAAAAGCCCTTTTAAGAAGTGTTTGATTAGCCTGTTGCTGCAGAGGGGGAAGATTATCTTTTCTGCGTAAACCTAGGGATTGCCAATAAGTGCACTTTGATGGAAGAGATTGCTAGACCTTTTGTAGCTATCTTTAGCAGATCAGGAAGGATCTCATGAGGTGTTATGGCTAGCGGCTGCAGATTAGGCTGCTGTGCACACCATGCACAGAATCTTTTCAATTTTCGGCTATAAGAAACGTTGGTAGGAGATCTAGCTGCTGCTAAAATGTGCCAACAGTCTTGGGGGGATATTCAAATGACCGAATTCAGAGTGGTCAGGAGCCATGC
Organism: Ambystoma mexicanum; assembly: GCF_040938575.1. NCBI lineage: Eukaryota > Metazoa > Chordata > Amphibia > Caudata > Ambystomatidae > Ambystoma > Ambystoma mexicanum. Next base: position 454,764,846 of record NC_090932.1, read on the forward strand.
TGTTGAGAGCCTGGATCGTAATGAAAGATCCTCCCGTTGTTCTGGGATAGAAGACCAGCATGAGATCCTAGGTGGATTGGATCATCCGCTGCCAGTTAAAGGAGGTCCGAGAACCAGGTCTGCCTGGGCCAGTACAGAGCTACCAAGATTATTCTGCAACAACCTTTGCGCATAATCCGTAGGGTTTTCCTGATGAGAGGAAACACAGGGAACTCGTAAGCAAACATGCTGTTCCAAGGGAACAAAAATGCACCCTCCCCTCACCCCCCAACCCCCGAGAGTCGGGATGCGAAATCCTGTTGGCAAATTTCTGGCACTGCTTGTTGTTGGGACTGGCGAACAAGTCTAAAGGACGACGACCCCACCTTGAGAAAATCTTGGCTATCTGGATGTTGTGCAGTTGCCACTCGTGTCTGCGAGGAGTACCTGCTGAGGGTGTATGCTAGCTTGTTCTGCATCCCCGGCAAGTGGAAGATCTGAAGTACGATGTTGTGCCAGAAGGCCCAATGCCAGATGGTCTGTGCGTCCTGGGACAAGGTGTTTGATCGCGTTCCGCCTTGCTTCTGTAGATAAAACATTGTGGTAGTGTTGTCGGTGAGGACGCGAACCACTGAATTCTCGATCAGCGGAAGAAAGGATTTTCGAGCCCAGTGCACTGCCCGTAATTCCAGAACATTGATGTGGAGGAAGGCTTTCTGGGGGGTCCAGAGTCATTTGATTTCGTGCTTGTCCAAATGAGCGTCCCATCCCGCCTGGGAAGCATTGGTCACAATTGTTAGATGGTAATCTGGCTCTATCAGGGGCATCCCTTTCGCAATGTTGCAGGGGTATGTCCACCATTTTAGTGTGTTTGACAGAGCCCGAGAGATGGATACGCCGACAAGGAACTGCGGTAGCCAGAAACCAGGAACGCCGGTAGCCAGAAACGTTTGCGCTGGCCGCATGTGCAGTCGGCAGTGGGGAATAAGCAGAATGCAAGAGGACATGGTCCCCAGGAGAGCCATGTATGCACAGACCCCGACTAGCTTGTTTGGCGTGAATGAGTTTGCTACGGTTATCAACTTTTTGATTCTTTCCGTAGAGAGTCTGACTAGATTCTGCCCTGTGAGGAATTGAGCGCTCAGGAAAAACAAATTCCCTGAGGGAACTGTGCAGGATTTTGCATAATTTATTGTAAAGCACAATTGTTGGAGCAGTGTTTGTTTGGTTGAGAGAAAATAAGGCTAGTTGGTACACTGAACCTGAAACCAGCCAATCGTCCAAGTACGGGTAGACGAGTTGTCCCTGGATTCGGAGGAAGGCTGCTACTGGTGCCAGGCACTTTGTGAATGTTCTGGGTGCCGATTTCAGGCCGAAAGGAAGTACCCGAAAATGATTATGGCTTTCGCCGACTATGAATCTGAGGTACTTTTGGTGCCTTGGATGTACTGGCACGTGGAAGCATGCATCCATGAGATCCAAGGCTGTGAGGTATTCTTGGGGCTGAATGGCTTTTATGACCTCCTGGAGCTTTAACATTTTGATGTTCTTGTTTAGTCTTTGTAGATCTTGAAAAGGGCGCCGCTTCCTGGCTGTTTTTTCAACGAAGTACCTGCAGTACACTCCCTTTCCTCTTGCTGAGAGAGAAACTCTTTCAATGGCTTGTTTTCTTAGCATTTTACGTATCTCGTGTTGTAAAACCTGATGGCGAGATACGTTTATGAGAGGTATCAGGATTTGTGCGCGCTTGAACTCCAATAAGTGGCTGCACTGGATTGCATCTAGCACCTACCTGACGTTCGTTATTGTTTGCCACTCTTGGAGTAAGAACGCCACATTTCTCCTCACCTGTCTGCCCCCGAGTCATAGTTGTGCCTTATTTTGCCTACCTCTCTGGGAGGTGGCCGATCTGCACTTTCATTGCACTTGATGGTATTCTCTGTTGCGCTGGGAGGATTGGTAATTCCACTTGTAGCCCTGAGAATATCTGGGTCTAATAAATTGTGAAATTGACGTTTAGCGGGATTGTGTGTGGATTGAGAAATCTGGATCAATCTGACTAGAGAACATCTGGTACCAATAAAAGGACTGGGGAGGAAAGCGGAATTAGAAAGACAGCCACTTCTGTTGAGCAACCGTACTGGCTGGAATATTTTAATGGTCAATTTTGGCTGTATTGTTTTTCTCATTTCATATTCAAATGTATATAAATCTGTTTTGTTGGTCTGTTTGGTTGTGTTTTGTAAAGACTCATTGAGTCATAAACAAATAAAAAAAATAAAAAAATATCTGGGTCTACCATAGCTCTTGTTGTCTCTAGAGGCTGAGAATCTTGCATTACCGAAAGCTCCTAGAAAGGAGCGAAAGGGCCACCTGCCCTGAAGGGCTGTAAGAGACCTAGCCGTGTCAGAGTCATCATTCATGGTTTTAAGGGCCTCATCAATTTTGTCCCCAAACAGATTTTCCCCTTCACATGGCATAACAATGACCTCATGTTGAACTTCTTGAAGAAAAATCGGTGCAACGTAGCCATGTCTGGCGTCAATTTGCTTAAACCCTGTTTCAGCAAGGTCTACAGTAACATTTATGCTGTGATTCGAGGCTTCCTCCCCTTCACGCACTAGCATCATGGCCTCTTTTCTCTGCTGTTCCGGCAAGTGTTCCAATAAAGGAGCCAGATGATGCCACATCTCTCGATCATCTCGAGCTACTATTGCCAGGGCATTCGCTGCTTTTAGTGTTGCCCAAATGGTGAGAACCTTTTTTTCCAAAGGCATCCATTTTCCGGTTTTCATTGTCTGGCGGAGTGGCACACTTATGCTACGTTCAAGCCTTGCAGCCTCAGAAACAACTGATGCTGCAGCAGGTTGCGAGCGGGGGCATTTTGGTGTTGTGTCTGGAGCTTTAAACTTCTTCTCCATCCTCCCTTTAACTACCGGCTCTGTAAAAGGATGTTTCAGAGTACGGAGGCCCTCCTGCCAAACGTGATCCAGAATGGATATGGAAAAGACTACCTTCCTGCGTTTCCCCATGTGGTCGAAGAGGAAACAATATTTCTTTTCCCTTACCTGGAATCAGACCAATCTCCTGGCATGCCTTTTACATCATGGAGGGAAACGCCCCAATGTCATTAGGAGGCGAAGGTTGAGCCGGGCTACCCTGCACATCTTGGTCAGGATCTATGTCCCATGTTTCGGCTCTCTGTGGAGATAAGGAGGTGGTGGAACTCTTATCCCTTGGATCAGTGTTCTGGTCCATGTCAATCAATTCCTCCTTTTCTTGCTCTCTCCTACGTGGACTGAATGTATGTGGAGGTGGAGGTCTAGGAGGTCTTTGAATCCTAGGGAATATGCCCTGGTCTCTACAGGGATGGGTTGGATACCTTAGAAGTTGAGGGACAACTTAATGTTCTCCGTAAGGTTGAATTGTCTGAGCATGAGGGAGCAGAAGCCTGGCATGAAGCTGTCCCAAAAGACTGCAGTGTTCTAAGGACCTGCAGGGAAAGCAGAGATTGTGGGCTTATAAGGGGGTACTGTGTATGCATACCGCCTATTCCAGCAGGTGTTGATGGCAGAGTAGGTGTCTGAAACCTTAAAGGTGCATCATCCTCTCTAGATGGTCCTTGGATAGGAGGATTGGAAGGTTGTTCTTCACGATCGGATTAAAAGACACCTGGACATTCTTCTGGTGGAGGCTCAAAATCTGATGGAATCTCATCCTGCAGAATGTCTTCTGGCATGATATCTGGGTACTCTATGGGAGGCATTCCCAGCGGAGCCCGCTCGTGCTGCATCGTGGACCCGGTTGGCGTTTTCAAAATACCCTTAAGGGACAATATATTGCCTTCTGTCAGTAATTCCGAAATCTCTGTTGTGGCGGTGGGCGGGCACGTAGGCTTTTCTGCAGACGATTTCTTTTTGGTCGTCGACGAGGTGGTTGTTGTTCAAGTGGTCGGCAAGAGAAGAGTCGTGGACCCTGGCAAAGATGCGGTCATTGTCGTTTATGCCGTTGTCGATTGTGCTGTCGTTGCAATAGATTTCAACGACTATTTGGGCATTGACAGTTGTCTCAATGACGACTCATGGCCGGCGGAGGATCTTCGAGATTCCGATGTTGAGTAATGTTTTTTGCCGGTCGTCGAGGTAGACCTTTTCAATGACTATGCCAAAGAGAATTTTGTAGCCGACTTTGCTCTGTGCTTGTCCGTCGACAGAGGAGATCTCCTGGATGGATCCACGGATTTTGAGGACGGGTCTGCGGATTTTGAGGACGGGTGAGAGCCTCTCCCCCTTGGTTTGCCCGACAGTGCTATTGTCAATGGACCCTTGGAAGAGTGTTTGGACCCGTAATGGGACTCTGAACCACTAGCTGGTGATTTCTTTACAGGGAAAGTGTTGGGCCTTATCGTGCCCAGAGGACGATTTTGCCTCACCAGTCTCGTTTCTTCACCACCAGCTCCTCCTATCTGGACCTCTGGCTTGACGCAACCTCTTGTCAGAGCGAGTGGTTGCTCTCCCAATCCGTGACGAGCGAACCTCAGACACCGGATAGGTTCCTTCATTGAGCCAGCAGATAAGGCGTCTGTTCCAGTCCTTAAGAGTTTTTTGTGAAAAAACCCTGGCAGATGTAACAGCCGTCAGCGGAATGGTTCGGGTAGGTGCAGTAAAGGCATTCTGTGTGTCTGTCCCCTCATACACATTGTTTAGGCCGCAAGTGTCGCACTGCCTAAATGAGGACTTCTTAGGTCCTGAAGCTTCCATGGTTGGAACTGTAACCGGGTGTAGAAGTCAGTTCCACCACTCATCGAGGTAGAAGATGGTGAAATTTGAAGCAAAAGTACATTTTCAAAGAAATATCATTTTCTCTCAGGAGAGAAACACGAGGAATCCCAACTGCTCGGAAGACGGTTGAAATGGGGGAAGCTGCTGGGGCAGAGCTATACACTCGACATCCCATTGGTGTGTAGAGGAGGAGCCAAGTACCACCATCAAAAGCTCTGCCCCCATGTTGCCTATATGCTGGGAGCCAGAATACGAGACACGTGCAGTACCAGTGAGAATGCCTGTACCGCAACGAATCATGGAAGTAAGGTATCCATTGAGGAAATCATATGCATTCACGAAAGTATGGTGGCCATTTGAACGAAATCCTGGAAGAAGTGTGAAAATGAGCAAGGAAAGAAGACTGGTGACGTCATGCAAGAATATAGATATTCTATGAGATCTAAAGACGAGATGTTAAAGATGAGCAACATTTCAGGCTCGAGGTAAAGATGCTCATGCTATAGAAACAATGAAGAAAAATGCAAAATCATTTTACAATTGTACAGACGCAGTAACGAAAGCAGACAAAGTATTCTTAAAGCTGGCTATGTAGTGAATATATTGCGGCAATGCGCCAATGTATATGCATAGGAATGTATGGAATATGGATGTTCCACAACACACTTTAGCAGAGTCTGGACCCTGTGAATAGAAAGGCTTTTTCAGAGTGGCATAGTTGGAAAACAGCTAATGGAGGAGAAGAACTCGAAGAAAGGCTTGGCTGGCCCAGCACCAAGAAGTTAAGGCCACCGAGGGCCCGGGTGTTCATTCAGTAGTTACAAACATGAGAAAAGAACAAACCCTGTCCGAGGTGGGGTGGAAGAACACTGAAGACGTCAGAGGCTAATCATCTGGTCAGATGAAAATAGACACCAGGTCGACCTACACCGAAACCAGGAGACAAACTATGCCTATACTTCCTTTTATTCTCAGGCACAGAGAACATTTACAACATCAAATTTAAAGCAGAATTGACTGGCAGACTGCAAGAGTGATGATGGATGTCAGGCTATTTGGGTGGGAAGCTATGGTCAAGACAAGCCCACGACCACCTGAGGAACCAGCCAGCATGCTGCTAGCGTTTGTGGAATATTACAGCGGGGTATGAGAGTGCCAACCAATCAGAGGGCCACGGAATAGAGAGCCCCATAGGACGTCGTGCATTTGATGACGTTCGTAGTGAATTGCACTAGAGGGCGGCTAGGTTGACCACCTGATGTTAGAGACCCAATCACTATCCGTGGCAATATGGAACATATACTTAGATGTTCATTCTATGCCTATCACTTTCCCAAGTAGGTTTCTGTAATTTGCCATGTAGATTGAAGTCATTGATGATTCGTTTTTACTATATAAACTGTTTATGAAACCTGCCGAGAGATCTGCTGTGTGACGTCCGTTGTACTCCCCGTTTCAGTCAATTGCAAATAAAACAGACTAACTTTGCCAACTGCCTGAGTCGGTGCGATTATTGATGTTTGAATAAATTCTGCAACCTCAATCTATCTCAAAGTATTGCTACCTCGTCTTAAAGGGCCCTTAGGTATACAGGTTTAGGTGGGTACCAAAAGCACCCACGACGACGTTAATGGGACGCTCAAGGTGTCAAGTTTTTCCATAGGAAAATTACTAAGTCAAAGTTACTGGGGATTCCTAACCTGATGGGGAATATTCACAGCATGTGAATCCATGAAAGATCCAATGCTGGAGAAGCTTAGATGCCTGGCTAGACTTTTTACATACTAGCACTTGGCATACAAGTGAGGGAAGGTGGGTGGAACATATGGGGGAAGGGGACTCTGGACTAGGAGTACTCGTCACTACAGTAACTTTAATTACTCAAACATCCCATTTCCTTTCCTCCATATTTGTGGGTAATTCCACCAAGCAAGACCATTGGGTGGAGCAGTGACAACCTGTCTCTTAGCTAGGAAAAAGCTAAAACATTCCTCAGAACCACCTGACCAAACTCTGCATCGCGCTTGCAGCTGGTATCTAGGGAATAGTGCTTCCAGAAGGCTGATGCAGTGGCCCCAAGTAGCCGCCTTGCTGATGACTCGGACTGCAGGTTCGGGAAGAACACCGGCAGGCAGATCTGATTCAGATGAAATGGAGAGACCAACTTGGGCAAGACTTTTTGGTGAGTGCGCAAGATGACAATGTCGTGAAACGTGGTAAAGGGCTTGCACAAAGAAGACACCTGCAGCTCACCGACACCGCGCAGAGAGAAAAGCTACCAGTAGAAGTGTTGTTAACATTACTAGTCGAATGTCCACCGAGGCCATCGTCTTGAAGGGTTTGCGCTGCAAAGATGCCAGAACTACATTGAGGTCCTGTGCAGCCTATGCACCGGGGGGAAAAGCCTAGACAACCCCTTAAGGTGGGCCTTAACCACAGGGATGGCCGCCGAAAAAACATGCTCAATGGAATTCTTGTAAGCCCTGATGGCGCATCCGGAAGTGCCTGGGAAGTGCTGTGGCTGTTTGGCTGTGGAACGCTGCCTCCCTACCTGCATCGTTATTGGTGTACTCTTCTTTGCCTTGGGCCGCGCAACAAAGCCATCGGCAAGAAGAAGCGTGAGGAGTGTGGAAACACCCAAGTAAATATAGAGTTCACGTACTTAGTACGACTCGCTGAACTTGTGCTTGCTACTGCTCCGAACGCATTCATTTTTGAATTAGGTGCCAAAATCTGTTTCTTTTTTTTTTCTCCAGCTCCGCCCTCTGCATCCCAGCCTTTCCCACATATACTCCGGTGCCCGCGCATCTCGCGCATGCATCCGGAAGTGCTGTGGCTGTTTGGCGGTGCGGGGGGTGCCTGTATAGTGATTCTTATCCTTCACAGAGGTATTGGTGTTGTCCGTTTAGAACTGTTAACTGACTGATAGATGTGAATCGTGCTATGACATGATACATCACCAAAGGTTCCCCTGTTAGCCTGACAATTTGTTGTAGGGAATGTGTGTGCTTATTGCGAATTAATTCCACTTACCGGGGATTGATAAAGTCACTATCTATATACACTCCCTAATTTAGTGATATCAACCAGCAGACTCCAAATTTTTCTTTCATTATGGCTACTGGTCTGAGGAGTTTGAAGAAACTACAGGACCCACATTGCCTCACGGGGACAATCCATACCAATGGGGCGTGCATGTCCTCTACTATGGATGATGATATGCTGCCACTATATTTACATAGTGAGATGGTGGATGAGGCTGATAAAGACTCAGGCATACCAGCAGATCACAAAGAGGATTCTAAATGAAATGGGAATAATCCCAAAACATCTGGTAACTGCACAGGTGCATACCTCCCCTATTAGCCTTGTCAAATATGACTCAATACCCAAATATGCCGTAAAGGACCTTAATGATATCTTGCATTCGGATGAGTCGTAAGATGATCCTGTTGTGGAACCTAGGAGACAGATGAATAATGACATATCTGTTGTATCAATTAAAGGGTCGAAAGATAATGCAATGGACTTTTCTATGATGGGTCCCACCATTGAAGCCGAACTAGGGAAAAGGGTGCGGCTTTCGGTAAGCCCCTCGACCCCAGTGAATTCCAGAACCATGGGTCGTGAAGACGTATTCATGCTTAGCAATCTGTTAATAAAAAAATCCAAGGTAATACTCCCCTATCTGAAATCAGAGGATGGTATCAATACAATGGAACAATGGGAACCTGATTTGGCATCAGATTACCATATAGAAAAACCTAAAATGAGCTCCTTTAAAAAAGAACAGTCCCCAATCGGTCATTGATGCTCGAATGAAACTCGATATACAGGAGTTCCAGTCGACCTCAAATGATAAAGACAAGGAATTTTCTTCCCCTGTGGTTCAATCAGATTTATTAGAATGGCAATCACTAAACACTGACTTTCCTGTAATAGCGAGAATCCTAGACCTACTCGATAAAGGACACGAACGGTCAAACTGTGAGATTGGTCTTTTGAGAACATCAATTGAAGAACTTGTGAACAAAACAAATCGAATTGAGGGACTATTATTCACGTGTGAAGCAGTTGCCACCCTAACAGGGAAGTCTTGCACAGGGAAAACCTGGGTGGATAAAACAACTCAATCCCACAGTGAGCCTGATTTATCGGGTTGGGAGAAGAAAACCTTTGCGGAGGTTACCACCGTGAAAGTGATGCAAACTATATATTGTCAGACGGATCCTTTTCGCCAGATTGAGGCGGGGTCCATAAACATGGCTACTTCAATGCAAAAAATTGAACATGATTTGAACGCCCTAAAGGATCTTTTTGGGTCCTTGAAACATATGGGGTCCGAAAGCTCCTCCAAGTCAGGTACCATCTAATAATGAGAGTCCCGATAGCCCCTTTCCCTTGACGGACCTAATTAACCTTACTGATGATTGTGTTGAGAGGGCTCACAAGTGCAGGTTGTAAGAGAGGTCGATGACCAAGAGAAATCTATAGTTGTACTGATAAGAAGAGATAAAAAGATTAGCTATGAGAGCTCAGAAAAGAAGGGCCAAAGCCAATGCCACAACAAAAAAAAAAGAAAATGGTGAATGAGACTGTAAAATCTAATCAGGACCGCCCCTCGCAGGAATTTCCGGGTACTCCTAGCGAAGAGGGGGTCATTGATTTATCCCAATTAAATGAGGAATCGAGAGCTCATCTTGATCATAAACCTGATGGTACGGCTGTTGCAGTAAAGGGCCAAAACAACTCCAGTTTAATTTCCAAAAAGGCGAGGGTCCCTGATCTAAGCATTCCCAATAAAAAAAATGTTTAAAAAATTACTGCAGGCCTCGGATGTGGTGATTGCTACCTCTCAATCTTCACTCTCACAATTTTATCCTATGGTCCACAAAACCACTGCTGTGAATAAAAATAAAAAGCTCCCTAATGAGCACTTGCCAATTAAGCAGATCTTAAATTCACAGAATGAGTTGGGTGAACCCTGGATGATGGGGTTTCTGGGCAAAGATGAACAATGTGTTGTACCTAGTACACATATAATTCTGCCCAGTCTCAATAACAAAGTGGCCTCAAATATTGCAGATTCTAAAAATAATGTAACCCCGCCTGTAGCGGCAGGGGAAGTGTTGCCTAAATCATCTCCAGATCTAGCAGCTTGTGAGGGGGTAGTACTTGAGACTCAAAATGTTGATGTGAACCAAATGGAAAATAGGGAACTACTAATCACACCTGAGATGCCACTCATCCTGGGATGGGAAAACGACCCGAAAATTAATGGCAAAATCAATCTAAACCGCTCCTCTTTATTAAAAGCATTTCATTCTATCCCATCGTTGAGAACGCTCTGTTTGGATGATATTGACTAGGTGAGACTAACCCCATGCCACAATTATAGAATGATTTGTGGATTTCACTCATTGCCGATTATGAAACTGGTATGGGAGCAGAGGGAAAACTTTAGGTATGTTGGCTTATTACCCTGCCTGTTTCAAACCGATTTGGAAGCTAAAACATTTCTTGAAATGCCAGTCATGAAGGTTGTTAACGACCAAGCAAATGGAGCAACGGGTGTATTAATGCTTTCTAATGACAATATGATCAAACAATTAATGGCATCGACTGCCGCTTTGAATGGCTTGAATGGTTTGAATAGTACTCTCTCTAATGCTGTCTCCAAAATAACTATGCCACCCCCCTAATCAAATCTGTAATGAGTTTAATATCCTGTGCCGCTCATGGAACAGCTGTGGCCTGGCTAATTTCTTCAGATGGTGGGTCACAGCGAAAGATGCATGTCATTTGGATGTCATTTTATTACAGGAGACAATGCATATGTCGCATTTTAATGTTGAAGGTTTTATATGCCACTCTCAATCTGCTAAAAGGGGGAATTTGGGGAGGCCTTCAGGAGGTTTGGCCATTCTTAATAACTCCTGTAAGCTTAATTCAAAAATGGTATTCAATGATGATGCTGTGATTGCTGTTGAGCTATCATCCTCCTCGGATCATGTGAGCCCAATTCTTATTCTATGTCTTTATTGGAATAGGGTTACTACTACTTACAATGAGTTGGAAGGTTTAATTGATTCCATTTTAGAAGATGCGCTTGGCCGACATGCGAATATTGGTGTCTTAGCTGGAGGAGACTTTAATGCATCCTGTTTATATAAAGGTCAAAAAGCTGGACAAAAATTGTCATCTGCTCTAACGGTCAGCAATGGTAAAAAATGGGTACATTTTTTTCTAAACTGGGATATGCAGGTGATCGAAGTCGGTGATCAAACATCCCCGTATACATGGTCTCGAGGAGGGTTATTCTCCCACATTGATCATTTTTTTTTTTGTCAACTTCATTGTATAACCTCTGCCATCCGATCACAATTGAAGATTTGGGTTTTGGAGATCATTGTGCTATTTCCATTAAACTTGAATTCGGTGAATGGGATTATACTACTTGTCCCGTTCTTACTCTTGTGGATACGGACAGACTGGTTCTGTCAGTTAGATGGTCTGCATCCACATGTCATCAGCTTATCTGGCGGATGAAAAATGATCCTATAATCATGGATAATCTGTCCCGTGAAAACATGGACGCACCCTATATGGATGCACTTCTAACCAAGCAAACTAACTTTCATGTATTGACCTTGGTCAGTACCGATAAAATACATAAGCATAAATTCAACATTGAGATATCTAATCTAAAGAAAGTAAAAAATGCTAATCTTAGATATCTTGCAAAAACGGTTACTGACAGCGACTCCTATGGGGTCTCAATACTAATATCTATAAATCATGAAAAGACTGGCCTAAAGGAAAGTGCAATTGCGGGTTCTGTATGGGAGGATCACTTCAAGTCAAAATGTACATTGCCTACTGATATTGTGGAAAAAAAAATACTTCCTCCCTCAATTGTTTGGTTTGTCAGCAGTCCTTGGTCCCTTAATGATGTTGAAAGGGCAACCATGAAATTAAATGCATCTAGAGCGGTTGGCCCAGATGGAATTCCAGCATGCCTTTTAAAATCAGATATAAAGTTCTGGGCTAGTATTATAAAATATAAAATTGATATGGTATTTGCTACTCAATCTTTACCTTAGTCATGGTGTGCCGCTATGATCATTCCAATCTATAAAAAGGACCCTATTAATGATCCAAATAACTTTAGGCCGATAGCCCTCACGGATGCCTCCTCGAAAGTATTTTGTCATCTTATCGTAGAGGAGCTCCTGGAGTACATGTATGTTAATGCAACCCTACCAAAATACCAAACTGGTTTTCGTCGCTTGATGGGGTGCTCCCTAAATGCTACAATTATGTCTCACATTCAATGGAACACCAAACATAATCACACGGGTGCAGTCTATATGGCTTCTCTCGACCTGAGTGCAGCTTTTGACTCAGTGGTGAGGGAATTATTGTGGAAAAAAATGCTACAAATGGGATTCCCCTCGTACCTGGTGTTGCTTATTGCCCTTCTGCATACTTTGACTTATTATAAGGCCAGATTAAATCGAGCAGGCGCTACCACCGATGTTATACCAACTAACATCGGACTTAAATAAGGCTGCACTCTTGCAGCGGTATTATTTAATCTATATATCGGCGATATTGAGGATTGTTGGACAGAGGTCATCAATTTCCCTGTGAATCTGGGGGTGCTGAAACTCAATTACGTGGGCTTTGCCGATGATTTATTATTATTTGATAAAACACCCTTTGGTCTCCAAAACAGGCTGAATTCCTTTTCCTTATATGCATCAGAGAATAATCTAAAAGTGAATCAGTCTAAATCTAACATACTTGTTTTCACAGACGAGAAAAAAAGGCATATTGGTTTAACTGGTCCATGGATGGTATTCCTATTGAGGTAGTAAAATCTGCTAAATATCTTGGTTATACATTGTCCGATATGTACTCATCGCAATGGTGGAAAAACAAACTGTATGAAAAAGCTAGGCCTCTAATCTCTCAGATGAAAATTATCATGAGAAAAAATTACGGCTTTTCCATATTACCTGTTTTGCAATTTTATTTACTTAAAGTGGAACCATGCATACTAGATTTTCTTGATATATGTCTTTATGAAATTGAAGATGTTCTTGATTTATTACAAGGTGGCATATGGAAGCAATTATTGGGTTTGGCCACCTCAATTCCAAACGATATCATAAGACATGAAATAGGACTCCTTCCTCTATCTGTAAAATGTCATTGGCAGATGCTTAATAATTATGTTAAGTACCTAAAACCACCAGCCAATAGTCTTTATGAAGATCTAAGCAATTAGGTGCTGCTTAAACATCCTCCGTCCATATTAGCATTTGTGGAAAAAATGAAGGATATTATGTCCGCTACACTTATCCCAGAGGAATATCTAATTTTGGGTTTCCTAGCTGCAAAAGGAAAATGCAGCTATATTACTGGTGTTGTCAATCGGACAGAATAAGTAGGTATATCACGTATCAGGAATATGCTCAGATTAGAAGGAAATGGGGTACTTGTGCGAGATATCTTATACAATTTCCATCTTCTTCTGGTAGAAATCTATACCTCCGCTTCAGACTGAACCAATTTCATACAAATGAAAGATTAGCCCAATGGGAAAGATGTAATGAATCAACAAATCCAGGTGCTTGTAGATTCTGTCAGAAGGTTACTATGGTTGAATCTTTACAACATCTGGTTGTTTTCTGTGACTATTTCGAGATATTGAGACTTGGTACTCTTGGATCATACTTTGATCCCTCTTCTTTGCTGGCGAGAATGACCCTCTGGTCTAGGTGTATGATAGGCAATAGTACCAAAATGACTATGAACTTGATTATGTTACTGTGTGAAATTGACAAGAAATTAAAGGATATGAATCTTTTATGTACATAGTATGAAGTCACTAAACTACTAAGGTTAATAAGGATATTATGATCTGGATAAGTTCATTTTTAGTTTTGTCATATTTATGATTAATTTAATAAGGAAATGTGACTTATCACATATGAATTGTAGCAAAATAATTGTGTTTATTTGCAAGGATTCAGAAATATGTTTTTTATACTGTTGTAAATATATGTTTACAATCTTGTGTAAATTGTAAAGGTTTGTAATCTTACCAAATACAATAAAAAATAAATAAATAAATAAAAATAAGCCCTGATGGCCACAAATAAGTGTAACAAGTGTCCACCTAAACGAGCCAGTACATCATGTGACAGGATCCAGACCCTTGTCACAAGCCCATTGGCAGAACCTAGTCCATTTACTCTTATACTGGGACTGTGGGGGGTGGGGGGGAGGGGGGAAAGCCTAGACAACCCCTTAAGGTGGGCCTTAACCACAGGGATGGCCGCCGAAAAAACATGCTCAGTGGAATTCTTGTAAACCCTGATGGCCACAAATAAGTGCAGCAAGTATCCACCTGAACGAGCCATCATGTGACAGGATCCAGACCCTTGTCACAAGCCCATTGGCAGAACCTAGCCCATTTACTCTTATACTGGCTTGTTGAATGATGTCCCAGTTGTCATCTGAAAATTAGCCTTGGTTGGTCAGGAACCAGGCCGCAAGCGCTAGCCGGGTCCCAATGTTCCAATGCCCCGCCCTGCTGCGTCAGGAAGCCCCCTGTTGGGTATCAGAAGGTGGACTGGACCCTGGGAGCACAACTGCCGCAGACCCGAAAACCAGACTCTAGAAAGCCAGGGGGGGCAATCGGGATAAGGCTGCAGCCCACCGAAGGCCAGAACTTGTGGAGGGTGTGCTGTAGCAGAGGGGGCAGGGATGCATGCAGCCGTGCCAACAGATCTGGAAGGCGTCTTCAAGATGCCCCCAACCCCGTCCTGCCCACGAAGCAAATTGGGGGTACTTGGAATTCCGAGGATATGTGAACAAGTCCAGGTCTGCAAATCCCCAACGCTGCAACAGGGGCAACAAGGAGTCAGTGTGTAACTCCCACTCGTAGGTGTTGTACTCCAAGCGGCTCAGCTGGTCCTCTTCCGCATTGCTGTCCACCGGAAGGTGGACTGCTGAAATCAACCCCCACCCTCCCCTGTTGGGGCCCATTCCCAGATCAATACCGCCTCGATTCAGAGAAAGGTGGGATGGATGGGGTGCCACCCTGCCATTGTAGAATTGGCTGCCCTGTTAGGCAGAATTCTCATAAATGGCTAATTTCCCTTAACTAATGAGTCCCTCAGCAGCTTTGCTTGATTTCTAGGGTTTATTTTTTTCACCTGGTAAGGGTGTGAGCCTTTTTCCCACTCTTACATGTGTTTTGCTGTGTGTATTTATATCATTTTGTGATCTTGGGCTCTGGAGCCTCACCTACTCCATGAGCATCATTTGTATGCGTGTTACACAGCACCTTCAGTGCAGTGACACAGGGTTGTCTTTTAGACTTCCTACTGACTCCATGTTTCTGGGACGGACTACAGTCTCCCAGAAACATGTAAAGTTTCGGCTCCGGCTGGGTTTATTCGCCATTTATTTTTGTTAAAGTCTTTTTTGTGTTTTACTCTACACGCCAAACCAGGTTTGGTCCCTTCGTTCGCCCTTTTTTTGCAGGCTTCTGCACAGAATCCCTCCTTCAGGCGCCGGAAAGTCTGGGTAGGCAGAATGTGAGGGTGGGGTCTTAGGACCCCTGCTATGGGTTCCCTTGGTAACCCAAGTCACTCTCCTGTTTGATTGGCTGGGTGACTGTCCTTGCCAGGACAGCCAGGCTGTGTGAATGGGGGAAAACTGCATAAAAAGCAGGTCTTTGGGACTGGAAAGGCAGAGTTGCCACTGGAACGAAAGAACCAACGAGGAGCTGACAGAAGAGGACCCCTATGACGACTGAACTGCCCGGTGAAGCCCTGTTGCAGGTCCGAATCTTCAGAATCTTACAACAGAGAACATCCTCCAGGAAACTTCTTCCCTTGAGCTGGTGGGACCAACCAGTTCGGCCAAACTTCAAGCGAGGACCCCTCCTCTGGTTGAATTCGCTGTGCAGAGCTACAGTGGGCCGGATAGCCAGGAAGGTCTGACCCTGATTGGGTTTTAAGGAGCTCACCTTTTATTCGTTGCTTTGCTCGGCTGCTGGTTTCTTGCCTGGGTAGTGCAGGACCCTCCAGTCTTCCTACTTCTCGTCAGTCCGACAGTCGCTTCAGGAACCTTGAGCCTGCAGGAACTACCAGGAACGTCCGCCTCAGCTACAGCTTCTTTTCCGTTTTAAGGTACTGTGCAAATCCGGTTCTTCGTTTCTTTCAGCCGTGGGGAAAGTGTTTGAAATCTTTCTCCAATCCGAGGGCTTGTCCTTCTCTTCTCTTTTAACTAACTTTTCTACCAACCAACCTTGTCCGGAACCCGTGGCACAAACTTCACCGTGAACTATCCTGAACCGTGTGATCTTGAGCAAAAGACTTTTGACCCATTGACTTTGGCCCAAAGCCTATTCTACCTGATTCTATCAATGTAGTTCCTCTTGCTCAATTGCCCGGAGTTCTTACCTGTTGGAGTGGTTCAATATATTAACTTTGTCTTTCTCTGCCTTTTAAATTGCTGGAGTGCCATTTTGCTCCCACTTAATTTTGTCAGCTTAACTTGTCTGGAACTTATTGGGAGTGGAGTGGTGTATTAAGATTGTGATTTTTAAAACTGCTTACCTTAGCGAAATGTTATATAACTAAAGAGTAAATAAACGTATATTCTTTTACTTGGAAACCTTGGAGTCAGTGTTTGTTTGAATCATAGTAATTGCTGTCCTTTTCTGTAACTATTTGATACTGCTCACTTGCTCTTGAGATAAGTCTGGCTGCTCAGCCATCGCAACCACTTTTACTGTGCAGTACAGGCTTGTACCAAAGGTGAATTTGTACTGTCACTTGTAGTCTTACTTGTGTGTGGTGTTCCCAAAGGGTACTGCATATAATTCTGCCTAACATGCCCTGATCCGAACAGACCTGCCCCTGATGAGGGGCAGAAACGCCTTGAGGGCCAGGCCCACTGCACTGAGTTTGAGCAGACTGATATGTAGGTCTTCCGCCCTGGACCAGTGTTACACTCACCTGGCTCCCACAGAGGCATCGATCTGAACTGGACAGCTGGGGTAACAGGAGAGAGACACGGGGCATGAGCGGGGGGTGGGGGGCAACAGCAGGGAGACACGGGGCATGAGCGGAGGGTGGGGGCAACAGCAGGGAGACACAGGGCATGAGCAGGGGGTGGGGGGTAACACGAGAGAGAAGCAGGGCATGAGAGGGGATTCGGGGGCAACAGCAGGGAGACACGGGGCATGAGCGGGGGGTGGGGAACACGAGGGAGACGCGGGGGTGGGGACAACAGCAGGGAGACACGGGCATGAGAGGAGGTGGGGACAACTGCAGGGAGACACGGGCATGAGAGGGGGTGGGGACAACAGCAGTGAGACACGGGGCATGACCGGGTGGTGGGGGGTAACAGGAGAGACACGTGGCATGACCGGGGGTGGGGTCAACAGCAGGGAGGCACGGGCATGACCGGGGGTGGGGGGCAACAGGAGAGAGACACAGGGCATGAGAGGGGGGTGGGGGGTAACAGGAGAGAGAGACAGGGCATGAGGGGGGTGGGGGCAACAGCAGGGAGACACGGGGCATGAGTGGGGGGTGGGGGGAACACGAGGGAGACACGGGGCATGAGAAGGGGTGGGGGTAACAGGAGAGAGACACGGGGCATGAGAGAGTGGTGGGGGTAACAGGAGAAAGACAGGGCATGAGCGGGGGGCAACAGGTCAGAGACACATGGCATGAGAGGGGGTGGGGGCAACAGGACAGAGACACGGGGCATGAGCAGGGGTGGGGGTGGGGTCAACAGCAGGGAGGCACGGGCATGACCGGGGGTGGGGGGAACAGGACAGAGACACGGGGCATGAGCAGGGGTGGGGTCAACAGCAGGGAGGCACGGGCATGACCGGGGGTGGGGGGCAACAGGAGAGAGACACAGGGCATGAGAGGGGGGTGGGGGTAACAGGAGAGAGAGACAGGGCATGAGGGGGGTGGGGGCAACAGCAGGGAGACACGGGGCATGAGTGGGGGGTGGGGGGAACACGAGGGAGACACGGGGCATGAGAAGGGGGTGGGGGTAACAGGAGAGAGACACGGGGCATGAGAGAGTGGTGGGGGTAACAGGAGAAAGACAGGGCATGAGCGGGGGGTGGGGGGCAACAGGACAGATACACGTGGCATGAGAGGGGGTGGGGGCAACAGGACAGAGACACGGGGCATGAGCAGGGGTGGGGTCAACAGCAGGGAGGCACGGGCATGACCGGGGGTGGGGGGAACAGGACAGAGACACGGGGCATGAGCAGGGGTGGGGTCAACAGCAGGGAGGCACGGGCATGAGCGGGGGGTGGGGGGCAACAGGACAGAGACACGGGGCATGAGCGGAGGGTGGGGGGCAACAGCAGGGAGACACGGGGCATGAGCAGAGGGTGGTGGGAACACGAGGGAGACATGGGGCATGAGCGGGGATAGGGGCAACAGGAGGGAGACATGGGGCATGAGAGGGGGTAGGGGGCAACAGGAGGGAGACACGGGGCATGAGAGGGTGGTGGGGGTAACAGGAGAGAGACACAGGGCATGACCGGGTGGTGGGGGTAACAGGAGAGACACACAGGGCATGAACAGGTGGTGGGGGGCAACATCGGGGAGACACGGGGCATGAGCGGGGGCAACAGCAGGGAGACACGGGGCATGAGCGGGGGTTGGGGGAACACGAGGCATGAGCGGGGGTGGGCATCAACAGCAGGGAGACACGGGCATGAGAGGGGGTGGGGACAACTGCAGGGAGACACGGGCATGAGAGGGGGTGGGGACAACAGCAGTGAGACACGGGGCATGACCGGGGGGTGGGGGGTAAGGAACAAGTTACTTACCTGTAACTGTTGTTCTCCAGCATGGGTCTGGCATGGATTCACATGCTCATGAATATTCCCCGTCGTCAGGCTGGGAATCCTCGGTAAAGAAAAAACCAGTATCAGTTTCGTTTATGATCTGTCTTTCGTAGTAATAACCAATCACTGGTCTCTGCGTCATACTGACCACAGCCAATGACTGCCCTCTACCTAAGCACCGCCTCTGGCAGCCATCTTCAGATTTGGAAGCATGTGAAGTGGCAGTATGACCAAGTGAAGAGCCGCAGAGGGGTAGGCGGGAGGGTTCGCATGTGAATCCATGCCAGACCCATGCTGGAGAACAACAGTTACAGGTAAGTAACTTGTTCCTTCTCCAGCATGGGGTCTGGCATGGATTCACATGCTCATGAATAAAGAATACATAGCAGTACACACATGCACAACCACGGGAGGTGGCAAAGGCTCAACATTAAGCATTACATCAAACTCAACATTAAGCATCTTACCTCCTCACCAGGCTCACCTCAGGCGAACAGGTTGCGCAGCACTGCTTGGCCGACCCTGGACTCCTCCCTGGAATCCCGGTCGACGCAGTAGAATTTCGTGAAGGTGTGCGTCGACCTCCACGTAGCAGCCCTGCATATGTCCAGCAGGGGCACACCAGATAGGAACGCTGTGGTAGCTGCGATCGCTCTGGTGGAATGGGCTCTCGGACGGCCAGGCAGCGGTCGGTTTGCCAACCGATGACAGTACATGATACAGCCGGAGAGCCATCTGGAAATGGAAGCCTTCGAGAGAGCCTTCCCCTGATTGACAGGTCCAAAGTTCACAAAGAGTTGTGACGTCTTCCGAAAACACTTTGTGCGGTCCACGTAGAACTTCAGCGCTCTAGCCACATCCAGCAAGTGCAAAGTTCTCTCAGCCGGCGACGAAGGCGACGGGAAGAATACAGGCAACACCAAGGGTTCGTTGAGGTGGAAGTCCGACGGTACCTTGGGCATGAAGGAGGGGTGCGTCCTGAGCACTACCCTCGTGTCGTGAAAAGTCAAGTACGGGGCCTTGCAGGAAAGGGCCTGGATCTCTCCCACCCGTCGTGCGGAGGTGATGGCCACAAGAAACGCTGTTTTCCACTACAGAAACTTCAACGGGGCCGAGTGCAGAGGCTCGAACGGAGGTCCCATGAGGTTGGTCAGCACCACGTTGAGCTCCCACGCCGGGGCCGGAGCCCTCACCGGCGGGAACGATCTGAACTCCTGCAACGGGCGCATCCGGAGCCTGCACATGGGAATGAGGTAGATGCAGGAAGACATCATTCCGAGGAGGGACTTGATGGACCTCACCTTGGCTGCGCCGGCCACCAACATCCGCTGCACCTTGCCCAGGATGGTCCTGGTCCTCTCCTCCGACGGGGAGGCCAGAAGGGACACTGTGTTGAGCCTCGCTCCCAGAAACAGAGCGTCTTGCGCGGATACCAGGTGGGATTTGGCGTAGTTCACGGAGAATCCCAGGTCCGTGAGAAGTTGGACGGTCCTTGCCGTGTGAACCACGGCGAGCTCCCTTGTCTTGGCTCGGATGAGCCAGTCGTCCAGGTAGGGGTAGACGTGGATCCCTTTGCGGCACAGCTGCGCCGCCACCGGTGCGAGGCACTTGGTGAACACCCTGGGTGCCGACCGTAGTCCGAAGGGGAGGGCTTTGAACTGGTAATGACGCCCTTGGACCACAAACCTGAGGAATTTTCGGTGCCCCTTTAGGATGGGAATATGGAAGTAGGCATCCTCCAAATCCAACGACGACAGGAAGTCTCCTTCCTCCAGCTGACCCAGGACGTGCTGGAGGGTGACCATCCGGAACTTTTGCGCCTTGATGGGAAGTTGAGGGACGTGAAGTTCTTTCCTGGCCACGGGGGGGACGCGCGGACACTTTCTTTGAAACTCGAGCGCGTGGCCCCGGGCCAAGGCATCCAGCACCCAACGGTCGGTGGAGATGGACTCCCACACGCTGACGAAGCTCGCCAGCCGGCCTCCCACCGGGGTGCTTCGGTGGGGGCCCGACCCCACGGCCGGTTCAATCCTGCTTCGACGAGGCTTTGCTGCCTTGTCCTTGGCGACGACGGCGGGGCCCGCCAGACTTGCCTCGTCCTCTGTAGGCCTCCTGAGACGACAAGCGGGCCGCTTGACGGTAGGAGGAGAAACCGCCGCCGGAACCTTTGGAGGCGCCCTTGCCTCCGCTGCTCCGAAAGGGCGTCCGTCGTTGTTGCAGAACTCCAAGGGCCCGAGCCGTCTCGGTGTCCGCTTTAATGGTCTGAAGGGAATCGTCCACTGTTTTCCCAAACAGGTTGTTCCCATCGAAGGGCATGTCCAGGACTCTGGTCTGAACGTCTTGACGGAAGTCCGTAGCCTTGAGCCATCCACGCCACCTAAGGCAAACGCCGTTGCCCAACTGGCGGAACCCAGTGTCGGCGATGTCCGTCGCAACGGTAATGGCGTGGTCCGAAGCCACCTCACCTTCCTGCAGGATCTCCAGGGCCTCTGCCCTCTTGTCGTCCGGCAAGAAGTCCAGCAGGGGAGCCAGTTTGTACCAGAGCTCCCTGTCGTATCGGGCCACGATAGCCAAGGCGTGGGCAGCTTTAATCGTCGTCGCTGCAGACGAGATGACTCTGCGTCCCATAGCGTCCAATTTCTTTCCCTCGCCGTCCGGTGGGGAAGTCGATGTGGAGGCCGCACCCCCCCCCCGCTTTTTTCCTGGCTGCCGCGGAGACAACGGAGTCCGGGGTAGGCTGCGCCCGGAGGCACAGGGGGGCCGTGTCCGGGACCCGGTACTTTTTCTCGTACCGGTCTCTTCTAGCTGGCGTCGTGGAAGGGTTCTTGAGGAGGGTGAGGCCCTCATAGCAAATGTCGTCCAATAGAGGCACTGCGAGGACCGTCTTCCTCTTGGCCTCGCGCCGCTGATAAAGGAAACCTTCCTTCTTCTCCTCAGGGCAGAGTTGGAAAAGCTCGGATGCCCTGGTGATCATGGAGTGGAACGATCCAATCTCGTCGGGCGGAGAAGCCCTGGTGGGAGGCGACGACGGTACATCCTCATCGTATACCTCGTCGTCCGTACCCGTCGCTGCCGTGTCAGTCCCCGTATCATCCCCTCGGGTGGACGGGGAGGAGGGCTGGAAGGGGCGCGACGGCTGAAAAGGAGGAGGAGGGTGGATCCTTCTTTTCTTGGTAGGGGGAACCCCAGAAGGTCCCGGTTCTGGGTCCCCCGACGGGAGAGGTTCCGTCGGCAACGGTAGTCTCGTCCTTATCTCTGAGCATAAGGACTGTATAGCCAACAAAATGGCCGCCGAGCTGTCTCGCGGCGCTGGCAGAGGGGAATCCGACGGGCGATCAGGGGCCCCGTCGGTACCCTCGATGATGTCGTCGTCACCTGCGTCGGGATCCATCCCGACGGGCCGGTCTTCTTCCACGCCGAGGCCGTGGCTTAAGACTTCGACCAGCTCCTCCTCCGAGGTTGAGGCCGAATCTACGACGACGCCCTGCCCCCCCTTTTTCTTCCCCACGGGGGATTTCACAGGGGTCCTATCGATGGGCACAAAAGAGGACTCCCTCCGAGGTGGCAGGGAGACTCTGAGCCCCGAGGTCGCCACCACTGGCGTAGCCTCCACAGGCTGAGCCAGGGCCGCCGCGACAGACTCGATAGAGGGCTTGGCCGGATGGATTAAGGCCTTCACCACCTTAGGTGCGCTCACCGCCTTATCCTTGAGGGGGGGGGACAGTGCCTCGCTCCCCCTCCGAGCTCGACCGGGGCCTCTCTAGGAGCCTCGCCGGGTGCTCGGCCTTCCTCTTACCTGACCCAGAGCGTTGGCTCGTGGTTGATGGTGCCGGGGAGGGTGCGCCCAGCCTGGCACCCGTAGAGCCCGACCGTTCGGTGCTTGGCCTTATGTTGGACCCCCGTCGCCGGGGCGTCCTCAAAGGTCTTAGAAGACTGCTCGGATTTCTTCCTCTTCCTCTCGCCGGACGGGCTCTTCCCTTCCAGCCAGTTGGAGACGTTGATGGCGGTCCTTCATGGTCCGCTCCGACATGTTGCCGCAAAACGCACAGTCCTTCTCCACGTGCGTCTTGTCCTCATGTAGGCAGTAAAGACAAAAAGAGTGTTCGTCCTCCTTGAAGATGTTCTGCAGCTGGCATCCAGGGCAGACCCTGAACAGCTTTCCGGGCGTCGAGCTTCCCTTCTCCTGGGCCATGACCGGGCCTGAGTAACTTCTGGAGTCTTCCAAAAGCGTAGCTCGACGAAATCTTCACCCTTGAGGGGCGCAGACGAATCCGACACGGGTCCCCGTTGATCGGATGGAGAGTCGGTGGAGCTTGAGGCTCTTTTGACCGAAAAAATGAAGTTTTTGAGAAAAAACGTGAAAAAAATAGCACTAACGCTCGAGAGCAATAGCACGAGGATCCCAACACATGAACGTGCGGTAAAAATCTGAAGATGGCTGCCAGAGGCGGTGCTTAGGTAGAGGGCAGTCATTGGCTGTGGTCAGTATGACGCAGAGATCAGTGATTGGTTACTACTACGAAAGACAGATCATAAACGAAACTGATACTGGTTTTTTCTTTACCGAGGATTCCCAGCCTGACGACGGGGAATATTCATGAGCATGTGAATCCATGCCAGACCCCATGCTGGAGAACAGGAGAGAGACACAGGGCATGACCGGGTGGTGGGGGGCAACATCGGGGAGACACGAGGCATGACCGTGGGGTGGGGGCTAACAGGAGAGAGACACGGGCATGAGAGGGGGTGGGGGGTAACAGGAGAGAGAAACGGGGCATGAGAGGGGGCTCGGGGGCAACAGCAGGGAGACACGGGGCATGAGCAGGGGGTGGGGGTCAACAGCAGGGAGACACGGGCATGAGCGGGGGTGGGGGTCAACAGCAGGGAGACACGGGCATGAGAGGGGGCGGGGACAACAGCAGGGAGACACGGGCATGAGAGGGGTGGGGACAACAGCAGGGAGACACAGGCATGAGAGGGGGTGGGACAATAGCAGTGAGACACGGGGCATGAGCGGGGGGTGGGGGGTAACAGGGGAGAGACACAGGGCAGGAGCGGGGGTGGGGGGCAACAGGGAGACACGGGGAATGAGAGGGGGGTGGGGGGTACCAGGAGAAAGACACAGGGCATGAGCGGGGGGGTGGGGGGCAACAGGAGAGAGACAGGTCATGAGCGGAGGTGGGGGGAACAGGAGAGAGACACGGAGCATGAGCGGGGGTGGGGGGCAACAGCAGGGAGACACTGGGCATGACCGGGGGTGGGGGGTAACAGGAGAGAGACACGGGGCATGACTGGTGGGTGGGGGCAACAGGAGAGAGACACGGGGCATGAGAGGGGGTTATGGGGTAACAGGAGAGACACACGGGGCATGACCGGGGGGTGTGGGGTAACAAGAGAGATACACGGGGCATGACCGGGGGTGGGGGGCAACAGGAGAGAGACACGGGGCATTAGAGAGGGGGTGGGGCAACAGCAGGGAGAAACGGGGCATGACGGGGGGTGGGGCAACAGCAGGGAGATACGGGGCATGACCGGGGGTGGGGGGCAACAGGAGAGAGACACGGGGCATGACCGGGGTTGGGGGGCAACAGGAGAGAGACACGGGGCATGAGAAGGGGGTGGGGGGCAACAGTAGGGAGACACGGGGCATGAGCGGAGGGTGGGGGAACACGAGGGAGACACGGGGCATGAGGAGGTGGGGGATAACAGGAGAGAGACAGGGCATGAGCAGGGGTTGTGGGGCAACAGCAGAGAGATACAGGGTGTGACCGGGGGGCAGGGGGCAACAGAAGGGAGACACAGGCATGACCGGGGCGTAGGGGGCAACAGAAGGGAGACACGGGGCATGAGCAGGGGGTGGGGGGCAACAGCAGGGAGACACTGGGCATGAGCGGGGGCTGGGGGGCAACAGCAGGGAGACACGGGGCATGAGCGGGGGCTGGGGGGCAACAGCAGGGAGACACAGGGCATGAGAGGGGGTGGGGGGGAACACGGGGCATGAGAGGGGGTGGGGGAACAGGAGAGACACACGGGGCATGAGCAGGGGTGGGGGCAACAGCAGGGAGACACGGGGCGTGAGGAGGATGGGGGCAACAGGAGAGAGACACGGGGCATGAGAAGGGGTGGGAGGTAACAGGAGAGAGACGTGGCATGAGCGGGGTGTGCGGGGCAACAGCAGGGAGACACGGGGCATGAGCAGGGGGTGGGGGGAACACGCGGGAGACACGGGGCATGAGAAGGGGGTGGGGGTAACAGGAGAGAGACATGGGGCATGAGCGGGGGGCAACAGCAGGGAGACATGGGGCATGAGTATGGGGTGAGGGGCAACAACAGGTAGACACAGGGCATGACTGAGGGGTGGGAGGCAGCAGCAGGGAGACACGGGGCATGAGCGGGGGGCAACAGCAGGGAGACACGGGGCATGACTGGGGGTGGGGGCAACAGGAGAGAGACACGGGGCATGACTGGGGGTGGGGGCAACAGGAGAGAGACACGGGGCATGAGCAGGGGTGGGGGGAACAGGGGAGACACGGGGCATGAGCAGGGGTGGGGGGGAACAGGGGAGACACGAGGCATGATCGGGAGGTGGGGGGCAACCGCAGGCAGACACGGGGCATGATCGGGGGTGGGGGGCAACAGGAGAGAGACACGGGGCATGAGAGGGGAAGTGGGGGCTAACAGGGGAGAGACACGGGGCATGAGCGGGGGTGGGGTCAACAGCAGGGAGACACGGGGCATGAGAGGGGGTGGGGGTAACAGGAGAGAGACACGGGGCATGAGAGGGGGGTGGGGGGTAACAGGAGAGAGACACGGGGCATGACCGGGGGCGGGGGGAAAACAAGGGAGACACAGGGCATGAGAGGGGGGTGGGGGGCAACAGGAGGGAGACACGGGGCATGAGAGGGGGTGGGGGGTAACAGGAGAGAGACACAGGGCATGAGAGCTTGGTGGGTGTAACAGGAGAGAGACACGGGGCATGAGAGGGAGTGGGGGCAACAGCAGGGAGACACGGGGCATGAGCGGGGGCGGGGTCAACAGCAGGGAGACACGGGGCATGACCGGGGGGTGGGGGGCAACAGCAGGGAGACACTGAGCATGACCGGGGATGGGGGGTAACAGGAGAGAGAAAGGGGCATGACCGCGGGGTGGGGGTTAACAGGAGAGAGATACGGGGCATGACCAGGGGGTGGGGGGCAACAGGAGAGACACGGGACATGAGAGGGGGTGGGGCAACAGCAGGGAGACACGGGGCATGAGCGGGGGGTGGGGGGCAACAGAAGGGAGACACGGGGCATGAGGGGGGAGTGGGGGGCAACAGAAGGGAGACACGGGGCATGAGGGGGGAGTGGGGGGCAAGAGGAGGGAGAGACGGGGCATGAGAGGGGGGTGGGGGTAACAGGAGAGAGACACAGGGCATGAGCGGGGGTGAGGGGGAACTGGGGAGACACGAGGCATGATCGAGAGGTGGGGGAACAGAAGAGACACGGGGCATGAGCGGGGGGTGGGGGGCAACAGCAGGGAGACACAGGGCATGACTGGGGGTGGGGGGTAACAGGAGAGACACGGGGCATGAGCGGGGGTGGGGGGGCAACAGCAGGGAGACACGGGGCATGACCGGGGGGTAGGGGGCAACAGGAGAGAGACACAGGGCATGAGCAGGGGTGAGGGGGAACTGGGGAGACACGAGGCATGATCGAGAGGTGGGGGAACAGAAGAGACACGGGGCATGAGCGGGGGGTGGGGGCAACAGCAGGGAGACACGGGGCATGACCGTGGGGGTGGGGGTTAACAGGACAGAGATACGGGGTATGAGCGGGGGTGGGGTCAACAGCAGGGAGACACGGGGCATGACCGGGCGGGGTGGGGGGCAACAGGAGAGAGACACAGGGCATGAGGAGGGTGGGGGGCAACAACAGGGAGACACGGGGCATGAGCGGGGGATGGGGGGAACACGAGGGAGACACAGGCCATGAGAAGGGGATGGGGGTAACAGGAGAGACACATGGGGCATGAGCGGGCGGTGGGGGGCAACAGCAGGGAGACACGGGGCATGACTGGGGGGTGAGAGCCAACAGCAGGGAGACACAGGGCATGAGCGGGGGGTAACAGGGGAGACACGGGGCACAAGTGGGGGTGAGGGGCAACAACAGGCAGACAGGGGGCATGACTGAGGGGTGGGGGCAACAGGAGAGACACAGGGCATGAGCGGAGAGTGGGGACAACACCAGGGAGACACGGGGCATGAGCGGGGGTGGTGGGTAACAGGAGAGAGGGCATGAGCGGGGATGGGGGAGCAACAGCAGGGAGACACGGGGCATGAGAGGGGGTGGGGGTAACCGGAGAGAGACACGGGGCATGAGCGGGGGGTGGGGGGGCAACGGGAGAGAGACACGGGGCATGAGTGGGTGGTGGGGGCAACCGCAGGCAGACACGGGGCCCGGGGGTGGGGGTTAACAGGAGAGAGACATGGGGCATGAGCGGGGGTGGGGTCAACAGCAGGGAGACACGGGGCATGAGAGGGGGTTGGGGGGTAACAGGAGAGAGACACGGGGCATGAGAGGGGGTTGGGGGGTAACAGGAGAGAGACACGGGGCATGACCGGGGGGAAAACAAGGGAGACACAGGGCATGAGCGGGGGGGTGAGGGGCAACAGGAGGGAGACATGGGGCATGAGAAGGGGGTGGGGGATAACAGGAGAGAGACACGGGGCATGACCTGGGGGTGGGGGCAACAGGAGAGAGACACGGGGCATGAGAGCTTGGTGGGGGTAACAGGAGAGAGACACGGGGCATGAGAGTGGGGCAACAGCAGGGAGACACGGGGCGTGAGCGGAGGGCGGTGGGAACACGAGGGAGACACAGGGCATGAGAGGGGGGTAGGTGGCAACAGTAGGGAGACACGGGGCATGAGCGGGGGTGGGGGCAACATCGGGGAGACACGAGGCATGAGCGGGGGTAACATGAGGGAGACAAGGGGCATGAGAGGGGGTGGGGGGTAACAGGAGAGAGACACGGCATGAGCGGGGGGTGGGGTCAACAGCAGGGAGACACGGGCATGGGAGGGGGGTGGGGACAGGGGGGTGGGGACAACAGCAGGGAGACACGGGGCATGAACGAGGGGTGGGGAGCAACAGGAGAGAGACAGGGGACATGAGGGGGTTAGGGGGTAACAGGAGAGACACACGGGGCATGACCGCGGGGTGGGGGTTAACAGGAGAGAGATATGGGGCATGACCGGGGGGTGGGGGCAACAGGAGAGACACGGGCATGAGAGGGGGTGGGGTAACAGGAGAGAGACACGGGACATGAGAGGGGGTGGGGGGCAACAGCAGGGAGACACGGGGCATGAGCGGAGGGTGGGGGGAACATCAGGGAGACACGGGACATGAGAGGGCGGAGGGGGGAAACAGCAGGGAGACACAGGGCATGAGCGGGGTGTGGGGGCTAACAGGAGAGAGACACGGGGCATGACCGTGGGGTGGGGGCTAACAGGAGAGAGACACGGGCATGAGAGGGGGTGGGGGTAACAGGAGAGAGAAACGGGGCATGAGAGGGGGCTCGGGGGCAACAGCAGGGAGACACGGGGCATGAGCAGGGGGTGGGGGTCAACAGCAGGGAGACACGGGCATGAGAGGGGTGGGGACAACAGCAGGGAGACACGGGCATGAGAGGGGGTGGGACAATTGCAGTGAGACACGGGGCATGAGCGGGGGGTGGGGGGTAACAGGGGAGAGACACAGGGCAGGAGCGGGGGTGGGGGGCAACAGGGAGACACGGGGAATGAGAGGGGGGTGGGGGGCAACAGGAGAGAGACACGGAGCATGAGCGGGGGGTGGGGGGCAACAGCAGGGAGACACTGGGCATGACCGGGGGTGGGGGGTAACAGGAGAGAGACACGGGGCATGAGCGGGGGGTGGGGGGTAACAGGGGAGAGACACAGGGCATGAGCGGGGGGGTGGGGGGCAACAGGAGAGAGACAGGTCATGAGCGGAGGTGGGGGGAACAGGAGAGAGACACGGAGCATGAGCGGGGGGCAACAGCAGGGAGACACTGGGCATGACCGGGGGTGGGGGGTAACAGGAGAGAGACACGGGGCATGACTGGTGGGTGGGGGCAACAGGAGAGAGACACGGGGCATGAGAGGGGGTTATGGGGTAACAGGAGAGACACACGGGGCATGACCGGGGGGTGTGGGGTAACAAGAGAGATACACGGGGCATGACCGGGGGTGGGGGGCAACAGGAGAGAGACACGGGGCATTAGAGAGGGGGTGGGGCAACAGCAGGGAGAAACGGGGCATGACGGGGGGTGGGGCAACAGCAGGGAGATACGGGGCATGACCGGGGGTGGGGGGCAACAGGAGAGAGACACGGGGCATGACCGGGGTTGGGGGGCAACAGGAGAGAGACACTGGGCATGAGAAGGGGGTGGGGGGCAACAGTAGGGAGACACGGGGCATGAGCGGAGGGTGGGGGAACACGAGGGAGACACGGGGCATGAGGAGGTGGGGGATAACAGGAGAGACACAGGGCATGAGCAGGGGTTGTGGGGCAACAGCAGAGAGATACAGGGTGTGACCGGGGGGCAGGGGGCAACAGAAGGGAGACACAGGCATGACCGGGGCGTAGGGGGCAACAGAAGGGAGACACGGGGCATGAGCAGGGGGTGGGGGGCAACAGCAGGGAGACACTGGGCATGAGCGGGGGCTGGGGGGCAACAGCAGGGAGACAAGGGGCATGAGCGGGGGTTGGGGAACACGGGGCATGAGAGGGGGGTGGGGGGAACACGGGGCATGAGAGGGGGTGGGGGTAACAGGAGAGACACGGGGCATGAGCAGGGGTGGGGGCAACAGCAGGGAGACACGGGGCGTGAGGAGGATGGGGGCAACAGGAGAGAGACACGGGGCATGAGAAGGGGTGGGAGGTAACAGGAGAGAGACGTGGCATGAGCGGGGTGTGCGGGGCAACAGCAGGGAGACACGGGGCATGAGCAGGGGGTGGGGGGAACACGCGGGAGACACGGGGCATGAGAAGGGGGTGGGGGTAACAGGAGAGAGACCTGGGGCATGAGCGGGGGGCAACAGCAGGGAGACACGGGGCATGAGTATGGGGTGAGGGGCAACAACAGGTAGACACAGGGCATGACTGAGGGGTGGGAGGCAGCAGCAGGGAGACACGGGGCATGAGCGGGGGGTGGGGGCAACAGGAGAGAGACACGGGGCATGAGCAGGGGTGGGGGGGAACAGGGGAGACACGAGGCATGATCGGGAGGTGGGGGGCAACAGCAGGGAGACACGGGGCATGACTGGGGGGTGGGGGGCAACAGGAGAGAGACACGGGGCATGAGCAGGGGTGGGGGGGAACAGGGGAGACACGAGGCATGATCGGGAGGTGGGGGGCAACCGCAGGCAGACACGGGGCATGATCGGGGGTGGGGGGCAACAGGAGAGAGACACGGGGCATGAGAGGGGGAGTGGGGGCTAACAGGGGAGAGACACGGGGCATGAGCGGGGGTGGGGTCAACAGCAGGGAGACACGGGGCATGAGAGGGGGTGGGGTAACAGGAGAGAGACACGGGGCATGACCGGGGGCGGGGGGAAAACAAGGGAGACACAGGGCATGAGAGGGGGGTGGGGGGCAACAGGAGGGAGACACGGGGCATGAGAGGGGGTGGGGGGTAACAGGAGAGAGACACAGGGCATGAGAGCTTGGTGGGTGTAACAGGAGAGAGACACGGGGCATGAGAGGGAGTGGGGGCAACAGCAGGGAGACACGGGGCATGAGCGGGGGCGGGGTCAACAGCAGGGAGACACGGGGCATGACCGGGGGGTGGGGGCAACAGGAGAGAGACACAGGGCATGAGGGGTGTGGGGTCAACAGGGAGACACGGGGCATGATCGGGGGATGGGGGGAACACGAGGGAGACACAGGGCATGAGAAGGGGTTGGGGGGTAACAGGAGAGAGACATGGGGCATGAGCGGGGGGCAACAGCAGGGACACACGGGGCATGACCGGGGGGTGGGGGGCAACAGCAGGGAGACACAGGGCATGAGAGGGTGGGGGCAACAGCAGGGAGACACGGGGCGTGAGCGGAGGGTGGTGGGAACACGAGGGAGACACGGGGCATGAGAGGGGGGGTAGGTGTCAAAAGGAGGGAGACACGGGACATGAGCGGGGGGTGGGGGCAACATCGGGGAGACACGAGGCATGAGCGGGGGTGGGGGGAACATGAGGGAGACACGGGGCATGAGAGGGGGCGGGGGTAACAGTAGAGAGACACGGCATGAGCGGGGGGTGGGGGTCAACAGCAGGGAGACACGGGCATGAGGGGGGGGTGGGGACAACAGCAGGGAGACACGGGGCATGAACGCGGGGTGGGGAGCAACAACAGGGAGACACGGGGCATGAGAGTGGGGTGGGGGGCAACAGCAGGGAGATACGGGGCATGAGTGGGGGGTGGGGGAACAGGAGAGAGACACGGAGCATGACCAGGGGGTGGGGGGCAACAGGAGAGACACGGGACATGAGGGGGTGGGGCAACAGCAGGGAGACACGGGGCATGAGCGGGGGGTGGGGGGCAACAGAAGGGAGACACGGGGCATGAGGGGGGTGGGGGGCAAGAGGA
This sequence comes from Ambystoma mexicanum, assembly GCF_040938575.1. NCBI lineage: Eukaryota > Metazoa > Chordata > Amphibia > Caudata > Ambystomatidae > Ambystoma > Ambystoma mexicanum. The sequence continues at coordinate 454,796,133 of NC_090932.1, forward strand.
GGGAGAGACGGGGCATGAGAGGGGGGTGGGGTAACAGGAGAGAGACTCAGGGCATGAGCGGGGGTGAGGGGGAACTGGGGAGACACGAGGCATGATCGAGAGGTGGGGGAACAGAAGAGACACGGGGGCATGAGCGGGGGGTGGGGGGCAACAGCAGGGAGACACAGGGCATGACTGGGGGTGGGGGGTAACAGGAGAGACACGGGGCATGAGCGGGGGTGGGGGGGCAACAGCAGGGAGACACGGGGCATGACCGGGGGGTAGGGGGCAACAGGAGAGAGACACAGGGCATGAGCAGGGGTGAGGGGGAACTGGGGAGACACGAGGCATGATCGAGAGGTGGGGGAACAGAAGAGACACGGGGCATGAGCGGGGGGTGGGGGCAACAGCAGGGAGACACAGGGCATGACTGGGGGTGGGGGGTAACAGGAGAGACACAGGGCATGAGCGGGGGCAACAGCAGGGAGACACGGGGCATGACCGGGGGTAGGGGGCAACAGGAGAGACACACTGGGCATGAGCGGGTGGTGGGGGGGCAACCGCAGGCAGACACGGGGCATGACCGGGGGGTGGGGGTTAACAGGAGAGAGACACAGGGCATGAGGAGGGTGGGGGGCAACAACAGGGAGACACGGGGCATGAGCGGGGGATGGGGGGAACACGAGGGAGACACAGGCCATGAGAAGGGGATGGGGGTAACAGGAGAGACACATGGGGCATGAGCGGGCGGTGGGGGGCAACAGCAGGGAGACACGGGGCATGACTGGGGGTGGGAGCCAACAGCAGGGAGACACAGGGCATGAGCGGGGGGTAACAGGGGAGACACGGGCACAAGTGGGGGTGAGGGGCAACAACAGGCAGACAGGGGGCATGACTGAGGGGTGGGGGCAACAGGAGAGACACAGGGCATGAGCGGAGAGTGGGGACAACAGCAGGGAGACACGGGGCATGAGCGGGGGTGGTGGGTAACAGGAGAGAGGGCATGAGCGGGGATGGGGGAGCAACAGCAGGGAGACACGGGGCATGAGAGGGGGTGGGGGTAACAGGAGAGAGACACAGGGCATGAGCGGGGGTGGGGGAAACTGGGAACACAAGGCATGATTGGGGGGTGGAGGGAACAGGAGAGACACGGGGCATGAGCGGGGGGTGGGGGGGCAACGGGAGAGAGACACGGGGCATGAGTGGGTGGTGGGGGCAACCGCAGGCAGACACGGGGCCCGGGGGTGGGGGTTAACAGGAGAGAGACAAGGGGCATGAGCGGGGGTGGGGTCAACAGCAGGGAGACACGGGGCATGAGAGGGGGTTGGGGGGTAACAGGAGAGAGACACGGGGCATGAGAGGGGGTTGGGGGGTAACAGGAGAGAGACACGGGGCATGACCGGGGGGAAAACAAGGGAGACACAGGGCATGAGCGGGGGGTGAGGGGCAACAGGAGGGAGACATGGGGCATGAGAAGGGGGTGGGGGGTAACAGGAGAGAGACACGGGGCATGACCTGGGGGTGGGGGCAACAGGAGAGAGACACGGGGCATGAGAGCTTGGTGGGGGTAACAGGAGAGAGACACGGGGCATGAGAGTGGGGCAACAGCAGGGAGACACGGGGCGTGAGCGGAGGGCGGTGGGAACACGAGGGAGACACAGGGCATGAGAGGGGGGTAGGTGGCAACAGTAGGGAGACACGGGGCATGAGCGGGGGTGGTGGGTAACAGGAGAGAGGGCATGAGCGGGGATGGGGGAGCAACAGCAGGGAGACACGGGGCATGAGAGGGGGTGGGGGTAACAGGAGAGAGACACGGGGCATGAGCGGGGGTGGGGGAAACGGGGGAGACAAGGCATGATTGGGGGGTGGAGGGAACAGGAGAGACACGGGGCATGAGCGGGGGGTGGGGGGGCAACGGGAGAGAGACACGGGGCATGAGTGGGTGGTGGGGGCAACCGCAGGCAGACACGGGGCCCGGGGGTGGGGGTTAACAGGAGAGAGACACGGGGCATGACCGGGGGGAAAACAAGGGAGACACAGGGCATGAGCGGGGGGTGAGGGGCAACAGGAGGGAGACATGGGGCATGAGAAGGGGGTGGGGGGTAACAGGAGAGAGACACGGGGCATGACCTGGGGGTGGGGGTAACAGGAGAGAGACACGGGGCGTGAGCGGAGGGCGGTGGGAACACGAGGGAGACACAGGGCATGAGAGGGGGGTAGGTGGCAACAGTAGGGAGACACGGGGCATGAGCGGGGGTGGGGGCAACATCGGGGAGACACGAGGCATGAGCGGGGGTAACATGAGGGAGACAAGGGGCATGAGAGGGGGTGGGGGGTAACAGGAGAGAGACACGGCATGAGCGGGGGGTGGGGTCAACAGCAGGGAGACACGGGCATGGGAGGGGGGTGGGGACAACAGCAGGGAGACACGGGGCATGAACGAGGGGTGGGGAGCAACAGGAGAGAGACAGGGGACATGAGAGGGTTAGGGGGTAACAGGAGAGACACACGGGGCATGACCGCGGGGTGGGGTTAACAGGAGAGAGACACGGGGCATGACCGGGGGGTGGGGGGCAACAGCAGGGAGACACGGGGCATGAGCGGAGGGTGGGGGGAACATCAGGGAGACACGGGACATGAGAGGGCGGAGGGGGGAAACAGCAGGGAGACACAGGGCATAATCGGGGGGTGGGAGGCAATAGGAGAGAGATACGGGGCATGAGAGGGGGTGGGGGCAACAGCAGGGAGACACGGGGCATGAGCGGGGTGTGGGGGCTAACAGGAGAGAGACACGAGGCATGACCGTGGGGTGGGGGCTAACAGGAGAGAGACACGGGCATGAGAGGGGGTGGGGGGTAACAGGAGAGAGAAACGGGGCATGAGAGGGGGTGGGGGGTAACAGGAGAGAGAAACGGGGCATGAGCAGGGGGTGGGGGTCAACAGCAGGGAGACACGGGCATGAGCGGGGGTGGGGGTCAACAGCAGGGAGACACGGGCATGAGAGGGGGCGGGGACAACAGCAGGGAGACACGGGCATGAGAGGGGTGGGGACAACAGCAGGGAGACACGGGCATGAGAGGGGGTGGGACAATAGCAGTGAGACACGGGGCATGAGCGGGGGGTGGGGGGTAACAGGGGAGAGACACAGGGCAGGAGCGGGGGTGGGGGGCAACAGGGAGACACGGGGAATGAGAGGGGGGTGGGGGGCAACAGGAGAGAGACACGGAGCATGAGCGGGGGGTGGGGGGCAACAGCAGGGAGACACTGGGCATGACCGGGGGTGGGGGGTAACAGGAGAGAGACACGGGGCATGACTGGTGGGTGGGGGCAACAGGAGAGAGACACGGGGCATGAGAGGGGGTTATGGGGTAACAGGAGAGACACACGGGGCATGACCGGGGGGTGTGGGGTAACAAGAGAGATACACGGGGCATGACCGGGGGTGGGGGGCAACAGGAGAGAGACACGGGGCATTAGAGAGGGGGTGGGTCAACAGCAGGGAGAAACGGGGCATGACGGGGGGTGGGGCAACAGCAGGGAGATACGGGGCATGACCGGGGGTGGGGCAACAGCAGGGAGATACGGGGCATGACCGGGGGTGGGGGGCAACAGGAGAGAGACACGGGGCATGACCAGGGTTGGGGGGCAACAGGAGAGAGACACGGGGCATGAGAAGGGGGTGGGGGGCAACAGTAGGGAGACACGGGGCATGAGCGGAGGGTGGGGGAACACGAGGGAGACACGGGGCATGAGGAGGTGGGGGATAACAGGAGAGACACAGGGCATGAGCAGGGGTTGTGGGGCAACAGCAGAGAGATACAGGGTGTGACCGGTGGGCAGGGGGCAACAGAAGGGAGACACAGGCATGACCGGGGCGTAGGGGGCAACAGAAGGGAGACACGGGGCATGAGCAGGGGGTGGGGGGCAACAGCAGGGAGACACTGGGCATGAGCGGGGGCTGGGGGGCAACAGCAGGGAGACACGGGGCATGAGCGGGGGTTGGGGAACACGGGGCATGAGAGGGGGGTGGGGGGAACACGGGGCATGAGAGGGGGTGGGGGTAACAGGAGAGACACACGGGGCATGAGCGGGGGTTGGGGAACACGGGGCATGAGAGGGGGGTGGGGGGAACACGGGGCATGAGAGGGGGTGGGGGTAACAGGAGAGACACACGGGGCATGAGCAGGGGTGGGGGCAACAGCAGGGAGACACGGGGCAGGGAGACACGGGGCGTGAGGAGGATGGGGGCAACAGGAGAGAGACACGGGGCATGAGAAGGGGTGGGAGGTAACAGGAGAGACGTGTGGCATGAGCGGGGTGTGCGGGGCAACAGCAGGGAGACACGGGGCATGAGCAGGGGGTGGGGGGAACACGCGGGAGACACGGGGCATGAGAAGGGGGTGGGGGTAACAGGAGAGAGACATGGGGCATGAGCGGGGCAACAGCAGGGAGACACGGGCCATGAGTATGGGGTGAGGGGCAACAACAGGTAGACACAGGGCATGACTGAGGGGTGGGAGGCAGCAGCAGGGAGACACGGGGCATGAGCGGGGGTGGGGGGCAACAGCAGGGAGACACGGGGCATGAACGAGGGGTGGGGAGCAACAGGAGAGAGACAGGGGACATGAGGGGGTTAGGGGGTAACAGAGAGACACACGGGGCATGACCGCGGGGTGGGGGTTAACAGGAGAGAGATACGGGGCATGACCGGGGGGTGGGGGCAACAGGAGAGACACGGGCATGAGAGGGGGGTGGGGGTAACAGGAGAGAGACACGGGACATGAGAGGGGGTGGGGGGCACAGCAGGGAGACACGGGGCATGAGCGGAGGGTGGGGGGAACATCAGGGAGACACGGGACATGAGAGGGCGGAGGGGGGAAACAGCAGGGAGACACAGGGCATAATCGGGGGGTGGGAGGCAATAGGAGAGAGATACGGGGCATGAGAGGGGGTGGGGGCAACAGCAGGGAGACACGGGGCATGAGCGGGGTGTGGGGGCAACAGCGGGAAGACACGGGGCATGAGCGGGGGTGGGGGGAACACGAGGGAGACACGAGGCATGAGAGGGGGTGGGGGTAACAGGAGAGACACACGGGGCATGAGCAGGGGGTGGGGGGGCACCAGCAGGGAGACACGGTGCATGACCGGGGCATGGGGGTTAACAGGAGAGAGTCACGGGGCATGAGCGGGGGGAGGGGGGCAACAGCAGGGAGACACGGGGCTTGACCGGGGGGTGGGGGGCAGCAACAACGGAGACATGGGCCATGAGCGGGGGGGTAGGGGGCAACAGGAGAGACACAGGGCATGAGCGGGGGGTGGGGCAACATCGGGGAGACACGAGGCATGAGCGGGGGGTGGGGGGAACACAAGGGAGACACGGGGCATGAGCGGGTGGTGGGGGGCAACCGCAGGCAGACACGGGGCATGATCGGGGGTGGGGGCAACATCGGGGAGACACGAGGCATGAGCGGGGGTGAGGGGAACAGGAGAGACACACGGGGCATGAGCGGGGGCAACAGCAGGGAGACACGGGGCATGACTGTGGGGTGGGTGCTAACAGGAGAGAGATACGGGGCATGAGAGGGGGTTGGGGGGCAACAGCAGGGAGACACGGGGCATGAGCGGGGGGTGGGGGGAACACGAGGGAGACACGGGGCATGAGCGGGGGGTGGGGGCAACTGCAGGCAGACACGGGGCATGATCGGGGGTGGGGGGCAACGGGAGAGAGACAGGGCATGAGAGGGGGGTGGGGGGTAGGAGGAGAAAGACACTGGGCATGACCGGGGGCGGGGGGAAAACAAGGGAGACACGGGGCATGAGCGGGGGTGAGGGGCAACAGGAGGGAGACACGGGAAATGAGAGGGGGTGGGGGGCAACAGGAGAGAGACACAGGGCATGAGCAGGGGGTGGGAGGCAACAGCAGGGAGACACGGGGCATGAGGGGGTGTGGGGGTTAACAGGGGAGAGACACAGGGCATGGGCGGGGGTGGGGGCAACAGCAGGGAGACACGGGCATGACCAGGGAGTAGGGGGCAACAGGAGAGAGACAGGGCATGAGAGGGGGTGGGGAGGGTAACAGGAGAGACACAGGGAATGAGCAGGGGGTGGGGAACAACATGAGGGAGACACGGGGCATGACCAGGGGGTGGTGGGCAACAGGAGAGAGGCACGGAGCATGAGCGGGGGGCAACAGCAGGGACACGGGGCATGAGCGGAGGGTGGGGGGCTACAGCAGGGAGACATGGGGCATGACCGTGGGGGGGTAACAGGAGAGAGACACGGGGCATGAGCGGGGAGCAACAGGAGGGAGACACGGGCATGAGAGGTGGGGGTAACAGGAGAGAAACAGGGCATGAGCAGGGTGGGGGGAACAGGGAGAACACGGGGCATGAGCAGGGGCAACAGGAGAAGACAGGGCATGAGCGGAAGGTGGGGGTAACAGGAGAGACAAGAGGCATAAGCAGGGAGTGGGGAACAGGAGAGAGACCGGGGCATGAGCGGGGGATGGGGGCAACACCAGGGAGACACGGGGCATGAGCGGAGGGTGGGGGGCAACAGGAGAGAGACATGTGGCATGAGCGGGGGGCAACAGGAAAGACAGGGCATGAGCGGAGGGTGGGGCAACAGCAGCGAGACACGGGGCATGAGAGGGGGTGGGGGTAACAGGAGAGAGAGACATGGGGCATGAGCGGGGGTGGGGGTAACGGGAGACAAGGCATGATTGGGAGTGGGGGAACAGGAGAGACACGGGGCATGAGTGGGGGTGGGGGGCAACAGCAGGGAGACACGGGGCATGACTGGGGGTTGGGGGGGCAACAGGAGAGAGACACGGGGCATGAACGGGTGGTGGGGGCAACCGCAGGCAGACACGGGGCCCGGGGGTGGGGGTTAACAGGAGAGAGAGACGGGGCATGAGCGGGGGTGGGGTCAACAGCAGGAGACACGGGGCATGAGCGGGGGGTAGGGGGCAACAGGGAGGGAGACACGGGGCATGAACGGGGGTAGGGGCAACAGGAGGGAGACACATGGCATGAGCGGGGGTGAGGGTAACAGGAGAGAGACACGGGGCATGAGCGGGGGTGGGGGCAACATCGAGGAGAGACGAGGCATGAGCGGGGGTGGGGGGAACAGGAGAGAGACACGGGGCATGAGCGGGGGGCCAACAGCAGGGGGACACGGGGCATGAGCGGGGGCAACAGCAGGGAGACACAGGGCGTGACCGGGGGGTGGGGGGCAACGGGAGAGAGACACGGGGCATGAGCGGGTGGTGGGGGGCAACAGCAGGGAGACATGGGGCACGACCGGGGGGGTAACAGGAGAGAGACATGGGGCATGAGCGGGGTGTGGGGGGCAAGAGGAGGGAGAGACGGGGCATGAGAGGGGGGTGGGGGTAACAGGAGAGAGACAGGGCATGAGCGGGGGTGGGGGAGGGAACTGGGGAGACACGAGGCATGATCGAGAGGTGGGGAACAGGAGAGGAGACACGGGGCATGAGCGGGCGGTGGGGGGCAACAGCAGGGAGACAGGGCATGACTGGGGGTGGGGGGGGGGTAACAGGAGAGAGACACGGGGCATGAGCGGGTGGTGGGGGGCAACAGCAGGGAGACAAGGGGCATGACCGGGGGGTGGGGGGGCAACAGGAGAGAGACACGGGGCATGAGCGGGTGGTGGGGGGGCAACCGCAGGCAGACACGGGGCATGACCGGGGGGTGGGGGGAACACGAGGGAGACACAAGGCATGACTGGGGGTGGGGGGTAACAGGAGAGAGACATGGGGCATGAGCGGGGGGCAACAGCAGGGAGACACGGGGCATGACCGGGGGGTGGGGGGCAACAGCAGGGAGACACAGGGCATGAGCGGGGGTAACAGGGGAGACACAAGGGGCATGAGCAGGGGGTGGGAGCAACTGCAGGGAGACGCGGGGCATGACCGGGGAGTGGGGGCAACAGGAGCGAGACACGGGGCATGAGCGGGGGGTGGGGAGAACAGGGGAGGCACAAGGCATGATTGGGAGGTGGGGTAACAGGAGAGACACGGGGCATGAGCGGGGGGTGGGGGGAACACGAGGGAGACATGGGGTATGATCGGGGGCGGGGGCAACAGAAGAGACACGGGGCATGAGAGGGGTGTGGGGGTAACAGGAGAGAGACATGGAGCATGAGTGGGGGGCAACAGGTAGATAGGGGGCATGACTGAGGGGTGGGGGGTAACAGGAGAGACACAGGGCATGAGCGGGGGTGGGGGATAACAGGAGAGAGGGCATGAGCGGGTGGTGGGGGAGCAACAGCAGGGAGACATGGGGCATGAGCGGGGGTGGGGGATAACAGGAGAGAGGGCATGAGCGGGTGGTGGGGGAGCAACAGCAGGGAGACATGGGGCATGACCATGGGGTGGGGGGCAAAAGGAGAGAGACACGGGGCATGAGAGGGGGGTAACATGGGAGACACATGGGGCATGAGCGGGGGGTGGGGGGCAACAGCAGGGAGACACGGGGCATGACCAGGGGGTGGGGGGCAACAACAGGTCGACAGGGGGCATGACTGAGGAGTGGGGGGCAACAGGAAAGACACAGGGAATGAGCGGAGGGTGGGGGCAACAGCAGGTAGACACGGGGCATGAGTGGGGGTGGGGGGTAACAGGAGAGAGACACGGGGCATGAGAGGGGGGTGGGGGTAACAGGAGAGACACGGGGCATGAGCGGGTGGTGGGGGCAACCGCAGGCAGACACGGGGCCCGGGGGGTGGGGGTTAACAGGAGAGAGACACGGGGCATGAGCGGGTGTGGGGTCAACAGCAGGGAGACACGGGGCATGAGAGGGGGTGGGGGTAACAGGAGAGAGACACGGGGCATGACCGGGGGCAGGGTGAAAACAATGGAGACACAGGGCATGAGCGGGGGGTGAGGGGCAACAGGAGGGAGACACGGGGCATGACCTGGGGGTGGGGGCAACAGGAGAGAGACACGGGGCATGAGAGGGGGGGTAGGTGGCAACAGGAGGGAGACACGGGGCATGAGAGGGGAGTGGGGGGCAACAGCAGGGAGACACAGGGCGTGAGCGGAGGGCGGTGGGAACACGAGGGAGACACGGGGCATGAGAGGGGGGTAGGTGGCAACAGGAGGGAGACACGGGGCATGAGCAGGGGTGGGGGCAACATCGGGGAGACACGAGGCATGAGCGGGGGGTGGGGGGAACATGAGGGAGACACGGGGCATGAGAGGGGCGGGGCGTAACAGGAGAGAGACACGGCATGAGCGGGGGTGGGGGTCAACAGCAGGGAGACACGGGCATGAGAGGGGGGTGGGAACAACAGCAGGGAGATACGGGGCATGAGAGGGGGGTGGGGGGTAACAGGAGAGAGACACAGGGCATGAGCGGGGTGGGGGGCAACAGGAGAGAGAGAGACAGGGCATGAGCGGGGGGTGGGGGGAACAGGAGAGAGACACGGAGCATGAGAGGGGGGTGGGGGGTAACAGGAGAGAGACACGGGGCATGACCTGGGGGTGGGGTGTAACAGGAGAGAGAGACGGGGCATGAGAGCTTGGTGGGGGTAACAGGAGAGAGACACGGGGCATGAGAGGGGGTGGGGGCAACAGCAGGGAGACACGGGACGTGAGCGGAGGGCGGTGGGAACACGAGGGAGACACGGGGCATGAGAGGGGGTAGGTGGCAACAGGAGGGAGACACAGGGCATGAGCGGGGGAAACATCGGGGAGACACGAGGCATGAGCGGGGGGTGGGGGGAACATGAGGGAGACACGGGGCATGAACGAGGGGTGGGGAGCAACAACAGGGAGACACGGGCCATGAGAGAGGGGTGGGGGGCAACAGCAGGGAGATACAGGGCATGAGAGGCGGTGGGGGGTAACAGGAGAGAGACAGGGCATGAGCGGGGGTGGGGGGCAACAGGAGAGAGACACAGGGCATGAGCGGGGGGTGGGGGGAACAGGAGAGAGACACGGAGCATGAGCAGGGGGTGGGGGCAACAGCAGGGAGACACTGAGCATGACTGGGGGTGGGGGGTAACAGGAGAGAGACAGGGGACATGAGAGGGGGTGGGGGCAATAGCAGGGAGACATGGGGCATGAGCGGGGGGTGGAGGGCAACAGGAGAGAGACACGGGGCATGACCGCGGGGTGGGGGTTAACAGGAGAGAGATACGGGGCATGAGAGGGGGTGGGGGCAATAGCAGGGAGACATGGGGCATGAGCGGGGGGTGGAGGGCAACAGGAGAGAGACACGGGGCATGACCAGGGGGTGGGGGGCAACAGGAGAGAGACACGGGGCATGAGCGGGGGATGGGGGCAACAGGAGAGACATGGGGCATGACCGGGGGGTAACAGGAGAGAGACACGGGGCATGAGCGGGGAGTGGGGGGCAAGAGGAGGGAGAGACGGGGCATGAGAGGGGGGTGGGGGTAACAAGAGAGAGACACAGGGCATGAGCGGGGGTGTGGGGGAACTGGGGAGACACAAGGCATGATCGAGAGGTGGGGAACAGGAGAGAGACACGGGGCATGATCGAGAGGTGGGGTAACAGGAGAGAGACAGGGCATGAGCGGGGGTGGGGGGCAACAGCAGGGAGACACGGGGCATGACCGGGGGGTGGGGGGCAACAGGAGAGAGACACGGGGCATGAGCGGGTGGTGGGGGGGCAACCGCAGGCAGACACGGGGCATGACCGGGGGGTGGGGGTTAACAGGAGAGAGACACGGGGCATGAGCGGGGGTGGGGTCAACAGCAGGGAGACAGGGCATGACCGGGGGGTGGGGGGCAACAGGAGAGAGAGACACAGGGCATGAGGGGGTGGGGTGCAACAACAGGGAGACACAGGGCATGAGCGGGGGATGGGGAGAACACGAGGGAGACACAGGGCATGAGAAGGGGGTGGGGGTAACAGGAGAGACATGGGGCATGAGCGGGGGGTGGGGGGCAACAGCAGGGAGACATGGGGCATGACCGGGGGGTGGGGGGCAACAGCAGGGAGACACAGGGCATGAGCGGGGGTAACAGGGGAGACACACGGGGCATGAGCGGGGGGTGGGGGCAACAGCAGGGAGACACGGGGCATGACCGGGGAGTGGGGGCAACAGGAGACACACACGGGGCATGAGCAGGGGGTGGGGGGAACACGAGGGAGACATGGGGCATCAGGAGAGAGACACGGGGCATGAGAGGGGGTGGGGGTAACAGGAGAGAGACATGGAGCTTGAGTGGGGGTGAGGGGCAACAACAGGTAGACTGGGGGCATGACTGAGGAGTGGGGGGCAACAGGAGAGACAGGGCATGAGCGGAGGGTGGGGCAACAGCAGGGAGACACGGGGCATGAGCGGGGGGTGGGGGAGCAACAGCAGGGAGACATGGGGCATGAGAGGGGGGTGGGGGTAACAGGAGAGAGACATGGGGCATGAGAGGGGCGGGGCGTAACAGGAGAGAGACACGGGGCATGATTGGGAGTTGGGGGAACAGGAGAGACACGGGGCATGAGCGGGGGGTTGGGGGTAACAGCAGGGAGACACGGGGCATGAGCGGGTGGTGGGGGCAACCGCAGGCAGACACAGGGCCCGGGGGTGGGGGTTAACAGGAGAGAGACACGGGGCATGAGCGGGTGGTGGGGGCAACCGCAGGCAGACACAGGGCCCGAGGGGTGGGGGTTAACAGGAGAGAGACACGGGGCATGAGCGGGGGTGGGGTCAACAGCAGGGAGACACGGGGCATGAGAGGGGGGTGGGGGGAAAACAAGGGAGACACGGCATGAGCGGGGGTGAGGGCAACAAGAGGGAGACACGGGGCATGAGAGGGGGGTAGGTGGCAACAGAAGGGAGACACGGGGCATGAGCGGGGGCAACATCGGGGAGACACGAGGCATGAGCGGGGGGTGGGGGGAACATGAGGGGGACACGGGGCATGAGAGGGGGCGGGGGTAACAGGAGAGACACGGCATGAGCGGGGGGTGGGGGTCAACAGCAGGGAGACACGGGCATTAGAGGGGGGTGGGGACAACAGCAGGGAGACACGGGGCATGAACGAGGGGTGGGGAGCAACAACAGGGAGACACGGGGCATGAGAGGGGGGTGGGGGGTAACAGGAGAGAGACACAGGGCATGAGCGGGGGGTGGGGGGAACAGGAGAGAGACACGGAGAATGAGCAGGGGGTGGGGGGCAACAGCAGGGAGACACAGGGCATGACCGGGGGTGGGGGGTAACAGTAGAGAGACAGGGGACATGAGAGGGGGTTAGGGGGTAACAGGAGACACACACGGGGCATGACCGCGGGGTGGGGGGCAACAGGAGAGACACGGGCATGAGAGGGGGGGTGGGGGTAACAGGAGAGAGACACGGGACATGAGTGGGGTGGGGGCAACAGCAGGGAGACACGGGGCATGAGCGGGGGGCAACAGCAGGGAGACACAGGGCATGACCGGGGGGGTGGGCGGCAACAGGAGAGACACACGGGGCATGAGCAGGGGGTGGGGGACAACAGCAGGGAGACATGGGGCATGACCGGGGGGGGGGGGTACAGGAGAGAGACACGGGGCATGAGCGGGGAGTGGGGGGCAAGAGGATGGAGAGACGGGGCATGAGAGGGGGGTGGGGTAACAGGAGAGAGAGACAGGGCATGAGCGGGGGTGGGGGGAACTGGGGAGACAAGGCATGATCGAGAGGTGGGGGAACAGGAGAGAGAGACAGGGCATGAGCGGGGGGTGGGGGGAAACAGCAGGGAGACAGGGCATGACTGGGGGTGGGGGGTAACAGGAGAGACATGGGGCATGACCGGGGGTGGGGGGCAACAGGAGAGACACACGAGGCATGAGCGGGTGGTGGGGGGGCAACCGCAGGCAGACACGGGGCATGACCGGGGGGTGGGGGATAACAGGAGAGAGGGCATGAGCGGGTGGTGGGGGAGCAACAGCAGGGAGACATGGGGCATGACCATGGGGTGGGGGGCAACAGGAGAGAGACATGGGGCATGAGCGGGGGTGGGGTCAACAGCGGGGAGACACGGGGCATGACCGGGGGGTGGGGGGCAACAGGAGGGAGACACGGGGCATGAGCAGGGGATGGGGGGAACACGAGGGAGACATGGGGCATGATCGGGGGTGGGGGCAACAGGAGAGAGACACGGGGCATGAGCAGGGGGTAACAGTGGAGACACACGGGGCATGAGCGGGGGGTGGGGGCAACAGCAGGGAGTCACGGGGCATGACCGGGGGGTCGGGGGCAACAGCAGAGAGACACGGGGCATGAGAGGGGGGTGGGGGTAACAAGAGAGAGACATGGAGCATGAGTGGGGGTGAGGGGCAACAACAGGTAGACAGGGGGCATGACTGAGGAGTGGGGGCAACAGGAGAGACACGGCATGAGCGGAGGGTGGGGGAGCAACAGCAGGGAGACATGAGGCATGACCGGGGGGTGGGGGGCAACAGGAGAGAGACACGGGGCATGAGCGTGGGTGGGGGGGAACAGGGGAGACAAGGCATGATTGGGAGGTGGGGGAACAGGCGAGACACGGGGCATGAGCGGGGGGTGGGGGGGCAACAGCAGGGAGACACGGGGCATGACTGGGGGTGGGGGGGCAACAGGAGGGAGACACGGGGCATGAGCGGGTGGTGGGGGCAACCGCAGGCAGACACGGGGCCCGGGGGGTGGGGGTTAACAGGAGGGAGACACGGGGCATGAGCGGGGGTGGGGTCAACAGCAGGGAGACAAGGGCCATGACCGGGGGCGGGGGGAAAACAAGGGAGAGACAGGGCATGAGCGGGGGGTGAGGGGCAACAGGAGGGAGACACGGGGCATGAGAGGGGGGTGGGGGCAACAGGAGAGACACGGGGCATGAGAGGGGGTGGGGCCAACAGCAGGGAGACACGGGGCATGAGCGGAGGGCGGTGGGAACACGAGGGAGACACGGGGCATGAGAGGGGGGTAGGTGGCAACAGGAGGGATACACGGGGCATGAGCGGGGGGTGGGGGCAACATCGGGGAGACACGAGGCATGAGCGGGGGGTGGGGGGAACATGAGGGAGACACGGGGCATGAGAGGGGGCGGGGGCTAACAGGAGAGAGACACGGCATGAGCGGGGGTCAACAGCAGGGAGACACGGGCATGAGCAGGGTGTGGGGGCAACAGCAGGAAGACACGGGGCATGACCGGGGGTGGGGGAACACGAGGGAGACACGTGGCATGAGAGGGGGTGGGGTAACAGGAGAGACACACAGGGCATGAGCAGGGGGTGGGGGGGCACCAGCAGGGAGACACGGTGCATGACCGGGGGATGGGGGCTAACAGGAGAGAGACACGAGGCATGAGCGGGGGGTGGAGGGGCAACAGCAGGGAGACACGAGGCATGACTGGGGGTGGGGGGGCAACAGGAGAGAGACACGGGGCATGAGCGGGTGGTGGGGGCAACCGCAGGGGGACACGGGGCATGAGGGGGGTGGGGGAACAGGAGAGAGACACGGGGCATGTGCGGGGGTGGGGGGCAACAGGAGAGAGACAGGGCATGAGAGGGGGTGGGGGGCAACAGCAGGGAGACACGGGGCATGAGAGGAGGGTGGGGGGAACATGAGGGAGACACGGGCTCATGAGGGGGTGGGGGATAACAGGAGAGAGACACGGCATGAGCGGGGGGTGGGGGGCAACAGAAGAGACACGGGGCATGACCAGGGGGTAGGGGGCAACAGAAGGGAGACACGGGGCATGAGAGGGCGTGGGGGGAAACAGCAGGGAGACACAGGGCATGAGTGGGGGGTGGGGGGAACACGAGGGAGACACGGGCCATGAGAGGGATGGGGGCTAACAGGAGAGAGACACGGGGCATGAGAGGGGGTTGGGAGTAACAGGAGAGAGACACGGGGCATGAGCGGGGGTTGGGAGTAACAGAAGAGAGACACGGGGCATGAGCGGGGGTTGGGAGTAACAGGAGAGAGACACGGGGCATGAGCGGGGGGTGGGGGCAACAGCAGGAAGACACGGGGCATGAGCGGGGGGAACACGAGGGAGACACGGGCCATGAGCGGGATGGGGGCTAACAGGAGAGAGACACGGGGCATGAGCAGGGGGGGGGGCAATAACAGGGAGACACGGGCCATGAGTGGGGGGTAACAGGGGAGAGACACGGGGCATGAGCGGGTGGCAACAGCAAGGAGATACGGGCATGACCGGGGGGTAGGGGGCAACAGAAGAGACACGGGGCATGAGAGGGGGGTGGGGGGCAACAGCAGGGAGACACAGGGCATGTGCGGAGGGTAGGGGAAACAGCAGGGAGACACAGGGCATGATCGGCGGGTGGGGAGCACCAGGATAGAGACACGGAGCATGAGAGGAGGTGGGAGGTAACAGGAGAGAGACACGGGGCTTGAGCGGGGGCTGGGGGGCAACAGCAGGGAGACACAGGGCATGAGTGGGGGCCAACAGGAGAAAGACATGGGGCATGAGCGGGGGGTGGGGGGGAACAGCAGGGAGTCACGGGTCATGACCGGGGGATGGGGGGGCAACAGGAGAGAGACACAGAGAATGAGCGGGGGGCAACAGGAGAGAGACACGGGGCATGAGCGGGCGGTGGGGGGCAACATCAGGGAGGCCTGGGGCATGAACGGGGGTCGGGGGGAACAGGAGAGAGACACAGGGCTTGAGCGGGGGGTGGGGGGCAACAGCAGGGAGACACGGGGCATGACTGACGGGTGGGAGGCAACAGGAGAGAAACACGGGCATGTAGGGGGTGGGGGTAACAGGAGAGAGACATGGGGCATGATCGGGGGGTGGGGGCAACAGGAGAGAGACACGGGGCATGAGTGGGGGTGAGGGGCAACAACAGGTAGACAGGGGGCATGACTGAGGAGTGGGGGCAACAGGAGAGACACAGGCCATGAGCGGAGGGTGGGGGCAACAGCAGGGAGACACGGGGCATGAGCGGTGGTGGGGATAACAGGAGAGGGCATGAGCGGGGGTGGGGGAGCAACAGCAGGGAGACATGGGGCATGACCGGGGGGAGGGGGGCAACAGGAGAGAGACACGGGGCATGAGAGGGGGGTGGGGGTAACAGGAGAGAGACACGGGGCATGAGCGTGGGTGGGGGGGAACAGGAGAGACACGGGGCATGAGCGGGGGGTGGGGGGGCAACAGCAGGGAGACACGGGGCATGGGTGGGGGGGGCAACAGGAGAGAGACACGGGGCATGAGCGGGTGGTGGGGGCAACCGCAGGCAGACACGGGGCCCGGGGGGTGGGGGTAAACAGGAGAGAGACACGGGGCATGAGCGGGGGTGGGGTCAACAGCAGAGAGACACGGGCATGACCGGGGGCGGGGGGAAAACAAGGGAGATACGGGGCATGAGCGGGGGGTGAGGGGCAACAGGAGAGAGACACAGGGCATGAGAGGGGGTGGGGCCAACAGCAGGGAGACACGGGGCATGAGCGGAGGGCGGTGGGAACACGAGGGAGACACGGGGCATGAGAGGGGGGTAGGTGGCAACAGGAGGGAGACACGGGGCATGAGCGGGGGGTGGGGGCAACATCGGGGAGACACAAGGCATGAGCGGGGGGTGGGGGGAACATGAGGGAGACACGGGGCATGAGAGGGGGCGGGGGTAACAGGAGAGAGACACGGCATGAGCGGGGGTGGGGGTCAACAGCAGGGAGACACGGGCATGAGAGGGGGGTGGGGACAACAGCAGGGAGACACGGGGCATGAACAAGGGGTGGGGAGCAACAACAGGGAGACACGGGGCATGAGGGGGTGGGGGGCAACAGCAGGGAGATACGGGGCATGAGAGGGGGGTGGGGGTAACAGGAGAGAGACACAGGGCATAAGCGGGGATGGGGGCAACAGGAGAGAGACACAGGGCATGAGCGGGGTGTGGGGGCAACAGCAGGAAGACACGGGGCATGAGTGGGGGGTGGGGGAACACGAGGGAGACACGGGGCATGAGAGGGGGTGGGGGTAACAGGAGAGACACACGGGGCATGAGCAGGGGCTGGGGGGGCACCAGCAGGGAGACACGGTGCATGACCGGGGGGTGGGGGTTAATAGGAGAGAGACACGGGGCATGAGCGGGGGTGGGGTCAACAGCAGAGAGACACGGGCATGACCGGGGGCGGGGGGAAAACAAGGGAGATACGGGGCATGAGCGGGGGGTGAGGGGCAACAGGAGAGAGACACAGGGCATGAGCGGGGGGTGGGGGCAACATCGGGGAGACACAAGGCATGAGCGGGGGGTGGGGGGAACATGAGGGAGACACGGGGCATGAGAGGGGGCGGGGGTAACAGGAGAGAGACACGGCATGAGCGGGGGTGGGGGTCAACAGCAGGGAGACACGGGCATGAGAGGGGGGTGGGGACAACAGCAGGGAGACACGGGGCATGAACAAGGGGTGGGGAGCAACAACAGGGAGACACGGGGCATGAGAGGGGGTGGGGGGCAACAGCAGGGAGATACGGGGCATGAGAGGGGGGTGGGGGTAACAGGAGAGAGACACAGGGCATAAGCGGGGATGGGGGCAACAGGAGAGAGACACAGGGCATGAGCGGGGGGTGGGGGGAACAGGAGAGAGACACGGGGCATGAGCAGGGTGTGGGGGCAACAGCAGGAAGACACGGGGCATGAGTGGGGGGTGGGGGAACACGAGGGAGACACGGGGCATGAGAGGGGGTGGGGGTAACAGGAGAGACACACGGGGCATGAGCAGGGGCTGGAGGGGCACCAGCAGGGAGACACGGTGCATGACCGGGGGGTGGGGGTTAATAGGAGAGAGATACGGGGCATGACCGGGGGGTGGGGGGCAACAGGAGAGACACGGGCATGAGAGGGGGTGGGGGCAACAGCAGGGAGACACGGGGCATGACCGGGGGGTGGGGGGCAACAGGAGAGAGACAGGGCATGAGAGGGGGTGGGGGGCAACAGCAGGGAGACAGGGCATGAGAGGAGGGTGGGGGGAACATGAGGGAGACACAGGGCATGAGAGGGGGTGGGAGTTAACAGGAGAGAGACACGGGGCATGAGAGGGGGTTGGGGGTAACAGGAAGAAGACACAGGGCATGAGCAGGGGGTGGGGGGCAACAGCAGGAAGACACGGGGCATGAGCGGGGGTGGGGGAACACGAGGGAGACACGGGGCATGAGAGGGGGTGAGGGTAACAGTAGAGACACACAGGACATGAGCAGGGGGTGGGGGGCAACAGCAGGGAGACAGGGGCTTGACCGGGGGGTGGGGGGCAACAACAGGGAGACATCGGCCATGAGCGGGGGGTGGGGGGCAACAGGGAGACATGGGGCATGAGCGGGTGGCAACAGCAGGGAGATACGGGCATGACCGTGGAGTGGGGGGGCAACAGGAGAGTGACACGGGGCATGAGAGGGGGGTGGGGGCAACAGCAGGGAGACACGGGGCATGAGGGGGGTGGGGGAAACAGGAGAGATACACGGGGCATGTGCGGGGGTGGGGGGCAACAGGAGAGAGACAGGGCATGAGAGGGGGTGGGGGCAACAGCAGGGAGACGGGGCATGAGCGGAGGGCGGTGGGAACACGAGGGAGACACGGGGCATGAGAGGGGGCGGGGGGTAACAGGAGAGAGACACAGCATGAGCGGGGGGTGGGGGTCAACAGCAGGGAGACACGAGGCATGAGCGGGGGTGGGGGGTAACAGGAGAGAGACAGGGCATGAGCGGGGGTGGGGGCAACAGGAGAGACACACAGGGATTGAGCGGGGGTTGGGGAACAGGAGAGAGACACGGAGCATGAGCGGGGGGTGGGGGGCAACAGCAGGGAGACAGGGGACATGAGGAGGTTAGGGGGTAACAGGAGAGAGACACAGGGCATGAGCGAGGATGGGGGCAACAGGAGAGACACGGGCATGAGAGGGGGGTGGGGGTAACAGGAGAGAGACACGGGGCATGACCGGGGGGGCTAACAGGAGAGAGACACAGGGCATGAGGGTGTAGTGGGGGCAAGAGGAGGGAGAGACGGGGCATGAGAGGGGGGTGGGGGTAACAGGAGAGAGACACAGGGCATGAGCGGGGGGGCTAACAGGAGAGAGACACGGGGCATGAGGGGTGAGTGGGGGGCAAGAGGAGGGAGAGACGGCGCATGAGAGGGGGGTGGGGGTAACAGTAGAGAGACAGGGCATGAGCGGGGGTGAGGGGGAACTGGGGAGACACGAGGCATGATCGAGAGGTGGGGGAACAGAAGAGACACGGGGCATGAGCGGGGGGTGGGGGGCAACAGCAGGGAGACACAGGGCATGAGCGGGGGTGGGGGTAACAAGAGAGAGGGCATGAGCGGGGATGGGGGAGCAACAGCAGGGAGACATGGGGCATGACCGGGGGTGGGGGGCAACAGGAGAGAGACACTGGGCATGAGAGGGGGTGGGGGTAACAGGAGAGAGACACGGGGCATGAGCGGGGGGCGGGGAGGCAACAGCAGGGAGACACGGGGCATGACTGGGGGTGGGGGCAACCGCAGGCAGACACGGGGCCCGGGGTTAACAGGAGAGAGACACGGGGCATGAGCGGGGGTGGGGTCAACAGCAGGGAGACACGGGGCATGAGAGGGGGGTGGGGGTAACAGGAGAGAGATACGGGGCATGACCGGGGGCGGGGGGAAAACAAGGGAGACACAGGGCATGAGCGGGGGGTGAGGGGCAACAGGAGGGAGACATGGGGCATGAGAAGGGGGTGGGGGGTAACAGGAGAGAGACACAGGGCATGACCTGGGGGTGGGGGCAACAGGAGAGAGACACGGGGCATGAGAGCTTGGTGGGGGTAACAGGAGAGAGACACGGGGCATGAGAGGGAGTGGGGGCAACAGCAGGGAGACACGGAGCGTGAGCGGAGGGGCGGTGGGAACACGAGGGAGACACGGGGCATGAGAGGGTTAGGTGGCAACAGTAGGGAGACACGGGGCATGAGCGGGGGTGGGGGATAACAGGAGAGAGATAGGGCATGAGCGGGGGTGGGGGCAACAGGAGAGACACAGGGATTGAGCGGGGGTTGGGGGAACAGCAGAGAGACACGGCATGAGCGGGGGTGGGGGTCAACAGCAGGGAGACACGGGCATGGGAGGGGGTGGGGACAACAGCAGGGAGACACGGGGCATGACCGAGGGGTGGGGAGCAACAACAGGGAGACACGGGGCATGAGAGGGGGGTGGGGGGCAACAGCAGGGAGATACGGGGCATGAGAGGGGGTGGGGGTAACAGGAGAGAGACAGGGCATGAGCGGGGGTGGGGGGCACAGGAGAGAGACAGGGCTTGAGCGGGGGGTGGGGGGAACAGGAGAGAGACACGGAGCATGAGCGGGGGTGGGGGGCAACAGCAGGGAGACACTGAGCATGACTGGAGGTGGGGGGTAACAGGAGAGAGACAGGGGACATGAGAGGGAGTTAGGGGGTAACAGGAGAGACACACAGGGCATGACCGCGGGGTGGGGGTTAACAGGAGAGAGATACGGGGCATGACCGGGGGGTGGGGGGCAACAGGAGAGACACGGGCATGAGAGGGGGGTGGGGGGCAACAGGAGAGAGACACGGGACATGAGAGGGGGTGGGGGCAACAGCAGGGAGACATGGGGTATGACCGGGGGGTGGGGGGCAACAGGAGAGAGACAGGGCATGAGCGGGGGTGGGGGGCAACAGCAGGGAGACACGGGGCATGAGCGGAGGGTGGGGGGAACATGAGGGAGACACGGGGGCATGAGGGGGTGGGGGATAACAGGAGACACAGGGCATGAGCGGGGGGTGGGGGCAACAGCAGAGAGGCAGAGAGACAGGGCATGAGCGGGGGGTAGGGGGCAACAGAAGAGACACGGAGCATGACCAGGGGGTAGAGGGCAACAGAAGGGAGACACGGGACATGAGAGGGCGGTGGGGGCAACAGCAGAGACACAGGGCATAATCGGGGGGTGGGAGGCAATAGGAGAGAGACACGGGGCATAAGAGGGGGTGGGGGCAACAGCAGGGAGACACGGGGCATGAGCGGGGTGTGGGGGCAACAGCGGGAAGACACGGGGCATGAGAAGGAGTGGGGTAACAGGAGAGACACACGGGGCATGAGCAGGGGGTGGGGGGGCACCAGCAGGGAGACACGGTGCATGACCGGGGGATGGGGGCTAACAGGAGAGAGACGTGGCATGAGCGGGAGGTGGGGGGGCAACAGCAGGGAGACACGAAGCTTGACCGGGGGGTGGGGGGCAACAACAGGGAGACACGGGCCATGAGCGGGGGGTAGGGGGCAACAGGAGAGACACACAGGGCATGAGCGGGGGTGGGGGGCAACATCGGGGAGACACGAGGCATGAGCGGGGGTGAGGGGAACAGGAGAGAGACACGGGGCATGAGCGGGGGGCAACAGCAGGGAGACACGGGGCATGACCGTGGGGTGGGGGCTAACAGGAGAGAGACACGGGGCGGGGGGGTAACAGGAGAGAGAAACGGGGCATGAGAGGGGGGTGGAGGCAACAGCAGGGAGACACGGGGCATGACCGGGGAGTGGGGGCAACAGGAGAGAGACACGGGGCATGAGTAGGGGGTGGGGGGAACATGAGGGAGACATGGGGCATGATCGGGGGGTGGGGGCAACAGGAGAGTGACAGGGCATTAGAGGGGGTGGGGGTAACAGGAGAGAGACATGGAGCACGAGTGGGGGTGAGGGGCAACAACAGGCAGACAGGGGCATGACTGAGGGGTGGGGGGCAACAGGAGAGACACAGGGCATGAGCGGAGGGTGGGGGCAACAGCAGGGAGACACAGGGCATGAGCGGGGGTGGGGGTAACAGGAGAGAGGGCATGAGCGGGGATGGGGGAGCAACAGCAGGGAGACATGGGGCATGACCGGGGGTGGGGGGCAACAGGAGAGAGACAAGGGGCATGAGAGGGGGTGGGGGTAACAGGAGAGAGACACGGGGCATGAGCGGGGGGCGGGGGGGCAACAGCAGGGAGACACGGGGCATGACTGGGGGTGGGGGCAACCGCAGGCAGACACGGGGCCCGGGGGTGGGGGTTAACAGGAGAGAGACACGGGGCATGAGCGGGGGTGGGGTCAACAGCAGGGAGACACGGGGCATGAGAGGGAGGTGGGGGTAACAGGAGAGAGATACGGGGCATGACCGGGGGCGGGGGGAAAACAAGGGAGACACAGGGCATGAGCGGGGGGTGAGGGGCAACAGGAGGGAGACACGGGGCATGAGAAGGGGGTGGGGGGTAACAGGAGAGAGACACGGGGCATGACCTGGGGGTGGGGGCAACAGGAGAGAGACACGGGGCATGAGAGCTTGGTGGGGGTAACAGGAGAGAGACACGGGGCATGAGAGGGAGTGGGGGCAACAGTAGGGAGACACGGGGCATGAGCGGGGGTGGGGGCAACATCGGGGAGACACGAGGCATGAGCGGGGGGTGGGGGAACATGAGGGAGACAAGGGGCATGAGAGGGGACGGGGGTAACAGGAGAGAGACACGGCATGAGCGGGGGTGGGGGTCAACAGCAGGGAGACACGGGCATGGGAGGGGGTGGGGACAACAGCAGGGAGACACGGGGCATGACCGAGGGGTGGGGAGCAACAACAGGGAGACACGGGGCATGAGAGGGGGGTGGGGGGCAACAGCAGGGAGATACGGGGCATGAGAGGGGGTGGGGGTAACAGGAGAGAGACAGGGCATGAGCGGGGGTGGGGGGCACAGGAGAGAGACAGGGCTTGAGCGGGGGGTGGGGGGAACAGGAGAGAGACACGGAGCATGAGCGGGGGTGGGGGGCAACAGCAGGGAGACACTGAGCATGACTGGAGGTGGGGGTAACAGGAGAGAGACAGGGGACATGAGAGGGAGTTAGGGGGTAACAGGAGAGACACACAGGGCATGACCGCGGGGTGGGGGTTAACAGGAGAGAGATACGGGGCATGACCGGGGGGTGGGGGGCAACAGGAGAGACACGGGCATGAGAGGGGGGTGGGGGGCAACAGGAGAGAGACACGGGACATGAGAGGGGGTGGG
The DNA here is from genome assembly GCF_040938575.1 of Ambystoma mexicanum. Lineage (NCBI taxonomy): Eukaryota > Metazoa > Chordata > Amphibia > Caudata > Ambystomatidae > Ambystoma > Ambystoma mexicanum. The sequence goes on from NC_090932.1 coordinate 454,819,086, forward strand.
GGCAACAGCAGGGAGACATGGGGTATGACCGGGGGGTGGGGGGCAACAGGAGAGAGACAGGGCATGAGCGGGGGTGGGGGGCAACAGCAGGGAGACACGGGGCATGAGCGGAGGGTGGGGGGAACATGAGGGAGACACGGGGGCATGAGGGGGTGGGGGATAACAGGAGACACAGGGCATGAGCGGGGGGTGGGGGCAACAGCAGAGAGGCAGAGAGACAGGGCATGAGCGGGGGGTGGGGGGCAACAGGAGGGAGACACGGGGGCATGAGGGGGTGGGGGATAACAGGAGACACAGGGCATGAGCGGGGGGTGGGGGCAACAGCAGAGAGGCAGAGAGACAGGGCATGAGCGGGGGGTGGGGGGCAACAGGAGGGAGACACGGGGCATGAGAGGGGGTGGGGGGCAACAGGAGAGAGACACGGGGCATGAGCAGGGGTGGGGGGGGAACAGGGGAGACACGAGGCATGATCGGGAGGTGGGGGGCAACCGCAGGCAGACACGGGGCATGATCGGGGGTGGGGGGCAACAGGAGAGAGACACGGGGCATGAGAGGGGGAGTGGGGGCTAACAGGGGAGAGACACGGGGCATGAGCGGGGGTGGGGTCAACAGCAGGGAGACACGGGGCATGAGAGGGGGTGGGGGTAACAGGAGAGAGACACGGGGCATGACCGGGGGCGGGGGGAAAACAAGGGAGACACAGGGCATGAGAGGGGGGTGGGGGGCAACAGGAGGGAGACACGGGGCATGAGAGGGGGTGGGGGGTAACAGGAGAGAGACACAGGGCATGAGAGCTTGGTGGGTGTAACAGGAGAGAGACACGGGGCATGAGAGGGAGTGGGGGCAACAGCAGGGAGACACGGGGCATGAGCGGGGGCGGGGTCAACAGCAGGGAGACACGGGGCATGACCGGGGGGTGGGGGGCAACAGGAGAGAGACACAGGGCATGAGGGGTGTGGGGTCAACAGGGAGACACGGGGCATGATCGGGGGATGGGGGGAACACGAGGGAGACACAGGGCATGAGAAGGGGTTGGGGGGTAACAGGAGAGAGACATGGGGCATGAGCGGGGGGCAACAGCAGGGACACACGGGGCATGACCGGGGGGTGGGGGGCAACAGCAGGGAGACACAGGGCATGAGAGGGTGGGGGCAACAGCAGGGAGACACGGGGCGTGAGCGGAGGGTGGTGGGAACACGAGGGAGACACGGGGCATGAGAGGGGGGGTAGGTGTCAACAGGAGGGAGACACGGGACATGAGCGGGGGGTGGGGGCAACATCGGGGAGACACGAGGCATGAGCGGGGGTGGGGGGAACATGAGGGAGACACGGGGCATGAGAGGGGGCGGGGGGTAACAGTAGAGAGACACGGCATGAGCGGGGGGTGGGGGTCAACAGCAGGGAGACACGGGCATGAGGGGGGGTGGGGACAACAGCAGGGAGACACGGGGCATGAACGCGGGGTGGGGAGCAACAACAGGGAGACACGGGGCATGAGAGTGGGGTGGGGGGCAACAGCAGGGAGATACGGGGCATGAGTGGGGGGTGGGGGAACAGGAGAGAGACACGGAGCATGACCAGGGGGTGGGGGGCAACAGGAGAGACACGGGACATGAGGGGGTGGGGCAACAGCAGGGAGACACGGGGCATGAGCGGGGGGTGGGGGGCAACAGAAGGGAGACACGGGGCATGAGGGGGGTGGGGGGCAAGAGGAGGGAGAGACGGGGCATGAGAGGGGGGTGGGGGTAACAGGAGAGAGACTCAGGGCATGAGCGGGGGTGAGGGGGAACTGGGGAGACACGAGGCATGATCGAGAGGTGGGGGAACAGAAGAGACACGGGGGCATGAGCGGGGGGTGGGGGGCAACAGCAGGGAGACACAGGGCATGACTGGGGGTGGGGGGTAACAGGAGAGACACGGGGCATGAGCGGGGGTGGGGGGGCAACAGCAGGGAGACACGGGGCATGACCGGGGGGTAGGGGGCAACAGGAGAGAGACACAGGGCATGAGCAGGGGTGAGGGGGAACTGGGGAGACACGAGGCATGATCGAGAGGTGGGGGAACAGAAGAGACACGGGGCATGAGCGGGGGGTGGGGGCAACAGCAGGGAGACACAGGGCATGACTGGGGGTGGGGGGTAACAGGAGAGACACAGGGCATGAGCGGGGGGCAACAGCAGGGAGACACGGGGCATGACCGGGGGTAGGGGGCAACAGGAGAGACACACTGGGCATGAGCGGGTGGTGGGGGGGCAACCGCAGGCAGACACGGGGCATGACCAGGGGGTGGGGGTTAACAGGAGAGAGACACAGGGCATGAGGAGGGTGGGGGGCAACAACAGGGAGACACGGGGCATGAGCGGGGGATGGGGGGAACACGAGGGAGACACAGGCCATGAGAAGGGGATGGGGGTAACAGGAGAGACACATGGGGCATGAGCGGGCGGTGGGGGGCAACAGCAGGGAGACACGGGGCATGACTGGGGGGTGGGAGCCAACAGCAGGGAGACACAGGGCATGAGCGGGGGGTAACAGGGGAGACACGGGGCACAAGTGGGGGTGAGGGGCAACAACAGGCAGACAGGGGGCATGACTGAGGGGTGGGGGCAACAGGAGAGACACAGGGCATGAGCGGAGAGTGGGGACAACAGCAGGGAGACACGGGGCATGAGCGGGGGTGGTGGGTAACAGGAGAGAGGGCATGAGCGGGGATGGGGGAGCAACAGCAGGGAGACACGGGGCATGAGAGGGGGTGGGGGTAACAGGAGAGAGACACAGGGCATGAGCGGGGGTGGGGGAAACTGGGAACACAAGGCATGATTGGGGGGTGGAGGGAACAGGAGAGACACGGGGCATGAGCGGGGGGTGGGGGGGCAACGGGAGAGAGACACGGGGCATGAGTGGGTGGTGGGGGCAACCGCAGGCAGACACGGGGCCCGGGGGTGGGGGTTAACAGGAGAGAGACAAGGGGCATGAGCGGGGGTGGGGTCAACAGCAGGGAGACACGGGGCATGAGAGGGGGTTGGGGGGTAACAGGAGAGAGACACGGGGCATGAGAGGGGGTTGGGGGGTAACAGGAGAGAGACACGGGGCATGACCGGGGGGAAAACAAGGGAGACACAGGGCATGAGCGGGGGGTGAGGGGCAACAGGAGGGAGACATGGGGCATGAGAAGGGGGTGGGGGGTAACAGGAGAGAGACACGGGGCATGACCTGGGGGTGGGGGCAACAGGAGAGAGACACGGGGCATGAGAGCTTGGTGGGGGTAACAGGAGAGAGACACGGGGCATGAGAGTGGGGCAACAGCAGGGAGACACGGGGCGTGAGCGGAGGGCGGTGGGAACACGAGGGAGACACAGGGCATGAGAGGGGGGTAGGTGGCAACAGTAGGGAGACACGGGGCATGAGCGGGGGTGGTGGGTAACAGGAGAGAGGGCATGAGCGGGGATGGGGGAGCAACAGCAGGGAGACACGGGGCATGAGAGGGGGTGGGGGTAACAGGAGAGAGACACGGGGCATGAGCGGGGGTGGGGGAAACGGGGGAGACAAGGCATGATTGGGGGGTGGAGGGAACAGGAGAGACACGGGGCATGAGCGGGGGGTGGGGGGGCAACGGGAGAGAGACACGGGGCATGAGTGGGTGGTGGGGGCAACCGCAGGCAGACACGGGGCCCGGGGGTGGGGGTTAACAGGAGAGAGACACGGGGCATGAGCGGGGTGGGGTCAACAGCAGGGAGACACGGGGCATGAGAGGGGGTTGGGGGGTAACAGGAGAGAGACACGGGGCATGACCGGGGGGAAAACAAGGGAGACACAGGGCATGAGCGGGGGGTGAGGGGCAACAGGAGGGAGACATGGGGCATGAGAAGGGGGTGGGGGGTAACAGGAGAGAGACACGGGGCATGACCTGGGGGTGGGGGTAACAGGAGAGAGACACGGGGCGTGAGCGGAGGGCGGTGGGAACACGAGGGAGACACAGGGCATGAGAGGGGGGTAGGTGGCAACAGTAGGGAGACACGGGGCATGAGCGGGGGTGGGGGCAACATCGGGGAGACACGAGGCATGAGCGGGGGTAACATGAGGGAGACAAGGGGCATGAGAGGGGGTGGGGGGTAACAGGAGAGAGACACGGCATGAGCGGGGGGTGGGGTCAACAGCAGGGAGACACGGGCATGGGAGGGGGGTGGGGACAACAGCAGGGAGACACGGGGCATGAACGAGGGGTGGGGAGCAACAGGAGAGAGACAGGGGACATGAGAGGGTTAGGGGGTAACAGGAGAGACACACGGGGCATGACCGCGGGGTGGGGTTAACAGGAGAGAGACACGGGGCATGACCGGGGGGTGGGGGGCAACAGCAGGGAGACACGGGGCATGAGCGGAGGGTGGGGGGAACATCAGGGAGACACGGGACATGAGAGGGCGGAGGGGGGAAACAGCAGGGAGACACAGGGCATAATCGGGGGGTGGGAGGCAATAGGAGAGAGATACGGGGCATGAGAGGGGGTGGGGGCAACAGCAGGGAGACACGGGGCATGAGCGGGGTGTGGGGGCTAACAGGAGAGAGACACGAGGCATGACCGTGGGGTGGGGGCTAACAGGAGAGAGACACGGGCATGAGAGGGGGTGGGGGGTAACAGGAGAGAGAAACGGGGCATGAGAGGGGGTGGGGGGTAACAGGAGAGAGAAACGGGGCATGAGCAGGGGGTGGGGGTCAACAGCAGGGAGACACGGGCATGAGCGGGGGTGGGGGTCAACAGCAGGGAGACACGGGCATGAGAGGGGGCGGGGACAACAGCAGGGAGACACGGGCATGAGAGGGGTGGGGACAACAGCAGGGAGACACGGGCATGAGAGGGGGTGGGACAATAGCAGTGAGACACGGGGCATGAGCGGGGGGTGGGGGGTAACAGGGGAGAGACACAGGGCAGGAGCGGGGGTGGGGGGCAACAGGGAGACACGGGGAATGAGAGGGGGGTGGGGGGCAACAGGAGAGAGACACGGAGCATGAGCGGGGGGTGGGGGGCAACAGCAGGGAGACACTGGGCATGACCGGGGGTGGGGGGTAACAGGAGAGAGACACGGGGCATGACTGGTGGGTGGGGGCAACAGGAGAGAGACACGGGGCATGAGAGGGGGTTATGGGGTAACAGGAGAGACACACGGGGCATGACCGGGGGGTGTGGGGTAACAAGAGAGATACACGGGGCATGACCGGGGGTGGGGGGCAACAGGAGAGAGACACGGGGCATTAGAGAGGGGGTGGGTCAACAGCAGGGAGAAACGGGGCATGACGGGGGGTGGGGCAACAGCAGGGAGATACGGGGCATGACCGGGGGTGGGGCAACAGCAGGGAGATACGGGGCATGACCGGGGGTGGGGGGCAACAGGAGAGAGACACGGGGCATGACCAGGGTTGGGGGGCAACAGGAGAGAGACACGGGGCATGAGAAGGGGGTGGGGGGCAACAGTAGGGAGACACGGGGCATGAGCGGAGGGTGGGGGAACACGAGGGAGACACGGGGCATGAGGAGGTGGGGGATAACAGGAGAGACACAGGGCATGAGCAGGGGTTGTGGGGCAACAGCAGAGAGATACAGGGTGTGACCGGTGGGCAGGGGGCAACAGAAGGGAGACACAGGCATGACCGGGGCGTAGGGGGCAACAGAAGGGAGACACGGGGCATGAGCAGGGGGTGGGGGGCAACAGCAGGGAGACACTGGGCATGAGCGGGGGCTGGGGGGCAACAGCAGGGAGACACGGGGCATGAGCGGGGGTTGGGGAACACGGGGCATGAGAGGGGGGTGGGGGGAACACGGGGCATGAGAGGGGGTGGGGGTAACAGGAGAGACACACGGGGCATGAGCGGGGGTTGGGGAACACGGGGCATGAGAGGGGGGTGGGGGGAACACGGGGCATGAGAGGGGGTGGGGGTAACAGGAGAGACACACGGGGCATGAGCAGGGGTGGGGGCAACAGCAGGGAGACACGGGGCGTGAGGAGGATGGGGGCAACAGGAGAGAGACACGGGGCATGAGAAGGGGTGGGAGGTAACAGGAGAGACGTGTGGCATGAGCGGGGTGTGCGGGGCAACAGCAGGGAGACACGGGGCATGAGCAGGGGGTGGGGGGAACACGCGGGAGACACGGGGCATGAGAAGGGGGTGGGGGTAACAGGAGAGAGACATGGGGCATGAGCGGGGCAACAGCAGGGAGACACGGGGCATGAGTATGGGGTGAGGGGCAACAACAGGTAGACACAGGGCATGACTGAGGGGTGGGAGGCAGCAGCAGGGAGACACGGGGCATGAGCGGGGGTGGGGGGCAACAGCAGGGAGACACGGGGCATGAACGAGGGGTGGGGAGCAACAGGAGAGAGACAGGGGACATGAGGGGGTTAGGGGGTAACAGGAGAGACACACGGGGCATGACCGCGGGGTGGGGGTTAACAGGAGAGAGATACGGGGCATGACCGGGGGGTGGGGGCAACAGGAGAGACACGGGCATGAGAGGGGGGTGGGGGTAACAGGAGAGAGACACGGGACATGAGAGGGGGTGGGGGGCAACAGCAGGGAGACACGGGGCATGAGCGGAGGGTGGGGGGAACATCAGGGAGACACGGGACATGAGAGGGCGGAGGGGGGAAACAGCAGGGAGACACAGGGCATAATCGGGGGGTGGGAGGCAATAGGAGAGAGATACGGGGCATGAGAGGGGGTGGGGGCAACAGCAGGGAGACACGGGGCATGAGCGGGGTGTGGGGGCAACAGCGGGAAGACACGGGGCATGAGCGGGGGTGGGGGGAACACGAGGGAGACACGAGGCATGAGAGGGGGTGGGGGGTAACAGGAGAGACACACGGGGCATGAGCAGGGGGTGGGGGGGCACCAGCAGGGAGACACGGTGCATGACCGGGGCATGGGGGTTAACAGGAGAGAGTCACGGGGCATGAGCGGGGGGAGGGGGGCAACAGCAGGGAGACACGGGGCTTGACCGGGGGGTGGGGGGCAGCAACAACGGAGACATGGGCCATGAGCGGGGGGGGTAGGGGGCAACAGGAGAGACACAGGGCATGAGCGGGGGGTGGGGCAACATCGGGGAGACACGAGGCATGAGCGGGGGGTGGGGGGAACACAAGGGAGACACGGGGCATGAGCGGGTGGTGGGGGCAACCGCAGGCAGACACGGGGCATGATCGGGGGGTGGGGGCAACATCGGGGAGACACGAGGCATGAGCGGGGGTGAGGGGAACAGGAGAGACACACGGGGCATGAGCGGGGGGCAACAGCAGGGAGACACGGGGCATGACTGTGGGGTGGGTGCTAACAGGAGAGAGATACGGGGCATGAGAGGGGGTTGGGGGGCAACAGCAGGGAGACACGGGGCATGAGCGGGGGGTGGGGGGAACACGAGGGAGACACGGGGCATGAGCGGGGGGTGGGGGCAACTGCAGGCAGACACGGGGCATGATCGGGGGTGGGGGGCAACGGGAGAGAGACAGGGCATGAGAGGGGGGTGGGGGGTAGGAGGAGAAAGACACTGGGCATGACCGGGGGCGGGGGGAAAACAAGGGAGACACGGGGCATGAGCGGGGGGTGAGGGGCAACAGGAGGGAGACACGGGAAATGAGAGGGGGTGGGGGGCAACAGGAGAGAGACACAGGGCATGAGCAGGGGGTGGGAGGCAACAGCAGGGAGACACGGGGCATGAGGGGGTGTGGGGGTTAACAGGGGAGAGACACAGGGCATGGGCGGGGGTGGGGGCAACAGCAGGGAGACACGGGGCATGACCAGGGAGTAGGGGGCAACAGGAGAGAGACAGGGCATGAGAGGGGGTGGGAGGGTAACAGGAGAGACACAGGGAATGAGCAGGGGGTGGGGACAACATGAGGGAGACACGGGGCATGACCAGGGGGTGGTGGGCAACAGGAGAGAGGCACGGAGCATGAGCGGGGGGCAACAGCAGGGAGACACGGGGCATGAGCGGAGGGTGGGGGGCTACAGCAGGGAGACATGGGGCATGACCGTGGGGGGGTAACAGGAGAGAGACACGGGGCATGAGCGGGGAGCAACAGGAGGGAGACACGGGGCATGAGAGGGGGTGGGGGTAACAGGAGAGAAACAGGGCATGAGCAGGGTGGGGGGAACAGGGGAGACACGGGGCATGAGCAGGGGCAACAGGAGAAAGACAGGGCATGAGCGGAAGGTGGGGGTAACAGGAGAGACAAGAGGCATAAGCAGGGAGTGGGGGAACAGGAGAGAGACACGGGGCATGAGCGGGGGATGGGGGCAACACCAGGGAGACACGGGGCATGAGCGGAGGGTGGGGGGCAACAGGAGAGAGACATGTGGCATGAGCGGGGGGCAACAGGAAAGACAGGGCATGAGCGGAGGGTGGGGGCAACAGCAGCGAGACACGGGGCATGAGAGGGGGTGGGGGTAACAGGAGAGAGAGACATGGGGCATGAGCGGGGGTGGGGGTAACGGGAGACAAGGCATGATTGGGAGGTGGGGGAACAGGAGAGACACGGGGCATGAGTGGGGGTGGGGGGCAACAGCAGGGAGACACGGGGCATGACTGGGGGTTGGGGGGGCAACAGGAGAGAGACACGGGGCATGAACGGGTGGTGGGGGCAACCGCAGGCAGACACGGGGCCCGGGGGTGGGGGTTAACAGGAGAGAGAGACGGGGCATGAGCGGGGGTGGGGTCAACAGCAGGGAGACACGGGGCATGAGCGGGGGGTAGGGGGCAACAGGAGGGAGACACGGGGCATGAACGGGGGTAGGGGCAACAGGAGGGAGACACATGGCATGAGCGGGGGTGAGGGTAACAGGAGAGAGACACGGGGCATGAGCGGGGGTGGGGGCAACATCGAGGAGAGACGAGGCATGAGCGGGGGTGGGGGGAACAGGAGAGAGACACGGGGCATGAGCGGGGGGCAACAGCAGGGGGACACGGGGCATGAGCGGGGGCAACAGCAGGGAGACACAGGGCGTGACCGGGGGGTGGGGGGCAACGGGAGAGAGACACGGGGCATGAGCGGGTGGTGGGGGGCAACAGCAGGGAGACATGGGGCACGACCGGGGGGGTAACAGGAGAGAGACATGGGGCATGAGCGGGGTGTGGGGGGCAAGAGGAGGGAGAGACGGGGCATGAGAGGGGGGTGGGGGTAACAGGAGAGAGACAGGGCATGAGCGGGGGTGGGGGAGGGAACTGGGGAGACACGAGGCATGATCGAGAGGTGGGGAACAGGAGAGGAGACACGGGGCATGAGCGGGCGGTGGGGGGCAACAGCAGGGAGACAGGGCATGACTGGGGGTGGGGGGGGGGTAACAGGAGAGAGACACGGGGCATGAGCGGGTGGTGGGGGGCAACAGCAGGGAGACAAGGGGCATGACCGGGGGGTGGGGGGGCAACAGGAGAGAGACACGGGGCATGAGCGGGTGGTGGGGGGGCAACCGCAGGCAGACACGGGGCATGACCGGGGGGTGGGGGGAACACGAGGGAGACACAAGGCATGACTGGGGGTGGGGGGTAACAGGAGAGAGACATGGGGCATGAGCGGGGGGCAACAGCAGGGAGACACGGGGCATGACCGGGGGGTGGGGGGCAACAGCAGGGAGACACAGGGCATGAGCGGGGGTAACAGGGGAGACACAAGGGGCATGAGCAGGGGGTGGGAGCAACTGCAGGGAGACGCGGGGCATGACCGGGGAGTGGGGGCAACAGGAGCGAGACACGGGGCATGAGCGGGGGGTGGGGAGAACAGGGGAGGCACAAGGCATGATTGGGAGGTGGGGTAACAGGAGAGACACGGGGCATGAGCGGGGGGTGGGGGGAACACGAGGGAGACATGGGGTATGATCGGGGGCGGGGGCAACAGAAGAGACACGGGGCATGAGAGGGGTGTGGGGGTAACAGGAGAGAGACATGGAGCATGAGTGGGGGGCAACAGGTAGATAGGGGGCATGACTGAGGGGTGGGGGGTAACAGGAGAGACACAGGGCATGAGCGGGGGTGGGGGATAACAGGAGAGAGGGCATGAGCGGGTGGTGGGGGAGCAACAGCAGGGAGACATGGGGCATGAGCGGGGGTGGGGGATAACAGGAGAGAGGGCATGAGCGGGTGGTGGGGGAGCAACAGCAGGGAGACATGGGGCATGACCATGGGGTGGGGGGCAAAAGGAGAGAGACACGGGGCATGAGAGGGGGGTAACATGGGAGACACATGGGGCATGAGCGGGGGGTGGGGGGCAACAGCAGGGAGACACGGGGCATGACCAGGGGGTGGGGGGCAACAACAGGTCGACAGGGGGCATGACTGAGGAGTGGGGGGCAACAGGAAAGACACAGGGAATGAGCGGAGGGTGGGGGCAACAGCAGGTAGACACGGGGCATGAGTGGGGGTGGGGGGTAACAGGAGAGAGACACGGGGCATGAGAGGGGGGTGGGGGTAACAGGAGAGACACGGGGCATGAGCGGGTGGTGGGGGCAACCGCAGGCAGACACGGGGCCCGGGGGGTGGGGGTTAACAGGAGAGAGACACGGGGCATGAGCGGGTGTGGGGTCAACAGCAGGGAGACACGGGGCATGAGAGGGGGTGGGGGTAACAGGAGAGAGACACGGGGCATGACCGGGGGCAGGGTGAAAACAATGGAGACACAGGGCATGAGCGGGGGGTGAGGGGCAACAGGAGGGAGACACGGGGCATGACCTGGGGGTGGGGGCAACAGGAGAGAGACACGGGGCATGAGAGGGGGGGTAGGTGGCAACAGGAGGGAGACACGGGGCATGAGAGGGGAGTGGGGGGCAACAGCAGGGAGACACAGGGCGTGAGCGGAGGGCGGTGGGAACACGAGGGAGACACGGGGCATGAGAGGGGGGTAGGTGGCAACAGGAGGGAGACACGGGGCATGAGCAGGGGTGGGGGCAACATCGGGGAGACACGAGGCATGAGCGGGGGGTGGGGGGAACATGAGGGAGACACGGGGCATGAGAGGGGCGGGGCGTAACAGGAGAGAGACACGGCATGAGCGGGGGTGGGGGTCAACAGCAGGGAGACACGGGCATGAGAGGGGGGTGGGAACAACAGCAGGGAGATACGGGGCATGAGAGGGGGGTGGGGGGTAACAGGAGAGAGACACAGGGCATGAGCGGGGTGGGGGGCAACAGGAGAGAGAGAGACAGGGCATGAGCGGGGGGTGGGGGGAACAGGAGAGAGACACGGAGCATGAGAGGGGGGTGGGGGGTAACAGGAGAGAGACACGGGGCATGACCTGGGGGTGGGGTGTAACAGGAGAGAGAGACGGGGCATGAGAGCTTGGTGGGGGTAACAGGAGAGAGACACGGGGCATGAGAGGGGGTGGGGGCAACAGCAGGGAGACACGGGACGTGAGCGGAGGGCGGTGGGAACACGAGGGAGACACGGGGCATGAGAGGGGGTAGGTGGCAACAGGAGGGAGACACAGGGCATGAGCGGGGGAAACATCGGGGAGACACGAGGCATGAGCGGGGGGTGGGGGGAACATGAGGGAGACACGGGGCATGAACGAGGGGTGGGGAGCAACAACAGGGAGACACGGGCCATGAGAGAGGGGTGGGGGGCAACAGCAGGGAGATACAGGGCATGAGAGGCGGTGGGGGGTAACAGGAGAGAGACAGGGCATGAGCGGGGGTGGGGGGCAACAGGAGAGAGACACAGGGCATGAGCGGGGGGTGGGGGGAACAGGAGAGAGACACGGAGCATGAGCAGGGGGTGGGGGCAACAGCAGGGAGACACTGAGCATGACTGGGGGTGGGGGGTAACAGGAGAGAGACAGGGGACATGAGAGGGGGTGGGGGCAATAGCAGGGAGACATGGGGCATGAGCGGGGGGTGGAGGGCAACAGGAGAGAGACACGGGGCATGACCGCGGGGTGGGGGTTAACAGGAGAGAGATACGGGGCATGAGAGGGGGTGGGGGCAATAGCAGGGAGACATGGGGCATGAGCGGGGGGTGGAGGGCAACAGGAGAGAGACACGGGGCATGACCAGGGGGTGGGGGGCAACAGGAGAGAGACACGGGGCATGAGCGGGGGATGGGGGCAACAGGAGAGACATGGGGCATGACCGGGGGGTAACAGGAGAGAGACACGGGGCATGAGCGGGGAGTGGGGGGCAAGAGGAGGGAGAGACGGGGCATGAGAGGGGGGTGGGGGTAACAAGAGAGAGACACAGGGCATGAGCGGGGGTGTGGGGGAACTGGGGAGACACAAGGCATGATCGAGAGGTGGGGAACAGGAGAGAGACACGGGGCATGATCGAGAGGTGGGGTAACAGGAGAGAGACAGGGCATGAGCGGGGGTGGGGGGCAACAGCAGGGAGACACGGGGCATGACCGGGGGGTGGGGGGCAACAGGAGAGAGACACGGGGCATGAGCGGGTGGTGGGGGGGCAACCGCAGGCAGACACGGGGCATGACCGGGGGGTGGGGGTTAACAGGAGAGAGACACGGGGCATGAGCGGGGGTGGGGTCAACAGCAGGGAGACAGGGCATGACCGGGGGGTGGGGGGCAACAGGAGAGAGAGACACAGGGCATGAGGGGGTGGGGTGCAACAACAGGGAGACACAGGGCATGAGCGGGGGATGGGGAGAACACGAGGGAGACACAGGGCATGAGAAGGGGGTGGGGGTAACAGGAGAGACATGGGGCATGAGCGGGGGGTGGGGGGCAACAGCAGGGAGACATGGGGCATGACCGGGGGGTGGGGGGCAACAGCAGGGAGACACAGGGCATGAGCGGGGGTAACAGGGGAGACACACGGGGCATGAGCGGGGGGTGGGGGCAACAGCAGGGAGACACGGGGCATGACCGGGGAGTGGGGGCAACAGGAGACACACACGGGGCATGAGCAGGGGGTGGGGGGAACACGAGGGAGACATGGGGCATCAGGAGAGAGACACGGGGCATGAGAGGGGGTGGGGGTAACAGGAGAGAGACATGGAGCTTGAGTGGGGGTGAGGGGCAACAACAGGTAGACTGGGGGCATGACTGAGGAGTGGGGGGCAACAGGAGAGACAGGGCATGAGCGGAGGGTGGGGCAACAGCAGGGAGACACGGGGCATGAGCGGGGGGTGGGGGAGCAACAGCAGGGAGACATGGGGCATGAGAGGGGGGTGGGGGTAACAGGAGAGAGACATGGGGCATGAGAGGGGCGGGGCGTAACAGGAGAGAGACACGGGGCATGATTGGGAGTTGGGGGAACAGGAGAGACACGGGGCATGAGCGGGGGGTTGGGGGTAACAGCAGGGAGACACGGGGCATGAGCGGGTGGTGGGGGCAACCGCAGGCAGACACAGGGCCCGGGGGTGGGGGTTAACAGGAGAGAGACACGGGGCATGAGCGGGTGGTGGGGGCAACCGCAGGCAGACACAGGGCCCGAGGGGTGGGGGTTAACAGGAGAGAGACACGGGGCATGAGCGGGGGTGGGGTCAACAGCAGGGAGACACGGGGCATGAGAGGGGGGTGGGGGGAAAACAAGGGAGACACGGCATGAGCGGGGGTGAGGGCAACAAGAGGGAGACACGGGGCATGAGAGGGGGGTAGGTGGCAACAGAAGGGAGACACGGGGCATGAGCGGGGGCAACATCGGGGAGACACGAGGCATGAGCGGGGGGTGGGGGGAACATGAGGGGGACACGGGGCATGAGAGGGGGCGGGGGTAACAGGAGAGACACGGCATGAGCGGGGGGTGGGGGTCAACAGCAGGGAGACACGGGCATTAGAGGGGGGTGGGGACAACAGCAGGGAGACACGGGGCATGAACGAGGGGTGGGGAGCAACAACAGGGAGACACGGGGCATGAGAGGGGGGTGGGGGGTAACAGGAGAGAGACACAGGGCATGAGCGGGGGGTGGGGGGAACAGGAGAGAGACACGGAGAATGAGCAGGGGGTGGGGGGCAACAGCAGGGAGACACAGGGCATGACCGGGGGTGGGGGGTAACAGTAGAGAGACAGGGGACATGAGAGGGGGTTAGGGGGTAACAGGAGACACACACGGGGCATGACCGCGGGGTGGGGGGCAACAGGAGAGACACGGGCATGAGAGGGGGGGTGGGGGTAACAGGAGAGAGACACGGGACATGAGTGGGGTGGGGGCAACAGCAGGGAGACACGGGGCATGAGCGGGGGGCAACAGCAGGGAGACACAGGGCATGACCGGGGGGGTGGGCGGCAACAGGAGAGACACACGGGGCATGAGCAGGGGGTGGGGGACAACAGCAGGGAGACATGGGGCATGACCGGGGGGGGGGGGTACAGGAGAGAGACACGGGGCATGAGCGGGGAGTGGGGGGCAAGAGGATGGAGAGACGGGGCATGAGAGGGGGGTGGGGTAACAGGAGAGAGAGACAGGGCATGAGCGGGGGTGGGGGGAACTGGGGAGACAAGGCATGATCGAGAGGTGGGGGAACAGGAGAGAGAGACAGGGCATGAGCGGGGGGTGGGGGGAAACAGCAGGGAGACAGGGCATGACTGGGGGTGGGGGGTAACAGGAGAGACATGGGGCATGACCGGGGGTGGGGGGCAACAGGAGAGACACACGAGGCATGAGCGGGTGGTGGGGGGGCAACCGCAGGCAGACACGGGGCATGACCGGGGGGTGGGGGATAACAGGAGAGAGGGCATGAGCGGGTGGTGGGGGAGCAACAGCAGGGAGACATGGGGCATGACCATGGGGTGGGGGGCAACAGGAGAGAGACATGGGGCATGAGCGGGGGTGGGGTCAACAGCGGGGAGACACGGGGCATGACCGGGGGGTGGGGGGCAACAGGAGGGAGACACGGGGCATGAGCAGGGGATGGGGGGAACACGAGGGAGACATGGGGCATGATCGGGGGTGGGGGCAACAGGAGAGAGACACGGGGCATGAGCAGGGGGTAACAGTGGAGACACACGGGGCATGAGCGGGGGGTGGGGGCAACAGCAGGGAGTCACGGGGCATGACCGGGGGGTGTCGGGGGCAACAGCAGAGAGACACGGGGCATGAGAGGGGGGTGGGGGTAACAAGAGAGAGACATGGAGCATGAGTGGGGGTGAGGGGCAACAACAGGTAGACAGGGGGCATGACTGAGGAGTGGGGGCAACAGGAGAGACACGGCATGAGCGGAGGGTGGGGGAGCAACAGCAGGGAGACATGAGGCATGACCGGGGGGTGGGGGGCAACAGGAGAGAGACACGGGGCATGAGCGTGGGTGGGGGGGAACAGGGGAGACAAGGCATGATTGGGAGGTGGGGGAACAGGCGAGACACGGGGCATGAGCGGGGGGTGGGGGGGCAACAGCAGGGAGACACGGGGCATGACTGGGGGTGGGGGGGCAACAGGAGGGAGACACGGGGCATGAGCGGGTGGTGGGGGCAACCGCAGGCAGACACGGGGCCCGGGGGGTGGGGGTTAACAGGAGGGAGACACGGGGCATGAGCGGGGGTGGGGTCAACAGCAGGGAGACAAGGGCCATGACCGGGGGCGGGGGGAAAACAAGGGAGAGACAGGGCATGAGCGGGGGGTGAGGGGCAACAGGAGGGAGACACGGGGCATGAGAGGGGGGTGGGGGCAACAGGAGAGACACGGGGCATGAGAGGGGGTGGGGCCAACAGCAGGGAGACACGGGGCATGAGCGGAGGGCGGTGGGAACACGAGGGAGACACGGGGCATGAGAGGGGGGTAGGTGGCAACAGGAGGGATACACGGGGCATGAGCGGGGGGTGGGGGCAACATCGGGGAGACACGAGGCATGAGCGGGGGGTGGGGGGAACATGAGGGAGACACGGGGCATGAGAGGGGGCGGGGGCTAACAGGAGAGAGACACGGCATGAGCGGGGGTCAACAGCAGGAGACACGGGCATGAGCAGGGTGTGGGGGCAACAGCAGGAAGACACGGGGCATGACCGGGGGTGGGGGAACACGAGGGAGACACGTGGCATGAGAGGGGGTGGGGTAACAGGAGAGACACACAGGCATGAGCAGGGGGTGGGGGGGCACCAGCAGGGAGACACGTGCATGACCGGGGGATGGGGGCTAACAGGAGAGAGACACGAGGCATGAGCGGGGGGTGGAGGGGCAACAGCCAGGGAGACACGAGGCATGACTGGGGGTGGGGGGGCAACAGGAGAGAGACACGGGGCATGAGCGGGTGGTGGGGGCAACCGCAGGGGGACACGGGGCATGAGGGGGGTGGGGGAACAGGAGAGAGACACGGGGCATGTGCGGGGGTGGGGGGCAACAGGAGAGAGACAGGGCATGAGAGGGGGTGGGGGGCAACAGCAGGGAGACACGGGGCATGAGAGGAGGGTGGGGGGAACATGAGGGAGACACGGGCTCATGAGGGGGTGGGGGATAACAGGAGAGAGACACGGCATGAGCGGGGGGTGGGGGGCAACAGAAGAGACACGGGGCATGACCAGGGGGTAGGGGGCAACAGAAGGGAGACACGGGGCATGAGAGGGCGTGGGGGGAAACAGCAGGGAGACACAGGGCATGAGTGGGGGGTGGGGGGAACACGAGGGAGACACGGGCCATGAGAGGGATGGGGGCTAACAGGAGAGAGACACGGGGCATGAGAGGGGGTTGGGAGTAACAGGAGAGAGACACGGGGCATGAGCGGGGGTTGGGAGTAACAGAAGAGAGACACGGGGCATGAGCGGGGGTTGGGAGTAACAGGAGAGAGACACGGGGCATGAGCGGGGGGTGGGGGCAACAGCAGGAAGACACGGGGCATGAGCGGGGGGAACACGAGGGAGACACGGGCCATGAGCGGGATGGGGGCTAACAGGAGAGAGACACGGGGCATGAGCAGGGGGGGGGGCAATAACAGGGAGACACGGGCCATGAGTGGGGGGTAACAGGGGAGAGACACGGGGCATGAGCGGGTGGCAACAGCAAGGAGATACGGGCATGACCGGGGGGTAGGGGGCAACAGAAGAGACACGGGGCATGAGAGGGGGGTGGGGGGCAACAGCAGGGAGACACAGGGCATGTGCGGAGGGTAGGGGAAACAGCAGGGAGACACAGGGCATGATCGGCGGGTGGGGAGCACCAGGATAGAGACACGGAGCATGAGAGGAGGTGGGAGGTAACAGGAGAGAGACACGGGGCTTGAGCGGGGGCTGGGGGGCAACAGCAGGGAGACACAGGGCATGAGTGGGGGCCAACAGGAGAAAGACATGGGGCATGAGCGGGGGGTGGGGGGGAACAGCAGGGAGTCACGGGTCATGACCGGGGGATGGGGGGGCAACAGGAGAGAGACACAGAGAATGAGCGGGGGGCAACAGGAGAGAGACACGGGGCATGAGCGGGCGGTGGGGGGCAACATCAGGGAGGCCTGGGGCATGAACGGGGGTCGGGGGGAACAGGAGAGAGACACAGGGCTTGAGCGGGGGGTGGGGGGCAACAGCAGGGAGACACGGGGCATGACTGACGGGTGGGAGGCAACAGGAGAGAAACACGGGCATGTAGGGGGTGGGGGTAACAGGAGAGAGACATGGGGCATGATCGGGGGGTGGGGGCAACAGGAGAGAGACACGGGGCATGAGTGGGGGTGAGGGGCAACAACAGGTAGACAGGGGGCATGACTGAGGAGTGGGGGCAACAGGAGAGACACAGGCCATGAGCGGAGGGTGGGGGCAACAGCAGGGAGACACGGGGCATGAGCGGTGGTGGGGATAACAGGAGAGGGCATGAGCGGGGGTGGGGGAGCAACAGCAGGGAGACATGGGGCATGACCGGGGGGAGGGGGGCAACAGGAGAGAGACACGGGGCATGAGAGGGGGGTGGGGGTAACAGGAGAGAGACACGGGGCATGAGCGTGGGTGGGGGGGAACAGGAGAGACACGGGGCATGAGCGGGGGGTGGGGGGGCAACAGCAGGGAGACACGGGGCATGGGTGGGGGGGGCAACAGGAGAGAGACACGGGGCATGAGCGGGTGGTGGGGGCAACCGCAGGCAGACACGGGGCCCGGGGGGTGGGGGTAAACAGGAGAGAGACACGGGGCATGAGCGGGGGTGGGGTCAACAGCAGAGAGACACGGGCATGACCGGGGGCGGGGGGAAAACAAGGGAGATACGGGGCATGAGCGGGGGGTGAGGGGCAACAGGAGAGAGACACAGGGCATGAGAGGGGGTGGGGCCAACAGCAGGGAGACACGGGGCATGAGCGGAGGGCGGTGGGAACACGAGGGAGACACGGGGCATGAGAGGGGGGTAGGTGGCAACAGGAGGGAGACACGGGGCATGAGCGGGGGGTGGGGGCAACATCGGGGAGACACAAGGCATGAGCGGGGGGTGGGGGGAACATGAGGGAGACACGGGGCATGAGAGGGGGCGGGGGTAACAGGAGAGAGACACGGCATGAGCGGGGGTGGGGGTCAACAGCAGGGAGACACGGGCATGAGAGGGGGGTGGGGACAACAGCAGGGAGACACGGGGCATGAACAAGGGGTGGGGAGCAACAACAGGGAGACACGGGGCATGAGGGGGTGGGGGGCAACAGCAGGGAGATACGGGGCATGAGAGGGGGGTGGGGGTAACAGGAGAGAGACACAGGGCATAAGCGGGGATGGGGGCAACAGGAGAGAGACACAGGGCATGAGCGGGGTGTGGGGGCAACAGCAGGAAGACACGGGGCATGAGTGGGGGGTGGGGGAACACGAGGGAGACACGGGGCATGAGAGGGGGTGGGGGTAACAGGAGAGACACACGGGGCATGAGCAGGGGCTGGGGGGGCACCAGCAGGGAGACACGGTGCATGACCGGGGGGTGGGGGTTAATAGGAGAGAGACACGGGGCATGAGCGGGGGTGGGGTCAACAGCAGAGAGACACGGGCATGACCGGGGGCGGGGGGAAAACAAGGGAGATACGGGGCATGAGCGGGGGGTGAGGGGCAACAGGAGAGAGACACAGGGCATGAGCGGGGGGTGGGGGCAACATCGGGGAGACACAAGGCATGAGCGGGGGGTGGGGGGAACATGAGGGAGACACGGGGCATGAGAGGGGGCGGGGGTAACAGGAGAGAGACACGGCATGAGCGGGGGTGGGGGTCAACAGCAGGGAGACACGGGCATGAGAGGGGGGTGGGGACAACAGCAGGGAGACACGGGGCATGAACAAGGGGTGGGGAGCAACAACAGGGAGACACGGGGCATGAGAGGGGGTGGGGGGCAACAGCAGGGAGATACGGGGCATGAGAGGGGGGTGGGGGTAACAGGAGAGAGACACAGGGCATAAGCGGGGATGGGGGCAACAGGAGAGAGACACAGGGCATGAGCGGGGGGTGGGGGGAACAGGAGAGAGACACGGGGCATGAGCAGGGTGTGGGGGCAACAGCAGGAAGACACGGGGCATGAGTGGGGGGTGGGGGAACACGAGGGAGACACGGGGCATGAGAGGGGGTGGGGGTAACAGGAGAGACACACGGGGCATGAGCAGGGGCTGGAGGGGCACCAGCAGGGAGACACGGTGCATGACCGGGGGGTGGGGGTTAATAGGAGAGAGATACGGGGCATGACCGGGGGGTGGGGGGCAACAGGAGAGACACGGGCATGAGAGGGGGTGGGGGCAACAGCAGGGAGACACGGGGCATGACCGGGGGGTGGGGGGCAACAGGAGAGAGACAGGGCATGAGAGGGGGTGGGGGGCAACAGCAGGGAGACAGGGCATGAGAGGAGGGTGGGGGGAACATGAGGGAGACACAGGGCATGAGAGGGGGTGGGAGTTAACAGGAGAGAGACACGGGGCATGAGAGGGGGTTGGGGGTAACAGGAAGAAGACACAGGGCATGAGCAGGGGGTGGGGGGCAACAGCAGGAAGACACGGGGCATGAGCGGGGGTGGGGGGAACACGAGGGAGACACGGGGCATGAGAGGGGGTGAGGGTAACAGTAGAGACACACAGGACATGAGCAGGGGGTGGGGGGCAACAGCAGGGAGACAGGGGCTTGACCGGGGGGTGGGGGGCAACAACAGGGAGACATCGGCCATGAGCGGGGGGTGGGGGGCAACAGGGAGACATGGGGCATGAGCGGGTGGCAACAGCAGGGAGATACGGGCATGACCGTGGAGTGGGGGGGCAACAGGAGAGTGACACGGGGCATGAGAGGGGGGTGGGGGCAACAGCAGGGAGACACGGGGCATGAGGGGGGTGGGGGAAACAGGAGAGATACACGGGGCATGTGCGGGGGTGGGGGGCAACAGGAGAGAGACAGGGCATGAGAGGGGGTGGGGGCAACAGCAGGGAGACGGGGCATGAGCGGAGGGCGGTGGGAACACGAGGGAGACACGGGGCATGAGAGGGGGCGGGGGGTAACAGGAGAGAGACACAGCATGAGCGGGGGGTGGGGGTCAACAGCAGGGAGACACGAGGCATGAGCGGGGGTGGGGGGTAACAGGAGAGAGACAGGGCATGAGCGGGGGTGGGGGCAACAGGAGAGACACACAGGGATTGAGCGGGGGTTGGGGAACAGGAGAGAGACACGGAGCATGAGCGGGGGGTGGGGGGCAACAGCAGGGAGACAGGGGACATGAGGAGGTTAGGGGGTAACAGGAGAGAGACACAGGGCATGAGCGAGGATGGGGGCAACAGGAGAGACACGGGCATGAGAGGGGGGTGGGGGTAACAGGAGAGAGACACGGGGCATGACCGGGGGGGCTAACAGGAGAGAGACACAGGGCATGAGGGTGTAGTGGGGGCAAGAGGAGGGAGAGACGGGGCATGAGAGGGGGGTGGGGGTAACAGGAGAGAGACACAGGGCATGAGCGGGGGGGCTAACAGGAGAGAGACACGGGGCATGAGGGGTGAGTGGGGGGCAAGAGGAGGGAGAGACGGCGCATGAGAGGGGGGTGGGGGTAACAGTAGAGAGACAGGGCATGAGCGGGGGTGAGGGGGAACTGGGGAGACACGAGGCATGATCGAGAGGTGGGGGAACAGAAGAGACACGGGGCATGAGCGGGGGGTGGGGGGCAACAGCAGGGAGACACAGGGCATGAGCGGGGGTGGGGGTAACAGGAGAGAGGGCATGAGCGGGGATGGGGGAGCAACAGCAGGGAGACATGGGGCATGACCGGGGGTGGGGGGCAACAGGAGAGAGACACTGGGCATGAGAGGGGGTGGGGGTAACAGGAGAGAGACACGGGGCATGAGCGGGGGGCGGGGAGGCAACAGCAGGGAGACACGGGGCATGACTGGGGGTGGGGGCAACCGCAGGCAGACACGGGGCCCGGGGTTAACAGGAGAGAGACACGGGGCATGAGCGGGGGTGGGGTCAACAGCAGGGAGACACGGGGCATGAGAGGGGGGTGGGGGTAACAGGAGAGAGATACGGGGCATGACCGGGGGCGGGGGGAAAACAAGGGAGACACAGGGCATGAGCGGGGGGTGAGGGGCAACAGGAGGGAGACATGGGGCATGAGAAGGGGGTGGGGGGTAACAGGAGAGAGACACAGGGCATGACCTGGGGGTGGGGGCAACAGGAGAGAGACACGGGGCATGAGAGCTTGGTGGGGGTAACAGGAGAGAGACACGGGGCATGAGAGGGAGTGGGGGCAACAGCAGGGAGACACGGAGCGTGAGCGGAGGGGCGGTGGGAACACGAGGGAGACACGGGGCATGAGAGGGTTAGGTGGCAACAGTAGGGAGACACGGGGCATGAGCGGGGGTGGGGGATAACAGGAGAGAGATAGGGCATGAGCGGGGGTGGGGGCAACAGGAGAGACACAGGGATTGAGCGGGGGTTGGGGGAACAGCAGAGAGACACGGCATGAGCGGGGGTGGGGGTCAACAGCAGGGAGACACGGGCATGGGAGGGGGTGGGGACAACAGCAGGGAGACACGGGGCATGACCGAGGGGTGGGGAGCAACAACAGGGAGACACGGGGCATGAGAGGGGGGTGGGGGGCAACAGCAGGGAGATACGGGGCATGAGAGGGGGTGGGGGTAACAGGAGAGAGACAGGGCATGAGCGGGGGTGGGGGGCACAGGAGAGAGACAGGGCTTGAGCGGGGGGTGGGGGGAACAGGAGAGAGACACGGAGCATGAGCGGGGGTGGGGGGCAACAGCAGGGAGACACTGAGCATGACTGGAGGTGGGGGGTAACAGGAGAGAGACAGGGGACATGAGAGGGAGTTAGGGGGTAACAGGAGAGACACACAGGGCATGACCGCGGGGTGGGGGTTAACAGGAGAGAGATACGGGGCATGACCGGGGGGTGGGGGGCAACAGGAGAGACACGGGCATGAGAGGGGGGTGGGGGGCAACAGGAGAGAGACACGGGACATGAGAGGGGGTGGGGGCAACAGCAGGGAGACATGGGGTATGACCGGGGGGTGGGGGGCAACAGGAGAGAGACAGGGCATGAGCGGGGGTGGGGGGCAACAGCAGGGAGACACGGGGCATGAGCGGAGGGTGGGGGGAACATGAGGGAGACACGGGGGCATGAGGGGGTGGGGGATAACAGGAGACACAGGGCATGAGCGGGGGGTGGGGGCAACAGCAGAGAGGCAGAGAGACAGGGCATGAGCGGGGGGTAGGGGGCAACAGAAGAGACACGGAGCATGACCAGGGGGTAGAGGGCAACAGAAGGGAGACACGGGACATGAGAGGGCGGTGGGGGCAACAGCAGAGACACAGGGCATAATCGGGGGGTGGGAGGCAATAGGAGAGAGACACGGGGCATAAGAGGGGGTGGGGGCAACAGCAGGGAGACACGGGGCATGAGCGGGGTGTGGGGGCAACAGCGGGAAGACACGGGGCATGAGAAGGAGTGGGGTAACAGGAGAGACACACGGGGCATGAGCAGGGGGTGGGGGGGCACCAGCAGGGAGACACGGTGCATGACCGGGGGATGGGGGCTAACAGGAGAGAGACGTGGCATGAGCGGGAGGTGGGGGGGCAACAGCAGGGAGACACGAAGCTTGACCGGGGGGTGGGGGGCAACAACAGGGAGACACGGGCCATGAGCGGGGGGTAGGGGGCAACAGGAGAGACACACAGGGCATGAGCGGGGGTGGGGGGCAACATCGGGGAGACACGAGGCATGAGCGGGGGTGAGGGGAACAGGAGAGAGACACGGGGCATGAGCGGGGGGCAACAGCAGGGAGACACGGGGCATGACCGTGGGGTGGGGGCTAACAGGAGAGAGACACGGGGCGGGGGGGTAACAGGAGAGAGAAACGGGGCATGAGAGGGGGGTGGAGGCAACAGCAGGGAGACACGGGGCATGACCGGGGAGTGGGGGCAACAGGAGAGAGACACGGGGCATGAGTAGGGGGTGGGGGGAACATGAGGGAGACATGGGGCATGATCGGGGGGTGGGGGCAACAGGAGAGTGACAGGGCATTAGAGGGGGTGGGGGTAACAGGAGAGAGACATGGAGCACGAGTGGGGGTGAGGGGCAACAACAGGCAGACAGGGGCATGACTGAGGGGTGGGGGGCAACAGGAGAGACACAGGGCATGAGCGGAGGGTGGGGGCAACAGCAGGGAGACACAGGGCATGAGCGGGGGTGGGGGTAACAGGAGAGAGGGCATGAGCGGGGATGGGGGAGCAACAGCAGGGAGACATGGGGCATGACCGGGGGTGGGGGGCAACAGGAGAGAGACAAGGGGCATGAGAGGGGGTGGGGGTAACAGGAGAGAGACACGGGGCATGAGCGGGGGGGCAACAGCAGGGAGACACGGGGCATGACTGGGGGTGGGGGCAACCGCAGGCAGACACGGGGCCCGGGGGTGGGGGTTAACAGGAGAGAGACACGGGGCATGAGCGGGGGTGGGGTCAACAGCAGGGAGACACGGGGCATGAGAGGGAGGTGGGGGTAACAGGAGAGAGATACGGGGCATGACCGGGGGCGGGGGGAAAACAAGGGAGACACAGGGCATGAGCGGGGGGTGAGGGGCAACAGGAGGGAGACACGGGGCATGAGAAGGGGGTGGGGGGTAACAGGAGAGAGACACGGGGCATGACCTGGGGGTGGGGGCAACAGGAGAGAGACACGGGGCATGAGAGCTTGGTGGGGGTAACAGGAGAGAGACACGGGGCATGAGAGGGAGTGGGGGCAACAGTAGGGAGACACGGGGCATGAGCGGGGGTGGGGGCAACATCGGGGAGACACGAGGCATGAGCGGGGGGTGGGGGAACATGAGGGAGACAAGGGGCATGAGAGGGGACGGGGGTAACAGGAGAGAGACACGGCATGAGCGGGGGTGGGGGTCAACAGCAGGGAGACACGGGCATGGGAGGGGGTGGGGACAACAGCAGGGAGACACGGGGCATGACCGAGGGGTGGGGAGCAACAACAGGGAGACACGGGGCATGAGAGGGGGGTGGGGGGCAACAGCAGGGAGATACGGGGCATGAGAGGGGGTGGGGGTAACAGGAGAGAGACAGGGCATGAGCGGGGTGGGGGCACAGGAGACACACACAGGGCATGACCGCGGGGTGGGGGTTAACAGGAGAGAGATACGGGGCATGACCGGGGGGTGGGGGGCAACAGGAGAGACACGGGCATGAGAGGGGGGTGGGAGGCAACAGGAGAGAGACACGGGACATGAGAGGGGGTGGGGGCAACAGCAGGGAGACATGGGGCATGACCGGGGGGTGGGGGGCAACAGGAGAGAGACAGGGCATGAGCGGGGGTGGGGGGCAACAGCAGGGAGACACGGGGCATGAGCGGAGGGTGGGGGGGAACATGAGGGAGACACGGGGGCATGAGGGGGTGGGGGATAACAGGAGACACAGGGCATGAGCGGGGGGTGGGGGCAACAGCAGAGAGACAGGGCATGAGCGGGGGGTAGGGGGCAACAGAAGAGACACGGAGCATGACCAGGGGGTAGGGGGCAACAGAAGGGAGACACGGGACATGAGAGGGCGGTGGGGGCAACAGCAGAGACACATGGCATAATCGGGGGGTGGGAGGCAATAGGAGAGAGACACGGGGCATGAGAGGGGGTGGGGGCCGCAGCAGGGAGACACGGGGCATGAGCGGGGTGTGGGGGCAACAGCGGGAAGACACGGGGCATGAGAAGGGGTGGGGTAACAGGAGAGACACACGGGGCATGAGCAGGGGGTGGGGGGGCACCAGCAGGGACACACGGTGCATGACCGGGATGGGGGCTAACAGGAGAGAGACACGTGGCATGAGCGGGGGGTGGGGGGGCAACAGCAGGGAGACACGAAGCTTGACCGGGGGGTGGGGGGCAACAACAGGGAGACACGGGCCATGAGCGGGGGGTAGGGGGCAACAGGAGAGAGACACAGGGCATGAGCTGGAGGTGGGGGGCAACATCGGGGAGACACGAGGCATGAGCGGGGGTGAGGGGAACAGGAGAGAGACACGGGGCATGAGCGGGGAGTGGGGGGCAACAGGAGGGAGACACGGGGCATGAGCGGGGGATGGGGCAACATCAGGGAGACACGGGGCATGAGCAGGGGTGGGGGGGAACAGGGGAGACACGGGGCATGAGCGGGGCAACAGGAGAAAGACAGGGCATGAGCGGAATGTGGGGGTAACAGGAGAGACAAGAGGCATGAGCGGGGGTGAGGGGAACAGGAGAGAGACACGGGGCATGAGCAGGGGGTGGGGGGCAACAGCAGGGAGACATGGGGCATGAGCGGGGGCTGGGGGGCAAGAGGAGAGAGACACGGGGCATGAGCGGGTGGTGGGGGCAACCGCAGGCAGACACGGGGCATGACCGGGGGGTGGGGGTTAACAGGAGAGAGACACGGGGCATGAGCGGGAGTGGGGGGCAACAGGCGAGAGACACAGGGCATGAGAGGGGGTGGCATAACAGTAGAGAGACACGGGGCATGCGCGGGGGGTAGGGGGCAACAGGAGGGAGACACGTAGCATGAGAGGGGGTGAGGGGCAACAGCAGGGAGACATGGGGCATGACCGGGGGGGTAACAGGAGAGAGAGACGGGGCATGAGAGGGGGGTGGGGGTAACAGGAGAGAGCCATGGGGCATGAGCGGGCGGTGGGGGGCAACAGCAGGGAGACACAGGGCATGACTGGGGGTGGGGGGCAACAGCAGGGAGACATGGGGCATGACCGGGGGGTAACAGGAGAGAGAGACGGGGCATGAGAGGGGGGTGGGGGTAACAGGAGAGAGCCATGGGGCATGAGCGGGCGGTGGGGGGCAACAGCAGGGAGACACAGGGCATGACTGGGGGTGGGGGGCAACAGGAGAGAGACACGGGGCATGAGCGGTTGGTGGGGGGACAACCGCAGGCAGACACGGGGCATGACCGGGGGGTGGGGGGAACACAAGGGAGAGACAGGGCAAGACTGGGGGGTAGGGGGAACAGGAGAGAGACATGGGGCATGAGCAGGGGGTGGGGGGCAACCGCAGGGAGACACGGGGCATGACCAGGGGGTGGGGGGCAACAGCAGGGAGACACAGGGCATGAGCGGGGGTAACAGGGGAGACACAAGGGGCATGAGCGGGGGGTGGGGGCAACTGCAGGGAGACACGGGCATGACCAGGGAGTGGGGGCAACAGGAGAGAGACACGGGGCATGAGAGGGGGTAGGGGTAACAGGCGAGAGACATGGAGCATGAGTGGGGGGTGAGGGGCAACAACAGGTAGACAGGGGGCATGAATGAGGGGTGGGGGGCAACAGGAGAGACACAGGGCATGAGCGGAGTGTGGGGGCAACAGCAGGGAGACACGGGGCATGAGCGGGGGTGGGGGGTAACAGGAGAGAGGGCATGAGCGGGGGGTGGGGGAGCAACAGCAGGGAGACATGGGGCATGACCGGGGGGTGGGGGGCAACAGGAGAGAGACACGGGGCATGAGAGGGGGGTGGGGGTAACAGGAGAGAGACACGGGGCATGAGCGGGGGTGGGGGGAACAGGGGAGACACAAGGCATGATTGGGAGGTGGGGTAACAGGAGAGACACGGGGCATGAGCGGGGGGTGGGGGGGAACACGAGGGAGACATGGGGCATGACCGGGGGTGGGGGGCAACAGGAGAGAGACACAGGGCATGAGAGGGGGGTGGGGGGCAACAGCAGGGAGACACAGGGCATGAGCGGGGGGTAACAGGGGAGACACACGGGGCATGAGCGGGGGGTGTGGGCAACAGCAGGGAGACACGGGGCATGACCGGGGGGTGGGGGGCAACAGCAGGGAGACAGGGCATGAGCGGGGGGTAACAGGGGAGACACATGGGGCATGAGCAGGGGTGGGGGTAACAGGAGAGAGGGCATGAGAAGGGGGTGGGGGGGGTAACAGGAGAGAGACATGGGGCATGAGCAGGGGGTGGGGGCAACAGCAGAGAGACACGGGGCATGACCAGGGGGTGGGGGGCAACAGCAGGGAGACACGGGGCATGAGCGGGGGGTAACAGGGGAGACACACGGGGCATGAGCGGGGGGTGGGGGCAACAGCAGGGAGACACGGGGCATGACCGGGGAGTGGGGGCAACAGCAGGGAGACACGGGGCATGACCGGGGGGTGGGGGGAACACGAGGGAGACATGGGGCATGATCGGGGGGTGGGGGCAACAGGAGAGAGACACGGGCATGAGCGGGTGGTGGGGGCAACCGCAGGCAGACACGGGGCATGAGCGGGGGTGGGGGGCAACAGGCGAGAGACACAGGGCATGAGAGGGCGTGGGGGTAACAGGAGAGAGACATGGGGCATGAGCGGGGGATAGGGGGCAACAGGAGGGAGACATGTGGCATGAGAGGGGGTGAGGGTAACATAAGAGAGACATGGGGCATGAGCGGGGGGCAACATCGAGGAGAGACGAGGCATGAGCAGGGGGTGGGGGAACAGGAGAGACACGGGGCATGAGCGGGGGGTGGGGGGGCAACAGCAGGGAGACACGGGGCATGACTGGGGGTGGGGGGCAACAGGAGAGAGACACGGGGCATGAGCGGGTGGTGGGGGCAACCGCAGGCAGACACGGGGCATGAGAGGAGGGTGGGGGTAACATGAGAGAGACACGGGGCATGAGAAGGGGTGGGGGGTAACAGGAGAGAGACATGGGGCATGACCGGGGGTGGGGGGAAAACAAGGGAGACGGGGCATGAGCGGAGGGTGAGGAGCAACAGGAGGGAGACACGGGGCATGAGAGCTTGGTGGGGGTAACAGGAGAGAGACACGGGGCATGAGAGGGGGTGGGGGCAACAGCAGGGAGACACGGGGCGTGAGCGGAGGGCGGTGGGAACACGAGGGTGACACTGGGCATGAGGGGGGGTAGGTGGCAACAGGAAGGAGACACGGGGCATGAGCGGGGGTGGGGGGAACATGAGGGAGACACGGGGCATGAGAGGGGGCGGGGGTAACAGGAGAGAGACACGGCATGAGCGGGGGTTGGGGGGTCAACAGCAGGGAGACACGGGCATGGGAGGGGGGTGGGGACAACAGCAGGGAGACACGGGGCATGAACGAGGGGTGGGGAGCAACAGGGAGACACGGGGCATGAGAGGGGTGTGGGGGGCAACAGCAGGGAGATACGGGGCATGAGAGGGGGGTGAGGGTAACAGGAGAGAGACACAGGGCATGAGCGGGGGTGGGGGGCAACAGGAGAGAGACATGTGGCATGAGCGGGGGTGGGGGGCAACAGGAGAGACACGGGCATGAGCGGGTGGTGGGGGCAACCGCAGGCAGACACAGGGCATGACCGGGGGGTGAGGGTTAACAGGCGAGAGACACGGGGCATGAGCGGGGGTGGGGGGCAACAGGCGAGAGACACAGGGCATGAGAGGGCGTGGGGGTAACAGGAGAGAGACACGGGGCATGAGCGGGGGGTAGGGGCAACAGGTGGGAGACACGTGGCATGAGAGGGGGTGAGGGTAACAGGAGAGAGGCACGGGGCATGAGCAGGGGGCAACATCGAGGAGAGACGAGGCATGAGCGGGGGGTAGGGGGAACAGGAGAGACACGGGGCATGAGCGGGGGGCAACAGCAGGGAGACACGGGGCATGACCGTGGGGTGGGGGCTAACAGGAGAGAGACACGGGGCATGAGCGGGGGTGGGGGGCAACAGCAGGGAGACACAGGGCATGACCGGGGGGTGGGGGGCAACAGGAGAGAGACACGGGGCATGAGCGGGGGGTGGGGGGCAACAGCATGACCGGGGGGGTAACAGGAGAGAGACACGGGACATGAGCAGGGAGTGGGGGGCAAGAGGAGGGAGAGACGGGGCATGAGAGGGGGGTGGGGGTAACAGGAGAGAGACACAGGGCATTAGCAGGGGCGGGGGGGAACTGGGGAGACACGAGGCATGATCGAGAGGTGGGGGAACAGGAGAGAGACACGGGGCATGAGCGGGGGTGGGGGGCAACCGCAGGGAGACACGGGGCATGACCGGGGAGTGGGGGGCAACAGGAGAGACACACGGGGCATGAGCGGGTGGTGGGGGGCAACCGCAGGCAGACACGGGGCATGACCGGGGGGTGGGGGGGAACACGAGGGAGACACAGGGCATGACTGGGGGTGGGGGGTAACAGGAGAGAGAGATGGGGCATGAACGGGGGTGGGGGGCAACAGCAGGGAGACACGGGGCATGACCGGGGGGTGGGGGGCAACAGCAGGGAGACACAGGGCATGAGCGGGGCTAACAGGGGAGACACACGGGACATGAGCGGGGGGTGGGGGCAACAGCAGGGAGACACGGGGCATGACCGGGGAGTTGGGGCAACAGGAGAGAGACACGGGGCATGAGATGGGGTGGGGGTAACAGGAGAGAGACATGGAGCATGAGTGGGAGGTGAGGGGCAACAAACAGGAGAGACACAGGGCATGAGCGGAGGGTGGGGGGTAATATGAGAGAGGGCATGAGCAGGGGGTGGGGGAGCAACAGCAGGGAGACATGTGGCATGACCGGGGGGTGGGGGGCAACAGGAGAGAGACACGGGGCATGAGCGGGGGTAGGGGGGAACAGGGGAGACACAAGGCATGATTGGGAGGTGGGGTAACAGGAGAGACACGGGGCATGAGCGGGGGGTGGGGGGAACACGAGGGAGACATGGGGCATAATCGGGGGGTGGCGGCAACAGGAGAGAGACACGGGGCATGAGAGGGCGGTGGGGGTGAGAGAGACATGGAGCATGAGTGGGGGTGAGGGGCAACAACAGGTAGACAGGGGGCATGACTGAGGGGTGGGGGGCAACAGGAGAGACAGGGCATGAGCGGAGGGTGGGGGCAACAGCAGGGAGACATGGGGCATGACCGGGGGTGGGGGGCAACAGGAAAGAGACACGGGGCATGACCGGGTGGTGGGGGGCAACAGCAGGGAGACACAGGGCATGAGCGGGGGGTGGGGGAGCAACAGCAGGGAGACATGGGGCATGACCGGGGGTGGGGGGCAACAGGAAAGAGACACGGGGCATGACCGGGTGGTGGGGGGCAACAGCAGGGAGACACAGGGCATGAGCGGGGGGTAACAGGGGAGACACACGGGGCATGAGCAGGGGATGGGGAGAATACGAGGGAGACAGGGCATGAGAAGGGGGTGGGGGGTAACAGCAGGGAGACACGGGGCATGAGCGGGGAGTGGGGGGCAACAGCAGGGAGACACGGGGCATGACCGGGGAGTGGGGGCAACAGGAGAGAGACACGGGGCATGACGAGGGGGGTGGGGGGCAACAGGAGAGAGACACGGGGCATGAGCGGGTGGTGGGGGGGCAACTGCAGGCAGACACGGGGCATGACCGGGGGGTGGGGGTTAACAGGAGAGACACACGGGGCATGAGCGGGGGTGGGGTCAACAGCAGGGAGACACGGGGCATGACCGGGGTGTGGGGGCAACAGGAGAGAGACACGGGGCATGAGAGGGGGGTGGGGGTAACAGGAGAGAGACATGGAGCATGAGTGGGGGTGAGGGGCAACAACAGGTAGACAGGGGGCATGACTGAGTAGTGGGGGGCAACAGGAGAGACAGGGCATGAGCGGGGGGTGAGGGGCAACAGGAGGGAGAGACAGGGCATGAGAGGGGGTGGGGGCAACAGGAGAGAGACACGGGGCATGAGAGGGGGTGGGGCAACAGAAGGGAGACACGGGGCATGAGAGGGGGTGGGGCAACAGAAGGGAGACACGGGGCGTGAGCGGAGGGCGGTGGGAACACGAGGGAGACACTTGGCATGAGAGGGGGGTAGGTGGCAACAGGAGGGAGACACGGGGCATGAGCGGGGCAACATCGGGGAAACACGAGGCATGAGCGGGGGTGGGGGGAACATGAGGGAGACACGGGGCATGAGAGGGGGCGGGGGGTAACAGGAGAGAGAAACGGCATGAGCGGGGGGTGGGGGTCAACAGCAGGGAGACACGGGCATGAGAGGGGGGTGGGGACAACAGCAGGGAGACACGGGGCATGAACGAGGGGTGGGGAGCAACAACAGGGAGACACGGGGCATGAGAGGGGGGTGGGGGGGCAACAGCAGGGAGATACGGGGCATGAGAGGGGGTGGGGGGTAACAGGAGAGAGACACAGGGCATGAGCGGGGTGGGGAGCAACAGGAGAGAGACAGAGCATGAGCAGGGGGTGGGGGGCAACAGCAGGGAGACACTGAGCATGACCGGGGTTAGGGGGTAACCGGAGACACACGGGGCAGGACCGCGGGGTGGGGGTTAACAGGAGAGAGATACGGGGCATGACCGGGGGGTGGGGGGCAACAGGAGAGACACGGGCATGAGAGGGGGGGGTGGGGGTAACAGGAGAGAGATACGGGACATGAGAGGGGGTGGGGCAACAGCAGGGAGGCACGGAACATGAGCGGGGGGGCAACAGCAGGGAGACACAGGGCATGACCGGGGGGTGGGGGGCAACAGGAGAGAGACACAGGGCATGAGGGGGGGGGTGGGGCAACAGCAGGGAGACATGGGGCATGACCGGGGGGGTAACAGGAGAGAGACACGGGGCATGAGCGGGGAGTGGGGGGCAAGAGGAGGGAGAGACGGGGCATGACCGGGGGGTGGGGGGCAACAGGAGAGAGACACAGGGCATGAGGGGGGGGTGGGGCAACAGCAGGGAGACATGGGGCATGACCGGGGGGTAACAGGAGAGAGACACGGGGCATGAGCGGGGAGTGGGGGGCAAGAGGAGGGAGAGACGGGGCATGAGAGGGGGGTGGGGGTAACAGGAGAGAGACACGGCATGAGCGGGGTGGGGGGAACTGGGGAGACAAGGTATGATCGAGAGGTGGGGGAACAGGAGAGACACGGGGCATGAGCGGGGGTTGGGGGCAACAGCAGGGAGACACAGGGCATGACTGGGGGTGGGGGGTAACAGGAGAGACACGGGGCATGAGCGGGGGTGTGGGGCAACATCAGGGAGACACGGGGCATGACGAGGGGGGTGGGGGGCAACAGGAGAGAGACACGGGGCATGAGCGGGTGGTGGGGGGGCAACTGCAGGCAGACACAGGGCATGACCGGGGGGTGGGGGTTAACAGGAGAGACACATGGGGCATGAGCGGGGGTGGGGTCAACAGCAGGGAGACACGGGGCATGACCGGGGGGTGCGGGGCAACAGGAGAGAGACACAGGGCATGAGGGGGGTGGGGGGCAACAACAGGGAGACACGGGGCATGAGCGGGGGATGGGGAGAACACGAGGGAGACACGGGGCATGAGAGGGGGGTGGGGGGGCAACAGCAGGGAGATACGGGGCATGAGAGGGGGTGGGGGGTAACAGGAGAGAGACACAGGGCATGAGCGGGGTGGGGAGCAACAGGAGAGAGACAGAGCATGAGCAGGGGGTGGGGGGCAACAGCAGGGAGACACTGAGCATGACCGGGGTTAGGGGGTAACCGGAGACACACGGGGCAGGACCGCGGGGTGGGGGTTAACAGGAGAGAGATACGGGGCATGACCGGGGGGTGGGGGGCAACAGGAGAGACACGGGCATGAGAGGGGGGGGTGGGGGTAACAGGAGAGAGATACGGGACATGAGAGGGGGTGGGGCAACAGCAGGGAGGCACGGAACATGAGCGGGGGGGCAACAGCAGGGAGACACAGGGCATGACCGGGGGGTGGGGGGCAACAGGAGAGAGACACAGGGCATGAGGGGGGGGTGGGGCAACAGCAGGGAGACATGGGGCATGACCGGGGGGGTAACAGGAGAGAGACACGGGGCATGAGCGGGGAGTGGGGGGCAAGAGGAGGGAGAGACGGGGCATGACCGGGGGGTGGGGGGCAACAGGAGAGAGACACAGGGCATGAGGGGGGGGTGGGGCAACAGCAGGGAGACATGGGGCATGACCGGGGGGTAACAGGAGAGAGACACGGGGCATGAGCGGGGAGTGGGGGGCAAGAGGAGGGAGAGACGGGGCATGAGAGGGGGGTGGGGGTAACAGGAGAGAGACACGGCATGAGCAGGGTGGGGGGAACTGGGGAGACAAGGTATGATCGAGAGGTGGGGGAACAGGAGAGACACGGGGCATGAGCGGGGGTTGGGGGCAACAGCAGGGAGACACAGGGCATGACTGGGGGTGGGGGGTAACAGGAGAGACACGGGGCATGAGCGGGGGTGTGGGGCAACATCAGGGAGACACGGGGCATGACGAGGGGGGTGGGGGGCAACAGGAGAGAGACACGGGGCATGAGCGGGTGGTGGGGGGGCAACTGCAGGCAGACACAGGGCATGACCGGGGGGTGGGGGTTAACAGGAGAGACACATGGGGCATGAGCGGGGGTGGGGTCAACAGCAGGGAGACACGGGGCATGACCGGGGGGTGCGGGGCAACAGGAGAGAGACACAGGGCATGAGGGGGGTGGGGGGCAACAACAGGGAGACACGGGGCATGAGCGGGGGATGGGGAGAACACGAGGGAGACACAGGGCATGAGAAGGGGGTGGGGGTAACAGGGGAGACACGGGGCATGAGCAGGGGGTGGGGTCAACAGCAGGGAGACACGGGGCATGATTGGGGTGTGGGGGCAACAGGAGAGAGACACGGGGCATGAGAGGGGGGTGGGGGTAACAGGAGAGAGACATGGAGCATGAGTGGGGGTGAGGGGCAACAACAGGTAGACAGGGGGCATGACTGAGGAGTGGGGGGCAACAGGAGAGACAGGGCATGAGCGGGGGGTGAGGGAGCAACAGCAGGGAGACATGGGGCATGACCGGGGTGGGGGGCAACAGGACAGACACGGGGCATGAGAGGGGAGTGGGGGTAAAAGGAGAGAGAGACGGGGCATGAGCGTGGGTGGGGGGAACAGGGGAGACAAGGCATGATTGGGAGGTGGGGGAACAGGAGAGACACGGGGCATGACTGGGGGTGGGGGGGGCAACAGGAGAGACACAGGGCATGAGCGGATGGTGGGGGCAACAGCAGGCAGACACGGGGCCCGGGGGTGGGGGTTAACAGGAGAGAGACATGGGGCATGAGCGGGGGTGAACAGGAGAGACACGGGGCATGAGAGGGGGCGGGGGGTAACAGGAGAGAGACACGGGGCATGACCGGGGGCGGGGGGAAAACAAGGGAGACAGGGCATGAGCGGGGGGTGAGGGGCAACATGAGGGAGACACGGGGCATGAGAGAGGGGTGGGGGTAACAGGGGAGAGACACGGGGCATGACCTGGGGGTGGGGGCAACAGGAGAGAGACACGGGGCATGGGAGGGGGTGGGGGCAACAGCAGGGAGACACGGGGCGTGAGCAGAGGGCGGTGGGAACACGAGGGAGACACGGGGCATGAGAGGGGGGTAGGTGGCAACAGGGAGAGAGACACGGGGCATGAGCAGGGGGTGGGGCAACATCGGGGAGACACGAGGCATGAGCGATGGGTGGGGGAACATGAGGGAGACACGGGGCATGAGAGGGGGCGGGGTAACAGGAGAGAGACACGGCATGAGCGGGGGGTGGGGGTCAACAGCAGGGAGACACGGGTATGAGCGGGGGGTGGGGACAACAGCAGGGAGACACAGGCATGAGAGGGGGTGGGGACAACAGCAGGGAGACACGGGGCATGAACGAGGGGGTGGGGAGCAACAACAGGGAGACACGGGGCATGAGAGGGGGTGGGGGTAACAGGAGAGAGAGACAGGGCATGAGCGGGGGTGGGGGGCAACAGGAGAGAGACACAGGGCATGAGCGGGGGGGTGGGGGGAACAGGAGAGGGACACGGAGCATGAGCAGGGGATGGGGGGCAACAGCAGGGAGACACTGAGCATGACCGGGGTGGGGGGTAACAGGAGAGAGACAGGGGACATGAGAGGGGGTTAGGGGGTAACAGGAGACACGCACGGGGCATGACCGGGGGTGGGGGGCAACAGGAGAGAGACAGGACATGAGAGGGGGTGGGGGGCAACAGCAGGGAGACACGGGGCATGAGCGGAGGGTGGGGGGAACATGAGGGAGACACGGGGCATGAGAGGGGGTGGGAGTTAAAAAGGAGAGAGACACGGGGCATGAGAGGGGGTTGGGTTAACAGGAGAGAGAGACAGGGCATGAGCAGGGGTGGCGGCAACAGCAGGGAGACACGGGGCATGAGCGGGGTGTGGGGGCAACAGCGGGAAGACACGGGGCATGAGCGGGGGTGGGGGAACACGAGGGAGACACGGGGCATGAGAGGAGGTGGGGGTTAACAGGAGAGACACACGGGGCATGAGCAGGGGGTGGGGGGGCACCAGCAGGGAGACACGGTGCATGACCGGGGGATGGGGGTAACAGGAGAGAGACACGGGGCATGACCGTGGAGTGGGGGGCAACAGGAGAGTGACACAGGGCATGAGAGGGGGGTGAGGGCAACAGCAGGGAGACACGGGGCATGAGGGGGGTGGGGGAAACAGGAGAGAGACACGGGGCATGTGCGGGGGGTGGGGGGCAACAGGAGAGAGACAGGGCATGAGAGGGGGTGGGGGCAACAGCAGGGAGACACGGGGCATGAGCAGAGGGTGGGGGGAACATGAGGGAGACACGGGCTCATGAGGGGGTGGGGGATAACAGGAGAGAGACACAGGGCATGAGCGGGGGGTGGGAGCAACAGCAGAGAGACACAGGGCATGACCGGGGGGTAGGGGGCAACAGAAGAGACACGGGGCATGACCAGGGGGTAGGGGGCAACAGAAGGGAGACACGGGGCATGAGAGGGCGGTGGGGGAAACAGCAGGGAGACCGGGCATAATCGGGGGTGGGAGGCAATAGGAGAGAGAAACGGGGCATGAGAGGGGGTGGGAGTTAACAGGAGTGAGACACGGGGCATGAGCAGGGGGTGGGGGGCAACAGTAGGGAGACACGGGGCATGAGCGGGGGGTGGGGGCAACAGCAGGAAGACACGGGGCATGAGCGGGGGTGGGGGGAACACGAGGGAGACACGGGGCATGAGAGGGATGGGGGCTAACAGGAGAGAGACACGGGGCATGAGCGGGGGGTGGGGGGCAACAACAGGGAGACACGGGCCATGAGCGGGGGGTGGGGGGTAACAGGGGAGAGACACAGGGCATGAGCGGGTGGCAACAGCAGGGAGATACGGGCATGACCATGGAGTGGGGGCAACAGGAGAGTGACACGGGGCATGAGAGGGGGGTGGGGGGCAACAGCAGGGAGACACGGGGCATGAGGGGGGTGGGGGAAACAGGAGAGAGACACGGGGCATGTGCGGGGGGTGGGGGAAACAGCAGGGAGACACAGGGCATGATCGGGGGGTGGGGAGCATCAGGATAGAGACACGGGGCATGAGAGGGGGTGGGAGGTAACAGGAGAGAGAGACGGGGCTTGAGCGGGGGATGGGGGGAAACAGCAGGGAGAAACGTGGCATGACCGACGGGTGGGGTGTAATAGAATAGACACACGGGGCTTGAGCGGGGGGTGGGGGAGAACACAAGGGAGACACGGGGCATGAGCGGGGGTGAGGGGCAACAGCAGGGAGACACAGGGCATGAGTGGGGGCCAACAGGAGAAAGACATGGGGCATGAGCGGGGGTGGGGGGAACAGGAGAGAGACAAGGGGCATGAGCGAGGGGTGGGAGGCAACAGCAGGGAGTCACGGGTCATGACCGGGGGGTGGGGGGGCAACAGGAGAGAGACACGGAGAATGAGCGGGGGTGGGGGGCAACAGGAGAGAGACACGGGGCATGTCCGGGGGGTGGGGTGTAACAGAAGACACTCAGGGCTTGAGCGGGGGGCAACAGCAGGGAGACACGGGGCATGACTGGGGAGGTGGGGGGCAACAGCAGGGAGACACGGGGCATGAGGAGGGTGGGGGGGAACAGGGGAGATACGAGGCATGAGCGAGGGTGGGGGGAACAGGAGAGAGACAGGCCATGAATGGGGGCTGGGGGGCAACAACAGGGAGACACGGGGCATGACCGGAGGGTAACAGGAGAGAGACACAGGGCATGAGAGGGGGTGGGGGTAACAGGAGAGAGACACGGGGCATGAGAGGGGGTGGGGTTAACAGGAGAGAGACACAGGGCATGAGCGGTGGGTGGGGGGAACAGGAGAGACACACGGGGCATGAGAGCGGGGTGGGGGTAACAGTAGAGAGACAGGGCATGACCTGGGGGTGGGGGCAACAGGAGAGAGACACGGGGCATGAGAGCTTGGTGGGGGTAACAGGAGAGAGACACGGGGCATGAGAGGGGGTGGGGGCAACAGCAGGGAGACACGGGGCGTGAGCGGAGGGCGGTGGGAACACGAGGGTGACACTGGGCATGAGAGGGGGGTAGGTGGCAACAGGAGGGAGACACGAGGCATGAGCGGGGGTGGGGGGAACATGAGGGAGACACAGGGCATGAGAGGGGGCGGGGGTAACAGGAGAGACACGGCATGAGCGGGGGTTGGGGGTCAACAGCAGGGAGACACGGGCATGGGAGGGGGGTGGGGACAACAGCAGGGAGACACGGGGCATGAACGAGGGGTGGGGAGCAACAACAGGGAGACACGGGGCATGAGAGGGGGGTGGGGGGCAACAGCAGGGAGATACGGGGCATGAGAGGGGGGTGAGGGTAACAGGAGAGAGACACAGGGCATGAGCGGGGGTGGGGGGCAACAGGAGAGAGACAGGGCATGAGAGGGGGTGGGGGGCAACAGCAGGGAGACACGGGGCATGAGCGGAGGGTGGGGGGAACATGAGGGAGACACGGGGGCATGAGAGGGTGGGGGATAACAGGAGAGAGACACAGGGCATGAGCAGGGGGTGGGGGGCAACAGCAGGGAGACACGGGGCATGAGCGGGGTGTGGGGGCAACAGCGGGAAGACACGGGGCATGAGCGGGGGGTGGGGGTACACGAGGGAGACACGGGGCATGAGAGGGGGTGGGGGGTAACAGGAGAGACACACGGGGCATGAGCAGGGGGTGGGGGGCACCAGCAGGGAGACACGGTGCATGACCGGGGGATGGGGGCTAACAGGAGAGAGACACGGGGCATGAGCGGGGGGCAACAGCAGGGAGACACGGGCCATGAGCGGGGGGTAGGGGGCAACAGTAGAGAGACACAGGGCATGAGCGGGGGTGGGGGGAACACGAGGAAGACACGGGGCATGAGCGGGTGGTGGGGGCAACCGCAGGCAGGCACGGGGCATGATCGGGGGGGTGGGGGGCAACAGGAGAGAGACACGGGGCATGAGAGGGGAGTGGGGGGTAACAGGAGAGAGACACGGGGCATGACCCGGGGGTGTGGGGCAACAGGAGAGAGACACTGGGCATGAGCGGGGGGTGGGGGGCAACAGCAGGGAGACCCGGGGCATGAGCGGGGGGTGGGGGTTAACAGGGGAGAGACACAGGGCATGGGCGGGGGGTGGGGGCAACAGCAGGGAGACCGGGGCATGACCAGGGAGTGGGGGGCAACAGGAGAGAGACACAGGGAATGAGCAGGGGGTGGGGACAACATGAGGGAGACACGGGGCATGACCAGGGGGTGGTGGGCAACAGGAGAGAGGCACGGAGCATGAGCGGGGGGCAACAGCAGGGAGACACGGGGCATGAGCGGGGGGCAACAGCAGGGAGACATGGGGCATGACCGCGGGGGGTAACAGGAGAGAGACACGGGGCATGAGCGGGGGGCAACAGGAGGGAGACACGGGGCATGAGGGGGGTGGGGTTAACAGGAGAGAGACACGGGGCATGAGCGGGGAGGGGGGAACAGGGGAGACACAGGGCATGAGCGGGGGCAACAGGAGAAAGACACAGGGCATGAGCGGGAGGTGGGGGTAACAGGAGAGACAAGAGGCATAAGCAGGGAGTGGGGGAACAGGAGAGAGACACGTGGCATGAGCGGGGGATGGGGGCCACATCAGGGAGACACGGGGCATGAGCGGGGGTGGGGGGCAACAGGAGAGAGACATGTGGCATGAGCGGGGGTGGGGGCAACAGGAGAGAGACATGTGGCATGAGCGGGGGTGGGGGCAACAGGAGAGACACGGGCATGAGCGGGTGGTGGAGGCAACCGCAGGCAGACACAGGGCATGACCGGGGGGGTGGGGGTAACAGGAGAGAGACACGGGGCATGAGCGGGGGTAGGGGGCAACAGGCGGGAGACACGTGGCATGAGAGGGGGTGAGGGTAACAGGAGAGAGGCACGGGGCATGAGCGGGGGGCAACATCGAGGAGAGACGAGGCATGAGCGGGGGGTGGGGGGAACAGGAGAGAGACACAGGGCATGAGCGGGGGGCAACAGCAGGGAGACACGGGGCATGACCGTGGGGTGGGGGCTAACAGGAGAGAGACACGGGGCATGAGCAGGGGTGGGGGGCAACAGGAGAGAGACACGGGGCATGAGCAGGGGGTGGGGGGCAACAGCAGGGAGACATGGGGCATGACCGGGGGATAACAGGAGAGAGACACGGGGCATGAGCAGGGAGTGGGGGGCAAGAGGAGAGAGACACAGGGCATGAGCGGGGGTGGGGGGAGAACTGGAGAGACACGAGGCATGATCGAGAGGTGGGGGAACAGGAGAGAGACACGGGGCATGAGCGGGGGTGGGGGCAACCGCAGGGAGACACGGGGCATGACCGGGGGGTGGGGGGCAACAGGAGAGAGACACGGGGCATGAGCGGGTGGTGGGGGGCAACCGGAGAGAGACACGGGGCATGACCGGGGGGTGGGGGGAACACGAGGGTGACACAGGGCATGACTGGGGGTGGGGGGTAACAGGAGAGAGAGATGGGGCATGAACAGGGGTGGGGGGCAACAGCAGGGAGACACGGGGCATGACCGGGGGGTGGGGGGCAACAGCAGGGAGACACAGGGCATGAGCGGGGCTAACAGGGGAGACACACGGGGCATGAGCGGGGGGTGGGGGCAACAGCAGGGAGACACAGGGCATGATCGGGGGGTGGGGGCAACAGGAGAGCGACACGGGGCATGAGAGGGGGTGGGGGTAACAGGAGAGAGACATGGAGCATGAGTGGGAGGTGAGGGGCAACAGGAGAGACATAGGGCATGAGCGGAGGGTGGAGGCAACAGCAGGGAGACACGGGGCATGAGCGGGGGTGGGGGGTAACATGAGAGAGGGCATGAGCGGGGGGTGGGGGAGCAACAGCAGTGAGACATGTGGCATGACCGGGGGGTGGGGGGCAACAGGAGAGGGACACGGGGCATGAGTGGGGGTGGGGGAACAGGGGAGACACAAGGCATGATTGGGAGGTGGGGTAACAGGAGAGACACGGGGCATGAGCGGGGGGTGGGGGGAACACGAGGGAGACACGGGGCATGAGAGGGCGGTGGGGGTGAGAGACATGGAGCATGAGTGGGGGTGGGGGGCAACAGGAGAGAGGGCATGAGCGGGGGGTGGGGGAGCAACAGCAGGCAGACACGGGGCATGATCGGGGGGTGGGGGGCAACAAGAGAGAGACACGGGGCATGAGAGGGGGGTGGGGGTAACAGGAGAGAGACACGGGGCATGACCCGGGGGGTGTGGGGCAACAGGAGAGAGACACTGGGCATGAGCGGGGGGCAACAGCAGGGAGACCCGGGGCATGAGCGGGGGGTGGGGGTTAACAGGGGAGAGACGCGGGGCATGGGCGGGGGGTGGGGGCAACAGCAGGGAGACACGGGGCATAATCAGGGGGGTGGAGGGCAACAGGAGAGAGACACTGGGCATGAGCGGGGGGTGGTGGGCAACAGGAGAGAGGCACGGAGCATGAGCGGGGGGCAACAGCAGGGAGACACGGGGCATGAGCGGGGGGCAACAGCAGGGAGAAATGGGGCATGACCGCGGGGGGGTAACAGGAGAGAGACACGGGGCATGAGCGGGGAGTGGGGGGCAGCAGGAGGGAGACACGGGGCATGAGAGGCGGGTGGGGTTAACAGGAGAGAGACACAGGGCATGAGCGGGGTGGGGGGGAACAGGGGAGACACGGGGCATGAGCGGGGGCAACAGGAGAAAGACACAGGGCATGAGCGGGAGGTGGGGGTAACAGGAGAGACAAGAGGCATAAGCAGGGAATGGGGGAACAGGAGAGACACGTGGCATGAGCGGGGGATGGGGCAACATCAGGGAGACACGGGGCATGAGCGGGGGTGGGGGGCAACAGGAGAGAGACATGTGGCATGAGCGGGGGGCAACAGCAGGGAGACATGGGGCATGACCAGGGGGTGGGGGTTAACAGGCGAGAGACACGGGGCATTAGCGGGGGTGGGGGGCAAAAGGCGAGAGACACAGGGCATGAGAGGGCGTGGGGGTAACAGGAGAGAGACACGGGGCATGAGCGGGGGGTAGGGGGCAACAGGCGGGAGACACGTGGCATGAGAGGGGGTGAGGGTAACAGGAGAGAGGCACGGGGCATGAGCGGGGGGCAACATCGAGGAGAGACGAGACATGAGCGGGGTGGGGGGAACAGGAGAGACACGGGGCATGAGCGGGGGGCAACAGCAGGGAGACACGGGGCATGACCGTGGGGTGGGGGCTAACAGGAGAGAGACACGGGGCATGAGCGGGGGTGGGGGGCAACAGCAGGGAGACACAGGGCATGACCGGGGGGTGGGGGGCAACAGGAGAGAGACACGGGGCATGAGCGGGGGGTGGGGGGCAACAGCATGACCGGGGGGGTAACAGGAGAGAGACACGGGGCATGAGCAGGGAGTGGGGGGCAAGAGGAGGGAGAGACGGGGCATGAGAGGGGGGTGGGGGTAACAGGAGAGAGACACAGGGCATTAGCAGGGGCGGGGGGAACTGGGGAGACACGAGGCATGATCGAGAGGTGGGGGAACAGGAGAGAGACACGGGGCATGACCGGGGAGTGGGGGGCAACAGGAGAGACACACGGGGCATGAGCGGGTGGTGGGGGGCAACCGCAGGCAGACACGGGGCATGACCGGGGGGTGGGGGGGAACACGAGGGAGACACAGGGCATGACTGGGGGTGGGGGGTAACAGGAGAGAGAGATGGGGCATGAACGGGGGTGGGGGGCAACAGCAGGGAGACACAGGGCATGAGCGGGGCTAACAGGGGAGACACACGGGGCATGAGCGGGGGGTGGGGGCAACAGCAGGGAGACACGGGGCATGACCGGGGAGTTTGGGCAACAGCAGGGAGACACGGGGCATGAGCGGGGGTGGGGGGTAATATGAGAGAGGGCATGAGCAGGGGGTGGGGGAGCAACAGCAGGGAGACATGTGGCATGACCGGGGGGTGGGGGGCAACAGGAGAGAGACACGGGGCATGAGCGGGGGTGGGGGGAACAGGGGAGACACAAGCCATGATTGGGAGGTGGGGTAACAGGAGAGACACGGGGCATGAGTGGGGGTGAGGGGCAACAACAGGTAGACAGGGGGCATGACTGAGGGGTGGGGGGCAACAGGAGAGACAGGGCATGAGCGGAGGGTGGGGGAGCAACAGCAGGGAGACACAGGGCATGAGCGGGGGTGGGGGGCAACAGGAGAGAGACACGGGGCATGACCGGGGGGTGGGGGGCAACAGCAGGGAGACACAGGGCATGAGCGGGGGGTAACAGGGGAGACACACGGGGCATGAGCGGGGGATGGGGAGAACACGAGGGAGACAGGGCATGAGAAGGGGGTGGGGGGTAACAGGAGAGACACATGGGGCATGAGCGGAGGTGGGGGGCAACAGCAGGGAGACACGGGGCCTGACCGGGGGGTGGGGGGGCAACAGCAGGGAGACACAGGGCATGAGCAGGGGGTAACAGGGGAGACACGGGGCATGAGCGGGGGGTGGGGGGCAACAGCAGGGAGACACGGGGCATGACCGGGGAGTGGGGGCAACAGGAGAGAGATACGGGGCATGAGCAGGGGGTGGGGGGAACACGAGGGAGACATGGGGCATGATCGGGGGGTGGGGCAACAGGAGAGAGACATGGGGCATGAGAGGGGGTGGGGGTAACAGGAGAGAGACATGGAGCATGAGTGGGGGTGAGGGGCAACAACAGGTAGACAGGGGGCATGAGCGGAGGGTGGGGGCAACAGCAGGGAGACACGGGGCATGAGCGTGGGTGGGGGGGAACAGGGGAGACAAGGCATGATTGGGAGGTGGGGGAACAGAAGAGACACGGGGCATGAGCGGGGGGTGGGGGAGCAACAGCAGGGAGACACAGGGCATGACTGGGGGTGGGGGGGCAACAGGAGAGAGACAAGGGGCATGAGCGGGTGGTGGGGGCAACCGCAGGCAGACACGGGGCCCGGGGGTTAACAGGAGAGAGACACGGGCATGAGCGGGGGTGGGGTCAACAGCAGGGAGACACAGGGCATGAGAGGGGGTGGGGGTAACATGAGAGACACGGGGCATGAGAGGGGGTGGGGGGTAACAGGAGAGAGACACGGGGCATGACCTGGGGGTGGGGGCAACAGGAGAGAGACACAGGGCATGAGAGGGGGTGGGGGCAACAGGAGAGAGACACGGGGCATGAGAGGGGGTGGGGGCAACAGCAGGGAGACACGGGGCGTGAGCAGAGGGAACACGAGGGAGACACTTGGCATGAGAGGGGGGTAGGTGGCAACAGGAGGGAGACACGGGGCATAAGCGGGGCAACATCGGGGAGACACGAGGCATGAGCGGGGGTGGGGGGGAACATGAGGGAGACACGGGGCATGAGAGGGGGCGGGGGGTAACAGGAGAGAGAAACGGCATGAGCGGGGGGTGGGGGTCAACAGCAGGGAGACACGGGCATGAGAGGGGGGT
Source organism: Ambystoma mexicanum (assembly GCF_040938575.1). Taxonomy (NCBI): domain Eukaryota; kingdom Metazoa; phylum Chordata; class Amphibia; order Caudata; family Ambystomatidae; genus Ambystoma; species Ambystoma mexicanum. The sequence continues at coordinate 454,863,136 of NC_090932.1, forward strand.
GGGGACAACAGTAGGGAGACACGGGGCATGAACGAGGGGTGGGGAGCAACAACAGGGAGACACGGGGCATGAGAGGGGGGTGGGGGGCAACAGCAGGGAGATACGGGGCATGAGAGGGGGGTGGGGGGTAACAGGAGAGAGACACAGGGCATGAGCGGGGGGTGGGGGAACAGGAGAGAGACACAGAGCATGAGCAGGGGGTGGGGGGCAACAGCAGGGAGACACTGAGCATGACCGGGGTTAGGGGGTAACAGGAGACACACACGGGGCATGACCGCGGGGTGGGGGTTAACAGGAGAGAGATACGGGGCATGACCGGGGGGTGGGGGCAACAGGAGAGACACGGGCATGAGAGGGGGGGGTGGGGGGCAACAGGAAAGACACGGGCATGAGAGGGGGGGTGGGGGTAACAGGAGAGAGACACGGGACATGAGAGGGGGTGTGGCAACAGCAGGGAGGCACGGAACATGAGCGGGGGGGTGGGGGGCAACAGCAGGGAGACACAGGGCATGACCGGGGGGGTGGGGGGCAACAGGAGAGAGACACAGGGCATGAGCGGGGGGTGGGGGGCAACAGCAGGGAGACATGGGGCATGACCAGGGGGGTAACAGGAGAGAGACACGGGGCATGAGCGGGGAGTGGGGGGCAAGAGGAGGGAGAGACGGGGCATGAGAGGGGGGTGGGGGTAACAGGAGAGAGACACGGCATGAGCGGGGTGGGGGGAACTGGGGAGACAAGGCATGATCGAGAGGTGGGGGAACAGGAGAGACACGGGGCATGAGCGGGGGTTGGGGCAACAGCAGGGAGACACAGGGCATGACTTGGGGTGGGGGGTAACAGGAGAGACACGGGGCATGAGCGGGGGTGTGGGGCAACATCAGGGAGACACGGGGCATGACGAGGGGGGTGGGGGTTAACAGGAGAGACACACGGGGCATGAGCGGGGGTGGGGTCAACAGCAGGGAGACACGGGGCATGACCGGGGGGTGCGGGGCAACAGGAGAGAGACACAGGGCATGAGGGGGGTGGGGGGCAACAACAGGGAGACACAGGGCATGAGCGGGGGATGGGGAGAACACGAGGGAGACACAGGGCATGAGAAGGGGGTGGGGGTAACAGGGGAGACACGGGGCATGAGCGGGGGGTGGGGTCAACAGCAGGGAGACACGGGGCATGATCGGGGTGTGGGGGCAACAGGAGAGAGACACGGGGCATGAGAGGGGGGTGGGGGTAACAGGAGAGAGACATGGAGCATGAGTGGGGGTGAGGGGCAACAACAGGTAGACAGGGGGCATGACTGAGGAGTGGGGGGCAACAGGAGAGACAGGGCATGAGCGGGGGGGTGGGGGAGCAACAGCAGGGAGACATGGGGCATGACCGGGGGTGGGGGGCAACAGGACAGAGACACTGGGCATGAGAGGGGTGTGGGGGTAACAGGAGAGAGACACGGGGCATGGGTGGGGGCAACAGCAGGGAGACACGGGGCGTGAGCGGAGGGCGGTGGGAACACGAGGGAGACACGGGGCATGAGAGGGGGGTAGGTGGCAACAGGGAGAGAGACACGGGGTATGAGCAGGGGGTGGGGCAACATCGGGGAGACACGAGGCATGAGCGATGGGTGGGGGAACATGAGGGAGACACGGGGCATGAGAGGGGGCGGGGTAACAGGAGAGAGACACGGCATGAGCGGGGGGTGGGGGTCAACAGCAGGGAGACACGGGTATGAGCGGGGGGTGGGGACAACAGCAGGGAGACACGGGCATGAGAGGGGGGTGGGGACAACAGCAGGGAGACACGGGGCATGAACGAGGGGGTGGGGAGCAACAACAGGGAGACACGGGGCATGAGAGGGGGTGGGGGTAACAGGAGAGAGAGACAGGGCATGAGCGGGGGTGGGGGGCAACAGGAGAGAGACACAGGGCATGAGCGGGGGGGTGGGGGGAACAGGAGAGGGACACGGAGCATGAGCAGAGGGTGGGGGGAACATGAGGGAGACACGGGGCATGAGAGGGGGTGGGAGTTAAAAAGGAGAGAGACACGGGGCATGAGAGGGGGTTGGGGTAACAGGAGAGAGAGACAGGGCATGAGCAGGGGTGGCGGCAACAGCAGGGAGACACGGGGCATGAGCGGGGTGTGGGGGCAACAGCGGGAAGACACGGGGCATGAGCGGGGGTGGGGGAACACGAGGGAGACACGGGGCATGAGAGGAGGTGGGGGTTAACAGGAGAGACACACGGGGCATGAGCAGGGGGTGGGGGGGCACCAGCAGGGAGACACGGTGCATGACCGGGGGATGGGGGTAACAGGAGAGAGACACGGGGCATGACCGTGGAGTGGGGGGCAACAGGAGAGTGACACAGGGCATGAGAGGGGGGTGAGGGCAACAGCAGGGAGACACGGGGCATGAGGGGGGTGGGGGAAACAGGAGAGAGACACGGGGAATGTGCGGGGGGTGGGGGGCAACAGGAGAGAGACAGGGCATGAGAGGGGGTGGGGGCAACAGCAGGGAGACACGGGGCATGAGCAGAGGGTGGGGGGAACATGAGGGAGACACGGGCTCATGAGGGGGTGGGGGATAACAGGAGAGAGACACAGGGCATGAGCGGGGGGTGGGAGCAACAGCAGAGAGACACAGGGCATGACCGGGGGGTAGGGGGCAACAGAAGAGACACGGGGCATGACCAGGGGGTAGGGGGCAACAGAAGGGAGACACGGGGCATGAGAGGGCGGTGGGGGAAACAGCAGGGAGACCGGGCATAATCGGGGGGTGGGAGGCAATAGGAGAGAGAAACGGGGCATGAGAGGGGGTGGGAGTTAACAGGAGTGAGACACGGGGCATGAGCAGGGGGGCAACAGTAGGGAGACACGGGGCATGAGCGGGGGGTGGGGGCAACAGCAGGAAGACACGGGGCATGAGCGGGGGGTGGGGGGAACACGAGGGAGACACGGGGCATGAGAGGGATGGGGGCTAACAGGAGAGAGACACGGGGCATGAGCGGGGGGTGGGGGGCAACAACAGGGAGACACGGGCCATGAGCGGGGGGTGGGGGGTAACAGGGGAGAGACACGGGGCATGAGCGGGTGGCAACAGCAGGGAGATACGGGCATGACCGTGGAGTGGGAGCAACAGGAGAGTGACACGGGGCATGAGAGGGGAGTGGGGGGCAACAGCAGGGAGACACGGGGCATGAGGGGGGTGGGGGAAACAGGAGAGAGACACGGGGCATGTGCGGGGGGTGGGGGAAACAGCAGGGAGACAGAGCATGATCGGGGGGTGGGGAGCATCAGGATAGAGACACGGGGCATGAGAGGGGGTGGGAGGTAACAGGAGAGAGAGACGGGGCTTGAGCGGGGGATGGGGGAAACAGCAGGGAGAAACGTGGCATGACCGACAGGTGGGGTGTAATAGAATAGACACACGGGGCTTGAGCGGGGGGTGGGGGAGAACACAAGGGAGACACGGGGCATGAGCGGGGGTGAGGGGCAACAGCAGGGAGACACAGGGTATGAGTGGGGGCCAACAGGAGAAAGACATGGGGCATGAGCGGGGGGTGGGGGGAACAGGAGAGAGACAAGGGGCATGAGCGAGGGGTGGGAGGCAACAGCAGGGAGTCACGGGTCCTGACCGGGGGGTGGGGGGGCAACAGGAGAGAGACACGGAGAATGAGCGGGGGTGGGGGGCAACAGGAGAGAGACACGGGGCATGTCCGGGGGGTGGGGTGTAACAGAAGACACTCAGGGCTTGAGCGGGGGGTGGGGGGCAACAGCAGGGAGACACGGGGCATGACTGGGGAGGTGGGGGGCAACAGCAGGGAGACACGGGGCATGAGGAGGGTGGGGGGAACAGGGGAGATACGAGGCATGAGCGAGGGTGGGGGGAACAGGAGAGAGACAGGCCATGAATGGGGGCTGGGGGGCAACAACAGGGAGACACGGGGCATGACCGGAGGGTAACAGGAGAGAGACACAGGGCATGAGAGGGGGTGGGGGTAACAGGAGAGAGACACGGGGCATGAGAGGGGGTGGGGTTAACAGGAGAGAGACACAGGGCATGAGCGGGGGGTGCGGGGCAACAGGAGAGACACACAGGGCATGAGCGGTGGGTGGGGGGAACAGGAGAGACACACGGGGCATGAGTGGGGGGTGGGGGGCAACAGCAGGGAGACACGGGGCATGAGAGCGGGGTGGGGGTAACAGTAGAGAGACAGGGCATGACCTGGGGGTGGGGGCAACAGGAGAGAGACACGGGGCATGAGAGCTTGGTGGGGGTAACAGGAGAGAGACACAGGGCATGAGAGGGGGTGGGGGCAACAGCAGGGAGACACGGGGCGTGAGCGGAGGGCGGTGGGAACACGAGGGTGACACTGGGCATGAGAGGGGGGTAGGTGGCAACAGGAGGGAGACACGAGGCATGAGCGGGGGTGGGGGGAACATGAGGGAGACACAGGGCATGAGAGGGGGCGGGGGTAACAGGAGAGAGACACGGCATGAGCGGGGGTTGGGGGTCAACAGCAGGGAGACACGGGCATGGGAGGGGAGTGGGGACAACAGCAGGGAGACACGGGGCATGAACGAGGGGTGGGGAGCAACAACAGGGAGACACGGGGCATGAGAGGGGGGTGGGGGGCAACAGCAGGGAGATACGGGGCATGAGAGGGGGGTGAGGGTAACAGGAGAGAGACACAGGGCATGAGCGGGGGTGGGGGGCAACAGGAGAGAGACAGGGCATGAGAGGGGGTGGGGGGCAACAGCAGGGAGACACGGGGCATGAGCGGAGGGTGGGGGAACATGAGGGAGACACGGGGGCATGAGAGGGTGGGGGATAACAGGAGAGAGACACAGGGCATGAGCAGGGGGTGGGGGGCAACAGCAGGGAGACACGGGGCATGAGCGGGGTGTGGGGGCAACAGCGGGAAGACACGGGGCATGAGCGGGGGGTGGGGGTACACGAGGGAGACACGGGGCATGAGAGGGGGTGGGGGGTAACAGGAGAGACACACGGGGCATGAGCAGGGGGTGGGGGGCACCAGCAGGGAGACACGGTGCATGACCGGGGGATGGGGGCTAACAGGAGAGAGACACGGGGCATGAGCGGGGGGCAACAGCAGGGAGACACGGGCCATGAGCGGGGGGTAGGGGGCAACAGGAGAGAGACACAGGGCATGAGCGGGGGTGGGGGGAACACGAGGAAGACACGGGGCATGAGCGGGTGGTGGGGGCAACCGCAGGCAGGCACGGGGCATGATCGGGGGGGTGGGGGGCAACAGGAGAGAGACACGGGGCATGAGAGGGGAGTGGGGGGTAACAGGAGAGAGACACGGGGCATGACCCGGGGGTGTGGGGCACCAGGAGAGAGACACTGGGCATGAGCGGGGGGTGGGGGGCAACAGCAGGGAGACCCGGGGCATGAGCGGGGGGTGGGGGTTAACAGGGGAGAGACACGGGGCATGGGCGGGGGGTGGGGGCAACAGCAGGGAGACCGGGGCATGACCAGGGAGTGGGGGGCAACAGGAGAGAGACACAGGGAATGAGCAGGGGGTGGGGACAACATGAGGGAGACACGGGGCATGACCAGGGGGTGGTGGGCAACAGGAGAGAGGCACGGAGCATGAGCGGGGGGCAACAGCAGGGAGACACGGGGCATGAGCGGGGGGCAACAGCAGGGAGACATGGGGCATGACCGCGGGGGGGGTAACAGGAGAGAGACACGGGGCATGAGCGGGGGGCAACAGGAGGGAGACACAGGGCATGAGGGGGGTGGGGTTAACAGGAGAGAGACACAGGGCATGAGCGGGGGCAACAGGAGAAAGACACAGGGCATGAGCGGGGGTGGGGGGCAACAGGAGAGAGACATGTGGCATGAGCGGGGGTGGGGGGCAACAGGAGAGAGACATGTGGCATGAGCGGGGGTGGGGGGCAACAGGAGAGACACGGGCATGAGCGGGTGGTGGGGGCAACCGCAGGCAGACACAGGGCATGACCGGGGGGGTGGGGGTAACAGGAGAGAGACACGGGGCATGAGCGGGGGTAGGGGGCAACAGGCGGGAGACACGTGGCATGAGAGGGGGTGAGGGTAACAGGAGAGAGGCACGGGGCATGAGCGGGGGGCAACATCGAGGAGAGACGAGGCATGAGCGGGGGGTGGGGGGAACAGGAGAGAGACACAGGGCATGAGCGGGGGGCAACAGCAGGGAGACACGGGGCATGACCGTGGGGTGGGGGCTAACAGGAGAGAGACACGGGGCATGAGCAGGGGTGGGGGGCAACAGGAGAGAGACACGGGGCATGAGCAGGGGGTGGGGGGCAACAGCAGGGAGACATGGGGCATGACCGGGGGGGTAACAGGAGAGAGACACGGGGCATGAGCAGGGAGTGGGGGGCAAGAGGAGAGAGACACAGGGCATGAGTGGGGGTGGGGGGAGAACTGGAGAGACACGAGGCATGATCGAGAGGTGGGGGAACAGGAGAGACACACGGGGCATGAGCGGGGGTGGGGGCAACCGCAGGGAGACACGGGGCATGACCGGGGGGTGGGGGGCAACAGGAGAGAGACACGGGGCATGAGCGGGTGGTGGGGGGCAACCGGAGAGAGACACGGGGCATGACCGGGGGGTGGGGGGAACACGAGGGTGACACAGGGCATGACTGGGGGTGGGGGGTAACAGGAGAGAGAGATGGGGCATGAACAGGGGTGGGGGGCAACAGCAGGGAGACACGGGGCATGACCGGGGGGTGGGGGGCAACAGCAGGGAGACACAGGGCATGAGCGGGGCTAACAGGGGAGACACACGGGGCATGAGCGGGGGGTGGGGGCAACAGCAGGGAGACACAGGGCATGACCGGGGAGTTGGGGCAACAGGAGAGAGACACGGGGCATGAGCAGGGGGTGGGGGGGAACACGAGGGAGACATGGGGCATGATCGGGGGGTGGGGGCAACAGGAGAGCGACACGGGGCATGAGAGGGGGTGGGGGTAACAGGAGAGAGACATGGAGCATGAGTGGGAGGTGAGGGGCAACAGGAGAGACACAGGGCATGAGCGGAGGGTGGAGGCAACAGCAGGGAGACACGGGGCATGAGCGGGGGTGGGGGGTAACATGAGAGAGGGCATGAGCGGGGGGTGGGGGAGCAACAGCAGGGAGACATGTGGCATGACCGGGGGGTGGGGGGCAACAGGAGAGGGACACGGGGCATGAGTGGGGGTGGGGGAACAGGGGAGACACAAGGCATGATTGGGAGGTGGGGTAACAGGAGAGACACGGGGCATGAGCGGGGGGTGGGGAGAACACGAGGGAGACACGGGTCATGAGAGGGCGGTGGGGGTGAGAGACATGGAGCATGAGTGGGGGTGGGGGGCAACAGGAGAGAGGGCATGAGCGGGGGGTGGGGGAGCAACAGCAGGCAGACACGGGGCATGATCGGGGGGTGGGGGGCAACAGGAGAGAGACACGGGGCATGAGAGGGGGGTGGGGGTAACAGGAGAGAGACACGGGGCATGACCCGGGGGGTGTGGGGCAACAGGAGAGAGACACTGGGCATGAGCGGGGGGTGGGGGGCAACAGCAGGGAGACCCGGGGCATGAGCGGGGGGTGGGGGTTAACAGGGGAGAGACGCGGGGCATGGGCGGGGGGTGCGGGCAACAGCAGGGAGACACGGGGCATAATCGGGGGGGTGGGGGGCAACAGGAGAGAGACACTGGGCATGAGCGGGGGGTGGTGGGCAACAGGAGAGAGGCACGGAGCATGAGCGGGGGGCAACAGCAGGGAGACACGGGGCATGAGCGGGGGGCAACAGCAGGGAGAAATGGGGCATGACCGCGGGGGGGTAACAGGAGAGAGACACGGGGCATGAGCGGGGAGTGGGGGGCAGCAGGAGGGAGACACGGGGCATGAGAGGCGGGTGGGGTTAACAGGAGAGAGACACAGGGCATGAGCGGGGTGGGGGGGAACAGGGGAGACACGGGGCATGAGCGGGGGCAACAGGAGAAAGACAGGGCATGAGCGGGAGGTGGGGGTAACAGGAGAGACAAGAGGCATAAGCAGGGAATGGGGGAACAGGAGAGAGACACGTGGCATGAGCGGGGGATGGGGCAACATCAGGGAGACACGGGGCATGAGCGGGGGGTGGGGGGCAACAGCAGGGAGACACGGGGCATGACCGGGGAGTGGGGGCAACAGGAGAGAGATACGGGGCATGAGCAGGGGGTGGGGGGAACACGAGGGAGACATGGGGCATGATCGGGGGGTGGGGCAACAGGAGAGACATGGGGCATGAGAGGGGGTGGGGGTAACAGGAGAGAGACATGGAGCATGAGTGGGGGTGAGGGGCAACAACAGGTAGACAGGGGGCATGAGCGGAGGGTGGGGGCAACAGCAGGGAGACACGGGGCATGAGCGTGGGTGGGGGGGAACAGGGGAGACACAAGGCATGATTGGGAGGTGGGGGAACAGAAGAGACACGGGGCATGAGCGGGGGGTGGGGGAGCAACAGCAGGGAGACACAGGGCATGACTGGGGGTGGGGGGGCAACAGGAGAGAGACAAGGGGCATGAGCGGGTGGTGGGGGCAACCGCAGGCAGACACGGGGCCCGGGGGTTAACAGGAGAGAGACACGGGCATGAGCGGGGGTGGGGTCAACAGCAGGGAGACACGGGGCATGAGAGGGGCGAGGGAAAACAAGGGAGACAGGGCATGAGCGGGGGGTGAGGGGCAACAGGAGGGAGACACGGGGCATGAGAGGGGGGTGGGGGGTAACAGGAGAGAGACACGGGGCATGACCTGGGGGTGGGGGCAACAGGAGAGAGACACAGGGCATGAGAGGGGGTGGGGGCAACAGGAGAGAGACACGGGGCATGAGAGGGGGTGGGGGCAACAGCAGGGAGACACGGGGCGTGAGCGGAGGGAACACGAGGGAGACACTTGGCATGAGAGGGGGGTAGGTGGCAACAGGAGGGAGACACGGGGCATAAGCGGGGCAACATCGGGGAGACACGAGGCATGAGCGGGGGTGGGGGGGAACATGAGGGAGACACGGGGCATGAGAGGGGGCGGGGGGTAACAGGAGAGAGAAACGGCATGAGCGGGGGGTGGGGGTCAACAGCAGGGAGACACGGGCATGAGAGGGGGGTGGGGACAACAGCAGGGAGACACGGGGCATGAACGAGGGGTGGGGAGCAACAACAGGGAGACACGGGGCATGAGAGGGGGGTGGGGGGCAACAGCAGGGAGATACGGGGCATGAGAGGGGGGTGGGGGGTAACAGGAGAGAGACACAGGGCATGAGCGGGGTGGGGAGCAACAGGAGAGAGACAGGGCATGAGCGGGGGGTGGGGGAACAGGAGAGAGACACAGAGCATGAGCAGGGGGCAACAGCAGGGAGACACTGAGCATGACCGGGGTTAGGGGGTAACAGGAGACACACACGGGGCATGACCGCGGGGTGGGGGTTAACAGGAGAGAGATACGGGGCATGACCGGGGGGTGGGGGGCAACAGGAGAGACACGGGCATGAGAGGGGGGGGGTGGGGGGCAACAGGAAAGACACGGGCATGAGAGGGGGGGTGGGGGTAACAGGAGAGAGACACGGGACATGAGAGGGGGTGTGGCAACAGCAGGGAGGCACGGAACATGAGCGGGGGGGTGGGGGGCAACAGCAGGGAGACACAGGGCATGACCGGGGGGTGGGGGGCAACAGGAGAGAGACACAGGGCATGAGCGGCCGGTGGGGGGCAACAGCAGGGAGACATGGGGCATGACCGGGGGGGTAACAGGAGAGAGACACGGGGCATGAGCGGGGAGCAAGAGGAGGGAGAGACGGGGCATGAGAGGGGGGTGGGGGTAACAGGAGAGAGACACGGCATGAGCGGGGTGGGGGGAACTGGGGAGACAAGGCATGATCGAGAGGTGGGGGAACAGGAGAGACACGGGGCATGAGCGGGGGTTGGGGCAACAGCAGGGAGACACAGGGCATGACTTGGGGTGGGGGGTAACAGGAGAGACACGGGGCATGAGCGGGGGTGTGGGGCAACATCAGGGAGACACGGGGCATGACGAGGGGGGTGGGGGGCAACAGGAGAGAGACACGGGGCATGAGCGGGTGGTGGGGGGGCAACTGCAGGCAGACACGGGGCATGACCGGGGGGTGGGGGTTAACAGGAGAGACACACGGGGCATGAGCGGGGGTGGGGTCAACAGCAGGGAGACACGGGGCATGACCGGGGGGTGCGGGGCAACAGGAGAGAGACACAGGGCATGAGGGGGGTGGGGGGCAACAACAGGGAGACACGGGGCATGAGCGGGGGATGGGGAGAACACGAGGGAGACACAGGGCATGAGAAGGGGGTGGGGGTAACAGGGGAGACACGGGGCATGAGCGGGGGGTGGGGTCAACAGGAGAGAGACACAGGGCATGACCGTGGAGTGGGGGGCAACAGGAGAGTGACACAGGGCATGAGAGGGGGGGTGGGGGCAACAGCAGGGAGACACGGGGCATGAGGGGGGTGGGGGAACAGGAGAGAGACACGGGGCATGAGAAGGGGGTGGGGGTAACAGGAGAGAGACATGGAGCATGAGTGGGGGTGAGGGGCAACAACAGGTAGACAGGGGGCATGACTGAGGAGTGGGGGGCAACAGGAGAGACAGGGCATGAGCGGGGGGGTGAGGGGCAACAACAGGTAGACAGGGGGCATGACTGAGGAGTGGGGGGCAACAGGAGAGACAGGGCATGAGCGGGGGGGTGGGGGAGCAACAGCAGGGAGACATGGGGCATGACCGGGGGTGGGGGGCAACAGGACAGAGACACGGGGCATGAGCGGGGGTGGGGGGAACAGGGGAGACAAGGCATGATTGGGAGGTGGGGGAACATGAGACACAGGGCATGACTGGGGTGGGGGGGCAACAGGAGAGACACGGGGCATGAGCGGGTGGTGGGGGCAACAGCAGGCAGACACGGGGCCCGGGGGGTGGGGGTTAACAGGAGAGAGACATGGGGCATGAGCGGGGGTGGGGGTGAACAGGAGAGACACGGGGCATGAGAGGGGGGTGGGGGGTAACAGGAGAGAGACACGGGGCATGACCGGGGGCGGGGGGAAAACAAGGGAGACAGGGCATGAGCGGGGGGTGAGGGGCAACAGGAGGGAGACACGGGGCATGAGAGAGGGGTGGGGGTAACAGGAGAGAGACACGGGGCATGACCTGGGGGTGGGGGCAACAGGAGAGAGACACGGGGCATGAGAGGGGGTGGGGCAACAGCAGGGAGACACGGGGCGTGAGCGTAGGGCGGTGGGAACACGAGGGAGACACGGGGCATGAGAGGGGGGTAGGTGGCAACAGGAGGGAGACATGGGGCATGAGCAGGGGGTGGGGGCAACATCGGGGAGACACGGGGCATGGCCGGGGGTGGGGGGCAACAGGAGAGAGACAGGACATGAGAGGGGGTGGGGGGCAACAGCAGGGAGACACGGGGCATGAGCGGAGGGTGGGGGGAACATGAGGGAGACACGGGGCATGAGAGGGGGTGGGAGTTAAAAAGGAGAGAGACACGGGGCATGAGAGGGGGTTGGGGTAACAGGAGAGAGAGACAGGGCATGAGCAGGGGTGGGGGCAACAGCAGGGAGACACGGGGCATGAGCGGGGTGTGGAGGCAACAGCGGGAAGACACGGGGCATGAGCGAGGGTGGGGGAACACGAGGGAGACACGGGGCATGAGAGGAGGTGGGGGTTAACAGGAGAGACACACGGGGCATGAGCAGGGGGTGGGGGGGCACCAGCAGGGAGACACGGTGCATGACCGGGGGATGGGGGTAACAGGAGAGAGACACAGGGCATGACCGTGGAGTGGGGGGCAACAGGAGAGTGACACAGGGCATGAGAGGGGGGTGGGGGCAACAGCAGGGAGACACGGGGCATGAGGGGGGTGGGGGAACAGGAGAGAGACACGGGGCATGTGCAGGGGGTGGGGGGCAACAGGAGAGAGACAGGGCATGAGAGGGGGTGGGGGCAACAGCAGGGAGACACGGGGCATGAGCAGAGGGTGGGGGGAACATGAGGGAGACACGGGCTCATGAGGGGGTGGGGGATAACAGGAGAGAGACACAGGGCATGAGCGGGGGGTGGGAGCAACAGCAGAGAGACACAGGGCATGACCGGGGGGTAGGGGGCAACAGAAGAGACACGGGGGATGACCAGGGGGTAGGGGGCAACAGAAGGGAGACACGGGGCATGAGAGGGCGGTGGGGGGAAACAGCAGGGAGACAGGGCATAATCGGGGGGTGGGAGGCAATAGGAGAGAGAAACGGGGCATGAGAGGGGGTGGGAGTTAACAGGAGCGAGACACGGGGCATGAGAGGGGGTGGGGGGTAACAGGAGAGAGACAGAGCATGAGCAGGGGGTGGGGGGCAACAGTAGGGAGACACGGGGCATGAGCGGGGGGTGGGAGCAACAGCAGGAAGACACAGGGCATGAGGGGGGGTGGGGGGAACACGAGGGAGACACGGGGCATGAGAGGGATGGGGGCTAACAGGAGAGAGACACGGGGCATGAGCGGGGGGTGGGGGGCAACAACAGGGAGACACGGGCCATGAGCGGGGGGTGGGAGCAACAGCAGGAAGACACAGGGCATGAGGGGGGGTGGGGGGAACACGAGGGAGACACGGGGCATGAGAGGGATGGGGGCTAACAGGAGAGAGACAGGGCATGAGAGGGGGGTGGGGGGCAACAGCAGGGAGACACAGGGCATGATCGGGGGGTGGGGAGCATCAGGATAGAGACACGGGGCTTGAGCGGGGGGTGGGGGAGAACACAAGGGAGACACGGGGCATGAGCGGGGGTGAGGGGCAACAGCAGGGAGACACAGGGCATGAGTGGGGGCCAACAGGAGAAAGACATGGGGCATGAGCGGGGGGTGGGGGGAACAGGAGAGAGACAAGGGGCATGAGCGAGGGGTGGGAGGCAACAGCAGGGAGTCACGGGTCATGACCGGGGGGTGGGGGGGCAACAGGAGAGAGACACGGAGAATGAGCGGGGGTGGGGGGCAACAGGAGGGAGACACGGGGCATGAGAGGGGGTGGGGGGTAACAGGAGAGAGACACGGGGCATGTCCGGGGGGTGGGGTGTAACAGAAGACACTCAGGGCTTGAGCGGGGGGTGGGGGGCAACAGCAGGGAGACACGGGGCATGAGGAGGGTGGGGGGAACAGGGGAGAGACGAGGCATGAGCGAGGGTGGGGGGAACAGGAGAGAGACATAGGCCATGAATGGGGGCTGGGGGGCAACAACAGGGAGACACGGGGCATGACCGGAGGGTAACAGGAGAGAGACACAGGGCATGAGAGGGGGTGGGGGTAACAGGAGAGAGACACGGGGCATGAGAGGGGGTGGGGTTAACAGGAGAGAGAGACAGGGCATGAGCGGGGGGTGCGGGGCAACAGGAGAGACACACAGGGCATGAGCGGTGGGTGGGGGGAACAGGAGAGACACACGGGGCATGAGTGGGGGGCAACAGCAGGGAGACACGGGGCATGACCGGGGGGGTGGGGGCAACAGCAGGGAGACACGGGGCATGACCGGGGGGTGGGGGACAACAGGAGAGAGACACGGGGCATGAGAGGTGGGTAGGGGTTAACAGGAGAGAGACACGGGGCATGAGAGGGGAGTGGGGGGTAACAGGAGAGAGACACGGGGCATGAGCAGGGGGGCAACAGCAGGGAGACACAGGGCATGACCGGGGGGTGGGGGCTAACAGCAGGGAGACACGGGGCATGACCGGGGGTGGGTGGCAACAGGAGAGAGGCACAGGGCATGAGTTGGGGGTGGGGGGCAACAGCAGGGAGACACGGGGCATGAGCGGGGGGTGGGGTGAACACGAGGGAGACACGGGGCATGAACGGGGGGTGGGAATATTCTTCTGTAAATGGAGAAAGGAAATTAACCAACCGTGGGGTTGAGCGTAAATCCCTCCCACCCGCGCTGTTCTCCCCACAGATCACCTTTGATGTCCTCTCTTATAGTCTCACCTGATGGTTTGAAAAGATGAGCTCTCCATCCTGCATTGATCGCAGGGGCGCGTTGATAACCAGTTGCTTCACTGGCTCAAAGGAATTGTTGAGTTCCAGAACAAAATCGACTCCGAAAAGTATGTAATTCGTAAGAGTTCACATGTCCGACTTTCACTCTTGTCCGATTCCTTGCAGTTTGCAGCTTGACCCCAGCGAAGAGTTCCTTGTGGTAGCTGACGAAGTTCAGTTAAGGATTTGGCTTATCCTACACAGTTCAAAAAGTAAGGCCAGAATGTAACCTGTGGCTTGCTCCCTTATTCCAGGTGTGGAGAGAAAATATGAAGTTCGGGGAATAATGCCTCCGGCGGTAAAATTAGGTACATCTATTGTGGTGAGAAGAGTTCCCCTTGTTTGTCCCTTCATCTCACCTTGTTGTCCTTTTGTTCCCCTTAGGGGCCGGGGTACGGCGAGGATGCAATGGAGACTGTGCCGACCCGTGAAGAGGAATAGTACCCCCGGCGGTAATCAGGTAAGTCTATGGGGGTAGTTACTATTGCCTCTGTTTATTCCCTTGGCTCACCTTTGCTGTTCTTGTGTTCCCCTTAAGTGCCAGAGTGCGGCGGGAATGTGCAGAAGGATGTGGTGGATCGTGAGGATGCTGCGAAGGCCGGTGAGTTCAGTGCGGCGCTGCAGCAGGCGAGGCGGCGCGCGTAAAATGCTTCTTTCTTCCAGCTAGAAGGCACGGTGGATCCGGAAGTCAGGTAAGGATCGAAGGTTTTGCTCCTATTCTAACCTCTTCTTCTTCTGTTCCTCCCTTTTTCTAGGAGCTGCAGACTCGAGGCGGGCGTGGCAGAAGTCTGGATGCAGGCTTGCAGAAACGGTGAGCGTTACGCTGCTGGATGCAGAATAACGCGAAGCGTGTGCTGCTCTTCGGGCGTGGTTTAAATAGCCTCCAAAGTAGTCTCGGGTAAGTATTCCTCCCCAGCCCTAGGTAAAATAGTCCCTTCCAAGCCTCATTTGGCTTGGAGCTCTGCAGAATGGTCTACATCAGGTAAGCTTGCAGCATGGTCTGCATCAGGTAAGTTCTACTCTATGAGCCTGGCGCCTATGGCACCAGGACTGACTCTCCATATGAGCCTGGTGCCATAGGTGCCAGGACCGCACCCAAACAGCCCCTAGCAGGGGTTTTTGGGCTTGCTCAAAGTAACTTGATGCCTGCTTCCGGGGTTGCTGGACCTGGTCTGGTTCCCCGTGGTAGGCATCATGACAACCAGGTGCCATGAATCGCAAAGCCCTCCAGAGTAGCCCAAAAGAGAAGAGTCTGTCATCACAAGCGCAAGCTCCAGTTGGGTGAAGGGGGCACCCATGGATAAATCGCTGTCCATCGACCCCCAGCAAAGGTCAGACAGGAGGAATGTGGGTATTGGGAGCCTACCCGACTGAGACCCCGGCTCCTGATACCAATTGACTGCCAGGTGGAGCTGGAGGCGCATCATCTTGGGGCAGGCGTACTACACAGTGAGGACACAGGAGGCCATGAACCCCAGAAGGTGCCCTATCGCCTTGAGAAAGGGAGAGCTGCCTCTCGGGCGTGGGGAACACATGCTCAACGGCCGTGTTCCAATACACCCCTAGGAAGACCAGATCCTGGGAGGGGTACACCTGTGACTTTCTGGCTGAGGGAGAACCCCAGCTGATAAAGGATATCTGCCAATCTCTGGCAGGAGTGTATCACCCCCTAGGGTGAACCCGCCCTCACCAGCCAGTCATCCGGATAAGAGTATGGGTGATGGCCCTCTAGACGGAGGAGACCCGCCACTGCAGTCATCAACTTCGTGAAGATGGGAAGGGCTGAGTTCAGGCCAAAAGGCACCACCTTGTACTGGACGTCGAACGACAATCGTGAACCGCAGAAACTTCTGATGCGGCTGGCAGATGTGACATGCAGGTACGCATCCTTGAGGTCTAGGCAACACATCCAGTCCCATGCACACAGACTACTATGCGAGCACGAGTAATCACCCTGAATCATTTGAGCTGTAAAGAGATTGAAAAATGACACGTCCAGAAATACCCTCCAGCAAGCCTGGGTGTTCTTGGGTACTGCAAAAAACCTAGAGTAGAAACCGGAGCCCCTGTATGAATGAAGAACCAGTTCCACCACCTGCATCTCCAAGAGCGATGGAACCTACAACAAAAGAGCCGGCGACCAAATCTGACGAAGAGAGAATAGTAGAGGAAGACTGAATACTGTGGAGACTATGGATAGGATCTAAGGCTTTTTTGAAAAGAGGCTTCCAGCTGTCCTGGAAATGAGCTGGTCAGCCCCCTATTGTGGAGCTGTGTTCCGCAACCATGATGGCACTGTTTCTTGGTGTTAGAGGTGAGAGCAGAGGAAGAGCAGAAAAAACTACACAAAGTCCTTTTCTGCTTTCTCCTGTTGTCGCTGGGAAACCTGCCAGGCCTCTGCCTACTGCGGTCCCAAAACTCCTTGAAGCAGGTGAAAATGCAGGGTTTGAATTCGGTCCTGCCCTGGGACTGAAGGAAGGACTTCTGGCCTGGCTTTGTCAGGATGGCCAAGGACTTGGCGGTTTGAGGGGAAGTTTTCTTCTTTGTTAACTCGTCATCTGTTGACAAATGGGCAGGTCTAGGATCCATTCTTGTACGATGTTAGGCAGAATCCTGTGCAGTTCCCTTGGGGAACACTGCAAAAAGATTAAGACTACAGGAGTAAGCAGTAAACCCAATTGGTAGCAATCTGCACCACCCAGATTTACCTGGTAGCTGTGGCTGAGCAATCAGACTTCTCTCAAGAAGAGTAGGGCAGTATATAGTGTATACACAATGGGGCTAAAAACACAGTAGAGCAAGCAAACACTGACCAGAGCTATGTATCAAAAGTATATATTTATTTAAAACACACTTTAGGCAATACACTAGCACTCTAAATCAAAAGCAAGTTAAAACACAGTCAGGTAAAGTATACACACCTCCCTTGATAACTAATAGACAAGTCAGAGTTAAAACACCAAAATTTGTTAAGAGATGTGAGCGCGTAACCTAGATGGCACTCCAATAGTTAAGTTAAAGGGAGAGAAAAAGGCAGGGCATAGAAATGAAACAGGTCCCAACACTTTTAGAAGTTCAAAGCAAGGGAATAAAGGCAGTATACACTGTAGAGCCAAAGTTCATAGGCCAGGCCCACTTTAAATGGAGCAAAGCTAAATGTGCCCAAGACCACACAGTTTAAAATGCACTAAAAGTCTTTGCAGAATGTTCAAAAGAGGTTGGGGCGATTCAAGAAGTAAAGTTAGAAGGACTGGGGCCAACCCAGTTGGAAAGCCAAGGATTTAAGGGTCACCTTTAGCAATCCTTAGAAAGGGAGGCCAGGCAGAACACAGTACCTTAAAGAGAGGAAGCTCCAGCAGTGGCAGTTGTTCCTGGCAGTGGTCACAGTTAGTTGTTTCGACCAGGGGAAGAGAGGATCTCGTCGAGGAGGAAACTGAGTCGATGCACTGCACAGGGATGAAACCAGCCGCAGAGTTCATCGGTTAAAAGGTGCGTTCCTTTTATTCACGGCCAAAGTGGTGAAGCTTGGCTATCCGGTCGCCGGGGTGCTTGGCACAGGCGATTCGACCAAGAGACGTCTTTGGAAGGCAAAAGGGGAGAACTGGTTGATCCCACCAGCTCAAAGGAAGAAGACTCGTCCAGCAGAAGATCTTCTCTTGTCGCTGGGAAAGTGGTGAGGTAGTTGCAGCAGGGCTCCACCGGTGGTGTCATCGATGCAGATGGCTCAGCTTCTTCCCTCTTTGGCTTCTTAGGGCCTGTGGCGACTTCTGAAGTTCCAGTCCCAAAAGCCCTGCTTTTATGCAACAAAAAAAACCCATTCAACAGCCTAGCTGTCACTCAAACATGCTAAGTGGTGAGCCGGGCGGCTCACCACCGGGCCAATCAGAATAGAGTGCGACTTGGGTTGCTAAGGCAACCCAGTCCAGGGTGCCAATTCCCCTCCCCACACATCCTGTGGAACCCAGACAGTGTGGCACCATTTGGAGGGCTTCTGTGGAGAAGCCCGCCAAAAAGTGGAACAAAGGACTCAACCTTGGTTAAAGTTACAGAGACGGACACAAACGCCATTTTAGAAAAGAGTTATGGCAAAAAGACCCAACCAGTGATTTAATATTAAATAAACCGGCGGCATCTTTAACATTGCACCAAAAAGTGGCGCGTTTAAAATCAATGGGAAAATCCCATAGGAAATATTGCGGTGGAATATTTTGCGTGGTAACCACTGCCACCAGCCAGAAAATCGATAAGGGGGAACTAGTGCCCCCTCGAAAACAGACCCTTGGGTAATCAAATTAACCCCTTCCAGTACTTCCACAATATGATGGTTTGTACTGGTTCTGTTCACAATTTTGGACTAGTAAAGTCAATGGTGACTTTACATGCCCTGGGAGACAGCAGCCGGTAACAGGGTATGGAGTCTATGTTTGGGAGTCACTACGAGACCCCTGTGTTACTGCACTGAGGGTGCTGTGTAACACACATAAAAAAAGATGATGCCCTATTGAGTAAAAGACCCCATAGCCCATAAGCACATACAAAGTCAAAGACATACCTCAAATCAGGCCCAAGAGTGGGAGGATGAGAGTCTCACTCTTAGCAGGAGAAAAAAAAAACTCCAAAAATCCAGCAAAGCTGCTGGGGGACTCACTAGGTTTGGGAAATTAGCCTTATAAGAGAATTCTCCCTAACATACGTCAGTTTAAAACTTAGAGGCATGGATGCACACCGTCCTCATCGCAACACACAGGCAGAGCCCTTGGCTGGCTGTGCCGATGTCACAGACCGAAGACTCCATGAGGTCCTGCATAACGAACCAGGCATCCCCCAGACCGGCCTTGAAGGAGTCTTGCCTCTCCAACGGGAGGTCAGGCAGAAACTCCAAGCACCCGCCACAGCTTCTGGTTAGCCGTGGCTAAAAGGGCATCAGCATGCTGCAATTGCAGTCCTGAAATGGCAAAACAGCGTTTGCCCAAAGACTAGAGCACCCTGTCCTCCTTAGAAAGACAACTGGGAGGTGGCTCCCAGGGAGGAAGACGACAAACACGATTGTTTAGAATATAGTGAGGCCACAGCCCCCACTGAAGAACGTGGTTGTGGGAGGGAGGCCAGGAGGATTGGGTCCCCGTCCGTCAGCTTGAACCCGCTGTGCAACATCTTGTTCATCTGGGCGTTGGCTCTGGGCTTCTCCAAGACCTTTTTTGCCATCTGCAGGACATCCTTCTGGAGTAGGATGACAGATCGGATTGTGGTGCGCTTGCCCAATACCTCTGCTAGCACTCGTACCTTCTGGGGGCTTCCACTGGCAGAGGGACCCTTAAGAATTCCACCATGCCCTGAAGGTGGTCATGAAAGGCCTTAACGGATGCAGAGGGTTCATCGTCTGGGGCGTCACCTCCCCCTGCCCTTTTTACAGACAGAGGGCAGTCCGGGACCTGAGACACAGGTGCAGGCGGGGTCCTCACCTAGGTCCGGTGCCGAAGACCGGTTCAGCAGCTGCTCAGGGAGGCACTGGTGGTACAGTAGGAGGTGGCGGGGTCTGAACAACCGGTAGGGCCTGGATCGGGGAAGGGACCGGCACTGGATCAGTTAGCTCTTGAGGGACCGGCATCCTTCAGGCATCCAGTCAACTGAGGGGAACACATAAGGAGGAGGTAGCGCTCTAGGAAGCGGTCCTCGCTAGTCTCTTGATACCTAGGGGCCCGGACCTCCTAGGCACTGGGTCTCTGCTCCAGGTCAAAGCGTTGAGGCATGTAGCCGGAAGGCTGTGATTTACCAGGTTACTTACCGTAGTGACCACCTTACTCCTAGTCCTTAGTCCCCTTTCCTCCATACTTGTGGGACATATCTCCGTCCTGTGGCACGGGACCGGAGCACTTTGTAAAAAGCATCCACATTTTTCCAAAAATGTGCCCATCTCTTTCCTGCGCGGGGCCCGGCACACGGCCGTAACCCCGCCCACCTTGGCTCCGCCCCGCGCATCGCCCCTCAGTCCTTTTCTTTGCCAGGTCAGAGACCCATTACCAATACAGAGGAACCTTATTAGAGGGGACGGCGGGCGGGCGTATAGAGGAAAGGGAACTAGGAATAAGGTGGTCATTACGGTGAGTAACCTGGTAATACTCCTACGTCCCGTCCCCTTTCCTCCATACTTGTGGGAGATTCCCAAGCACTCCTTACAGGAACTACGGGTGGATGGAAATACCCCTTACTGAAAAAGGTTCTTCAGCACAGCCTGACCAAACTGAGCATCAGCTCTAGAACTCATATCGAGGCAGTAATGCTTACAGAAAGCAGATGGAGAGGCCCAAGTAGCTGCCCTAGCGATGGACTCCCAGGGAACATACTTCTGAAAAGCAACCGCAGCTGCCTTGCCCCGCACCAGGTGTGCATAAATACCTGTAGGAGGTTTCAGCTTTTGGACAGTGAAAGACTCCATGATGAGGCGGCAATCCACCTAGAAATAGTTGCCTTAGACGCCTGCTTGCCTTGAGGGTTGCCGAAAGTCACAAAAAGTTGAGAAGAATTTCTAAGCTCGAAAGTCCTATCCAGGTAGAACTTAAGAGCTCTTCGGACATCAAGACAGTGTAGAACCCTCTCCGCCTCAGAGGCGGGGTTCGGAAAAAAGACCGGTAGGGAGATCGATTGATTCAAATGGAATTCGGTCACTATCTTCGGCAGAAAAGCCAGATTAGTTCAAAGGACTACCTTGGCCTTGTGAAAGACCAAGAAAGGTTGCTTCACCGACAATGCCTGGAGCTCACTCACTCTCCTTGCCGATGTGACGGCGACCAAAAAGGACACTTTCCAAGACAAGCACTTGAGGTCCACAGTAGCCATCGGCTCAAAGGGTTTATGGCATAGCGCCGTCAGGACCACATTCAGGTCCCATGGCGGGTGCGAATTACGAACTGGAGGGTAAAGGCGTGTTAAACCAGCGAAATGCCTCTTTACCACTGGGTTAGTCAGAGAATACGAACACTGATCTGTAGAAAGATAAGCGGAGACCGCTGAAAGGTAAGTCCTGCATGACAGAACATGAACCCCTCACTCTGCTAGGGAGGACACAAAGGACAACACTGTGTCAACCGTGCCCCCCCCCCTTGGATCCAATTTCTTCTCTAGACACCAATGACAGAACATGAGCCATTTACTCTTGTACTGAGATCTGGTCGAGGGTTTTCTGGCTGCCTGGATAATACGCATGTTATCCGCAGACAAATTCAGATGCTCTAAAGACCTGAACTCAGGCACCATGCACCAAGCTGAGCGATTGTGGGGAGGGGTGCCACAGCTGCTGCTCCCCCTGGTGGAGAAGATCGGAGTTACCGGTAACCTGATCGGCGGGTAAACCGACAGGTGTTGGAGCTCTGAGAACCAAAACCTGGCCGGCCACCACAGGGCTATCAGTAGAAGAGAACAGTTCACCGAGTTCTTCAACTTCCAAATTGCCCGGTGAACTAGAGGCAGAGGCGGGAAGGCGTAAGCTCATGTTGTGCCATGGAATCTCTAGGGCATCCCCCAGAGAGGAGGCTCCCAGCCCCCCTCTGGAGGCATACAGAGGAAGCTTCTTGTTCGCCACAGTCGCGAAGAGGTCCACCTGCGGTGTGCCGTAGCGCGAGAAAATCCCTGAGAGGACCTCCGCCTTCAATTCCCACTCGTAGCTGACCACTGTCCTCCGGCTGAGGGCATCTGCTGTGACATTCAGCTGGCCCGGGATGTGCACTGCAAGCAGCCAGACACCATGAAGCACGGCCCACTCCCAAATCTGGATGGACAGGTCCACGAGGGGGGGGGGGGGGGGGGGGAGACTTTGTTCCCCCGTTTGTTGATGTAATACATTGACACCACATTGTCCGTTCTTATGCGGACCACTTTGTTGACAATGACCGGTCTGAACGCCCTGAGCGTCAAGAAAATCGCCAGAAGCTCCAAATGATTTATGTGCAGTAGCTTGTCCTGAGGCGACCAGAGGTCCGAGACCTGAAGGAGATCTAACGTCGCACCCCACCCGAGGAGGGAGGAGTCCGTCGTGATTGTCACCATAGGGACCGGGTCCTGAAACCCTGCGCCCCAGACAGATTGCTGAGAGATGACCACCAGTCCAGGTCCACTCATGGAATCTGGAATTATTATCTGCATGGAGTCTGGTTCCACCGCCTGACGCCATGAATTCCGAAGGGCCATCTGGGTCCGTCTCATTTTGAGAAGAGCAAGAGGAAGAGCCAGCACACACGAGGCAATGAGGCCCAGAAGCCTCTGGAACCACCAGGCCGACATACTCTTCGACTGCGCAAACATCTGACACGTGGCCAACAGATCCGCCATTCTGTCCCCGGTCAGGTATACTCTGCAGTCGATCGTGTTCCAACGAAAACCCAGAAAAATCAGGTCCTGAGAGACCGTCATGGAGGAGCGGGAGAAATACCGCGTTCGCGGTTGTCTACGGCGGTTATTCCCCGCAGGAGTTTCCACTCTGCGCGATTTGCAGTCGAGGAAGCCCCTGAAACCAGAAGAAGGTCGACTCTGCGATAACGGTCTCTGAGGTTTGAAAGGAGCTTTAACCAGAACAGACAATGATTTAGCCGTCTGAGTGCTATCCTTGGTTTTGGTGAGCTCTACATCAGAAGAATGAAAAAGCTCCTTACCATCGAATGGAAGGTCCAATACTTTGTCTTGCAGTTCCTTCGAAAACTTAGTGGCATGCAACCATGCTTGCCTCGAGGTATCAACCCCGAGCATCATGCCCCGAGCCGAGGTGTCTACGTGATCAGCCGCAGCCTCCAAGAGATCCTGGGCCAAGACCCTGGCATCGGAAAGGCCACCTCTGAAATCTTCCAACTTCTCGACCGGAATGTGCTCCTCTAACTCCGACAGACCTTTCCACATCCGCATGTTAGCTCCCGCCAAAATCAATTCGGCATTGGCCTGCCTGAGCTGCAAGGCCGAATTGGCAAAGATTTTCCTCCCTAGGGAGTCCAGGAGCTTGTCCTCCTTTCCCAAGACCTGAGTAGCCGTCGCGGAAGAGGATGCT
The DNA here is from genome assembly GCF_040938575.1 of Ambystoma mexicanum. Taxonomy (NCBI): domain Eukaryota; kingdom Metazoa; phylum Chordata; class Amphibia; order Caudata; family Ambystomatidae; genus Ambystoma; species Ambystoma mexicanum. Next base: position 454,886,227 of record NC_090932.1, read on the forward strand.
GCAGGTCTGGACTACAACGTGGCCGCAGCCACCACTGTGGAAGAGGGAGGCAATCAAGATGACAAGGCCAATTCCTCCAAAGAGTGCAGCCTGTACTTCGCGTCAATCTTTTTATTGACAAAAAGTCCTGAGTGTGGCTTCTCCCAGATTCTTCGGACCTCGGCCAAAACATCCTTCTGCAGGAAAAGGCTGGTACGCTCCAAAGGAGACAAGGTGAACGCCCCAGAAAGCAGGCCCTCCTGTGGAGCAGGAGCCTCGGGAACCGGGACATCTAAGAAATTCATCATGTCCAGTACCCGGTCATGAAAAGCTCTAACAGAGCGGAGAAGGTCCTTGTTGTCCTGCTCGCCTTGAGGGTCATCTGACAGGTCAGGATCCTGCTGAACCGTGTCAGCCACTGCCTTGTCCACTGGGGACACCGGTGGCAAAGGCGGAAGAGCAGGGGTAGGCACCACGGGCAAAGGAGGCGCCTGCAGAACCACCAGAGGAACGGGTGGAGCCGGGGGCGCTGGTTGACACATTTCCTTAAAAAGCCCTTTGAAATAATCCTTCATGGGGTCGGTGCACATAAGTGCTTGAAATTTACTGAAAAAAGCGTCCCCAGGAGATTGCTTCGGAACCTGAGGAGGCCTCTCATGAGGTGGACAAATCCAGGGACGTAACGGAGAAGGGTGCCATGCCGGGCCCTCCGCCGACGTATCCACATAAATCAAAGGGGCCGCCCCTGCAGGCAACGAAACATTGTGCGGAAGAGGCATCCAGGCATTCCAATCATAAACGGGCCGGAAAGGATACGCACAAGTGACCTTAGGTTCACCCAAAGGACCGAGCCCTACACCAGAGGCCGATGGCGTAGTTGTAGGGGTAGTACCTAAAATGGCTGCCGTGGTCATGGCAGGAACGGCCGCCATTTTGTCTTCATCTGAGGGGAACTGTGGCACGTGAGAAGGTGAGGCAGGGGTCCCCGTCGATGGATCAGGGGTCTTAATTTTAGCCTTAACATAGGAACCTCGGCAGAGCCGGTACTATGAGGCCTGGAATGTTTCTGCGACATACCAACCGCCAACTGAGCCTTCGAAGGAAGGACCTTGGCACTGCCGGTAAAAGAAGAACCCTGCTTCTTTGCCCCTCAACAGGTCTGGTATCACCACAAGAGCGGGAACGGTGAGAAACCGCTTTAACCGACAGGGCCCTGCCCGGCCCCTCAGAACTGTTGGTAGCCTTAGCCTCTGTACGAGGGACCTCGGAATAGGCCCGGTAATAGCCTTATCGGCACGGCCTCGAACATCCGTTCGGTAAACACAAGCCCAGCCAAGGCCTCAGGTGCACCCCGGTCTTGTTTTTGAGGAAAGCCGAAAGAGAGGCCTCAAAGCAAGCTATGGTACCCTGTGACTCAGCAGAACTGGGTCTACACACAGCCCCCACAGGAGGGGCCTCAGAAGTTACTCCGGTGTACACAGGCCCCTTACGGAGACCCTCAGAGAAAACTCCGGTAGAATTATTAGGCCCGACAGGCACGTCAGGGCGAGCCCCGGGGACAGAGCGATCAACACCCCTCCTGGCTCGAGAGGAACCCGGGAAGGTATCCCCCGGCCGGGGTGCTCTGAAAAGTAAAGAGCTGTCATGATGCCCGCTCCCGGGAGCCGGTTCAAGCCCTGCGTCCCCGAAAGCGGACATCTAGTCCTCAAGGAAGGACCCAGCAACCCCATATAGGGGCCCTTTGGACAGTGTCCTGGCGCCTATGGCGCCAGGCTCATAAAAGACATCAGTCCTGGCGCCATAGGCGCCAGGCTCATTATGGGAGTGCTTGGGTGCACTTACCCGATGCAGACCATGCTGCAGGATCCCGGCCTCCTTGAGGCCTGAAAGGAACTACTTTACCTGTGGGACTAATTTACCATCCGGGCGTGGTCGGGGAAGGATACATACCTGATTGGAGGAAGGATACATACCTGGAACTTCTTTCAAGGCTATTTAAACCCCACCCGAATAGCCACACGTGCTTCGCGTTGTTCTGCATCTAGCAGCTGGATGCTCACCGTGTCTGCTCCTGCATCCTGACTTCTGCCACGCCTGCCAGCATCCTGGATCACCTGCAAAGGAAGAGAAGAAGAGAACAGAAGAAGGAAAAGTCCTTACCTGCTAAATCCGCATCCCGGAGACATCTCGCCGACAATCCTGAAAAGGAAAACTTTTATTTAAAAGCTCATCGCGTCGATCGCTGCAGCGCCGCATTCCACTCACCTTTACAGGGCGCCTCCAGGTTCAACAGCGATCATCCGGATTCGCAGTCACGCCCCAGCGCCTAGGGAGAAAAAAGCCCAGAACAAAAGGTGAGAGAGAGAAGGGAATAAGGAAAGCTAAATCTCCATGTTAAGACTTACCTGTTGATTCATTCCCTCTTCATTTCGGGTCCGCGCCGCATCCTGGCATTTCCAGACCCCGGCCCCTAAGGGGAAAAAGACATCAGCGTTAATGAGCGAATGAAAAGACATTACCAAAAAACGCTCATTAAAGACTTACCTGATTTCTACAAGGATTTCACCTCTCATCTCGGGTCGGTGCCTGTTCCCGGCATTCCGTACCCCGGGCCCTATGGGGAAAAAGACACTAGCATTAGTACATTAATGCATGGACACAAGGGGAACCTCTTATCAAAAAACTTATCTGGAAGCCAAGCAAGTTTGGTTCTCACAAATCCGAAAATCCAGTGAAGTAACTGGATACCAACGCGCCCCTGCATCAGAAGCAGGATGGAGAGCTCGTTCTTCCAGACCCTAAGGTGAGATGCTACGAGGAATCACAGAAGGGTTTCGAGGAGGGTGAGAGGGGAAAGTGGGAGGCCGATTGCATTACCCCGCAGACAGTTAATCCCCTATTTTCGCCTACAGAAGGATACTTCTTCGAGCCAGACAAGCCAGATTTGGGGGCCCGGTCCAGTCCGTCTTCCGAACCCTGCGCATCACCTTAGAAGAGGTCACAGCAGCGCGAACCAGGCCAGCGTCTGCGTGGGAGTCAGGTGAGCGTACCGGGCGTTGCTTCTTCTCGTCGATGAACGCCTGAAAATGAGATGGAGGAGTGCGTCGGAACACCTCCTCCCACCGTTCCAACCGACGTTGAGGAGCCCGGACCGAAAGGGAGTCACAGTAAAAACAGGAGTCCCAACCGTGTTCCGGACCCAAACACTCTAAACAAAGAGGAAGGGGAACCGCCCTCGTGAAGCGACGATGACACGAAGAACAGTCTGGAAAGTCTAATTTAAAAGACATAGACAGACTCTAAGATGAACGCTAGCGAGAGCCAGAGAGGAAAACAGGGAAGAAAATCTTCCGAGGATGCAAGTGCGTACAGCCCCGATCGAGCAGAGAAAAGGACTGAGGGGCGATGCGTGGGGCGGAGCCAAGGTGGGTGGGGTTACGGCCACGTGCCGGGCCCCGCGCAGGAAAGAGGTAGGACACATTTTTGGAAAAATTTGGATGCTTTTTACAAAGTGCTCTGGTCCCGTCCCACAGGACGGAGAGATGTCCCACAATTATGGAGGAAAGGGGATGGGACGTAGGAGTAGTGTAGATTTACCCTATAGGAGACCAGGTGCCTATACCATTCAGTCTGCTGCCGCTTCCCGAGGGAAGGGGACTGGGACCTTTTTGCAAGGCCCATTCAATGGGCGAAAGCAAAGTCCAAGGTGGCCGCCAGCCTAGCAGCATATGTCTATCTGACTTTTGGAGGAACATTGCGCCACGCCTGAGCGGGAGGGCACCAAGGTTGCACTGGAAGCAGAAGTGTGGACCTCAGATCACCCAGATAGGCGCTGGGCTCTCGGCCGGTAGTCTTAACGCCCTGACTCACGACCTCGGAGAAAGCTCCGTTAGGCTGCACACCCTCGGCACGTGTGCCGGTAGTCATGCTGCATCGCGCCAAGGATTGACTCTTGGAGGTGGCACCCCGACGATCCTTAACCTCATGGTGTCGAAGAAGAGGACTAACTTGATCGCCCTACCAAGGACAGCCCGGAAGAGCCCCTGGACCACTGCTTGGGAGCCGGTAGTCTTAGAGGCCTCAGGAATGCCAGTACCTGAATCCGAGAAACCGTTGCCTGTGGGATCCCCGAAAAGGAGTCACGGTGCTGAGGAGATGTGCTGAACAGAGCGCCTAGCTTGTCTTGACAAGGGGTCCTGGAGAATAAGTCCTTAAGGTGCGCCGTAGGATAAATTACAAGTTACTCACCGTAGCGACTAACGTAATCCTAGTCCATAGTCACCTTTCCTCCATACTGCATGGACGTCCCTCGCTAGGGATGGGAGACGGAACCTCTTTCACCAGAAAAAAACCTTCTTCCCCTTTAAATTTAGAGGGGTGTGGCCCTGGGAGCATGCACTCCCCTGACTCCGCCCATCGGCGCCACTCCTCAGTCCCAATTGAAGCGTCAACAATATTACCATTGCCTAATGACACCAGTTTTAATAGGGTGGAGGATAGTCGGACATATGGAGGAAAGGGGACTATGGACGAGGAGTACGTTAGTCACTACTGTGAGTAACTTGTAATTAATCCTACATTCCATCCCCTTTCCTCCATACTACATGAGCAATTACAACTGAATGTAGCTCGAGGGTGGAGAGGTGATCCCCATTAAAAAAATAAGTTCCTTAGTACTGCCTCTCCGAAAGCTGCATCTGACCTAGAGCCGGTATCCAAACAGTAGTGCTTGCAGAAGGCCAAAGGAGTGGCCCATATGGTTGCTCTGCTGCTGACCTGCCATGGGACATGTCTCTGGAATGCGACAGCTGTGGCCTTGGCTCTGATAGTGTGGGCATGCATGTTTGCTGGAAGTGGCTTGTGCTGCCCCTCATAGGCCTCCTTGATGCCCGAAACCATCCACCTTGCTATATATGCCTTGGAAGCCTGATAGCCCAGCCTTGACCCCCCCCCCCCCAAAGGTGACAAAGGGAACCTCTTGGTCCTGTTGCGATAGAGTTTCAGAGCACGCCTGACATCTAGAAAGTGCAAGACGCTTTGAGCATCGTCCCAAGTGTCCGGAAAGAAAGTAGGTAACACTATCTCCTCATTTAAGTGGAACGCAGACACTTTAGGTAAGAACGCGGGATGCGTACTCAGGACCACCTATCTCTGTAAAAAGTGCCTGGATTTCGTCTAACCCTACGTGCAGACGTAAGACCCACCAAGAGAGCTGTTATAATGGCGACTAGTCCGATATCCGCGCACGCCATTGGTTCAAAAGGTTTGTGCGCAAGGGCGTCCAACACTACGTTGAGGTCCCCCACCGGGTATGGTTTCTTGATAGGCAGCTAGAGCCTGGTGAGGCCCTCCAGATCTTGTTTAACTACTGGGTTGGAGGAAGAGAAAACGTCCTCCTCAGAGTTCCGGTAGGCTCCAATAGCCACCAGATAGGTACGAGATGTGTCCATTTGCACTCCTGAGTATGTGAGGCATGCAGAGAAGGATAGCACATCATCCAACGTGCAAATAAGTGGGTCAACCTCCTTTGATCCCGCCCAGTGGCAAAACCTAGTCCATTTGCTTTTGTACTGGCTCCTAGTAGCATCGCTCCTAGCGCTCTGTATGATGTCTAGGTTAGTAAATATCCAAAGATTGGATCAGTAGGATGGAATGACACTCCTTAATACAAATTCATATTTTATTAGATACATCATATGGAATAACATTTTCTCAATAAAAAATTCATAAAAAAGATTTCATACCAACATTCATAGCCACATACAAAACTCATTCATACATTTACACAGAACACAAACACCCATGATGCTTCATTTATCATTGTGTTTTAAGAACACAGCTTCATTTCATATATTGAACAATAGACCCAGTCCCTAACATTAGGTGTCGTGGTGTATCTAACACCAGATTTTTGGGTCAGGTATTTGTCACACAAAAACAACGACACGTGTTTCGGTCGGAGACCTTCCTCAGGACGTAAGGCAAAGCCAGAGTTCTTCGCCCAGTTCTTAATAAGTAAGGGCCCGTGACCAATCTAAAAACAATCATAAAAACAGAGTGTCATCCCAATTTCTTTAAATCGGTGACTAGTAATGTCACAGTGTGTTATTGATTTCTCAACACACTAAATCCCTACTCACCCCCAAGTTCTAATTCGAGGAAAGGTGAACGGAATGTGGGAGATTAATCCTCCACTGGAATCAGTGCAAGTACTGAACCTGTGGAACCAATGCAAACATATATTTTAAAATATGTGTCAAGCTCAAGATTTTGGCTTCAACCACTAAACTACATTACATTCAAAACACACACAAAAAGCCACACTTACATGTGTTCATTGTGTAGCTCGAAACCGTTCGTCGTGGTGTCACCACTGCGAAACGCAGCGTACGAATCGCACTTGATGTCTCATTCACAAAGTTCTGCCAAAAGAAACCCACATACACCCATGAGCCATATGAGTATACCCCTATGTATAGCTAGAGATACATACGCACGTTGCTTTTAATAAGTCGCAACAAATGCAAACCCAAGCAATACTAGAGCCGAAGTATATCAGATACACCGTGAGAACACCGTCACCCCGCACTACTCGTGTCTCCTAACAAGTATGCGGAAGGCTAGAAAGTGGGAGAAACAATTCCCGAAATTTCACATGTAACCACGGAACTCAGAGAAACCCTCAATTTGAGACTACCGAGCCTAAATGTATAACAAAGCACCGTGGAAGCACCGTCACCCCGCACTACTCTTGTCTCATAACAAGTGTGCGTGAGGCTTAAGTTGGAAAAATAAATAAAATAGAGTCCCCAGAGATTACCCATGTAGCCGCAGTACTCATAAGGAAGCCCTCAACGTGAGACTGCCGAGCGGTCAAAAATCCTTTTCACGGAATGGTGCCTCTACCCACCAACCTTTAATGCACAACGGAATAAAGTGTGACTTCACCCATATTAGGAAGATCAGCCTCACATAAATCAACATGTATTTACCTTTAACTAAATATCGATAAGCTTGCCATAGAGCGGAACCGTGTTAGTTCGTACCACTCCAACTCCTCAAGGTCAATGAGGAACTAGACATAGGTGAGGGACTATCTCTATTTAAGAGATTCTCACGTTCCTAAACACTAAAAACGGACTTGAGAAAACCACTGCCCTATTATATGTCACGATAGCGCATGATTGCATCTCTGTATATATGCTTTTCTAAGCAGGAACACTGATAATCTCAACAACAGTTCAACACGCAAAACACATCATGTGAGAAACCTTTTTAATGAAATTGAGATCTAAATGAAATGCCAAATTATTATCGAGCTCCCTAATTAAGGGAACTGGGTCCATTTGCCTATGGAAACTCATATAATTATATCAGATTATTTTTGTTAATTCGGTAAAATAATCAACGTGACCTTCCCAATACAGTAATAGCCTTATTCTTTATGCTTGATCAGCGTTACCATTAAGCAACAAGTTATTGTGCAAATTACTTGCATTACCACTATGTAACAAGTTAGTGGAACAAGTTACTTTCTTACCTGGTAACGTTCTTTCGATGGGATGGTCCGACGACGTATTCCATATCTATGACATGTAATCACCAGAGCTGTGCTGCTTCAGAAACTTTTTTCGGTGTCTGCGTCCTGCGTCGATGACGTTGATGCGCCATCGTCCGACGTCATCCGATGTGATAGGTAGGACACACGACCCCCGTAGCCTCAGTTGTAGTTTTTTCCCCCAGAACGTTTGACATTAGTCAACTGCCAGTCAGACACAAAGCCTTGCGGAACGTAAGCTGCAATCGCAAAAGAAATTCTGCAGCGGGGAAGGCAGGGCGGGAGCGATATGGAATACGTCGTCGGACCATCCCATCGAAAGAACGTTACCAGGTAAGAAAGTAACTTGTTCTTCGAGGGGATTGGGTCCTCCGACGTATTCCATATCTATGACAGACTCCCAAAGCAGTACCAGAGCAAGGAGGGAAAGAATTTAGAATCAAAATTTAGAATAGCCAATCAAATAGCAGAGCAAAGGACCGCCTTGCAAAAGGCCAGATCCTGTCCTCGGATGGAATCGAGGGAATAGTGACGTACAAATGTATGTACTGAAGCCCAGGTGGCTGCATCACAGATGTTGCGAATAGGAACACCCCTCTGTAGGGCAGTAGATGCAGCCATACCCTTGGTAGAATGGGCCCGCAAGCCAGCCGGTGGGTCATTACCCGCCAAGCGGTAACACTCCGAGATGGCCAAAATAATCCAGCGAGACAAAGTCTGTTTCGTCACAGCTTGCCCCAAACGCTTTCCAGCGTAACCAATAAAGAGTTGATCGTCAACTCTGACCCGGGACATGCGTGAAACATAAAAGCTTAAAGCTCTCCTAGGATCAAACCTATGGAGCCTCTACTCTTCCTTACCAGGATGTGGAGGAGGATAGAATGCCGGAAGAACAACCTTCTGGGCCAAATGAAATTCCGTCACTACCTCCGGAAGAAAAGAAGGACGAACTCTAAGGACAACCCTGTCCTTGTGAAATACAGTGAAAGGTGGCTTAACTGAAAGTGCCTGTAACTCACTCACTCTGCGAGCGGAAGTAACTGCAACTAAAAACACAGTTTTCAGAGTTAACAGCTTCAAAAGGCAAGAATGTAAAGGCTCAAACGGAGCACCCATAAGAAACGTAAGAACAAGGTTTAAATCCCAACCGGGCACCAGGAAAGGTGACGGAGGGAACACATTAGTGAGCCCTTTCAGAAACTGTGAAATTAAAGGGATTTTAAAGTAAGAACACTCTTCAGACGAGCGCTTAAAGATGGACAGCGCTGCCAGGTAGCCTTTAATGGTACCCACTTGCAAGCCCCTGTGGGTCAAAGAAAGCAAAAAGGACAGAACCATGGGGATGTCACATGCAAAAGGATCCACATTCTGAACTCTGCACCAGTCGCAGAACCTCCGCCAACGGTACAGAGACTTTGTTGCTGGCCTTCGGGCCGAAAGCAACACCTCCATCACGTCTTCAGGGAGGTCCCAATCCTTATACCTCATCCTTTCAGAAGCCAAGCATGAAGGTTGAAGGATCTGACCTCTGGATGGAGAACCTGACCCCCCTCCCGTGAGAGCAGATCGTCTTGGTAGGGAAGACGACGTGGAGAGCAGATGGTCAAGTCGAGAAGGTCCGGGTACCACGTCCTCCGAGCCCACGCTGGAGCAATGAGGATCATCCAGGAACCGAACTTCGGTAACCTTCGCAGCACTTGCGGGATGACGGGGACTGGAGGAAACGCGTACAGCAGCGGGAATGACCACTCCACCACGAACGAGTCTCCTAAGGCTCCTTTTGGAGGAAATTCCGCGAGCAAAACCTTTCGCACTTCCGGTTGACACTGGAGGCGAAGAGATCCACTTGAGGGGTCCCCCAAAGGGCGAAGATCTCCAGGAGAATCTCCTGAGCCAACTCCCACTCGTGAGAGATCGCGCTCTGCCTGCTCAGAGCGTCCGCCGTCACGTTTTCGTCTCCGGCCAGATGAACTGCCGAGATCGAAACTTCCTGCTGGATGGCCCAGAACTCGAGCTGCATCGCCTCCCTGCACAGAGGAAGTGACCCTGCCCCCCCCTTTTTGTTGAGGTAGTGCATGGCCACTGTGTTGTCCGTCAGGATCAGGACACTCTTTCCTCGTACAGTCGGCAGAAAAGCCTTCAGGGCTAGCCTGACGGTCCTCAGCTCCAACAGATTGATATGGAGTCTGGACTCCGACGGAGACCAACGACCGCTGACTGTCAGCCCGTTGGCATGAGCTTCCCATCCCGTGAGGGATGCATCCGTCACGATCGTCACCTCTGGCCAGGGAAGCCAAAACGGAGCCCCCTTCATCAAGTTGCCTTCAACGGCCCACCACAGAAGGTCCCGGGCGACCGACGGCGGCACCTGAACCGGGTCCGACATCCTGCCGGAGGACTGCGACCATTGCGTCTTGAGTGCCCACTGCAAAGATCTCATCCGCAGGCGAGCCTCTGGCACCAGAAGAATGCAGGATGCCATGAGGCCGAGCAACCTCAAGAACTCGAACGCTGGGAGCGTCTGGGCATGCTGAAACTTGTGCACCATCTGCTGAATGTGACGAGCCCTCACCTGGGGAGGAAAACACTGACCCAGGGAAGTGTCGAGCACTGCTCCGATGTACTGGAGCCGCTGTCTTGGCATCAAATGGGACTTCTTTAAATTGAGGGAGAAGCCCAGCCTGTGAAGGGAGTGGCAGGTGACGGACAGATGATCCAGGACTTGCTCGGGAGAGCTCCCCCTGATCAACCAATCGTCCAGGTAGGGGTAGACGTGAATCCCCCCTTGCCTGAGATGCGTTGCTACCATCACCATGAGCTTGGTGAAAACCCTCGGGCCGAGGTCAACCCGAACAGCAGGACCCGAAACTGAAAGGGCGAGTCGCCAACTGCGAACCTCAGGTACTTCTTGTGCTTGGGATGGATCGGCACATGGAAGTAAGCATCCTTGAGGTCGAGTGACACCAACCAGTCCTGAAGCTGAAGGGCCTGGAGGATTTGAGAGAGAGTAACCATCTTGAACTTGTCCTTCCTGCGGAGTTTGTTCAAACCGCGCAAGTCCTTGATGGGTCTCAATCCCCCGTCTTTCTTCGAAATCAAAAAATAAGGGGAATACCATCCCTTGTTCCTCTCCGCTACAGGCACCAGTTCTATGGCGACTTTCTCCAGCAGGGCTGGAATTTCCTGTGCAAGGAGCGGATCCGGACTCTGCAAAGAGAGGTTCCACGGTGGATTGTCGCGAGGCCTGTGCCGAAAAGGAAGACAGTAGCCGTGGGTTATGATCTCCAGAACCCACACATGGAACAAGTTACTTACCTGTAACTGTTGTTCTCCAGCATGAGTCTGGCATGGATTCACATGCTCATGAATATTCCCCGTCGTCAGGCTGGGAATCCTCGGTAAAGAAAAAAATCAGTATCAGTTTCATTTCTGATCTGTCTTTCGTAGTAGTAACCAATCACTGATCTCTGCGTCATACGGACCACAGCCAATGACTGCCCTCTACCTAAGCCCCGCCTCTGGCAGCCATCTTCAGATTTGGTAGCATGTGAAGTGGCAGTATGACCAAGTGAAGAGCCGCAGAGGGGTAGGCGGGAGGGTTCGCATGTGAATCCATGCCAGACCCATGCTGAAGAATAACAGTTACAGGTAAGTAACTTGTTCCTTCTCCAGCATGGGGTCTGGCATGGATTCACATGCTCATGAATAAAGAATACATAGCAATACACACATGCACAACCACGGGAGGTGGCAAAGGCTCAACATTAAGCATTACATCTAACTCAACATTAAGCAATTCTTACCTCCTCACCAGGCTCACCTTAGGCGAACAGATTGCGCAGCACTGCTAGGCCGACCCTGGACTCCTCCCTGGAATCCCGATTGACGCAGTAGAATTTCGTGAAGGTGTGCGTCGACCTCCACGTAGCAGCCCTGCAGATGTCCAGCAAGGGCACACCAGATAGGAACGCCGTGGTAGCTGCGATCGCTCTGGTGGAATGGGCTCTCGGACGGCCAGGAAGCGGTCGGTTTGCCAACCGATGACAGTACATGATACAGCCGGAGAGCCATCTGGAAATGGAGGCCTTTGAGAGAGCCTTCCCCTGATTGACAGGTCCAAAGTTCAAAAAAAGTTGTGACGTCTTCCGGAAACACTTTGTGCGGTCCACGTAAAACTTCAGCGCTCTAGCCACATCCAGCGAGTGCAAAGTCCTTTCGGCCGGCGACGAAGGCGACGGGAAGAAAACGGGCAACACCAAGGGTTTGTTGAGGTGGAAGTCCGACGGTACCTTGGGCATGAAGGAGGGGTGCGTCCTGAGCACTACCTTCGTGTTGTGAAAAGTCAAGTACGGGGGCTTGCAGGAAAGGGCCTGGATCTCTCCCACTCTTCGTGCGGAGGTGATGGCCACAAGAAACGCTGTTTTCCACGACAAGAACTTCAACGGAGCCGAGTGCAGAGGCTCGAACGGAGGTCCCATGAGCTTGGTCAGCACCACGTTGAGCTCCCATGCTGGGCCGGAGCCTTCACCGGCGGGAACGATCTGAACAGTCCCTTCATGAATTCTTTCACCAGACGATGAGACCACAGAGACGTCCGCCCCGTGGTTCTGGTGTATCGGGAGATCGCAGCAAGATGAATCTTGATGGACGCGTGCGCTAGTCCAGCCTTGGCCAGCGTCAGAAGGTACGGCAGTACCTGGGGAGCCGTAATCCGTAGAGGGTTAATCTTCTGTGCGTGGCACCAGACAGAGAACCTCTTCCATTTGTGTCCATAGCATTTAAGAGTTGAGGACGCCCTGGCCTTTGCAAGAACCTCTCTGCAGTCGGCCAGTATGTCGTATCCTCCAAACTCTAACGCTGCAGGAGCCAGGCCTGCAAGTTCAGCGACTTCGGGTCGTGATGGAGGATGGCGCCTCCTTCCCTGGAGAGAAGATCCGCGTCCACTGGCAGCTTGATTGAGGGGGACGCTGACAAGTCCAGAAGGTCCGGGAACCATATCTGCCTCGGCCATGCAGGTGCGACGAGGATCATCCTGCACCGTGACCTCTTGAGCTGGTTGATGAGCCGGATCAGCAATGGCAATGGAGGGAACGCGTATAGAAACAGGCCCTCCCAGGGGAACGAGAAAGCATCGCCCATGCTCCTCGGCTGGGGAAACCTGCTGGCGAACCTCCGGCACTTGGAGTTCATCGCCGTCGCGAACAGACCGATCTGGGGTGTGCCCCACCGTCGGAAGAGGCGGTGCACTAGATCCTGTCGTAGTTCCCACTCGTGGCACGAGCGCAGCTCTCTGCTGAGCGAGTCGGCGATGGTGTTTTTTATCCCTGCCAGATGAAACGGCACCAGAAACATCCCTTGGGCGACGGCCCAATGCCACAGATCCTGCGCCTCCTTGGACAGGGCTGGGGACCTGGTTCCGCCCGGCTTCCTGATGTAGAACACGGTGGTGGTGTCGTCGGTGAAGATCCTAACCACCTTGCCCTTGAGGGACGGAAGAAAGGACCCGAGGGCTCAAAACACTGCACGGAGCTCCAGGAAGTTGATATGGAGGGACTTCTCCGTCGGAAGCCAAAGGCCTCTCGCGTGCAGATTTTCGGTGTGCGCTCCCCACCCTTCCAGGGAGGCATCCGTGGTCACTGTCTCCTGGTGGCCGGGGGTCTGGAAGTCCATGCCCGCCGTCAGATGCGCGCAGGTGCCCCACCACCGGATCGCTCGGAAACTCTCGTCGAGTGTGATCCTCTCCTCGAAGCTGCCCGTCGTCTGGATCCAGCGCGCGTCCAGGAACTCCTGCAACGGGCGCATCCGGAGCCTGCACAGGCGGATGAGATAAATGCAAGAAGACATCATTCCGAGGAGGGACTTGATGGACCTCACCCTGGCCGCGTCCGCAACCAGCATCCGCTCCACCTTGCCCAAGATGGCCCTCGTCCTTTCCTCCGACGGAGATGCCAGAAGCGACACTGTGTCGAGCTTCGCTCCCAGAAACAGTGCGTCTTGCGCGGGCACCAGGTGGGACTTGGAGTAGTTTTTGGAGAATCCCAGGTCCGTGAGTAGTTGGACGGTCCTTGCCGTGTGCTCCACGGCGAGCTCCTTCGTCTTTGCTCGGATGAGCCAGTCGTCCAGGTAGGGGTAGACTTGGATCCCCTCTCGGCGCAGCTGCGCCGCCACCGGTGCGAGGCACTTGGTGAACACCCTGGGTGCCGACCTCAATCCGAAGGGAAGGGCTCTAAACTGGTAGTGACGCCCTTGGACCACGAACCTGAGAAACTTTCGGTGTCCCTTTAGGATGGGAATATGGAAGTAGGCATCCTCCAAATCCAACGACGACAGGAAATCGCCCTCCTCCAGCTGACCCAGGACGTGTTGGAGGGTGACCATCCGGAACTTCTGTGCCTTGATGAATTTGTTCAGTCGTCGTAGGTCCAGGATGGGACGCCATCCTCCAGTCTTCTTCTTCACACGGAAGTATCTTGAGTAAACTCCGGAGCCCCGAAGCTTCTCTGGGACGAGCTTGATGGCGCCCTTCTTGAGCATCGCCTTTACCTCCAAGAGAAGTTGAGGGACGTGATGTTCTTTCCTGGTCACAGGGGGGACGCGCGGGCACCTCTTTAGAAACTCGAGCGCGTGACCCTGAGCTAGGGCGTCCAGCACCCAACGGTCGGTGGAGATGGACTCCCACATGCTGACGAAGCTCGCCAGCCGGCCTCCCACCGGGGTGCTTCGGTGGGGGCCCGACCCCACGGCCGGTTCAGTCCTGCTTCGACGAGGCTTTGCCGCCTTGTCCTGCTTGGCGACGACGGCGGGGTCCGCCAGACTTGCCTCGTCCCCTGTAAGCTTCCTGTGACGACGAACAGGCCACTTGACGGTAGGTGGAAAATCCGCCGCTGGAACCTTTGGAGGCACCCTGTTTGCCTCTGCCGCTCCGAAAGGGCGGCCGCCGTTGCTGGAGAACCCCAAGAGCCCGGGCCGTCTCCGTGTCCGCCTTGATGGCTTTAAGGGAATCGTCCACTGTTTTCCCAAACAGGTTGTTTCCGTCGAACGGCATGTCCAAGACTCTGGTCTGCACGTCCTGACGGAAGTCAGTAGCCTTGGGCCATCCACACCGCCTAAGGCACACGCCGTTGCCCAACCGGCGAAATCCAGTGTCAGCGATGTCCGTCGCAATCGTAATGGCGTGGTCCGACGCCACCTCTCCTTCCTGCAAGATCTCTAGGGCTTCCGTCCTCTTGTCTGGTAGGAAGTCCAGCAGGGGGGCCAGTTTGTCCCTCCCTGTCGTAGCGGGCTACGATAGCCAAGGCGTTGGCCGCCTTAATCGTCGTCGCTGCCGACGAGATGACTCTGCGTCCCATCGTGTCTAATTTCTTACCCTCGCCGTCCAGCGGGGAGGTAGACGTAGAGGCTGCGCTCACCCCCGCTTTCTTCCTGGCCGCCGCGGAGACGACCGAGTCCGGGGTTGGCTGTGCCCGAAGGCACAAGGGGGCCGCGTCCGGGAGCCGGTACTTCTTCTCGTACCGATCTCTTCTAGCCGGCGTCGTGGATGGGTTCTTGAGGAGGGCGAGGCCCTCATCCCAAATATCGTCCAGTAGAGGTACAGCGAGGACCGTCTTCCTCTTGGCCTCGCGCCGTTGATAAAGGAAACCTTCCTTCTTCTCCTCCGGGCAGAGCTGGAAAAGCTTGGATGCCCTGGCGATCATGGAGTGAAACGATCCAATCTCGTCGGACGGGGAAGCCCGGGTGGGAGGTGACGACGGGAGATCCTCGTCGTAAACCTCGTCGTCTGTACCCGTCGCGGCCGTGTCAGTCCCCGTATCATCCCCACGTGTCGTGGACAGGGAGGAGGGCTGAACAGGGCGCGATGGCTGAAAAGGAGGTGGAGGATGAATCCTTCTCTTAGGGGGAGGGCTCCCAGAAGGGCCTGGCTCCGGGTCCCCCGTCGGGAGCGGTTCCTCCGTTGGTGGTAACGGCAGTCTCGTCCTTATCTCCGAGCATAAGGACTGTATAGCCAACAAAATGGCCGCCGAGTTGTCTTGCGGCACTGGTTGAGGGGAGTCCGACGGGCGGTCAGGAGCCCCGTCGGCATCCTCGACGTTCTCGTCGTCTCCTACGTCGGGGTCCCTCCCGACTGGCTGGTCTTCCACGGCAACGCCGTGGCTTAAGACTACGATCAGCTCTTCCTCAGAGGTTGAGGCCGAATCCACGACGACCTCTTGCCCCCCCTTTTTCTTCTCCGTCGGAGGTTTCACGGGGGTCCTGTCGATGGGCATGAAAGAGGACTCCCTCCGCGGTGGCAGGGAGACTCTGGGCCCCGAGGTCGCCACCACTGGTGTAGCCTCCACAGGCTGAGCCAGGGCCGCCGCGACTGTCTCGATAGAGGCCTTGGCCGGATGGATTAAGGCTTTCACCACCTTAGGTGCACTCACCGCCTTCTCCTTGGGGGGAGGGTCACCGCCTCGCTCCCCCTCCGATGGGGCCTTCGAGCTCGACCGGGGTCTCTCCAGGAGCTTCGCCGGGTGCTCGGCCTTCCTCTTACCCGAGCCAGAGCGTTGGCTCGTGGTTGATGGCGCCGAGGAGGATGTGCCCTGCCTGGCGCCCGTAGAGCCCGACCGTTCGGCGCTCCCGGTGCCAGCGGACTCGCGGTGCTTGGCCTTCTGTTGGACCCCCGTCGCCGGGGCGCCCTCACAGGTCTTAGAAGACAGCTCGGACTTCTTCTTCTTGCCTGACAGGCTCTTTCCTTCCAGCCAGTTGGCGAGACGTTGATGGCGGTCCTTCATGGTCCGCTCCGACATATTGCTGCAAAACGCACAGTCCTTCTCCACGTGCGTCTTGTCCTCATGTAGGCAGTAAAGACAAAGGGAGTGTTCGTCCTCCTTAAAGACATTCTGAAGCTGGCATCCAGGGCAGATCCTGAACAGCTTTCGGGGCGTCGAGCTTCCCTTCTCCTGGGCCATGTCCGAGATGGGCCTGAGAAACTTCTGGAGTCCTCCAAAAGCATGGCTCGACGAAATCTTCACCCTTGAGGGGCGTAGACAAATCCGACACGAGTCCCCGTTGATCGGATGAAGAAACGGTGGAGCTTGAGGCTCTTTTGACCGAAAGAGAAATTTTTTGAGAAAAAACGTGAAAAATAGCACTAACGCTCGAGAGCAATAGCACGAGGATCCCAACACTTGAACGTGCTGTAAAAATCTGAAGATGGCTGCCAAAGGCGGGGCTTAGGTAGAGGGCAGTCATTGGCAGTGGTCAGTATGACGCAGAGATCAGTGATTGGTTACTACTACGAAAGACAGATCAGAAACGAAACTGATACTGATTTTTTCTTTACCGAGGATTCCCAGCCTGACGATGGGGAATATTCATGAGCATGTGAATCCATGCCAGATCCCATGCTAGAGAACTGAAGTAATGGCTTGCCACTCTACAAGATGCTGCGCCAGCCTTCCCCCAACCGGCGAACCATGGGACATGGCCTCATGACTGAGTGGGAGCGGCTGTGGCGTTATCTGAGGGCAAAGAGGCAACTGCCCGAGCGGCCTTGGCACCACGGGTACCCTGTCGTCCACTTCTGGTACCCCTGCGTTGGCCTCTTTGACTGCCAGCTCCTCTCGCTTTACTGAAGGACGAGTAATAGCGAAAGGAACCACCCCTCCACTGCTGTCCCCTAAGACGAAAAGGCGGAGGTTGGCGAACTGCAGCGCCCAACGACTTTGCTGCAGCTTTTGAGGTCTGCAACCTCTCAAGGCTCTCGTCAGCCTTGCTGCCAAAAAGGTGTTCACCGTCAAAGGGCATGTTGAGGAGCCGGGACTGCACATCAGGAGTAAACCCCGACTTCCGCAACCACGCAAACCTGTGTATCACGGTGCTCACCGCCATGGACCTACTGACGCAATCAGCTAAGTCCACACCAGCCTGAACGGACTCACACATGGCATCATTACCATCATGGACCATAGCAAGGAAACCATCCCGTTCGTCCCCTTCGGGAATATGTTCAGCCGCTAACGCAACACAGTTCCACAGAGTGTGTGTGAAACGAGACAAGGCACAAATGGAGTTGGCCGCCTGAAGCGCCATACCACCAGAAGAAAACACTTTCTTCGCCCAGCCATCAAAACGTTTGTCATCCCTATCAGGAGGGATGGTAGGGTACGACGCCTGCTTTGCCGGGGCCGTGGCCGCCTGCACCACCAAACTCTCCGGAGTGGGGTGCCTGGTCAAATAGCAGGGGTCGCTACTGGCTGGACGGTATTTTCATGACAAGGATCTGCCCACCGCCGGGAGACTCTCCAGAGCAGTCCAAGCCGCCGCCACCCTTCTCTGTAAAGCCCTATGGAACGGCAGTACCGGGTCAGTTGGGGGACCAACATCAAGGATGTCCGTTAGATCATCCTGCACAAACTCTCCTGGGGGAGCAGACCATCCCAAGTACTCAGAAACCCTAGCCATAAGGCGCCGGTACGAGGAATCGGCATGAGAGCCAGGCTCAGGCCTACAAAACTCCACCTCCGGAGAGGTGTCCAGTCCACTGGCATCATGCAGTGACTGCCCCAAATCGTCAAACTGACTATGGCCCGAGACAATTTCATCTGGAACCCGACTAGGAACCAGGCCATCAGAATCCTCATCCGCCTCTGAAATATATTCCAGGTGGCGAAAAGAAGGCACCCGAGAGTGCTTGCTCTTAACCAGAGCCTTCCTAGGGGGTTCCCCCATGCCACGGGGTACCTCCGACACGAAAGGCGTTGAGCGAATCGGCGCCGGCGTCGAGAGGATCGGCGTCGACGTCAGATGCAGCGCCGCCAGCATCGGCGGCGTCGACACAGCCCTCGGAGCCGGAGCCTCGAGAAAGCCTGTCAACGCCCTCGACGCCACAGACGTCGATGTCTTCCTCGAAGACCTCACAGGTGCACACGGTCTCGAACGCGTCGAGGACCGGGACCTGGAACGGGTACGTCGAGAACGAGTCTCCTTGTCCGAACGGGACCTCTCCCGTGACTCGTGCCGACCACTCTTGCGAGCAGTGTCTCTCGACCTCTCACGACCGACCCCACTCGGGGGCGCGGACGGCTTAGTACCCTGTGACTCAAGAATCGCCAGCATTTTCTTCCCGAAGGAAGCCCATTCCTCCGGCGTCGCAACGCTGGTGGGGTAAGCGACGTGCCGGGCAGAGTCCTCCGAAGAGGACCTGGAAGACGACCGGTGTCGGCACTTCCGAGAATGCCTCGAAGAGGCTGAGAAGTGGCGAGACCGACTCCTAGAAGGAGACCCACAAGACTTCGGATGATGACGCGGAGAGTCACCCCTCGAATCATCTGTCGAATGCCCGGCAGACCTCGACTTCCGGGGCTTGGACACCCGACCTACTGACAACTTCTTCTTACGTTCGCGTAAGGCTTTGGACGTGAGCGACTGGCAGTCGATACAGTCATCCGTGTCGTGGGCCTCCCCGAGGCACCACAGGCAGGCGTCGTGCGAGTCCGTCACCGACATCTTGGACCCACACTCCCCGCACTTCTTGAAGCCCGGAGGCGGGGTCGAAGACGAAGTAGAAGACATCTTCACACAAAGGATTTTCACAAAACAAACAGGTTCGAAGAACCGAGAAGAACAGAACTCCAAAGAGTCGAGGCGTTAACCGAGATTCACGAAGCAACACGTTCGCGGAAAAAACGGAACTGTGGCTACGGGCGTCGTGCGTCCTACTTATCACATCGGATGACATCGGAGGAGGTGCTCGACGACGGCGCATTGACGTCATCGACGCAGGAGCCGAAAAAAAGTTTCCGAAGCAGCACAGCTGTGGTGATTACATGTCATAGATATGGAATACGTCGGAGGACCCAATCCCCTCGAATGCAAATTACTTATATGGGGAAACAGAGCAAAATGTTTTTATACATTTCATATAGTGCCTAATAGCCAAAAACATAAAAACATACAGGAGACTTCATATATATTTCTTTCTGTGCATGATCTTTATATCCCCTTATATATGTTTTACGTTAGGTACTTAGTAACCAAGCTCCTTAGAACATTGCCAACATATCCCATCTGTAAATACATTTCCTTTTTATATATTCAGGATAGACATCCATTGAATAATTTAGAGGAATTCGATATTTAATCCACATTTCAGTTCGGTGCTCAGTGTGTATAGTTACCCATACCCCAAAATCTTGGTTGTATGGGCCCCTTATACTTAAATCAATTGTTTAAAACCAGATTATTCCATTCCACCGAAACATTCAGCCCCTTACGGACTGTGTTTAATGTGTGGATCCATTTTTGTTCAATACGGTGCAATGTTATACCTATGTCACCTCCTCTCATTTTGGGCTTTATGTGTTGTAATATACACCACCTCACATCTGTGTCTTTATGCTGCATCTTTACAAAATGTTCAACCAGTGGCTTATCTACTACTTTATTCTGTATGCAGCTTCTATGCTCAGATATACGCTGTCGGATTTCTCATGTAGTTTTACCTACATATAGTAGTTGGCATGGACAAGTAATAATATATACTACATTTTTGGTCAAGCAGTTGGTATGGCAATTCATTTTCCAAACTCTGACCATATTGGAACTCACGTTTTGTCTCCATTAAGGGGCACGCAACACATCCGCCACACTTATAGTGGCCAACAATGGGTGGTAGTCCCCATTGATCATTGATGGTACGTTCTCTGGTTGGCTCTCGGTATGTGTGTACTAGTTTTTGTCTGAGATTTTGATTCCGTTTAAATGCAAACATCGGCTTTTCTTTCAAAGACCCAGGTTGTTTTATTAAATTCCAGTGTTTTCCAATGATCTGCTTCACATCCCCACTTACTGGATTGAAAGTTGTGACACACACCAAACTTTCAGATTTGGTTTTACTCTGTTTAGTGAGACAGATTTCTCGGTTCGTATTCTCCGCCCTCTTCAATTGGTCTTTTACTAACCTTCTTGGGTACCCCCTCTTGGTCAGCCTATCCCTCAATTGTGCTGCATGTAGTTTAAATGCATCCGCCTCAGAACAGTTTCTCTTAATACGTAGGAATTGCCTGTAGGGGAGGTTTTGACGTAAACTTGCAGGATGAAAACTGTCAAAATGTAACAGTATTTTTGTCAGTTGGTTTCTTAAACAGAGTCGTAATTGGATGGTTCCCGCGCTTTTTGATCAAAAGATCAAGGAAACTGACTTGGCGATGGTTATATTCAATTGTAAATTTTATGTTGACATTACAGCGATTGACCCATTTGTGAAACTCAAGAAGAGATGCAATAGAGCCCCTCCACACCAGAAACACATCATCTATATAACGATGCCACATTTTTAAGTGTTTATTCAAAGTTGGGTGACTTTTTTGCTCATTGTCTTGTCCCAGTATAAACATGTTTTCATAATCTGCCATATACAAATTGGCGATATCTGGAGCAAACGTAGCCCCCATACTGACCCCTTTCTCCTGCTTATAAAGTTGTTTTTTAAACAAGAAAAAGTTTTCAGTCATGGCCAGCCTGATGCACTCTCTTGGATAAACTCAGTTGGAGGCAAATGTGGTCTAGTTCTCATATCCAGATAGAGGCCCAAAATATGTAGACACTTCATTTGTGGGATTGCAGTATACAGTGATTCGACATCCATTGTTACCAGAATGTCCCCTTCTTCCATTATGATGTCACTAATAATGTTAATCATATGGGTTGAGTCTTTTACATATGATGGCATCATTTGTACAAATGGTTTAAGAAAAAATTCTGCGTACACGGACAGTGGTTCCAGCAGTGAATCAATATCTGAAACAATAGGTCTCCCAGGTGGATGAGTAGGAATTTTAGGGAGTGTATAAAATGCTGCCCTCTTTGGTTTCAATTTATTCAGAAAACGACCTTCCTCATCGCTAATACATTTCTCACTCAAGGCATGATCTATTAGGCTTATTTCCTCTTGTAGACGTAGCGTGGGGTCCCTCAAGTTTTTTATACGATGCAGCATAAAGACACAGATATGAGGTGGTTTATATTACAACACAAAGCCCAATATGAGAGGAAGTGACATAGGTATAACATTGCACCGTATTGAACAAAAACGGATCCACACATTAAACACAGTCCGTAAGGGGCTGAATGTTTCGGTGGAATGGAATAATCTGGTTTTAAATAATTGATTTAAGTATAAGGGGCCCATACAACCAAGATTTTGGGGTATGGGTAACTATACACACTGAGCACCGAACTGAAATGTGGATTAAATATCAAATTCCTCTAAATTATTCAATGGATGTCTATCCTGTATATAAAAAGGAAATGTATTTACAGATGGGATATGTTGGCAATGTTCTAAGGAGCTTGGTTACTAAGTACCTAACGTAAAACATATATAAGGGGATATAAAGATCATGCACAGAAAGAAATATATATGAAGTCTCCTGTATGTTTTTATGTTTTTGGCTATTAGGCCCTATATGAAATGTATAAAAACATTTTGCTCTGTGTTTCCCCATGCAAGTAATTTGCACACTAACTTGTTACATAGTGGTAATACAAGTAATTTGCACAATAACTTGTTGCTTAATGGTAACGCTGATCAAGCATAAAGAATAAGGCTATTACTGTATTGGGAAGGTCATGTTGATTATTTTACCGAATGAACAAAAATAATCTGATATAATTATATGAGTTTCCATAGGCAAATGGACCCAGTTCCCTGAATTAGGGAGCTCGATAATAATTTGGCATTTCATTTAGATCTCAATTTCATTAAAAAGGTTTCTCACATGATATGTGTTTTGCGTGTTGAACTGTTGTTGAGATTATCAGTGTTCCTGCTTAGAAAAGCATATATACAGAGATGCAATCATGCGCTATCGTGACATATAATAGGGCAGTGGTTTTCTCAAGTCCGTTTTTAGTGTTTAGGAACGTGAGAATCTCTTAAATAGAGATAGTCCCTCACCTATGTCTAGTTCCTCATTGACCTGGAGGAGTTGGAGTGGTACGAACTAACACGGTTCCGCTCTATGGCAAGCTTATCGATATTTAGTTAAAGGTAAATACATGTTGATTTATGTGAGGCTGTTCTGAAAAGGATTTGTTTTGACCGCTCGGCAGTCTCACGTTGAGGGCTTCCTTACGAGTACTGCGGCTACATGGGTAATCTCTGGGGACTCCATTTTATTTATTTTTCCAACTTAAGCCTCACGCACACTTATGAGACACGAGTAGTGCGGGGTGACGGTGTTCTCATGGTGTATCTGATATACTTCGGCTCTAGTATTGCTTGGGTTTGCATTTGTTGCGACTTATTAAAAGCAACGTGCGTTATGTATCTCTAGCTATACATAGGGGCATACTCATATGGCTCATGGGTGTATGTGGGTTTCTTTTGGCAGAACTTTGTGAATGAGACATCAAGTGTGCGATTCGTACGCTGCGTTTCGCAGTGGTGACACCACGACGAACGGTTTCGAGCTACACCATGAACACATGTGTGGCTTTTTGTGTGTGTTTTGAATGTTATGTAGTTTAGTGGTTGAAGCCAAAATCTTGAGCTTGACACATATTTTAAAATATATGTTTGCATTGGTTCCACAGGTTCAGTACTTGCACTGATTCCAGTGGAGGATTAATATCCCACATTCCGTTCACCTTTCCTCGAATTAGAACTTGGGGGTGAGTAGGGATTTAGTGTGTTGAGAAATCTATAACACACTGACATTATTAGTCACCGATTTAAAGAAATTGGGATGACACTCTGTTTTTATGATTGTTTTTAGATTGGTCACGGGCCCTTACTTATTAAGAACTGGGCGGAGAACTCTGGCTTTGCCTTACGTCCTGAGGAAGGTCTCCAACCGAAACACGTGTCGACGTTTTTGTGTGACAAATACCTGACCCAAAAATCTGGTGTTGGATACACCACGACACCTAATGTTAGCGATTGGGTCTATTGTCCAATATATGAAATGAAGCTGTGTTCTTAAAACCCAATGATAAATGAAACATCATGGGTGTTTGTGTTCATTGTAAATGTATGAATGAGTTTTGCATGTGGCTATGAATGTTGGTATGAAATGTTTTTTATGAATTATTTATTGAGAAAATGTTATTCCATATGATAAATTTATCTAATAAAATATGAATTTGTATTAAGGAATGTCATTCCATCCTACTGATCCAATCTTTGGATATTTACTCACTATACCTGAACGATCAGGGTTTGAAGTGCAGGTCTACTCCTTTATTTTTCCGCTGATGTCTAGGTTAGCCTGTGACAGCCACAGATGCTTTAGTGTGACCTGCTCAGGAACCACGCTATGTGTGCTAATTTCTGCGGAGCAGGGTGGACAGCCCTGCCTCACTGTTGTGATAGAAGAATGGCCGGTCCCAATAGAAGGTGAATGGGAGGCTTGTCCGAGAGGATGACCAGTTCCAAAAACCATGGTCTGCAGGCCACCAAGGAGCTATCCGAATGATGCGATCCCCCTGTGAACCAGGGGAGTGGGAGGAAATGCATATGGCGTTCATGCTGTTCCACTGTAACTGCAATGCATCACCCAGGGAGCCAGGGCGCATTCCCTGCCAAGACACAAACTGAGGGCACTTCTTGTTGTACCAGGTGGCAAAAAGATTGTTATGGAGAATTCTCATTTATGGCTAATTTCCCTTACCTAGGGAGTCCCTCAGCAGCTTTGCTGGATTTCTGGGGTATATTGTTTCCACTTGGTAAGAGTGTAAACCTTTTTCCCACTCTTGCATGTGTTTTGCCATGTATATTTCTACTGTTTGTGTGATCTTGGGCTCTGGAGCCACACCACTCCATGAGCCCAACTTTTTGTGGGTGTTACACCGCACCTTCAGTGCAGTGACACAGGGTTGTCTCCAAGACTTGCCACTGACTCCATTTTTCTGGGGCCGACTACTGTCCCCCAGAAACAGGTAAAGTTGCCATTTACTTTATGTAGTCATTTAAACTGCAGACCCAATTTACCACATCTTAGAGTATTGGAAGGGGTTAATTCCTACTCCTTTTTGTCTGCGCCTCTTAGAGCTTTGTTTCGCTCCCGTAACACTAAGACTTGGCTGGTGGCAGTGGTACCTACCCTACCTTTTCTACCACGATTATAGTATATAAACGTGGTACTGTTTTAGACTATTGTATTAGCCTCAAACTTAAATCTGCTTGACCAAATACTTATTATGGCTCCGGTCGGGTTTTATCGCCATTTATTTTTGTTAAAGTCCTTCTTGTGTTTTACTTTGCGCGGCAAACCAGGTTTGCCTTCTTTGTTCACTGACCTTTGGCGGGCTTCTGTCCAGAAGCCCTCCTTTGGCGTCTGGTGTCTAGGTGGGCTGAATGTGAAGGAGGGGTTTAGTCACGCCCTGAACAGGGTCTCCTTGGAGACCCAAGTGTCACTTTGTGTCAATTGGCTGAGGTGGTTGTCCGGGCCGGACAACCCCCCTGCTGAGTGATTGACAGCCAGGCTGTGTGAATGGGGGATTTTGGCATAACAGGCAGGACTCTTGGGTTGGAAGTCAGTCGCCAGTGGAACTGCAAAGAACTGAAGAGAAGCGGAGAAGACGGCTGCTGCAACTCCCGAGTCCCAGTGAAGCCCTGCTGCAGTCCTGAGCTATCTACCCTTCAACGACAAGAGAAGATCCAGTCCGGGGTCTTCTTCCCTTGAGCCTGGTGGGATCCACAGCCAGAGGATCCTCTTCTTGGTCGAAATTGCTGCACACAGCTGTAGTGGTCCAGATAGCCATCTGAAGAGCCTCTCCTGTTTTAAAGGAGCACGCCTTGTATTCACCGTTTCTTCGCTGCTGCTGGCCTCATCCCTGGGTAGTGCAGATCGCTCCAGACGTCGTCCTTGTCCCCACGACTGAAGCACCAGGAACCGTGAGTCTGCATGAACTACCAGGAACAACTGCCGTAGCACCAGCTTTTCTTCAAACAAATAAGGTACTGTTTCCAACTTCGAGGAATCGGGGTGAACCCTTTCTCCTCACCCAAAGCTTGTCCTCGTCTTCCTTTCCGCTTATAACTTTTGCTTCCCTTGTGACAATATCCAAGTACTCCTTGCAATCTCGAATTGTTCTAACCTTGTGATCCTCGACAACAGGACCCTATCCCATTTGACACTGGCGCAGGCCTATTGACTTTAATCTACGTTTTAGAAAGTGTCCTCGGATTCTAGCTGCCTTGACAAAAGTATTGCCTAGGATTTTTATCCCCTATTCTCTTGTGCTAAATGTGTTTGACTACGGTAACATTCTTCTTTGGTAACACCGAACTGTCATTACTGTCAAAAAGTGATTGCGTATTAACCCAAGGTAACGTCTTTGTTTCACAACACAGTGAAGTGTTTTGTGAACAGATGTCTAAAAATAAATGTACTTTTACTTTTTTACCAGAAACCTTGAGTCAGTGTTTGCTTGAGTCACAGTAATTGTAGTTATTTGTGTAATCTCTACTACTGCTCACTTTCTCTTGAGATAAGTCTGGCTGCTCAGCCATTGCTACCACATTTTCTGTGGAGTACAGGCTTGTACCAAAGGTGAAATTGTACTACCACTAGTGGTCTTAATTGTGTGTAGTGGTCCCTAAGGGCACTGCACAGGATTCCACCTAACAAAGATCCACTTGTGGATGCCCCATCTGCTGATTGTTCAATTGTCATTCGTAATTGTCCACTCCCAGTTTGCTTAGTCTGTCCGTCTCCAGGTTGAACTCTCCCGGGAGGTGGATTGCGCTCCAGTAAATGTTCTCCAGGGCCCACTCGCAAATTCTGACCGCTAGGCTGCACAGAGGAGGGGACCTGGTGCCACACTGATTGTTGATGTAATACATGCTGGTGGAATTATCTGAATGAGGATCATCTTGCCACTGATAAGCGGCAGAAAAGCTTTGCAAGCGAGACAGAAAGCTTTCGGCTCTAGCCAATTGATATGGGCCTCCTGCTCCTGGAGGGACCAGACTCCATGGACAATGTGGTTATCGAGGGTAGCCCCTGAGCCTTCAAAGGAGGAATCCGTGGTGATGGTCAATTGCGGTGCTTCTTGCTGGAAGGGCCTGCCTGTCAGCAAGTTGCAGTCCGTGGACCACCAGACAAGGTCCTGGTGGAGAAAGGGAGGAATCCACTTGGGAGCCCTGCTCCTGATTCCATGAGGCTGCGAAGTGCAGCTGCAACCCCCTCATTTTGAGCCTTTTGTGCGGTACAGCCAGTAGGAATGCTGCCATGATACTCAAGAGATGCTGGTACCACAAAGCAGAGGCCACCTCTCTGCTGAGAAAATGACCTGTGGCCCTCTTGATGGCTGAGATCTTGTCCTCCGAGGGGAAAACTCTCAGAGCTTGTGCCCCAAACAAGGCCCAGCAAAGTCTGACTTGACGTAGGCTGCAGCTGTGATTTTTTGAGATGGATGGACAATCCCAGTGTGTGGAGTGTGTTCACGAGGGCGGAGCAAGTGTGCTGGACTGCCTCCGGGGATCTCACCCTGACGAGCCAGTCAGTCAAGTACAGGTAGACATGGTGACCTTGGGTTCTGAGAAGGGCTGCTACTGCATTCAGTCTGGTAAAGACCATAGGGGCTCAGATGAGGCCAAAGGGTAGAACCTTGTATTGGAAATGGAAGCCCATGATCGTAACTGTAGAAAGGACTGATGAGGCTGCCAAATTGGGACGTCTAGATAGGCGTCCTTCAGATCCAGGGAGCACATGCAATATCCCCTGCACAGTGTCTCTGTGAAAACAGCCGGCGTAACCATCTTGAAATTTTTGAAGAGGGAGGGAGAGGTTCAGGGTGGAAAGGTCCAGCACAACTCTGATGCCAGCCTGGCTCTGCTTTTGTATGGTGAACATACTAGAGTAGTAGCCCATGCCCTGCTGGGAGGTTAAGACTTCTTCCACTGCCTGGCTCTCTGCAAGCGGAAGAATTTCCACCAACAGAGTTGTTGTCCCAATCTGTGTGATGGGAGGGGAGGGGAGGAGAGGGAGGAACCGGTAGGCAGTAACCCGTAGACACTACGGATAGGATCCAGGGGTCCACAAACCTCTGACGCCAAGACTGTGCGTGAAGGGCAAGCCTGCCCCCCAGCGGAGACACGTGGATCTGAAGGGGCATGTTATGCCTTCTTTCCCTCCGAGGCTGGGGCTGAGGAGTGGGACTGAAAGAAGCCCTTGCTCCCCCCCCTTATGCTGCTTGAGCCGGTGCTGACTCTGAGAACGGTCTGGCTGTCTCGACCTCCGTTCCGGGAAGCCCGAGAACCCGTCAAAGGCCCGCCCCTTGTCAGAGCGTTGATGCGACTGGGTGTATGTCTTGGGCGTGGCCTTCGTGAGGATAGATGAAGACTTTGCAGTTCGGGAAAAGTTCTTAGAGCTCATCGGTGGTAGAATGATGGAGGTCGCCACCCTCGAATGGAAAATCCAATATGCGTTCCTGGAAGTCCGGGTTGAACTTGGTAGCCCGTAGCCAAGCAGTCCTTCTCAAGTCCGTGGCGATGCAGATGCCACGACCTGAGGTGTCTATGTGCGCCACGGTTGACTCCATATCCTGGACCACCATTTTGGCTTCTGCCAGCCCGGCCTTGAAACGTGCCTGGCTCTGCACCTGAAGTTCTGGATTTAAATCCGCTATTTCCCGCCAAAGCCTCTGATTAACGGCTGCCAGCGTGGCGTCTGCGTTGGTTGACGAAGGTGCAGTAAAGCGTTGGCATAGACCTTCTTTCCATAAGCCTCCAAAATCTTCTCCTTGCCTAGAAGCGCTGAAGACGAGGTGGCCGAGGATGACTGAGGCTTGGAGTAGAGTGATGCTGTGGCGATCACCCAAGAGTGTGGTTGAGGATGTGCCGACAGCAAGAGAAGATCCCCCCCCCCCCTCCAACTGCCTGTACTTGGCATTGAGGTGTCGATTGATAGGCCGTGCTGAATGGGGTTTCAGCCATTTTCTTTGTCCAAGGCGACAATGTCCTTCTGCATCGGGATCCCTGTTCTAGCAGCGGGGCGTAGAGCGAGGACCTCGGCCAAGGCCCCCGCCTCGGGTTGTGGAAGCCCAAAGTATTCGGCCAAACCTATACAGCGCCCCCCCCCTTTCTTCCTGCACTCATCAGACCTACCCTGTCTGCTGCCTTAAACGTAGCACTTGCAAATTGCTGGCTGCACGAAAACTGTTTGCTACCTTTATTTTTTTTATTATTTATCTGTTTCTCCTCTGCTTCGCACTTTCCACTTTTCCCCTCCCCCTCCGAGAATGCGCAAGTGCATGGCAATGTCACGGGGCCTAGTAAGATCGCTGTTTTGTTCTCCCCCGTTCCCCTCCCTTGCCTTGTCGCGCTCTGAAATAGAAATAAAATATCAATATCAAACCGGAGAGCCGTTCGTGAAAAGCCTTGGCTGAGGATGGCGTGTCGAGGTCGTCGTCATCATCATTGGTGTCCACTACGGTGTCCGCTGGTCTGGCGCGGGTTGAGAAGTGCTATGTGCCTAAAGCTGCGGTGTGAGAACCGGAGCCGGTGGCTGCTGTGGAGGCTGGTGTCGAACTGCCTGAACTGCGGGAGGCAGGGTAGCAGGAATCGAAGGACCCGGCGTGGGCAGCAAGGGCTGTGCGGGGAAGGGGGTAAATCCGCCCTGCAACGCTGAAGGATAAGCTGTTGGCCACGTACCTGGTGAATACCAGTCCCACCTCGAAACTTGTTCTCCCACCTGCTCCATACCAGGGGACGGTATCGGACGAGCGGTCATGTTGTCCGGAGCGGCAGCCATTTTGTCAGGCTGCATGCCACGTGCCTGCATCGTGGTGCTTGCCTCACAGGGCCCGGGCTCCTCCAGGACTCTTGGCGGTGGAGCTTAAGGCCAACCCTGCACCTCAGGAGGAGGCCTGGTAGGCGTATTGCCCTCTGCTGTATCGCCGGCAGTGCTGCATACAGGCGCCCCCTCAGACATCTGTCCGGTAATTGGGCGAACTTTTCGGTCCCTCAGCACCATCTCCGGAAGGGTCTAGCGGCCCCACAGCCGGTAGCTGAATCAGCCTCGGTACCTGTGCTAGTACGAGAACCTGAACAGTCCCTCCCGCTCAGGCGTTTCCTTGGAAAGCAGTCGCTTTTGCAGAGTGCGATGGAAAAAAAGCAGCCCTACCCTGGGCCTTGACTTGTGTCTGACGAAGATCTTCAAGTCCTCTGGAGGCGACTTCTCGAAGAGCTCTCTCCACCTAGCGAACCTGTTCTTTAGAGTGCACGTTACAACCCTCGAGCCGTGATCTGGGCCAAGGCAGCGGAGGCAAAGAGCATGGGGGTCGGACGTAGGGAAGAGCCCGTCGCAGGCTGGACACCTGCTGAAGCCCGCCGATGTCGACGTTCACCAGCGAAGAGCGTGGCGTCAGAGGACCGAGTACCTGATTAACACCAAAAAAAACACAAGACAAAAGACTGTATCCGGGGAAGAGCGCATAGTATTACAAGGCTGAAGCCAAACGCAGGAGCGCTGTTCAAAGCAGTCCATTCCTGTCAACCTGGAAAAGGGGCCTGGGGAGTGGCACCGGTGGGCTGAGTCAGGGGAGCGCATGCTCCCAGGAATGCACCCCTGCGTGCCTCTAAATTTAAAGGGGAAGGTTTTTTTTCTGTTGAAAAAGGTTCCATCTCCCATGCCTAGCGAGGGACGCCCATGCAGTCAGTATGGAGGAAAAGGGATGGGACGTTGGAGTAGTATGGAATAACGCCCTCCAAGACGACAGACGATTTTTAAATGCCCTGTGACCAAGAGCGCTGCAAGCCGCGCATGCATCCCAGCGGTGGTTGGGTCCCAGGCACTCAAACAGAGTTCATGAGGGTCAGAGGCCACGAAAAAGCAGTCGCACAAAGCACATCTTGTGAATCCTCCTGCAGCAGACATGCTCCGAGGGAGGCGAGGTACCGAAGGGAGGTTAAATAAGATTGAAAAACAAAGAAGGGGAGGAAGCAGAAAGTTTAAAAAAGTCTCTGCAGTGGCTGCCAGGTCCAAGACCATAAATGCGGAAAAAGGGACTGAGGTGAGGTGCCGGGGCTATGCCACGCCATTACATGCTGTACTAAATTTAAAGGTGAAGCTCAATTTCTCGCTGCCAAAGGTTCCAGTACCGTCCCCATGTTGGGGATGCTCGCAAAGATGGAGGCAAGGGGACAGGAGTTATGAGTAATGGTCAATCTTGCATTCCCTGCACCACGCCTCAAATATTCTCCACTTCATATCTCAACCTCTCAAGAGCCACGCATGTAGGCTGAGGGATTTCGGGTGGAGCACCCGAACCTCCTACTGGGTCAGGAGATCCAGGCAGCAAGGCAACCAGAGAGATGCAGATGGTCAAGTCCAGAAGGTCAAAGTACCATGACCTCCTCGGCCAATCCGTAGCGATCAAGATTGCTCGGAAACCTCATCAACCTCCTGAGAACCCATAGAATGACGGGAATGGGAGGAAAGGCATAGGCGAGATGGAAAATCCAGTCCACGAGAAACCCCTACCGCGCATCCACTGACGCGCTGCTAGCCAGGAATTCCCTCGTGCAAAACTGTTGCCACAGAGACCAACATGAAGTGCAAACAAACCCACTGTCGGGGTACCCCAGAGAGAAAACCCCCTCAAGGATTTCCTGGCACACTTACCCGATCATTTTAGACTGTGCTCTGCCTGCTGTAAATCGAAAATGCAGAATACATAGGCGACCCCTAACAATAAAGGAGGGCATGGAATGCGGATATGGGGAAAACTGAAAGTGAACATTGAAAGCATGAAAATTACTGAATCAAGGAGAAGATATAGTAAAGCATATGAGAAGTCCTGGCGTCGGAGTACACAAAGCAAACTGCAAACCTACAAAAAGTGTCAAGAAAGGACAATGTTTGTTGAACAAAGGAGGAGCTTGTGTTAAAAAAAGACTTGCAAGGCTAAACAGTTTTTACCTAGCAGGATTTTTGTGGGCCAAGGAGAGAGACAAATTGTTAGAACAAGAGACATTGCTATCCAATTGAATTCAGGGGAAGGGAACCACCTTCTGGAACCAAGGTTCTGTTACCTTGGAAAACGTTGTTGGAGCGGTTATATTTTTATTTCGGAAACACTATTTTGTGCAAATAGCACGTTAAAAACATTTCCCTTTTCACTTTATTTTGTTTATAGTATAATGAAGTCAGCGGAGGTGGTCTCAACCCCCTTTCTAAACCCAATTTGATCATAGCCTGGAGCACTCCAACCTAGGGCATCCACTACGCTGTCAAAGGTGGAGCGATATTTGGCACTTGCATGACCACAAGGGTGGGCTTGTGGAGTCTCTACATCAGGAGAAGTGTCCAGGCCACTTACATCCTGCAGCCCCTCTGCCAAGGCGATTAAATCAGCCCGATTCTTTGCCTACAGAGACTGAATACGTGTGCTCGAGGCCAAATGGCTCTTGAATGAAAATTGTTGCCATTGTGTCAGAAAACTCAGTTCGACATTGGGGGCACGGACGAGTGGTTGGGTATCAGCTCAGATGTCGACGGACCCACACCCGACGGTGCTGATGACAAGGCCATCCTGGCAACAGGTGGCACTGGACCCAAAAGCATTGGTGTCGACACAGTCTCTTTGGAGCCAGGGTCTCTCGGGTGCTGCTGCAGCCTGCAGCTTCTAGGGGTTAAAAGTACCAGCAGCTGCTTTTTATTTAAAACTTGTCGAGCATCTGCTGTTTAAAGGCTTCCCACTCGCCCGTAGATTTAGGCCCTGAGGTCTACTTACCGCTTTCTTCAGAAGAACTGGAATCATGCCTAATTCGATGACGCCGCTTCTTTTTAAAGGGAGGATGACGACTAATGGTTCCGCAAATATGAGCGTTTGTTTCTTTACGGTGCCTTTCCTTTTAGAGGTGATCCCTCCATATCGAACTCACAATGTGGCAGCCAATCGGGCCGAAGATTTAGACGGCGGCTGACCTACCACGGGTTTCGCCGTTCTCTCCTGCAGCGACTTCGGGTTCACTTTCATGCAAGAACCACAGTCCTCGATTATGTGACATTCACTGAGGCTCCACACGCAGACACTGTGTGGGTCTGTAATGGACTTCTTAGAACTACAGTCCTTGCACAGTTTGAAGCCAGGCACCTGGGAGTTGACATTCTGCTGAAATCGTGTCTAACAAGACAAAAAATGTGTTGGCTGAATAATCATTCCAAGAGAGAGTTGTTCCGATAAGCAGCATGCTGAGCGCTAAAAAAACAGGATTTGAGGTATGGGGCGTAGTGAAGCAGCATATGTACGATGACGACGATTCATCCAGAGTTGACGACCACTGTATCGAGTCAAGAGGGATCGACGGCCGAGTAGAGGTACACTACGTGCCCTGTCGAAAAGTTCAGAGTAGCTGATGTTGGAAGGAATATCTATAGTAATCGGTTATTTATAACGTGCTTAATATCCAGAGGCTTCTAAGCACAGACCCAGGGATCGAACCTGTGTTGCCCTGCATCTTGCTTCCAAGGCGAGCACATTGCCCCTCAGCTATCCTCCCGAGACTCATCTATCTGATGAGTAATCTGTGGGAGAAAAACCATCAATTGAAAGCCAATGTCTGGTAGAAAACTAGATTCCACAAGGCGGCTTCTAGGAAACCAAGTCCTTAATGAAGAAACCGGGGAAGACACCCGAGCGAGGGATCCTGAAAAAAGGAATCAGAGGATCCAAACACCTGGGAAAAGTCTTCAGAGTGTCAAAGCAGGAAGCCTGAAGAGGGATCCATAATGTATGCAAGCCTTGGAGAGCCTGCCCAGGAGAAATCATCGGTTCATTTGAGATTGTAAATTTTGTATTAGGATTCGTGAGCTCCTTTATAGGGCTAATCTTGGAACCTTTGTGTTCAAAAATAGGGGTTGCCAGGAGGTGCAAAAACCATTATAATAAGGGTTTGGCACTTTCTGTTGGCCACATCATTGAGATATTACTTTGTGGAATAGGGTGCAACAGGGAGAGACGATGACTTATAAATAGGTTAAGAAATGTATGATTTGGATACTTGTCTTTGAAGGTGTTGGACACTTCAAGAAAGCCCCAGTTTACACAGATGGATTCCTTGACACGGTTTGATTTAGGAATAACCCTACTATTTTTAGACATCCCTAGATTCTACAGGCATTTTATTTAAACCCTGTACCTGAACAGAAAGTTGAACCACATCCATATGGTTTCATGTTTCATTGTTCGGCATTACCACACAATACTCTGTGCCTCTTAAAGTCAGGCAGAGACTGCAATAGAAAATAAACAAAGGCACATTTCATTCTACATTCCCGAATAAAGTATTGGCCATTCCCTTCCTCAGTCCCAATTTATAAAAAATAATTTGAGTATTTAATTTCACATTCCATTACCCACTGTACAAAGCAGCAGGTAGAGCAAGACAATATCACAGGGGGCATTGTAACCTCCAAAGAGTATTGATATCTTATCAGCAATGGTACAGTTTTGAGGTTAACTGCCAATATCATGTATCAGCTAGACACATTAGAATATTACTTCAGACTTTTTTATAGCCTCTCTCACTGTAATACAAAATTCAATTTGTTCATCAAGTTAACTTTTATGGACTGTAGCTAAATTGAACAGCAGAATTGTAAAAATGCAACATTGCACAGCTAGATTTAGTTGTCAAAATGGTGTCAAAAACATTTATTGTGGGTCATACTGTGTTTGTTTGATGATTCCTAAAGAGTCTGTTTTCCAACAGCTCTCAAGCATACGCATCTTCATTTAAAGGAAAAGCAAAAATATGAATATAAACAAATATACATTCTGTATCGAGATCAGATAAGTACACATTTCTATGCAGCACAAACCCTGACAGGATTTATTTATTTTTCAATTAATTTACAAAAATATTCATGGATAGACGTCTACATGGTACAACAAACAAATATTTGCACGAGTATCAGGACTCGGTTTATTTTGTATTCAAATCTTTTTCCAATTAAGGAAACGCAATTATGATTTTTCAAGGACAGGAAACAAGCAGGGAGAACAGCTATTGATTAGGTGATTGTTTTGACAGTCCATAGTTTGCTTGCTGGTATCCGTTGTTAAAAATGTACAGAATTAGTACCGATAGAAAAAGCTGTGTTGCTGCTTCCACATGATCTTATAAAACGAAGGTTACCGCTGGAAAAGGGATTAAACCGATATATCTTGTTCAATATCCCATTATAAATACAAAATTAAAGGTCTCTCACATGAGTATAAAATAAGGAATTTACTTCCACATTTGAAGCGCTCTCGTGCTTTGTCGTCCTTTGGCAGGGATGCACTAGGCAAAAAATCTCAGTCTTTATAGTAATGTTCTGTTTTTCTCAACACCAATAAAAGCTGCGTACCACAACGCAAACCAAATCCAGTGTGCTTCCGATCGTCCCTGTCCATTTTAGTCATATAGGGTGTCCACAGCAGACCAAATTTGATAGGTAATATAGGACAAGTTGTGTGTTTCAATTAAATAAAACAAATAACTTGTTAAGATTTTCTTTTTAAAAACATAAAAAAGCAAACAAAAAAAGTTATATCCTTTGTAACTTTACAGCAGGAAATTCAGTTAGAAAGTGAGCCGTCACGGTGATGCTGCTACCCCAGTTTCATCCACTTTGTGCCTTACTCGAGGCATCCCAATAGTTTCCATTCCCTCTAGTTTTTGAATGTGGTAGTAGAACATCTTAATAGCTTCTTAGAAGGCAGGGTTAACCTTTTTCTTTCAACAGTACATTGATACTTGATGAAATAACACTCCTGTTTGCCGTTTGCATGGTCGTCTCCATAAACGCAGCAAGGCCGTGAGACCTTTAATGTTTGTTGAATAAAAACAAATCAACTCACATAAAAAAATGTGTTCTCTTGTATTTTTTCTTTACATAAGCAGTCACAGTATATAGGCCTTTCGCTCTAGACAGAGTTCTTTATTTTTGAAATGGTGGACTCCCTGGTCTTCAGAACATTGGCATCCCAAATCCCTGCAACACAGAAGAAAATAATTAGCATTATGGCGATACATTTTGCTATACACAAACAATAAAAACAGTTTGTGTATAAATACTTCATTGGCATTTATTCCTTTTCCCATCAGTTCTTCAATTACATTAGCATGAATGGAGATCAATTCAAATAATAAAAACATCTTCACCCTAACAGATTAGTGCTCTTTGCAGCCTACGAATGAGTGAAGCGTCTCAGTGGATGCTGAAGATGCATGAAGTCAGCCCTAAATTATGCTTACCCCTTAACAATTAAATAGTAGATAATCTATGTATATGAGCAGGATGGCAGAACTTTGTTTTTAAAAAAATGAAATAACTTTCTAAAAGTAAAGATGTATAAACTTACATTTATTTATTCAATAATAAACACATGCAGTCTTCATTTAAAAAAATTAAAAAATCATATCCTAAGAACCAGTTCCCAGGGAGGCAACACAAAAGGCCTCATTGGGGGTACAGCGGTAAGGGAAAAACCAGGGATAAAATGTCAGTAACTGAATTGCTGCCATTTTCTTGCATCACTGCTCTATGAGTTTTGGCGTTCAAGCGGAGGCTTTAACCCCAGAATGTAGCTTGAGGTAACGCTTCCACTTCACCTGTGAAAATCAGCAGAATTACTGCTCACTGTAAATCTGAAAAAATTGAGCGGCAGAATAAGTAAACTATTGGAGGCAATTCCATAATTTACTGTTGAATTACTGTGAAACTGGTTATGATGCCTAATGTACTGATATGATATATTTTATTTATATCGCGCCCATACACAGGTATTTCAGAGCGCGACCAGGCAAAGGGAGGGGGAGCAGGGGAGAAAACAAAAACAAACGATCTTACTAGGCCCAGTGACATAGAGAACGTGCAAGTGCATGGGAAAGGGGGAAGTGCAACAGAAAAAGTGAGCGGGTGGGGGGGCAAAGAAGTGCAGGCATAGGATAAATAATAAGTTAGTGGATACGTAAATAAATAAGGTGATCAGAGCAGTGATTTGTGCAGCCAGTGGAGGGTGCAGTGCAGGGCAAGTCAGATAGGGTAACATCTGATAAGTGCAGGAGAGGAGTGGGGGGGACCTGTGAGGGTACAGATAACATGCCCAGGTGCAGGTGCAGGGGTGGCCGGGAGGCAGTGCCGGAGGAAGTCCAGGAGGGCAGGTAACTGAGCCAAGGGGGCCCCGTTGGCAGGTGAGGCAGTGCTGAGCAAAGAAGGCAGATCAACAGGGGAGGAGAGTGGCAAAGGCAGATGCAAAGAGGAAGGTCTTAAGGAGCTTACGGAATCGCAGATGGTTTTCCTCCAGTTTCAGGGTGGCAGGGAGGCCGTTCCAAAGGGAGGCTCCGGCCAAGGACAAAGATCTGCCCCTGCACGTTTCTTAGAAAAGCGGCTGACCCTGAGGAAGTTTGAAGTAGAGCGAAGGGCTCGAGAAGGGAGGTATTTAAGGAGGGATAATTGAAGGTATTTAGGGCCCAAGCCCCAGAAAGCCTTGTGGACAATGCAAAGGGTTTTAAATTTTATCCTTGCATCCACTGGGAGCCAATGGAGGGATTTCAGTGCTGGAGAGATACGATCCCGGGGCTTGAGGCCAAGGACAAGTCTCGCAGTTCTGTTCTGGATTTGCTGTAGAGGGTGGAGGGTGGAGGCAGGTAGCTTTAGAAAGAGGCTGTTGCAGTAGTCCAGCTTAGAGAGAATCAGAGCTTGGGAGAAAGTGAGCTTCTGTGGGAAGGAGAGGAAGTAAAGGTGCCTCTGAGCAGGTGTAGTAAGAAGTTAGATTTTTTTTTAGTCTTCAAAGATGTGTGAGGAGAAGGATAGTGTGGAATCAAAGATGACCCTGAGGTTCTTTGCTTCGCAGGTAGGTGCAGGAGGACGGCCGAGGGAGGCAGGCCAGAGAGTAAGGGGGAAGGAAGGAGAGGGTGTGCCGATGAGGAGGATCTCAGTTTTATTCGCATTTAAACAGAGATCGTTGGCAGCACACCAATTTTGAATGGCGATTAGACAGTCAGAGATGAGGGAGGAAGGGGAGGTGGCAGAGGGAAGCCTGAAAATGAGTTGTGTGTCGTCAGCATAGCATTGGAGGTTGGAGCAGAAGATGGAGATGCAGTAGGCAAGGGTTGCCAAGTATTGGTTGCAAAGCCAGGGCGAGAGATTAGACACCTGAGGAACACTACAGGTAGAGCGGGAGATAGAGGAGAGGAAGGACCCAAGTTGTACCCTGGAAGGTCGATCAGAGAGAAAGGATGTAAGCCAACCCAGAGCCTGATCAGTGATGCGAAGGTTGTCACGGAGACGATTGAGCAGGATGGTGTGGTTGACCATATCAAAAGCGGAGGAGAGATCAAGTAGGATAAGGACGGAGGGAATGTTAGAGTCAAGGTTGGAGAGCAGATCTTCACGGATGTTCAGGAGAGCAGTTTCCGTACTTCTGGAGACTCTGAAGTGGCAGTTCGTATCAGTTAATTTTGGCCATCACTTTGAGACTCCAACAAATTGCCCACCACCTGCTAATGCTCTTCCTGATGGAATAGACCTTCCTCCTACAGACTTCATCTATATGTTTCAGCGACAGCTGCTTTCATAAAATGTCAGCAACTAAGGTATGGCTAACTTGCGTCTCCCCTCAAAACCATGGCACACCCATGACACCAGAAGCGACTGTGCGGGCAGTAGATAGGGAGCCAATGACACACTATGATGTCAGTTCCACCTTTTTCCCTAGCCCTCAGCAGGCAAGGGGCCACAGAGCAGCAAGTGGTGAATGAACATCTAGCAAGAGGGGTAAGATGGGAAGGAAGCAATGAATCTGTGGGGGTAAGGGTCTATCCATCTGTAAGAAACTTTATGAGATGCAAGTAATTTGTTCTAATGAATTTCTTCCACCCACAGATTCCTCATGTTAGACTGACTACCAAAGCAGTAAATAACAGGGAGGATAGCGAGAAACCACCCACACCAGAAAACTATGGAGCAACGCAGAAGCAAATAAGGTGTCCCTACCTGAATTAAAAACAAAGGGCTAAATACCTCAAATCTAAAGACCCCAGTGCAAACTGGTTGAAGGAAATCAATAATACAAAAATTCCTGTGGGTGCTTTAGTATGCCACAGAATAATTATGAGAAAAGGAGAGAAAACTACATTAAACAGTGTGTATACAACAACAATGCATCGTAATTAATCATACATTTATTAAGTGTACTGTGGTTTCATCTAAATACAATACCACGCTGTAATTGTCTACCTGGTCATTTGCTGTGACCGTCAAATAAAATATATTTATATGGAGGTTTAGGCATTTAGAGGGGTGGGAAAGGGTAGGGGGTCAGTAGTATAGTGGTATTGGAGGGACCACACACCACTTGACCACAATAAAAGGACAGCAGACGTCAAAGAAAGAATACATTACTTACCAATGACGCCTGTCCTCCAGCATTGGCATTTTTGAAAGATTGACATGTGTTTGAATGTTACCAATTGTCAGACTAGAAATCCTCTAATAGTAAAGCAATTGCAGTTATGCTGTTATATTATTTATATCGTGCCAAAGCCCTAAGGTGTCCAGGCGCAGAACAGATATATAAGAGTGAAGAGACACTGAAAGGGTCAAAGCTTTACATAAATCTAGTTTAAGAGTTTCCTCTTCCGCATCGATTCAGAAAACTCGTTCCATGCTCATGCTTCCAGGATTGGGAAGGAGCGACCTCTTCCCTGGGCTCTTTTTATGCAGTCAACTCCAAGGTGGTGTGCTTTGGCTGATCCCCAGTATTCACTTGTGAGCAAGAGTCAATATCTTGAATGAAACTCTAGCTGCTACAGGTAACCAGTGTAGCTCCTTCCTAGCGAATACTGAATCTTTTTGCGTCAATTTACAAACAATACACACAGTTGCATTCCGAGTTTTCAGAAGTTTTTGTATGGCCTTTTTATTAGCTCCTACCAAAAGGGAGTTACAATAGTCCAGTTGTGAGAAAATAACAGCCCAAGCCAGCTTGGCACAGTTCTCCTTAGTAATCATTGGGCTGACTCGTCTTAAAACTCTGAGAAACTGTTTGTCTCCTATATTGTATTTTGTTATTTATATAGTTATTTATATAGCGCTCTTTCCCCACTTGTGTGGCCTCAATGCGCTTTTTCCTTGGTTGAACGCCCTTGGTGACCGTAGTGAATGTGGTTAGAGATTCTAGAGGATTAGCTTAGATGTGTGTGTATGTTTGCCATTGTAAGACTTGGGTGGCTGGCAAGGCTCGACTAAGCAGCCCAGTAGCAGTCAGACACGTGGGTGGGTACTCTTGTGGTTAGAGATAGATTGCTGTTAGGAGAGTCTATGTGAGACCAGCTATACCGGGTGGTGGTTGCTGTATGCTAGCGGCAGAGATGATATTGTACGTCAGGTGTTTCAGTCTGGAAACACCAATCATATAATCAATCATTGCCTTTGGGTCATACTGCCCCCAGCAAATGACTGCCTCCTTCGCTCCACCCCCGGTGGCCATCTTCAGATTTGGTAGAGCACCTAAAGTGGCAGTATCACCAAAAATAAAAAACAGAGGGGAAGGAGGGAGGGTTCGCATGTGATTCCATGCAAGACCCATGCTGGAGAACAGGAGTTACAGGTAAGTCACTTGTTCCTTCTCCAAAATTGGGTCTTGCATGGATTCACATGGTCCTGAATACGATTACACAGCAGTACATACACACACCACAGGAGGTGGCAAGGCCGAACAGAAGCAATTCACGTACTCCTGTGACTCGTCTCAAGCAAAACTGCTGCATATAACCGCTTGGCCGACCCATTCCAGACTTCTCCCTGGAATCCCTGTAGATGCAGTAGAATGTCGTGAAGGTGTGGGTGGACCTCCATGCAGCAGCCTGGAAGATGTCGAGCAGGGAAACAGTAGAGAAATGCTGCTGTCACTGCAATGGCTCTGGTGGAATCAGCTCTCGGCTGGCCTGAAGTGGTCTGTCGGCATGACACAAGGACATGAAAGTCTTACACAGGGCCTACCCATCTTCCACTAGTCCAAAATTGACGAACAGCTGAGATGTTTTCTGACAATCCTTTGTGCGTGCCACATAAAACTTGAAGGCACGAGCAGCGTCCGGCAAATGCAATACCCTTTCAGCAGGCATAGAAGGGTTCGGAAAGAAAACTGGCATTAGCAAAGGCTCATTGAGATGGAACTCTGAAGGAACCTTCGGCATAAAGATGGGAAGGCCATGTATGGCCGCTTGCAAGAGAGGGCCTGTATCTGCCCGAATCACATGGCTGAGGTGATTTCCACCAGGAAAACAGTCTTTCACGAGAGAAACTTCAGAGGGGCCCGATGCAGCGTTTCAAATGGAGGCCGGGGCAGGAGACTTCACTGACGGAAACGTCCTGAAGAGGCCTTTGAGGAACTTCTTGATTAGTCTGTGCTACCACAGGGAGGGCTCGCCAGGCATCCGGGTGTACTGGGAGAGGTCTACTAGATGAAACTGACTGTGACAGTGGCCAACTCCCAAGTTCTGGAAATTCACCAGCAGATACAAAGCAGGTACGGGAGGAGCTGCTGAGCCGTTATTTGCAGAGGCGTAATCTTCTGAGTCCTGCCCCACACTGAGGCGCTTCCATTTGTGCCTATAACAAGACAACGTAGAGGAAGCTCTGGCTTTGGTCAAGATCTTCTAGCACTCCAATGGCACGTAATAGTGCCCAAACTCCAGGGCTGAAGGAGCCAGCCCGTGAGGCTCAGACTCTGGCTCATGGTGCAATCTTGTTCTGTTTTCTCTGGAGAGAAGGACCAGAAGGAGGAAAAAGATGGAGCCACTGACAGATGCAATGTCTGGGTATCAGATCTGCCGCGGCCAAGACAGAGCAATGAGGATCATCCTGCAATGGCAGCGTCAGTGTGTTGATCACACGTAGCAGGGGTGGAATTTGAGGAAAGGCGTACACAGGTAGCCCGTTCCATGGGAACAAGAAGGTGCTGCCCCACCCCCCCCCTCCCAGACACATCAACTGAGGGTATTTGGTGGCCAATTTGCGGCACTTGGAGTTGGCCGCTGTCGTGAACAGGTCGATCTAGGGGGAACCCCACCTGCTGAAAAGAAGAGACACCTTCGCTTTTTGAAGTTCCGATTCCTGGCAGGACCGCAACTCCTTACTGAGCAAGTCTTCAATGATGTTCTTGGTG
The DNA here is from genome assembly GCF_040938575.1 of Ambystoma mexicanum. Classification (NCBI taxonomy): domain Eukaryota; kingdom Metazoa; phylum Chordata; class Amphibia; order Caudata; family Ambystomatidae; genus Ambystoma; species Ambystoma mexicanum. The sequence goes on from NC_090932.1 coordinate 454,927,916, forward strand.
CCTGCCAGATGAAAGGGAACAAGGAGCATGTTCTAAAGAATGGCCCAATCCCACAGGGACTAGGCTTCCAGGGAGACAGCACGTGAGCACATCCCCGTCCTGCTTCCGGATGTAGAACATGGTGGTGGTGCAGTTTGTAAAGATCTGCACCAACTTCCCCTGTAGCTGCAGCTGGAAGGATTTTAGGGCCCAGAAGAACACCCAGAGCTCCAGGACATTTACTTGCAAGTCTTTTACCACCAGGAGCCAGAGGCCTTCGGCTTGAGACTGCCCTGTGTGGGCCCCTAAATCCTCCAGAGAGGCATCCGTTGTCTGGTACAGAGGAATCCGGAAGGGGCTCCTTGAGTGAGATGCGGACACAGTGCCCACCACTGGAGAGCCTGTAGGAATGACTGATTTAGGGATATGTCTGTCCAATTGCCTGGCACCTGCTGCCACCTGGTGTCTAGAGATTCCCTGAGAGCTCACGTCTGGAGCCTGCAAAAGGGGACCATATGGATGCAGGAAGACATCATGCCGAACAGAATTGGACTGAATTGTTTTGCGAGAAACACTGACAGCTGCTGAACTGTCCCCTAGGATGGCCTTCACCCTCTCCTCCAAGGGGGTTGCCAGGCATGCAACCACATTGAGACTGGCGCCTAATGATAGAGCGTTCTGCGATGGCACCACGCAGTACTTCGGATAGTTGGAGAATCTGAGCAAAGTCGGAAGGCGTATGCTCCCGGTCCTGTGAGCTCAGACGCAAGCTAATGAGCCAGTCCAGATAAGGGTAGACGTGTATGCCCCTGCAGCAAAGATACGCAGCTACCGGGGTCAGGAATTTTGTGAACACCCTGGGGTGAGTTTGCAGGCCAAAGGGCAGGGCCCTGAACTGGTAGTGCCGTCCCTAGAGCACAAAACGCAGCAACTTACGTTTTCGATGAATGGGGATGTGAAAGTATGCGTTCTCCAGGTCTGGAGTTTGCAAAAAAAAATCCCCTTCCTCCAGCTTGTCGAGCACGTGCTGCAACGTGACCATCCTGAACTTTAGGGACTTCCAGTACTTGAGGCGTCTTAAGTCTAGGATCGGCTGCCACCCTCCTGACTTCTTCCATACCAGGAATTATCCGGCTTACACTTGAGACAGTCACTGAGGGACCAGCTCTATTGCCCCTTTTCTTAACATGGCTTGAACCTCCTACAGCAGTTCAGCCATGTGAATCTCTTGACGTTCTACAGATGCGAGGGCACCTGTGTTGAAATTCCAAGTCGTGCACTTGTTGATGAATGTCCAGTACCTGTTTGTGCATTGTGATGTGTCTCCACTGTTCTGGCCTGCTTCAGCATCTGCATCCTGGCCTGTGGACGACGATGCTGGTCTCCGCGCCTGGGAGGAGCCCATGTAGGCTTACTGGGTGGTAGAGCAGGATGGCTCACTATAGGGGGTAGCGTACCCTTTGGAGGACCTGGAGACTTCCCCATAGGGAACAAAACGACGACCTCTGCTGGAGGGTCCCCAAAGTGAGTGGCGTCTGTCAGTTTTGATAGCCTGAAGAGTCTCATCCACTGCCTTCCCAAACAGGTGGTCTCCCTCAAACGGCAGGTCCATGATCTTGGACTGCACATCCGCACAAAGGTTTGTGGCCTTCAGCCATCCCTGGAGCAGAAGGGCCTCATCGTTCCCCTTCTGGCAGAATCCTGAGTCTGCTATCTCCAGGGCTTCTGTAATGGTGTGATCCAACACCCTCCCCCCCTCCGGCCTTCTGCAATAGGGCCAGCAACTCTGCCTTCTTGTCATCAGGAAGGAAATCCAGTATCGACCAGAGCTTGTACCAAAGCTCCCTATAGTACCGAGACAGGATGGGGAGGGCATTGGAGGCCTTGATAGTGGAAGCCATGGTGTAGATGATGCTAGATGCGGTTGGCAAACGCTTCTTGGCCTCTTGGTCTGGGGGCACCATGGATGCATTGGGTGAGCGTTTCTTGGCGGCGGCCGCCGACACCAAGTCCGGAGAAGTCTGCGACCTGAGACTCATGGGAGCAGAGCCTGCACCCGGTATTACTTCTCCAGCCTGTCCAACTTTGAAGGAGTGGTACTTGGAGTCTTCATAAGGGACAATCCCTCCTCCCAAACATTGTTTAACAACAGAACCGACATGAGGGTCTTACTTGAGGAAACCCTCCTCCTCTGGCACCCAACTGAAGAGTTTGGACACCTTCGAGATGATGCAGTGGAAACAGCCAATTTCGTCTGGCAGCGAAGCCCAGGCAGGCCTGTCAGCATCCGGAGGTTCCCCTTTGGCGGGAACATAATCTTTGTACTCATCAGTACGAGTAGCCGTGGCATCTGTATCCGTGTCTGTGCACACCTGCTCCTCTTCCACTTGAGTCAACAGACCAGGCACAGGTATGATAGGTGCCCTATGGGGCGGCGGCCGCTTTGGTCTAGGAGTACTCCTGGTTGGCGGCAAGCGGGGACTTCAGGCCGGAACAGGCACAGGAGAAGCAGGTAGCCTCTGCTGAATTCCCGCCACCAAAAGTTTTCAGGGTGGTGAGGATGTCCAGTGTCCCTTGGTGCCGGCTGGGGTGCAAACAGTGCAGCCGGGACAGGAGTCTGGCTGAAACCCCTTGGAGGGGCAAGTGGCTGGTCTGGCTTATGGCACGGTGATCCCTCCTGTGACATGGGTCCCTGCCCCCCTTCATGGTCTGAGTAGAAGTCCTCAGGCAGGTCATCCTCTGAACTGGAGTAAATGTGAGTTTTCTCTGCAACCCCACAGGGGCAGAGGCATGCTCCCTTGTTGGCTTAGGCAGTTAGTCCGACTGAGGCAGAAACTCCATCACCCTACCAGAGTCCTTCGGGAAGGTGGTGATGATTGGGAGCTGCACAATGGGCACAGCCTACAACTAGGTTGTGGTTGCTATTGCTGACAGAGGCCTCAGAGGCAGAAACACCCTTGGAGGAGTCATCGTTGAGAAGGTTAAAACGACAGTAGCTGCAGAACTTTTCACCGCCAACAGAGGAGCTGTTTTAATCAACAGGTGCTGTGGCTGTTGAAGAGGCTGTCGACGAGGTGGTGGTCCTGGTACACAAGGATGTCAACATGGCTTTTCAAAACTTTTTTTTTAAAAACACTAAAAACACTATTTTCAACAACAACACCACCGACATACACCTTGGCATCATCAAATAAGGATACATATAAGTAGCAACATGACATGGATTTAGTCAGTACATTAACCAATTGCGGCAACAATTCACACCTCATATCACCCATGAGATGAGGTCTAATACAGTGCACAACCCAAACTCTCATTGCTCCCCATCAGATTGTCTCTCCTCCCGAGCTAGGTATGCGCAAAATGGAGCCCAGAGGTCTTTGGGCTGAGAAGCCAGTATGACAATGGCAATGTACGCCTCTTCACGCTCACTGGTGTACACCAAGTCTTTGAGTCATTCCTCCCAGGTTGGGGCAAGTGCCGATTTCCAATGCAGAGGATGCATTTTTTGGATACTATACACAAGCAAGATTAAATAATCTTCTAGTGACCACTGCAACCATACCTACTACTATCTCCCAGCAGATATTTCAATTGAGACTTAACAGGAGGAGCCCCAACAATTCATTCAGAATTTCGTCCACCTTCCACCAATATAGACGGGCGGGCATTCCCAGAACATGTGATGAGTTGGCAGGGGAAAAAACAGACTTCGCACATGCACTACTCGCATCTGGGGAGAACTTTGTAAGTCTGGTAGGGGAATACATTATAAATTACTCACCGTAGTGCCTAACATACTCTTAGTCCCCTTTCCTCCATACTGCATGGGCGTCCCTTCCAAGGGACGGGAGATGGAACCTTTTTCACCAGAATAAACCACCTTCCCTTTAAATTTAGAGGCACACAGGGGTGCTGCCCTGATCCCTCCCTCCGGCGCCACACCTCAGTCCCCATAGACCGAGGACAATGGATTACCCTTATCCAATGGCACCAGTTTTATTGGGGTGGAAAGGGGGAGGAAGGATGGTGGGACGTATGGAGGAAAGGGGACCAAGGACAAAGAGTACGTTAATCACTACAGTGAGTAACTTATAATTACTTTTACGTCCCGTCCCCATTACTACATACTGCATGGGTGATTACAACGCAGTGTAAGCCCAGGTTGGAGAGGAGATCCTCCTTAAACAAACAGGTTTCTAAGAACCGCCTGTTCGCCGAAAGCTGCGTCTGATCTAGAGCCGGTGTCCAAACAGTAACGCTTGCAGTAAGCCGAAGTGGTGGCCTAGGTGGCCGCCCTGCTTATGACTTGCCAGGGTACATGCCGCTAGAATGCGGTGGCCGTTGCCTTGGCTCTGACCGTGTGGGCGTGCATGTTGGGCGGCAGTGGCTGATGCTGTCCCTCTTAAGCTACTTTGATGGCCGAGAGCATCCAACGGGTTATGGAGGTCTTGGAGGCCTCATATCCCGGTCTTGATCCGCTGAAGGTAATAGAGCGTCCGACTTGCGGAAGCCCTTGGTCCTGTCCAAGTAGAATTTCAGGGGACACCGGACATCGAGGCAATGCAGAACTCTGTACCTCGTCTTTAGGCTCAGCAAAAAACATACGCAGCACTATTTCTTCGTTCAGATGGAATGCAGAAGGCACCTTCGGTAGGAATGCTGGTTCAGTCCGCAGGACTACTTTGTCCTTGTGACACGTAGTGTAGGGCTCTGAGGCGACCAGCGTCTGGATTTCCCTTACTCTGCGAGCCGAGGTCAGGCCGACTAGCAAGGAAGTCTTAATGGGGACCAGCCTGATGTCCGCGGAAGCCATTGCCACAAATGGTTTGTGCGTCAGGGCACCCAAAACTATGTTGAGGTCCCACACAGGGTGTGGCCTCTTGATGGGCGGGTAGAGTCTGGCGAGTCCCGTTACATGCTTCTTGACAATCGGGTTGGAAGAGAACACACCTTCCTCAGAGTTTCTGTAGGCCCCAGTGGCTGGCAAGTGTCTACCTGCACGCCCGAGCTGGTGAGGTGCGCTGAAAAGGAGAGCATGTCATCCAATGTACATGCAAAGGGGTTGATATCCTTGGAGTCTGCCCAGTGGCAGAACCTGGTCCACTTGCTCGTATACTGGGCCCTGGTAGCTTTGCTTCTAGTGCCCTGTATGATCTCTAGAATAGCTTGGGACAGGCTGAGATGTCCTAGCGTGACCTGCTCAGAAACCACGCTGAGAGGGCTAGTTTCTGTGACACGGGGTGGATGACCCTACCCCCCTGCTGCACTAAAAGATGTGCTGGACCCGGCGGAAGGTGAATGTGCAGTCTCTCCAAGATGCTGAGCAGCTCCGGGAACCATGGCCTGGCTGGCCACCATGGAGCTATTAGAATGACGCTGAGGTGGCGAGACTCCTTGATCTTGCATATCACCGTGTTCCACTGAATCTGAAATGCGTCTCCTAGGGAGCCGGGACCTGTCCCTGCCAGGAGGCGAACTGTTGGAACTTCCTGTTGTCCCAGGAGGCAAAGAGGTCCATCTGGGGGTGTCCCCATCTGCTGAAGATCTCCTGCAGTACAAGGTTTTTAGTTGACATTGGTAATTGTCTGCTGGCAGTCTGCTGAGCTTGTCTGCCTCCAGGTTGGATTACCCTGGAAGGTGGACGGCCGTGAGGTAGATGTTCTCGAGGGCCCATTCCCACATGATGACAGCCAGTCTGCACAGTAGAGGGGACCTGGTACCTCCCTGCTTGTTGACATAGAACATGTTGGTCGAGTTGTCTGTCTGAGGACGACCTTGCCCTCGATAACCGGAAGGAAGGCTCCGAGCGCTAGCCAGATGGCCTTCAGTTCCAGCCAATTGATGCAGTATCCCCTGCTACTGCCGGGTCCAGGTGCCATGGATGTAGTGGTTGTCCAGGGTGGCCCCCAGCCCTCGAGAGAGGAGTCCGTAGTGATGGTGACCTGTGGGGTAGGTTGCCGGAAAGGCTTGCCCGTCCGCAGGTTGCAGTCCCTGGACCACCATGTGAGGTCCAGGTGAAGAGAAGGAGGAACGTTGATCATCTCTGCCTGAGAGCCCTGCTCCTGGTTCCATGATGCCACAGAAGTGTAGCTGTATCCTCCTCATACTGAGTCGTGTGGGGGATGGCCAATAGGACCGCTGCCATGAGACCCAGTAGGTGTTGGTACCACCAGGCTGATGTCAATTCTCTGCTGAGTAAGTGCGAAATGGTCCTCTTGATGGTCCTGATCCCTCGGAGCCTGCGTCCCAGATGAGTCCCAAGAAGGTCAGAGTCTGCGTAGGCTGCAGCTGCGACTTCTTGAGATTGATTGAAAAGCCCAGATCGTGAAGTGTGTTCATGAGAGCATCGGAGGTGCAGTGCACCGCATCCGGAGATGAAGCCCTGACTAGCTAGTCACTGAGGTACGGATAGATGTGGTGGCCCTGAGGTGGGCTGCCTATATATAAATGAGCCCGGTAAAGACCCTGGGGGCCGAGTTGAGGCCAAAGAGAAGCACCTTGTATTGAAAATGGTAGCCCTTGATCCTGAATCAGAGAAAATAACGATGAGGCTGCCAAATTGGGACGTGTAGATACGAGTCCTTCAGATCTAGGGAGCACAGCCAGTCACCCTTGCACAACGTCTCAGCTATTAAAGCTGGGGTAACCATCTTGAATTTTTGTAGAGGTAGGGAGAGGTTGAGGGAGGAAAGGTCCAGCACAACTCTCATGCCCGCTTGGCTCTTCTTCAGAGTGGCGAAAATCCTGGAGTAGAAGCCCAAGCCTGGCTGGGACTTCCCCACTGCCTGGCTCTCAGCGAGCAACTAGATCTCCACCAAAGAGTTGGTGTCCCAATCTGTCAAAGTGGAGGGGAAGAGGGAGGAGAGGCTGGGATGGGTAGGCGGTACCCTGTGGATATTAAAGAGAGGATCCAGAGATCCGTGAAATTCTGGCATCAGAAATGTGCATGGAGAGTAAGCCTGCCCCCCACAGGAGACATGTGGACCCGGAGGGGCAAGTTATGCCTTCTTTCCCTCAGAGGCTGTTATAGAGAGGGGGACTGGAAAAAACCCTTGCCACTCCCCTTTTGCTGCTTGAGCCGATGCTGTGTCGGCATACGATCCGACGGCCTGGACCTTCGCTCTTGGATGCCGCGGATGTCTGAGCGCTGCTGTGACTGGGTGTACGTTTTGGGCGTGGTCTTGGTAAGGATGGATAAAGACTTGGCCGTTTGTGAGACGTTTTTCCTTTTGTCCAGCTCCTCGTCCGTGGTGGAGTGGAAGCGGTCGCCCCCTTCGAACGGCAAGTCTAACATGCGTTCCTGGACATCCGGGTTGAATTTAGTAGCACAGAGTCAGGCCGTTCTTCTCATGTCCGTGGATATGCAGATGGCCCGGCCAGAGGTGTCAATGTGGGCCACGGTGGACCCCATGATTTCTTGTGCCACCAACTTGGCCTCTGCCAGTCCCACCTTGAAACGTGATTGGCTCTGCGCCGGAAGCTCTGGGAGAAATCAGCAATTTCCCCCCAAAGCCTCTGGTTAACGGCTGCCAGCATGGCAACCGCGTTGGCTTGACGAAGATGCAGGGACGCGTTGGAATACAGCTTCTTCCCGTACGCCTCCAAGATCTTCTCCTTGCCTAGCAGAGCCGTGGAGGAGGCCGACGACGACTGAGGCTAGGGGCATAGTGATGCCGCAGCGATCACCGAAGAGTGGCTGAGGGTGGGCCGATAGCAAGAGTGTATCCCCCTCCATCTGCCTGTACTTGGCGTCTTGGCGTCTACTGACCGGCTGGACAGAGTGGGGCTTGAGCCAGCCCTTTTTGGCCAAGGTGACTACGTCCTTTTGCATTTGTATCCCTGTTCTCGTTGCGGGACGTAGCGTGAGGACTTCGACAAGGACCCCCTCTGATGGGTGTTTGACCTTGGGCTGAGGAAGGCCCAAGTACTCTGCCAGCCCTGCAAGACGTTTGTGGAAGACCTTGGGAAGACGGTGCGTCGGGGTCCTCCTCGTCATCTGTGTCCACCTGAGGGTCCTGTTGGTCCGGCACCAGTGGAGGGTGCTGGGAGCCGAAGGCTGCGGTGTGGAGACTGGAGCCTGCAGCGAAGGCTGGTATGGTAGCGCCTGCACAATCGGTTGGGGGACCGGAGGCTGAACAGGGGCCAGGGGCACTTGTAATGGGGCAGTGGTGCAGAAGCCATTTATTTAATTATTTTTACATTTGTTATACGCCCAGACCCTGAGGTATCACGGCGTAGTTACAGAAATTTTGGTTATTGTAAAATACACTCAAAGGTACAGCAAATAAACAGGTAATGAGTTACACAGTTATTCGATCAATAAATCAGAATACACAATTATTATATACAGGAGGAAAGGGCAGTTAGACTTATCTGAGTTGTGGTGGACAACTGAGGCAAAGTCTAATGTTTACAAGGTTGGATCACTTAAATAACCAGGTTTTTAAGGCTTTTTTGAAGTTTAGGAATTACTCTTAAGTTTTTATATTTATCGGGAGTGTGTTCCAGTATTTAAGGGCAGTGACTATGAAGCTGCTGCCTCCTGCTCAAGAGCTTTTATAACGCGGAACTTCCAGGAGTGAATTTATGTTCGATCTAAGGGTTCTAGTTGAGTTTTCTTTTTTAGCTAATATGTTTTTGATATATTCAGGAGCTTTATTTGCCAGGAAGTTGTGTGTGATACAGAGGGGTTTGAAGAGGATTCTGGCCTTGATAGGTAAGCAATGGATTTCTCTTCTGATGTTTGAGATATGGTCAGATTTTGTATTTTCTAGCGCTGCTTGGAATGCTTTGTTCTGCATAAGTTGCAATTTAGCAAATTTGGTATTGGAAGAGCCTAATATAAGTGCATTACAGTAGTCCAACTTGGATAGTATTAAAGCTCTGGCTAAGATGATGCAGTTTTAAGGGGTGAGGAATTGGCGACTAAGAGCGATAAGATTAGCAGTGTAGGAAGTTGCTGAGGAGAGGGCATTCATTTGTTTTGTCATCGTTAGGCTCGCCTCTAGATAAATACCTAGGCTTTTGACCGGTTTGAGTACTGGTGTAAGAGGGTCGTCAATTTTGAATGTGCAGTAATTCGGGTGAAGGGCATTCATTTTAGTTGTGGAACCTACAATAAGCAGCTCTGTTTTTTCGTCATTGAGATAGAGGCTATTATGGGCCATCAAGTTTTGAATTAGGGCATATATTGTATTAATGAGCAAGGTGTCTTGTTTGTAATTCCCTGATAAAGGAATGAGGATCTGGTTGTCATCTGCGAAATTGGTGTAGATGACACCCATAGCGTCCAGTGCTGCAAAAAATAGCTTAGTGTAGGCATTATAGAGTGGGCGAAAGGCAAGATGCCTGAGGAACGCCTATGGGAACTGGTATAGGGTCAGCAGGCTCTTTAGCAATAGTTACTCGTGACGTGCGCTCCGCTAGAGACCAGCACAGTACCCGACAAACTCAGAGGACCTGGGTCATGCCCCTCTTAAAAAAACCTAACCTAGATCCCAATGTTCCTTTTAATTATAGGCCCAGAACCACCTTCCCCTACATCCTAAAGAATTTAGACAGTCTCGCCCAACTGCAAATTCAGAAACACCTGGAGGACCACAATTTACTTGGCCTCAGACAATCGGGCTTCAGGCCAAGACATGGAACAGAAACAGCCCTCCTAGACCTTAAAATCCAAATGGATGAGGCCAAGAGTAAGGGTAAGCTTGCCATGCTTTTGCTGTTCGACCTATCGTCAGCATTCGACCTTGTCGACCACCAGATCCTCACCGATTATTTGGCCGCAGGAGCTGCCTTCTCCAGCAATGCCTCTACCTGGATACAATCATTCCTGTCCAACCACGCCACCAGGGTATTCACTCCGTCTGCCTCAAGGGACCCAATTCCATCTACTGCGGCGTACCGCAGGGCTCCTGTGTCTCGCCAACGCTTTACAACATCTTCACCAAGATCCTGTTTGACTGTCTTGATAACTTGGGTGTCACAAACACAAATTACGCTGATGACACCCAGGTTCTCATCACACTCTCAGGGTGCTATGAAGATGATTGTAAAAGGGTTAACGAGATCTACTTGGAAATCCAGGCATGGATGGCAGAACACGGACTTTGCCTCAACGACGGAAAAACAGCGCTATTGATCGTCTGCTCCCAAACCAGCCTCAACAAATTAGACCCCCCCGCTATGCACCCATCAACATCGATGGAAACCCAATCAAAGTGGCCAAAGAAATTAAAACCCTGGGGGGTATACCTGGATTCCACCCTCTCCCTCAAGAGGCAAGTGAATGCTAGTGCCTACTCCACGGCCTAAACTAAAACGAATTAACACCTGCAAGTCATTCCTTTTACCCAGTAGCTGCATTACCTTAGCCAGGGTACTCTAACACCCTGTACTTGGGCACTTCCGAAAGGAACCTCAACAAACTCCAGGTCCTTCAAAATAACACCCTAAGAGCGGCAACTAAGCACACCAAAATCTGCCCACATCTCCAGTTTCAGGCAAGATGCCCACTGGCTTCCGGTGCGGGACAGAATTGCCCTTTGCATGCTCGTTATCACCCACAAGTGCCTCTCAAATTCCGCCCCCAAAAACCTGGCAGATAAAGTCAACAAACGTCAACCAACCAGACCAACTAGAGCCACATACTCGCACTGCCTGACCGTCCCTAGATTTCTTCTTATAAGAGCAGGGGGAGCAAGTTTACCAGTGTTAGCGGCCAAATAGTGGAATGCCCTACCCCTCAGCCTCCGACTGGAGCAATCATTCTGTACCTTTAGAGCCAAAGTAAAGGGCTGGCTCTTCATTAAGAAACAGTAGTGATCAGCTACCTTACCTGTTATACACCTGCATGCTTACACTGTTATGCCTATTGTAACATAAGTGCTAGGTATCGTAACTGTCTCTCTCACCTCTCGACCCTCATGTAACCATGGTCGACCAGCACTTTCTACTGTTTTTCCCGTACTGCGATTCCATAAATTGTCTCCAACTCGTGTATAAGCTTCCAGCACCCAGTTACCTGAGGGTTCTGTGCGCGGTACAAATGAAGAAATTAAACTAAGCTGGGAAGGATTGTATCTATTGGGTTGCCACCTTTGAGAATCTGAAATCAAGGGTTAGAGTGGCACAGAGCTTGTCATAATCCACTAAATCAAATGCAGCCGAACGATCTAGAAGCATAAGAAGACAGTTTACCTGCATCCCTGGTGGAATCCATTTGGATTTTCATATCAAGGATTGCAGTTTCTGTGCTGTGGTTGGGGCGGAATCCAGATTGCCTAACACCCAGGAACTGGTGCTGCTCTAGGTGGGTTTGGATTTGGGAATAGGCTATTTTGTCTCTTATTTTTAGCAGACATGGTACCGTCATTTAAGTCAGTAGTTAGTGGGGATTGTTGGGACTAGGGTTGGCTTTTTCAAGAGTGGAGTCACCCACGCTAGCGGGGACCATATTCGAATTGAACGAAGCGTTGACAAAGTTGGTAATGATAGGGGTCTGAGTGGGGGCACAGTTTTACTAGGTGGGCAGGAAATTGGTCTCCCTTACAATGAGAAGCTTTTGGTTTAGACATAGTGTCCAACACTACATCTTGTGTCACTGGGGTAAAGTAAAATGTTTCACAGGCATTTTCATTCGATAAGTTATTAGTAGAGATGGGTATATCTTTGTTGGCTAATAGATTTCTTTTAGTAATGATTTTCTTTTGTAGTAGGATTTTAGAGGCTAACGCGGTCTGGATCTGGGTGCACCAAATTTTGCTAGAATTAGGAGATGAGGTTTCCTGGATTTTCCAACTCTCTGAGCATAGTAAACAATTCCTTAGTGTTTGAGGAGGCGTTGCTTATATGCAAGTTGAATGCATTGGCCTTATGTGAGATAATGGCTGCTTTGTAAGTTTTATTGGCTTCATTAAAGGCATTAGCTGAGTCAGGAGTATTGTTTCTTTGGTGGATATGCTCAAGGGATCTTTTATTCCGTCTGAGAGTTACTAGTTCACCATTGAACCAAAAACGTGTTCGTTTGTCAACGCGTCGAGTTTTAGCTGTGATAAGTGCTATTGAATCGATAGTGGTTGTCAGGCAGTTCTGGTAGCAATCTGTCAGGTACTTAGGATTGTTGCTCGTTAAAGTATTAGTGGCTAGGGCTTCACTTAGGATAGGAGAGAGGTTATCCGCTGTAAGTTTTCTGGTATTCCTAGTGTCATAGTTGTCTGTTCTTTTGGGCGAGGGAGAGTGTCATTGCTGGTTATTGTGAAGTTAATAATGTGGGGATCAGTCCAAGCAAGCGGTAGAATGGAATCAATGGATAGTTGTGAATTGAGAGAGGATCCAATCCCGTATTTTACTATTATTATGGGTAGGGGCATTTACTACTTGCAAGAAATTCATATCTTGAAGGGCCGCATAGAAGGCTGTAACTTTGTGATCCCGATGATCATGGCCTAGATTAATGTCACTGAAAATGATACATCTGGTGTTTGGTTTGATGTACGGGGTGAGTAGGAGAGGGATGTCTAGGTCAGGGTGGGTGTTTTTATTGGGTGATCTGTATATGACCACAAAGTTGGTAGTGGTTTTGGGGTTGGATGAGAATTTAGCTAGGAGGAATTCGTATCCATCTACTTTGCAATGGGGCAGGCCCTGAATTGCAGTGTAGATTTTGCAATTATAGCGACTCTGCCTCCTTGCGCATTAGATCCATCGGTCCTAAGAATGTTGAAGTCCGGAGGTGTGGCGAGGGCTAGCAGAGGGCCTGAAGCTGGGTGTAGACAGGTTTCAGTAACAATTAGGAAATCTGATTGTTGGTCAATAATGAGATCATGGGTCTCAATGGCATGGGCTCCAAGTGATTGTGCGTTGATGATCACACCTTTAAGGTTAGGTATAGGATTTGTTAGGGGCATGGGAGCTATAGTTGTAGTGAGTGGGGCTTCAGTGTCTCTGGTTTGTGTAGTTAAGGCTTTAGGGGGTGACTTGAATTGCAGGGTCATGGGTGTGAAGTTGATTTTATGTTTGGGTCTGGTTCAGGGAATGCTAGTATTAGAGTTGTAGTGTTTGGTACATTACAGGGGTGCCTGTACTGGGGCCGGCAGCGCCGGAGCCATTGGCGGAGCACGTCCCTGATGGCTTCCCTGAGGATGACCCCCATACAAGGAGAATTCATGAGCCCAAGGAACCTTTAAAAAAATCTGTCCTCACAGGCTGGTGGGGTGGTAGGTGATATTGACGGGGTAGTGGGAGGCTGCTGGAGCAGTTGCGTACCCGCCCATACGGACGCAGCGAGAACCTGGCCTGCACAAACGAAGGGTGGGCTGTAGGCCACATACCTGGTTGACACCAGTCACATCTTGACACTTGTTCCTCCACCTGCTTGCTCCCTGCCTTGGTGCGGTATCGGGCGGGTGTCAGAAATGTCTGGCACGGTGGCCATCTTGTCGAGCTGCCTTACACCTGCCTGCGTCGTGTTGCTTGGCTCACTGGGCCCAGCCTCGTCCAGGACTCTTGAATGCGGATCATGAGACCTACCGTGTTCCTCAGGCCGAGACCTGGTAGACGTTTCGCCCTCGGCGGATTCACCGGTAGAACTGCGAATAGGAGCCCCCTCAGACATGCTGCCGGTACTTAGGCGTGGCCCCTCGGGTGAAGACACAGTAAAATAACCTTCCGGTCCCTCAGCACTGTCACTGGGAGGATCTACTGAATCCCTGTTAGGGAGAATTCTCATAAATGTGCTAATTCCCTTCACCTTAGAGACCCCCAGTAACTTTGCTGGATTTTGAGGACTTGATTTTTTTTACCTGGAGAGAGTGACCCTTTTTTCTCCACTCATGTATTTTGATGTGCGTTTTACTCTTGCGTTCTTTGATTATGGAGTTTTAGACAACTCCATAGGCATCATCTTTTCATGTGTGTCACAGCACCCACAGTGCTGTGACACAGTGAAGCCTTTTAGGCTGTCCCAAGGTTTAAATACCTTCTCTGGGATAAACTACTGTTTCCCAGAGAAAGTAAAGTTAAATTGACTTTACTAGTCTTTAAATTCCTAGATCCAGCACACCCTATCTTACAATAGAGTGCTGGAGGAGTTACCTAGTATCCCTTATGTCTAGAAACTCATGTAGCAGTCAAATGCTACCCCTTTCCTCTCGAAATGGCGGGTGGTAGTGGTTTTACAACAAACTTCCATGATTTTTCCAGACCACGAACACCGGAAGCGTTAAATCGCGGGAGCCATGTTTTTCAAGATTGCGTCTGAGCCTCCTTTGTTTAAAAGGGTACCGGTCGTCTTTTTTCGTCATTTCTTCTTGGAAAGGTCCTTCTAGAGTTTGTCTCTGCGCGCCAAACTAGGTTTGGCCTCTTTGTTCCCACACCTTTGGCGGGCTTCAGGACTGAAGACCGCCTCTGGCGCTAGAGTGTCTGGGGTGGGCAGGAAGTGAGGGAGGCACCCGAAACTCCCTGTGCTTAGACTCTTATGTTAGGCAGAATTATATGCAGTACCCTTTGGGAACACTACATACAATTAAGACAAGTGACAGTACAATTTCACCTTTGGTACAAGCATGTACTACACAGTTAAAGTGGTAGCCGTAGCGGAGCAGCCATACTTATCTCAAGATTAAGTGAGCAGTACAAATAGTTACACAAAGGACAGCAATTACTATGATTCAGGCAAACACTGACTCAAGGTTTCTAAGTAAAAGAATATATATTTATTTACTCAACAGTTGTATAACATTTCACTATTCTAAGCAAGCTAAAAATCACAATCATTAATACACCACACCACTTCCCTTAAATTCCAGACAAGTTAAGCTCACAAATTGAAGTGGGAGCAGAATGGCACTCCAGCAATTTAAAAGGGAGGCAAAGACAGTTATTGGAAATTAGGCAAAACCAACAAGTACTCAGGGCAATTGAACAAGAGACTACAGTAAGGAGATCAGCTAGAAAAGGCTTAGGGCCAACGTCAATGGGTCAAAAGTCTTTTGCTCAAGATCACAGTTCAAGGTAGTTCACGGTAAACTTCGCGGCACAGATTCCGGACGAGGTTGGTTGGTAGAAAGTTAGTTCAAAGAGAAGAGAAGGACAAGCCCTCGGATTGGATAAAGATTTCAAACACTTTCACCGCAGGTAACCAAAACGGACAACCAGATTTGCACAGTACCTTAAAACGGAGAGGGAGCTGTAGCTGAGGCGGATGTTCCTGGAGGTTCCTGCAGGCTCGTGGTTCCTGAAGCGACTGTCGGACTGACATGAAGTAGGAAGACTGGAGGGTCCTGCGCCAACCAGGGAAGAAACCAGCAGCAGAGAAAAACAACAAATAAAATGTGCGCTCCTTATAACCCAAGCAGGGTCCCACCTTACTGGCTATCCGGCCCACTGTAGCTCTGTACAGCAAATTCAACCAGAGGAGGGGTCCTGGCTTGTAGTTTGGGCAAACTGGTTGGTCCCACCAGCTCAAGGGAAGACGTTTCCTGGAAGATCTTCTCTGTTGTCGGATTCTGGCGATTCAGACCTGCAGCAGGGCTTCATCGGGCGGTTCAGTCGTGACAGGGGTCCTCTTCTTCCAGTTCCTCCTTGGTTCTTTCGTTCCAGTGGCAGCTTTATCTTTCCAGTCCCAGAGACCTGCTTTTTATGCAGTTTTCCCCCATTCATACAGCCTGGCTGTCAATCATACATCAGGGTGGCTAGCCTGGCAAGGCCAGTCCCCTTAGCCAATCAGACAAGAGTGCGATTTGGGTTACCAAGGGAACCTATGGCAGGGGTCCGAAGATCCCCCTCACATCCTGCCTACCTAGACTATCAGGCGCCTTAAGGAAGGCTTCTGTGCAGAAGCCCGCGTAAAGACAGCGAACAAAGGAGTCGTCCCCGGTTTGGCGCGCAGAGAAAAACACGAGAAAGACTTTAACAAAAAGAAATGGCGAATAAACCTAGCCGGAACCAAAATAAAATGTATTTGGTCAAGCAGGTTTAAGTTCGAGGCTAATATAATAGCCTGAAACAATACCACATTTATATTATATAATCACGGTAGAAAAGTTAGGGTAGTTACCACTGCCACCAGCCAAGTCTTAAGGTTAAGGGAGCGAAACAAGGCTCCAAGAGGTACAGACAAAAAGGGATAAGAGTTAACCCTTTCCAATACTCCTTGGAAGATGGGGTGTACTGGGTCTGTGGTTTAAAGTGACTATATAAAGTTAATGGCAGCTGTACCTGTTTCTGGGGGACAGTAGTCAGCCCCAGACAAATGGAGTCAGTGGGAAGTCTCAAAGACAACTCTGTACCACTGCACTGAAGGTGCTGTGTAACACAAAAAGTGGTGTAAATGGAGTAGGTGAGGCTCCAGTGCCCAAGATCACACAAAGTGAAAACACACAGAAAAACACATGTAAGAGTGGGAAAAAGGCTCACACTCTTACCAGGTGAAAAAATTAAATCCTAGAAGTCCAGCAAAGCTGCCGAGGGACTCATTAGGTAAGGGAAATCAGCCATTTATGAGAATTCTCCCTAACATCTTAGGAGACCCAAATGCACTCTGGCGTGATTGGCTGGCTGACTGTCCGGCAAGGACAGCCACCCTGCTGGGTGAGTGGCAGCTAGGCTGGAATGAATGGGAGAAAACTGTTTAAAAGGAGAGTCTCTTGGCTTGGAAGGCAGAGTCGATCACTGGAACGAAAGAACCAAAGACGAGCTGGAAGAGGACGGCTGCTGCAACTCCTGGACTGTTGGTTTGCCCGGTGAAGCCCTACTGCAGGTCCGAATCGCCAGGTTCATCTCGACCGAGAAGCCCTTCAAGGACGACTTCTCCCTTTGAGTTGGTGGGACCAATGAACTCGTAAGCCACCAGGATATCATTCTCAGAGCTAGTTGTATTTTCCTCAGAGTACTGCAGGAAACCTAATAGCCAGGGAGAAGGACACCAGTTTGTGTGATTGACTACAGCCACTGGAATCGAAGATTTGCCAGTTAGCCATCTTTGTGACCAATCCACGTGCAGTGTAGGAGTCCCATGATGTCCCCCCTCTTGTTTCCACGACTGAGGCTCAGGAACAGAGAGATCTCCAGGAACAGAAGTCTTCAGCTGCATCTTTTTCTTCAACATAAGGTACTGTGAAAATCTGACCGAGACACCTTAACTCTCACTGCGAAAGTGCGTGAAACTTTGGCAACTTGCAGGCCTAGTCAGCTTATGATCCGACATATAAAGCTTTCTCCTATAAACTACTTCTGAGAACCATGGTAAAGTCTTTTCCGTTTAACTACCAGAACCGTTTTTACTTATACAAGACTCTAGCCCATTGACTTTGGCCTACCTATTGCATTGGACCAACTACTCTGGTGAACTCAAACTATTTGCACTGTTCAAGAATAACTATTAGTTTTATAAACTTGTGCCTTTTTGCTCCTCCTTCAAAGTAGTTTAAATGCCTCAGAACCGGGTAGTGTGAAGTACTGTAGAATATTTTTGTGCGATATTGATTGCCCCCTTTTAGTGAACATTTTCTAACTGAATGTGTAATAAATTATTAAGTGTTTTACCAAGAAACCTTGACTGTAAGATTATTTGAATACTTGTGATTGTAGACCTCTGTGTAACATCATTACAGCTCACATTCCCTCTTGAGATAAGCCTGTCTGCTCAGCTCGCTACCAAAAACTGTGTGGTACAGAGGTTGGTTTTGCTTACACCTGTAGTCCTAACTGTGTGTAGTGGTCCCAGAGGGTACTGCATGCAAACTTTGGTTAACACCCCCTCGGCCTGCCGGCTGGTAGCCGATTTAGCCTCGGTACTCTTGCTGGTATGAGAATCTGAGCGGTTCCTCCCGCGCGGGCAAGCCCTTGGAAAGGAGTCTCCCTTGAGGGGTGCGCTGCAAAAGAGTGGCCCTACCTTGGGCCTGGATCGATGAATGTTGAAGTCCTTTAGGTCCTCTGGAGACGATCTCTGGAAGAGCTCCCTCCACCTGGCTAGTCTGTTCTTCAGAGACCTTGAGGAAAGCGCGTCGCACACGGTACAGGCTTGCCAACCGTGGTCAGGGCCAAGGCAACGTAAGCAGAGGGCGTTGGTCCGAAGTTGGAAGGAGACTGTCGCAGGTTGGACAAATGTTGAACCCTGTAGAAGTCGACATGCGCCGGGAGGAGCGTAACGCCTGAGGACCGAGTACATGTGATAAAAAAACAAAAAGACAGACGAGAAGTAGTATCCGTGTTTGGAATTACATGGCCGAAGCCAAACCCAGGAGCGCTGGTGAATTTGGCCCGTTCCCGTCGATGCGGGAAAGGGGATTGGGGTGTGACTCTGGAGGGCCGGTTCAAGGCAGCGCATGCTCCCAGGGCTGCATCCCAGCGCACCTCTAAATTTAAAGGGGAATAAGGTTTTCTCTGGTGAAAAAGGTTCTGTCTCCCGTCCCTTGGAAGGGCCACCGCCCATGCAGTATGGAGGAAAGGGGACGGGAGGTAAGAGTATGCAGTTGATTGAGTATTTTGAAGTGGATTTGTCTGATATACAGCATTCATAGATACTTCTTTAGTCAGCAAACAGTACATCTGTAAACTTGGTGCCTAAATTTAGCTCCCATTTTTGCTGGGCCCCGTTTTTACACCCGTCAAGCCTGCATCATGGCGTAGAGTTTAGAAATCATAAGTTTGTTCTCTCCCACAAAACCCTGTCAGTGATTGCAGCAATGCAAGCGTGTTTCTCAGGTACAAGCGGAAAGGATGGCCAGCAGTCTGAATCCTATAATGCAGTAGTTTTAAAAGGCCATCATCCAGCTTTGCCCGAAATCCATCCACTGACACAAATCTACCACCAGGAAACAATTCCCCATTGTCAGACGTTCCACCTTTAATAAGTCTGAGGAATCACTGGGTAGTTCCATAGCGGGCCACGCCGATTATAAAAGGAGCAGTGAGTGCCAATCTGCAAAACATTCTGGCCCATGGATTCACTGTTGTGCGTACAAGCTTGAATGAACATGAGTCAACATATCGATCACTAAGAGTCAATGATTGTAAATTATGAGGAGTTGCCCCATATTGTTCCAACAATACATTAACCACCCTACTCGCCGAGGGGTACCAGTATCTAGCGTAGTGTGTCAACAAATATAGTTCAAAAGTCTATAAAGCTCGACCATCTGTTCCCAACTAATCCTGCCCCGCCCCCCATAGGAACTACAGCACGAGCGACCTCAGACTTGTGAATAAATCCCTCCCTGGCCATATAGGGACATTACAAAAACAGTAGAGAGCTTTGGAAAGCGCAATCATTTTGAGTAGCGAGAGCCTACCATATGGTGAAAGAGGAAGATTGGACATACCTTCAGTTTAGCCCCCCAAGGTCATGGATATTCTGCCTCGTTATCGGCATACAAGGATTTCTGTGACGTGGAGATCCCTATACCCAGATACCTAAATAGAGCAGGAACCCATTTAAACCCCCAACAAATCTGGAGGAGCAGTCATAGTGTCAGTAAGAGGGAAGAGATCGATTTGGATCTATTGATTGTATAGCCCGAATAGATTGTAAACTCATGGACAGTGTCCATCATGGGGCCAGATTGGCCTCCGGATCTCCGACATACAGAAGTGTATAATTCGCAAACAGCGAGATGACCTTTGGGTGCCCGATATTCGGACACCCCTATGCCCATGCAGAGGTCTAATGTGCTGTGCCAGGGACTCAATTTTAAGTGCAAATAGCAAGCGAGACAGAACATCCCTGTCGCGTAGCTCCAACTGTAGCACCTTTGACAGGTTAATGTTAGAACAGACCCGGTCTACAGGCCCAGTGTAAAGTAACCGCACAAGGTTTATAAAGTAATATCGACAATTGTAACTAAACAAAACCACAAATAAATATTGCATGGATACTGAATCAAAGGCTTTTTCATCATCCAGGGAGGCCGCCACTGCCCTGGAATGCTGGTTTATTTTAGATAGTATGCAAAACAACTGCCTGAGGTTAAACGCTGTTGACCTACTGCGCATAAACCCAGACTGGTCCGGGTGAATCAAATGGGTCATGTGTGGGAGCAGCCAGAAGGAAAAAATCTCAGCAAAAATCTTTGCATCCATGTTAATTAAGGACAAAGGCCTTTAGTAGGCAACGTCTGCCGGAGGTTTATTGGACTACAATAAAACAGTAATAATTGGCTCCCGGAGGGAGGGCGGTAGTTCCCCCAACTTCATTCGACTCCTCCCTCACCAGTAATAGTCTAGGCACCAACTTTCGCTTAAACTCCTTGTAGAGCTCAACCAAGCCGACCGATCCAGGTTCCTTACCCGACACCAATGCCATTATAGCATCCCCCATATCAACCGTTATCAGATTGTCTGGGCTGACCTGCCCTCCTGGGGAATGTTTGGGCAGCTCAGTATCAGACAAATATTCCTCAAGGGCATTAGCAGTACACGCATCTGCATTGGTGTACAATGTAGCATGGTAGTCCTTAAATACCCTATTCACACCATTTAAAAAAAAGTTTCACATTTTCATAAAAATATAAGCAATCACAAAGATCAAATATGAATGTAAACAATATAGTCTAAACAAATTACATTAGAATCCAGAACCCTGAATGACAATACACAGCACAGACACCAACACACATCCACACAGTCACTATCAACTGAACACATAAAATCACTTCTCAAACCTTAATTCCACAAATCTAAAGATTCAGATTACCGATATAAATCCTTGAAGGACGCCCACTTATCAATATAATCTTGCAACCTTTTTATTTTGATGAAATCTTCTCATAGTTCAACAAGACTTGTGATTCACAAATCCAATCATCTATCTTTGTTTTTGTATGCGTTTTCCACACTTTCATTATTTGAAAGCCACTATCAACAACCCAACTATCCATTGGCTAATTGGCCGGGCTTTTGGACATCTTCTGGATTTTGATAATACGGATGAAGCAGGTAGACGAGGAAAAGATGAACTTACTAAACAACTGGTAACGTTCTTTCAACTGGATTTTCCTCAAACGTATTCCACATCTTTAACATGTAATGTCCACAGCTGTGCACTTTGGAAACTTTTCCAGCAGAGGGCGTCCTGCGTCGAAGGCCTCAGTCGAGGGCAACGTCACCGGGTTTTATAAAATAGGACGCACAGCACCCGTAGCCTCAGTTTAAGTTTTTCCCCTCAGAATGTGTGGCACCAGTCTCGTGCCTGCTTGACTGCACACAGCCTTGCGGAAACGTAAGCTGTAATCGCATAGGAAGTTCTCCAGAGGGACAGGCTGGGAGCGCGATGTGGAATACGTTGGAGGAACATGCAGTCGAAAGAACGTTACCAGTTGGTAAATAACTTGTTCTTCGAATGGATTGTGTCCTCCAACGTATTGCATATCTTTGACAGACTCCCAAAGCAGTACCAGTAAATGGAGGGAGGAAAATAATTTAGAATACCCAATCAGACTGCGGAATAAAGAATCGCCTTTCCAAAGGCCATATCCTGACCATGGATTGCATCCAGGGAGAAACGTTTAACAAAGGTGTGGATCGATGCCCATGTGGCTGCATCACAAATATTCCCAATAGGAACTCCCCGTTGGAGGGCGGGAGGTAGCCACGCCTCTAGTGGAATGCGCACGCAACTCTTCAGGAGGGTCCTTACTCGCCTATTGGTAACACTCCGTAACAGTGAGGATAATCCACCTGGACAAGGCCTGGTTGGTAACAGCCTGGCCCAATCAGTGTCCAGCATATCCTACAAAGAATTGATTGCCCACTCTGACCCTGGAGTAGGTATAATAGTGGGTACTCCCAAATTTTTTGTTTTCGGGGGGTCAGGTCTGTAAACAGGGAGAGTGAAGGGGAATAGAAACACAGAAGGCAGACTGACTACCCCTCTCTCTAGGTCTGGCAACACAACAGGTACAGGTGCTGAGAAGCTGGCATATAAATCTACAGCTATTGTCTTATAAGAGAGACAGTTGGTATACAGAAACCGTAATACAAATATCAATAAATCTCTTTAATAGTTAAAAATAAAATTTCGTAGAAAAATATACACTTAATAGGCTTTATCATATCTCACTCATTCCATTCATACCAATTCACTCATTCTGT
Source organism: Ambystoma mexicanum (assembly GCF_040938575.1). Classification (NCBI taxonomy): domain Eukaryota; kingdom Metazoa; phylum Chordata; class Amphibia; order Caudata; family Ambystomatidae; genus Ambystoma; species Ambystoma mexicanum. The sequence continues at coordinate 454,949,987 of NC_090932.1, forward strand.
GACATCCGGGTTCGGCAGTTAACATTTTCTTAGCACATATTAGTTATTATTAATATGTATGACAATTGGAAAACACACAATTGGATTTTCTATAGGTCGACATATGTTTCGGCCCCTTTTCCATAGTCCCATCGTTGTCTACGGTGGTCTAGATAGTCAATGTTGGGCCATCTTCAGGACAGTGATGATTTAGTAAAAGCTTAACGTCTTCACCCTTTTTCCATATGAAAAGCCAAATCTGTGGCCGAGAACGTAGTTGTGGACCACGGAGAAGAAATAAGAAATTGGAAGGTATTTTCTGTATTACCCTAGTCTATGACCCTTTTCGCAAGTGGGTGGAGCTTCAAATCTCTTTATCTCCATCCCATTTCATGGGCAAGTTTCAGGAGGGACTTGCTTCCTTCGACACTTGAACACGTAGTGTCTTTATAGTTAGTTGGGACGAAGCAGGGAGGTTGCTCAAGCGGCGTCTGCTGGCTTGTAAGTGAGTCGCGTCCAAGCCAAGACTCAGACAGAAATTCAAGAGTCAATAGGGCGGAGCCAGTGTCAAGTGGAACCGGGTTCCTGTTGTCGAGGATCACACAGTCGGATAGTTCAAGATTCAATGTTGCCAGGAGTACTTAGATATTGTCAACAGAGGAAGCAAAAGTTATAAGAAGGAGGGAAGACAAGGGCAAGCCTTGGAGGCGAAGAAAAGGGGTTCACCCTAATTCTTCAAGCAGAACATAGTACCTTATTCAATGAAGACGCTGGTGCCACAGCAGTTGTTCCTGGTAGTTTCCTGCAGACCCACGGTTCCTGGAGCTTTGGTGTGAAAGAGGACGTCTGGAGGGGTCTGCACCACACAGGGATGAGGCCGGCAGCAGCGACTGTGAATAAAAGGTGCGCTCCTTAAAAACAGGAGAGGCTCTTCAGATGGCTATTCGGACTACTACAGCAGTGTGCAGCGATTTCGACCAAGAAGAGGATCCTCTGGCTGTGGAAGATGAGCTGGTTATCCCCACCAGGCTCAAGGGAAGACTACTCCGGACTGTATCTTCTCTGGTCGTCGAAGGGTAGATAGCTCAGGACTGCAGCAGGGCTTCACCGGGACATGGTAGTTGCAGCAGCCGTCTTCTCTCCTTCTCTTCGGTTCCTTGTAGTTCCAGTGGCGACTGACTTCTAGCCCAAGAGACCTGCCTTTTATGCGAAAATCCCCCATTCACAGCCTGGCTGTCAATCACGCAGCAGGGAGGTTGTCCAGCCCGGACAACCACCTCAGCCAATCATGGCAAAGTGCGACTTGGGTTTCCTAGGATACCCTGTGCAGGGGGTGACTACACCCCTCCCTCACATTCAGCCCACCTAGACACCCAGGCGCCTGGAGGAGGGCTTCTTGGCAGAAGCCTGCCAAAAGACAGTGAACAAAGGAGGCAAATCTGGTTTGCCGCGCAAAGTAAAACACAAGGAGGACATTTAACAAAAAGAAATGGCGAATAAACCCGACCGGAGCCAAAAGAAAAAGTATTTGGTCAAGCGGGTTTATGTTCGAGGCTAATATAATAGCCTAAAACAATACCATGTTTATATAATATATAATTGCGGTAGAAATGTTAGGGTAGATACCACTGCCACCAGCCAAGTCTAAATGTTAAAAGAGCGAAACAATTCTCTAGGAGGTACAGGTAAAAAGGGATACGGAGTAACCCTTTCCAGTACTCCATGTAAAATGGGGTGTACTGGATCTGTGGTTAAATGACTAGGTAAAGTTAATGGCAACTTTACCCTTTTCTATGGGACAGTAGTCAGCCTCAGAAATGGAGTCGGTACGAAGTCTAAAAGACAACCCTGTGTCACTGCACTGAAGATGCGGTGTAACAAAAAAGAAGGGGGCTACTGAAGTGGTGTACTCCAGAGTCCACAATCACAAAAGCAGATGAAATACACATGGCAAAAACACAGGTAAGAGTGTGAAAAAGAGGCACACACTTACCAAGTGAAAAAAATAACTCCAGAAATCCAGCAAAGCTGCTGGGGGACTCACTAGGTCAGGGAAATTAGCCATAAAATGAGAATTCTCCCCAACAGTGGCGCAGGAGGGCAGAGTCAGGGCAGTGCAGGCTCGCTGGGCCGCACACCTGCGCGCCCCTAAATTTAAAGGGGAAGAAGGTTTTTTCTGGTGAGGAAAGGAGACGGAACGCAAGAGTACCACTTGCAAGGCCAATCTCTTAGTAAATCTTCCCCAAAAGTGTAACTTTGAAACTGATGAATTTAGAGCACAAGGCTCTAAACCATTTTAGGGCTGGACGTATTAGGGTGTAATGTCTGTGGCGGTTCACTTACCAGCAGTGGGCTGGCGCTTGTATCCGGCTATCAATGAATAGAACATGCAGCTTTTTGGCCACAGCCCTGCGGCACGTTCCCAGTAATGCAGCAGTGCCCTCCATGTGTCTTAGGCTGCGTCAGGTTGGTGGCTCAGCCCCCTTCTGACAAACGGCTCCCAGCCTCTTTGTCTGGTCTCCATGGAGACACGCCGTACAATCCTGAAGCCATAAAAGCCGGCTTCCATAAGGCTTCTCTGCTTCTCAACACTACGGAAGTCTGTCTACTGCTCTTGACTTCTGCTGTATTCTGTTCTCCTGCCCACACCATTGTTCCTTGTGCAAGCCTTTTCTAGTCCTATCCTCCTTTTCCATGTGCCAGCCCGGTCTACTCTTTCCTTTGTTGGTTCCAAGCTGCTTCAGAACTCTGTACGTCCTCAGCCGTGTACTGCTGTTTCAGCCTGATTATGTCAATCCTGCTATTCCGGAAGCCCTTCTAGATGTTTGGACAAGACCTTTTCTTCACATATCTGCCCAGCTGCAGCCTGAACATTGCCTGATGAAGTACTGACTTACGTGTCCGATATGGTCTCCCCTGCCAATGCTCTGCACTGTCCTGATACCATGTAAATCAGGGTAAGCCGGACTTGTGGTACTGGGAGGTGTGTCGGGGGGATCTTTTTGGGTTACCTCACTGTGCCATATTACACAACAGCTGAGTCGGACGAAGCCCGAGAAATCGGAACCAGGAAGAAAGGTAAACCAAAGAAGCGTGATGCAGTCCTTGACATAGGGGAACTGTTTTATTATTCTTCTAAAGTGTCTTTTACTGAAATTCATTAATCCGTATATTTACCTGTATATTTACCTGTGCTACCCGGGTTTTTGAATAATATGTTTACTTTCTTCTCCTACAGGTGAATTTATACATCTGTTTTATATTAAGTGTGACAATATTTGCCTAGAGTTTTTACTTCCTGAGCAAGTGTGTATTTTAAAAAGGCCTAATAAATCATTGTATATTTTAGCAGTTACCTGTCTAACTGGAATAATTGGTGTGCAGTGCCGACTCGGTTTATACAAAAACCACATTCAGAGTCCTCCTGACACTAGGCCTTGCTGCTCTGCTACCTCAGCTTGATTGAGTTTGGATAGATCTACTCCCTGTTCACCATAATAGGTTGGCCTCCTAAAATCCAGCATGGAGTTGATTTTGGAAATCCATTGAACGCCATTACCACACGGCATCCCCTAGTGCCAAAATGTTTCCAAAATCATCTGCTGCAGAAGGGTGCGATGACATCAGTCTCACTGGAGGTGTAAAATGGATCATGATGTAATAAAGGACAAGTGGGTCACTTTAAAAAATCTAAAAGACATGGGCCCTACATTATCCTACTGTTTGGGAGAATTGTATGCAGATTAGGTTTGTGGGCTTCCAGACTCCTGTTGATAGCTTTGATCTAGGGCATCAATTACTTGAACGCAAGGCACAAGGTCACCTTGCCTCAAAGATAGCTGCCAGAAGCACAGAAACTGCTCTCCTGAACATCTGTGAAGACCTGCTCTCCAATCTTGACTCAAATACCCCCCTGTGTACTCCTCATACTTGATAGCTCTTCTACCTTTGACATGGTCAACCATTCCATCCTGTTCACCATCTCCATGGTACCTGGTTATCACCAATCAGGCCCTGGCTTGGCTTACCTCTTTCCTCTTAGATCGACCCTCCCAGGTCCAACTTGGGTCCTTCCTCTCCTCCATCTCTACATGTGGTGTTGCCCAGGTGTCCAACCTCTCTCCCTGGCTGTTCAAGCAATACCTGGCACTTCTTGCCCACCGCATTGCTGCTCTGTGCCCCAAATTTCAGTGCTATGTGGATAACGCTCAGCCCATTTTCAGACTCCCTTCCGCCACTTCCTCTTCTCTCATCTCTGACTGTCTGCTATCTGCACACCTGCTGCCTCCTTTCCTGTCGCTTTCTGGCCGGCCTCTCTTGGCCCCCTCTTGGCCCCCTTCCTTCTCCCACCAGTGAGACTAACAACCTCTGTGTCATCTTCGACTCCACTCTCTCCCTCTCTCCTCACATCTGACGTCTCTAAGCAAGCACACTACTAGCTGCACCTCCTCAGAGGTATTCTTCCTTTCCTCTCCTTCCCACAGAAGCTCACCATCTCCAGAGCTCTGGGTCTCTCTAGGCTGGACTACTGCAACAGCCTCTTTCTAAATATGCCTGCTTCTACTCTCCGCCCTCTGCAACTCATACAGAACAGGACTGCGAGACGTGTCCTCTGCCTCAAGCCCAGGGATCGTCTCTATCCAGGACTAGAATCTCTGCACTGGCTCCCAGTGGATTAAGATCAAAACCCTTGCATTGTCCACAAAGCCTTTTGAGACCTCAATACCTCCAACTCTCTCCCTAAATATCTTCCTTCTCATGCTCTTCGCTCATCCGCCTCCAACTCCCTCAGGGTCAATCGCTTCTCCAAGCAACAAGTTGGTGGTAGATCTCTTTCTTCAGCTGGGTCCTCCGCCTGGAACATCCTCTGTGAAACTTGAGGAGAACCATCTCTGGTTTAGGAAGCCCCTCAAGACCTTGCTCTTTGCTTCCTTTTCTCCTCTCCCCCGATAGTCCTGACTGAAACTCCACTGGTCACCTGGCTATCCTCTGATCTCAGGCCCAGGTCCCTCCCCCGCCAGCTGCATAACTGCACTGCCTAACGGGCAACCCCTGCACTTGGGGGCTGTTTCTGTATCCCTACAGTCCCCCCAGCTCTTGACACCTGATGTCTGCACTTACCCCTGCACGTGACACTAGCTGGCCGCAATTTCACATACTGTTTTATTTATTGTACTGTTGATCCTATGTATTGGACTGCCCCCTCCCGCACTTTCCCTTTCCTCCCTTCCCTGCACTTACGCGATCTCAATGTCACCTGGCCTAGCAAGATCGTTGTCCGTCTTCCCTCTGTTCCTCCTCCCTTGTCTCGTCACGATTTGAAACACTTGTGTACAGGTGCGCTATAAATGCCATATCATATACACGACTTTAGCAAAGAGCGGATGGCTGAAAGTTGAGTTAGTGGCAACGTGGTCTAATAGTCGGAAATCAGATCACTCAGATTTGACAAAAGCGGGTTGGGAGAATATAGGTCAGAACTTCTCTCAGACTTCCCTAAACTTGGAGGACAAATTAACAGTTTTGAATTTGCAATTGGATTTTCTTTTCTTTTTTTTTAAAAAACAATTGTTTTGGGGATTATTGCCTGGTCGAAGACCTTTAATATCCTCAAAAATGCTGCATCTTTAAGATCTGCTCAGGTGGCCAAAAAACAGTTTGCACGTATGGAAATCTAATAAGGCCCCTACAATACCTGATTGGTCACAAGAGATGACTAGGATGTCTCTGTGTGAGAGTAATCTTTCGACTAAAGAACAAAGTCAATTTGTATGAGGATATCGGGGGAAATGTCTGGAATGTATGTGATCTGTTTCTTACCAAGCGACCTTCAGTGGTAATGTGAAAGCGTTCAGGGGGATGGTGGGGTGATGAAATGAGGGGGGGGGCGGGGCTGTGCTCTTATGTATGTTGATGTATAATACAAAACAGAAAAAACCAAACCAAAAAGAAGCCATCAGTCTCCTGCTCGCAGACCCTCAGCAAGCAGGACATGTTTTGAATTCAGGACATGAATTCATGCTCGTTAGCTGACCTCGCCCAAGTTAGCCACTGAGAAACATGGAACAATTTAATTAAATAAAAGGTTTGATTAAGAAAACCTGAGCAAAACAAATAACTAGCAAACCAATCAAATGTTTCAGAATGAAGTCATGCCAAACAGACACATGTTACTCTTTAAATTGGAAAACTTTCAAAGTCCAAAATCACTGCAATGATCACATCGGAAGTACACTTACTGAATCGTCTTCTATGATGGCTGCAGAGTCAAAGAAGTCGGGCCTTAGTTCTGCTCGTTCTCTTCTGTTTCTTGACGCCGGCTATAGAAGAAAAATACATTAACCAAAGTAGTTAGATTTTATTAAGTACTTCTTGATTGTGCCACCATCAGTATTTGAGGAAACCTTGGATCTAAACAATGGACAGGTATGCTGCAGTTTGCTCACCGATGTCATCACGAATAGCATAGTCATGCTAGCTTTGCGAGAAATTCATGTCATTGTAACGCTGGCAGATGTTAAAGTCTGCATTTAATGCACATTCCGCTTTCCATTTCAGGGAAGAGAAAGTCGTATGGTGTAAGGAGACATGCACGAGTGAAGCGGTGAAGGATGGCCTATAGAGCACAGGAAGAAGCTGCAGGGTGCTTGCGGGTGGTGGCGAGATGCGCGAGAAGTGTGTGGGATGTAAAATAGAGATGTTGGGGCTAGGTAGTCAATGGGCATGACTGGTTTACACAGTGAGAATTTGAGTGTGTGGGAGGGAATCATTTGGCCAGGATTCCTCATCTAGTCTGGATGCATGGTTGATGACCAACTCTGCAGTCCTCATCTCTTGAGGCACTGTTTCCTAGGTCACCGTTCACCCGTCAGGGCAGACCTCGTTGCTCTTGTCTATCTCTGAAACTAAGGATCTGTCTACACAGAAATGAATGGAAATGGCAGGAACATCGCACTGAGCCAAGTTTCAGGTCTTCTCTTCATCAGTCATTTTCAAGTTCTTTGACCCTAGCAGAGGCAGATTATTTTCATTCCCTTATTCAGTCTGAGAGGACTTCTGCTGGATTTCTATTTTCACTCTTAGTACAATTTTGACTCTCCATCTAATCCCTCATTAAATTCTAATCACGGCTAATGACTTTGCTATTTCCACAAGATGCACAATATTCAATTATTATTTGATCATGCTTGCTCTTCATCTTGCTCTTCTACGGCTGTAAATTCAGCCATTTCACTCTCCTTCCTTTACTCCCACCTCAGATAGTGACGTTTTAGCGATTATCACTTGTTCCCATCCAACTTCACAGGTCAAGGTCATTCTTCCCTCTTGTCCACTTCTCTTAACTTCATTTTTAATCTCTGGGTCCTTTCTGGCTTTGTTTAAAATAGCCACTGTCATTCCTCTATTAAAAAAACATTAACTGGATGTATCTGATCTTGCAAATTTTCACCCCATTTCACTCCTTGCATATCTAAGACTCTGAAGCGTCAATTTAACGCTTATTTGGATTTTCACCATGCTTTTCTTTTACATCAATCGGGTTATCGTCCAGGTCACTCTACGGAAACCACTCTCCTGTCGGCAATGTTCCCTCCCTCTAAGCTGTGCGCATGTGCGCTTGCCCAGCTTCCTTCTGTGTGCCGCTCAGAAGAATTTTAGCAGCGCACACAGACAGTTCCCATCCTCAAGAATTAATAATGCACAAGCCACAGCAGTTAACTGGCATTTGCTTTCTCTCCTAATAAAACTAGAATATTCAAACTACTCTTGATATTCTGGTAGCCTATTTCCATTACACTACTATGAAAGTATGATCTTAAAAACCTCAAAATCCCAAAATGGAACACAGCCTCAAGAGTTTAAAACAAATATGAAAAAGTGGCTCTGTGAACAGAAGGTATAGTTCAGCTATGCCCATATACATCAGTCAAATAGTTTTCCGCTCCCCACCCCCATGACTCCAATATTTGACTGCCACACTTGTACCTTATGCCCTTAGCATCCCCATACAGCTTCCTAAACTGGTAACAGTGAATTCCAGAAGAGGGGTGCCTAGTTACGGAAGATGGGACTCACACTGATGTACCTCTGAGAATGCTATTAACAGAAAAGGAAAATGCATCTGCTTCTCTTCCACATGCTCCATAAGAAACCTCAGTAAGGATCAGTAAGGCTCTTGTTGAATTTTGTCTAGGCTGTGGTGAGGAAGGGCGGCAGAACTATAGACTGCATTATGTGCCCTGCCATTTCACTTCCTATGTCAGGTTTGAAAGTAGGGCACTCCTGATCGTTTACTCCCTACATGGAAACAAACGTTTATTAGGGAGTAAAAAAGTAATTTTCTTTGCCAATAAGAATACGTTATGCCTATTAAAAGATGTTATTTCCCCTTAAAATTCTTCCTGAAATCAGATAGTAGTATTAGTAGAGTTCTGTCCTATGCCACTACTCAGCTGGCTACTGTTTAGAAAATATCAATGGAGCTTTGTGGGTAGGAGCAGGGGGTAGGCTCATATATGTTTATTGTTTTTGTTTGGCACATTATCCGGTTTTTAGGGAATAATAATGGGTGATGGTATGCCTCTAAGCTGCAAGACTGGCTTTGAGTAAGTGTTGTCACAGCTCTGTTCACAGTAAAATTTAATGTGGATGGTAAGCAGAGGCACAGGCATTTTCGTCATATTCACTGAGGAGGCCCAACAAGGCCGAAACATGTCTGGGGTTGCTTGTGTTTCCGTGCAGAGGGGACCTGGCCTAGCAGTTCGAGCTGGGCTGCTACCATTGGCGGCAGTACCTGACTGATTTGCATATGGCTGGACCCCTTTTACAATGGCGCAGACGGGCTAAAAAACGGTGGTGTGGAAGGTTGCCCCGAGCAATGCCAGTGGTTCAGATTAATTCCAAACCTTCCACCCATCACTTTTATGAGTGTTACTTGATTTTTGTAACAAAGTTGATTTTTTTCCCAGTGGAATAAAACGATTTTTCTGTATTGTCTCAGAAGGATTACTCGTGCTAGGTATTGTGACCGATCCGGAAAGGAGAAACTCCCTTACAAATGCTTTAGGAATGATCGCTCACCAACTATGCATGTTCTCAAAGTGGCTTACCTCGTTAGTCAGATGTGCACATGGATAATAATGTGCGCACAAAGGCCAGTCATTTCCGCACATAGAGAACAATAATTAGAGGGAACATTGCCTGTCGGTCTCCAAATCTATTCTTCATTCTTAACATGTAAAACTATCGTCCATCTTAGTTTTTGTTATGAGGTTTTGGTAAAGTTCTGTCTGAGACAAAACTTTAGAAAGCCTACCTTGGATGAACAGGGAGTTACCCCTTAGGTTTTGTTGGGAGGGAACTAGCGCGCCTTCCTTCATTCATTCCCAAGCGCTTAAGCATTAGGCAAGACTTCTGTTGACTGTTTCCAGGCTCTACAAAAGACCAGGGGGAAGGAGGAGCAGTGAGAGAATGCATTTTGTCATGCAAATAACACACACGGACATGGGTGGGCACTTAGAGAAGGCAGTTATATAAATATAAGGTACAAATAACTATTAGATGAATAAATTGGTAAATATGAAATCCTATTTAGTTTTTCTCCAAGCATGGTAGAAGCGGGCTCTCTGCCAAAAGGAATGTGGCCTATGCTAAAAATAAGACTACAGGCATTGCCGTGGTGTTTGCTAGCTCTGGAAGAGCAACACTTAACTCAGCAGCTGTTTGCTGTCTGTCAAAGGGCCCAGGCAGGCTAAGGCTCATGCACACAATGCAGAATTATGGAAACCAAGGTTTTTAGGAGATTAGAAGACAAGATTAAAAATATCAGTCGAATGAATGAGATATGGAGAGCATGACAGGAAAATGTTTTTTATATATAAATAAATAGAACAGGACTGCGAGACTTGTCCTTGGCCTCAAGCCCTGGGATCGTATCTCTCCAGCTCTGAAATCTCTCCAGTGGATGCAAGAATTACATTCAAAACCCTCTGCATTGTCCACAAGGCTTTCTGGGGCCTGGGTCCAACATACCTTCAGCCATCCCTATGCAAGTACCTCCCATCTCGAGCACTCTGCTCCTCTACCTCTAACTCCCTCAGGGTCACTCGTTTCTCAATGAAACAAGCTGGGGGTAGATCTCTGTCTTCGGCTGGGGCCTCCCTCTGGAACAGGCTCCCTGCCACTCTAAAACGAGGAGAACCATCTCCGGTTCCGGAAGCACCTCAAAACCTTCCTCTTTGCTTCTGCCTTCTCCTCTCCCCTGTTGATTCTACTCTCCCTCGGCACCATGCACCTGGCCACCCCCTGTCCTCCAGGCCCAGGTACCTGCTCATTTTGCCACCCTCACGCACTGCCTCCGGGCCACTCCCTGCACTGGGGTCTGTATCTGTACCCATACAGCCCTCCCCTTTTCTTCCTGCACTTTCAGACCTACATGGCCTGCTGCCATAAACCCAGCACTTGCCACTTGCTGGCTGCACTCCCATTGTTTGTTGCCTTTTTATTTATTAATTTTGTTTTTTTCCTTCTCGCTCCCCACTCTCCTTTTGGTCCCCTTTGATGCACTTCTCCCCCTTCCCCCTCTACCCTGCACTTGCACGTTCTCAATGTCACTGGGCCTAGCAAGATCGTTGTTTTTGTTCTCCCCTGTTCCCCTTCCCTTGCCGCGCTCTGAAACACTTGTGTATGAGCGCGATAGAAATAAAATATCAATAAATGTTCATAATTAGCAAAATGATTAAATACATGAGTCACAGTGTATTCTTGCCTAGGCAAGCAATATGTTAAGTAGCATGTCCTAAACAGAAATCCGACCACAAAGAGAAGTGAAAACATTTGTTGAATTGTCCCACCTTTTGTTTTTTGAGCATTTTTCGGAAGCCTGTTAACCAGAGCTGCGTCAGTATGTTGCTGACCAGAACATTTTGAACCCCTTTAAGCTGGCTAGGTTGGCTGACAAGTGGGTCTCCCACTGGGTGTCCCCTAGGGACTCCAGTGGGAAGGACAAAGAAAAGGGGGCCTCTCAGAAAGCTGAGGAGTCCCAAAAGCAGTCACAGTCGGGTAAACCAAAACCTTCCTCTCCGAAGACCAAAAAACCCAGTGGGGATAAGTCTGTTGTGGGTGGGAGTAAGTAGTGGTCCGCCTGCTGCAAAGCAGGGTCCCAGTGGCTCCAGTATTGTAATCCGCACTCCTGGCACTTGTTGGGATTGTGGGGCTCTGTACCACCGAAGGGGAGACCCCAAGTGTAAGGGTAAGGCACTTGGAGTCCAGGCTGCCAGCCTGACTTATCCCTACCTGAGGTGGAGACCACTGTCCTCTCTTCCTCTACTGTGATCACCTTGCTGCTCCTGTAGAGATTTCCTTAGTGTCCCTTGGGGCCAGGGACCAGGACGCAGAAGCACTGGCAACTATCCCACAGAACACTCATAGGTTTTTGAGAAGTGTCCTCTTGAATGGCCAGCCTTCTACTGGTTTGAGAGACACTGGGGCAAGCATGACAGTGGTGGCCAGGACCCTGCTCAAGCCAGAGGACTATATAGGTGCTCCTCTGAGAACCACCAGGTTAGCTGGTGGGCCTCCCAAATTATCGCCGGTAGCCTTAGTCAACATTACAATTGAGACGAGACAGCAAAGCTTCCGATCCTGGTTAATGACAACGGGTCTGCGAACATTTTGTTAGGAAACTATTTGGTCGAGTTGGGGATGATCACGGATGGTCTACCCATGGCTGCTGTGGCGGTCACCCGATCGGAGGCCACACCGGGTCTGGCTGCGAGCCCGGTATCCTTGCCGACGGGGAAACCCAAGAGACGAAGGAAACAGAAAAGTAAGACGGCCACCTCTGTGGAGGGAGCCCCTGCTCTTCCTGCTGTTCCGACAGCACCCATTGGGATCCATGCTCCGGACGGGCTGGGTCCAGTGGTAAACCCTGTCTCAACTCCTGTGGGAGAAGAGCCAGAAGACTCATGTGGGAGAGGATCTCAACCCAGAGGATCATCCCGACCTTCAATGCTTGTTAGCTGAATGGGGACCCTCCCGGGCAGACCTCTGTAAGGGACAGAGAGAGTGCCACTCTCTCGAGGGTCTGAGGAAACAGGCCTTGTCCCAGGCACAAGGAGAAGTGCCTAGGACATTCCGAATCTATTGGGAGGGTGAGCCCCTTGTTAGTGAGACCACTAAGCCTGAACCTGGTGCCCTCAAGAGGTTGATGATACCCCATGTTTACAGGCCCTTCCTGCTGCAGTTGGCGCATGAGGTGCCTTTGGCTGGTCATCTTGGGACCAAGAAGACTAAGCAGAGGCTCTCTGCCCATTTCTACTGGCCACGGGTGGGAGTAGAAGTGGAGTCCCACTGCCGGACCTGCCCAACTTGTCAGTTGTCTGGCAAGACTGGAGGCAGTGTCATTGCGGCACTGCAACCATTGCCAGTGGTTGGCACACCGTTTGAGAGGGTGGGCATCGACATTGTTGGTCCCCTTGTCCCGCCCAAGTCAGGTGGACATTGGTTCATTTTGGTCTCCGTCGATCATGCCACCAGGTACCCCGAGGCTATACCCCTTCGGACAGTTATGGCCAAGGTGGTTGCCAGGGCTCTCCTGGGCATTTTCACCCGTGTTGGATTCCCTAAGGAGGTTGTCTCTGAGAGGATCCAACTTCATGTCGAGTTACATGAAAACCATGTGGAAAGAGTGCTGGGTAACCTACAAGTTCTCCACCTCTTACCTCCCCCAGACCAATGGTCTGTTTGAGAGATTTTAATAAAACACTCAAGGGCATGCTAGGCGCTTTGGAAGAGCGCCTAAAGAAGAAGTGGGATCTTCTCCTGCCATGCCTGCCGTTTGCTTACAGAGAGGTACTTCAAGAGGGTGTTGGTTTCAGCTCCTTTGAGTTACTCTTTGTACATCCCATGAGGGGGGCCCCTTGCCTTGATCAGAGAAGGTTGGGAGGCCACCCCTCCAGGTTCCACCAAGCAAGTGGGGGACTATGTGTTAGGCCTCAGGTGGAGGATGACACAGATGATGGGTCAGGCAACAGCAAATCTTAAGGCCAGCCAGGAATTGAACAAGTACTGGCATGCCATTAAAGAATCACAAGTGGATTGGACTCTGGGACAGGAGGTCCTCGTGATGGAGCCTACCAAGCCTCGGACTTTGGCAGATAAATGGACTGGACCCTTCAGGATAATATCCAAGATGGGTGAGGTCAATTATCTGGTTGACATGGGAGCCTCTGGGGTGGCCCTTCAGGTATTCCATGTTAACAGGCTCAAGTCTTACCACAGGCGAGCAGAAGTCTCATGTCTCTTCCTAGCTTCAGAGCAAGAAGAGGATGAAAGTGAGCCCCTTCCTGATTTGCTGCATAGCAACCCTCAGGATGTCTCAATGTAGGGAGTACATCTCTCTCCAGATCTGACAGCAGAGCAGCAGAAGGCCTGCCGGGCTTTGCTCCAGCAGTATACCTCGGTTTTCCCTGAAACCAGGACTTACACTGTGGTGTAGGCACGAGATGGACACTGGTGACAGTGTGCCTGTCAAAAGCAGGTGCTACCGTATGTCAGATACAGTTAAAAACCACATCCAGGCTGAGGTCGCCATGATGTTGGATCTGGGTGTTCTTGAACCCTCAACCAGTCCCTAGTCCTGTCCAGTGGTCCTTGTCCCCAAGGCAAGTTCCCAGGAAGGTACCAAGGATTGGAGGTTCTGTGTGGACTACCGAGGAGTCAATGCCGTCATCAAAACTGACACGCACCCATTGCCCAGGGCTGATGAGCTCGTGGACACCATAGTTGCTGCCAAATTTGTGAGCACCTTTGACCTTACCTCAGGCTATTGGCAAATACCTCAGACGGACCATGCCAAGGAAAAGACAGCGTTCTCAACACCAGAGGGACTCTACCAGTTTAAGGTCATGCCTTTTGGGTTGAATGCCCCTGCCACTTTCCAGAGATTGGTCAACCATGCGCTCAGTGGGCTGGAAGCCTTTTGTGTGGCTTACTAAGACGACATTACCGTCTACAGTTCCACCTGGGAAGAGCATTTGACATCTAGATAAGGTGTTGTAGGCCTTAAAAAGGGCTAACCTCACTATCAAGGCCACAAGTGCCAGATAGCTCAGCGGAAAGTCACGTATCTTGGTCATGAGGTAGGAGGGGGTCAAATCCAACCTCTCCCCATTAAAGTACAGGATGTACATGACTGGGAGACTCCCACTACTCAAACCCAGGTGAGAGCCTTTTTGGGCCTCACTGGGTACTATCGCAATTTCATGGCAGACTATGGAACCATAGCTGCACCACCGACAGTTCTGACTTCGCCCAAACAGCCTAGGAAGGTTAATTGGACTGAAGGCTGTCAGAGGACCTTTGATGGTTTGAAAGAAAGTCTGTAGGGCACTCGTGTTGTGTGCGCCTGATTACAGCAAGCCCTTTATCGTTCAAACTGACGCCTGCGACACCGGAATTGGAGAGGTCTTGTCCCAGTTAGATGACAAAGGGAGGGAACATCCTATCATATTCATCAGTAGACAACTCAAGGGTAGAGAATTTAGGTGGGCTACTGTTGAAAAGGAATGTTTTAGCATAGTTTGGATCCTTAGACGTTTTAGGCCCTATCTTACAGGGTCTACCTTCAAGGTCCAAACAGATCATAAGCCCCTGAAGTGGCTTATGCAGATGAAGGGTGAAAACCCGAAACTGCTCAGGTGGTCCATTAGCCTGCAAGGGCTAGACATCACCATAGAGCACAGACCAGGGAAGAGTCACGATAATGCAGATGGCCTTTCCAGAAAGTATGTTGACCGTCTGGATGAGGGTGTCTATCTCATGGGAGATTAGGCACCCTAACCTCAGTCTGGGGGAAGAGAGGGTGTGGGGGGGGGGGGGGGAGACTGTGATGCTGGAAATGCATCAGAGGGACAGGGCCTCCGTATCCTTGTCCTTTACTGCTTTTTATCGTGTGTTCTGTCGTGTTTTCCACGCGGGAATTCATGTGGGACTCCTGGCGGTACAGCGCTCTCTTTTGGTTTGGTGAACAGACCCATGGGATACCCATATGGCACCCATGGATGGGGGTACAACCCTGTGCCCCTAGTGTAAGTTTTTGGGCACCTGTGTGTGTCCCACAGAGCAGGGTATGGGCTGGTGGCAGCTAAGTGCTGAATTGACTGGCGCCCTGAGCGTCCTCCATTTTGGGATGCCCAGGCCCTGTCATTGAAATCGGTAGATTCCTGATGGAGACAAAATGGTCCCTGTGGCCTCTTGACTTCCATCACCTGTTACCTTGATCTTCCCGAAGTCCCGGGAAGCCCTGACTCTGTCCCTTCCCCCTGACTGTTGGGTGGAAGTTCCATATATGGGAGTGTGGGGGAAGTGCTGACCAGACTGGCTGCAGCCTTTTCAATGACCGTATGTTGTGGGTATACCTGTGGGTGGGACCTGGGTGAATGGAGTGTGTGACGAATACGCATTCTATGTTGTGGGTGTCTAGTATCTGGTGTTTGACACAATGACTGATACAGCCCTGCCCGAAACCGGTATGAATGCAGTGTGGAGTGTTGTATGGCTGGGTACTTGTCCGGAGGGAACGACCGGAACAGTCCTTTCATGAACTCCTTCACCAGGCGATGGGACCATAGCGACGAGCGCCCCGGAGTTCTGGTGTAGCGGGAGAGAGCTGCCAGATGGATCTTGATGGAGGCATGCGCCAGCCCCGCCTTGGCCAGGGATCGCAAGTACGGCAGCACTTGAGGGGCCGTAATCCGCAGAGGGTTAATCTTCTGTGCACGGCACCAGACAGAACCTCTTCCCCCTCTTCCCTTTGTGTCCATAGCACTTGAGAGTCGAGGACGCCCTGGCCTTTGCAAGCACCTCTTTGCAGTCTGCCGGCATATCGTACCCTCCAAACTCTAGTGCTGCAGGAGCCAGGCCTGCAAGTTAAGCGACCCCGGGTCGTGGTGGAGGATGGCGCTGTTAGGGAGAATTCTCTGTTAAGGCTAATTTCCCAAACCTAGTAAGTCCCCCAGCAGCTTTGCTGGATTTTTGGGGTTTGTTTTTTTCTCCTGCTAAGAGTGAGACTCTTTTTCTCCCACTCTTAGACATGATTTGAGATATCCTTTGACTGTGTAATGTGTTTTATGGGCTATGGGGTCTTTTAGTCCATAGGGTTTCATGGGGTTTTTGGTAAGTGTGTTACACAGCACCCTCAGTGCAGTAACACAGGGGTGTCATAGTGACCCCCAAACAGACTCCATACCCTGGGACTGACTACTGTCTACCAGGGCATGTAAAGTCACCATTGACTTTACTAGTCTTAAATTGGGAACAGAACCAGCACAAACCATCATATTGTGGAAGTACTGGTAGGGGTAATTAGATTGCTGCTGGGTCTGTTGTTCGAGGGGGCACTGTGCAGTCCCCCCTCGTCGAGTTTCTGGCTGGTGGCAGTGGTTACCACGCGAAATATTCCTTAAGAATATTTCCTATGGGATTTTCCCATTCATTTTAAACGCACCACTTTTTGGTGCAATGTTAAAGATACCTCTGGGTTATTTATTTAATATTTATTCCCCGGTTGGGTCTTTTTGCCAGGACTCGGTTTTGAAATGGCGTTTGTGTTCGCCTCTGTAACTCCAACCCAAGTCGAGCCCTTTGTTCCACTTTTTGGCGGGCTTCTACACAGAAGCCTCCAAAAGTGGTGCCACTCTGTCTGGGTCTACACCATGTGTGGGATGGGGGTTTAGGCACCCTGGACTGAGTTGCCTCGGCAACTCAAGTCGCACTCTTGTGAGATTGGCCCAGTAGGGAGCCGCCCGGCCCACCACTTAGCATGTTTGAGTGACAGCTAGGACTGATGAATGGGGGTTTTATGCATAAAAGCAGGGCTTTGGGGACTGGAACTTCAGACGTCGCCACAGGACCAAAGAATCCGAAGAGGGAGAAGCTGAGCCGACCTGCAACGACGACACCACCGGTGGAGCCCTGCTGAACCGCCTCACCACTTCTTCCAACGACAGAGGAAACCTTCATCCCGAAGAGTGTTCTTCCTTTGACTGGTGGGGATAACCAGTTTGCCCGCCTTTTCGCCTTCCCGGATCATCTCGTGGCCGCCTTGCCTGTGCCAAGCACCCCGGCAACCGGGATACCACGTTTTACCACTACCGCGAATAAAAGGGTAGTACCTTTTAACCGGAGAACTCCGCGGCTGGTTTCTTCCCTGGCAGTGCAACGACCTTCAGCTTTCCTCCACGTCGAGATCTTCTCTTCCTCTGGACGACGCCGCGCCTTGCACCCGCTGCCAGGAACAACTGCCCCCGCTGGAGGATTCTCTCCACTTTCAAGGTACTGTGTCCGCCTGGCCTCCCTCGCAACGGTCTGTGTGGAGTGTCTCTTTAAACCTCAACTTACCACTTGGGTTGGCCCTGGGCTGGCTAACTGAACTTTTCTGAGCTGAACTAATTCCTTTTTGAACTCTCTGCAAGACTTTTCAAGCCTCTTAAACTGTGATCTTGGGCACATTGGTGTTCTACTCTCTCTAAGAGGCAGCCTGGCCTCTGAACTTTTTGCTCACAAGTAGACTGACTTTCCTGCCTTGCTGGGTGCTTAAGTATTAGTGTTGTGTGCTTTTCTAATTTCGGCCTTTTCCCTCCCGTTTTTGATAACTTATTGGAGTGCCATCTTTAGTTAAGCGCTCACCTCTGTCTGAAAAGAAGTGGTGTTAACTAAGACTTGTCTAATAAGGAATAAGGGATGTATATATATTAATAGTGACTGTGTTTTGATCTTGCTTACAATAATAGTGCTGGAGTGTTTCTAAGTGTGTCTTTAAATAAATAATTATATACTTTGATAAAGCTCTGGTCAGTGTTTGCTTGTGCTACTGTATTTTGGTACCTATCTTGTATACTCTATATACTGTCTAACTCTTCTGGAGAGAAGTCTGGCTGCTCAGCCACAGCTACCAGGTAAATGTGGGTGGTACAGACTGCTACCAATTGGGTTTTCTGCCAACACCTGTAGTCTTAAGCCTTTTGCAGTGGTCCCTAAGGGAACTGCACAGGTTTCTGCCTAACAGGCACCTCCGCGTCCTTCTGCAGATTGACGGGGGGGGGGGGGGCGTGACACGGACATGTCCAGAAGGTCCGGGAACCAGATCTGCCTCGGCCATGCCGGTGCGACGATGATCATCCTGCACCGGGACCGTCTGAGTTGACTGATGAGTCGCAGCAGCAACGGCGGGAACGCATACAGGAACAGGCCGTCCCAGGGGAATGAGAAGGCATCGCCCATGCTCCCCGGCTGGGGAAACCTACTAGCGAACCTCCGGCACTTGGCGTTCGTCGCCGTCACAAATAGGTTGATCTGGGGATTGTCCCATCGTTGGAATAGGAAATCCACTTGATCCTGCCACAGCTCTCACTCGTGGCACAAGTGCTGCTCCCTGCTGAGTGAGTCGGCGATGGTGTTCTTTATTCCTGACAGATGGAAGGGTACCAGAAACATCCCTTGGGCGAAGGCCCAGTACCACAGATCCTGGACTTCCTTGGATAGGGCTGGGGATCTGGTGCCTCCCTGCTTTTGGATGTAGAACATAGTGGTGGTGTTGTCGGTGAAGACCCTTACCACCTTGCCCTTGAGGGATGAAGGAAGGACCTGAGGGCCCAGAACACGGCTCGGAGCTCCAGGACATTGATGTCTAGTGACCTCTCCTCCGGGAGCCAAAGGCCTCTTGCATGGAGATCCCCCGTGTGCGCTCCCCATCCCTCCAGGGAGGCGTCCGTCGTCACCGTTACCTGATGTGCCAGGGTCTGGAAGTCCGTGCCCATTGCCAGATGCGCGCAGGTGCCCCACCACCGGATTGCATGGCGGAAAGTCTCGTTGAGTGAGATCCTGTCTTCGAAGCTGCCCATCGCTAGCATCCAAAAGGGCGTTGAGGAACTCTTGTAGTGGTCGCACCCGCAGTCTGCACAGGCGCACAAGGTAGATGCACAAGGACATCATGCTGAGCAGGGTCTCGATGGACCTCACCCTGGCCTCATCCATGGTCAACAGCCGTTGTACCTTGCCCAGGATGGCCTTCATCCTTTCCTCTGACGGAGAAGCCAATCGCGCCAATGTGTTGTTCCTGGCTCCCAGGAACAGGGCGACTTGCGACGGTACCAAGTGGGATTTCACAAAGTTGATCGAGAATCCCAGATCTGTGAGCAGTCGGACGGTCTTCGCTGTGTGATCGACGGCGAGTTTTCTTGACTTTGCTCGGATGAGCCAATCGTCCAGGTAGGGGTAGACGTGGATCCCCTGCAGGCGCAGCCGCGCCGCTACTGGTGCAAGGCACTTGGTGAACACCCGGGGCGCAGACTTCAATCCGGAGGGAAGGGCTTTGAACTGATAGTGTCGCCCTTGGACCACAAATAGCAGGAAGGGAGGTCCATTCCATCGTCGTCCGTCCCAGTCGTCGCCGTCTCCGTACCCGTCTCATCCCTCGAAGGAGGGGATGGAGGTGAAGGCCGCAAGAGGGGAGGAGGATGGACTAGTCTCCGCTTGTTAGGCGGGTTCCCCAACGGACCAGGTTTCGCTGGGTCTTCGGTGGGGGGTAAGGGCATCCTTGTCCTCATCTCCATGCACAGGGCCTGTATAGCCATCAAGATGGCTACCGAATTGTCCTGTGGTACGGGCACCGTCTGCAAAGAGACCGATGGTTGGGGCGTGGGGTCCTCCGCGGCCCTATATTCCTCATCGGCTCCCTCGTTGCTTTCCACGTCAGGATCCTTCCTGTGGGCCTTGGATTCCTCGAACTTCGTGTCCAGGATCCTTTGGACGCTTGCCAACTCATCCTCAGAGGTGGTATCCGTGTCCGTTATGGCTACCGTGCCCCCCCCCTTTCTCCTGCTGGGGTTTCACGGGGGTCTTCGATAGGCAGAAAAGAGGATTCCTCCGGGGTGGCAGGGAAACTCTAGCCCCTGCAGTCGTCTCCACTGGGGAAGCCTCCGTAGGTTTCGCCAGGGCTGCCACGACTGCCTCGATCGAGGCCTTAGCCGGAAGAATCACAGCCTTCACGACCTTGGGCGTGCCCGAAGCCTTCACCTTGGGTGGAGGGTCGCTGCCTCACCCCCCCCTTGGCTGTCTCCGTCGGGATTGATCGGGGCTTCTCGTGAAGTCGGGAGTTCTCCGACTTCCTCTTCACCGAGCAAGAGCGTTGGCTCGTGGTTGATGGTATCAGTGATAATGCGCCCTGCCTTGCAGCCGAGGAGCCCGACCGATCGGCGCTCCCTGTGCCCGCGGACTCGCAGTGCTTTGCCTTTTGTTGGGCCCCCGTCGCCAGAGCGCCCTCAAAGGTCTTAGAAGACCGCTTGGATTTCTTCCCACCTGCTGCTGGGCTCTTCCCCTCAAGCCAGTTGGTGAGTCGAACACGACGATCGTTCATTGTCCGTTCGGACATGTTCTTACAAAACACACAGTCCTTCTCCACATGCGATTTGTCGTCGTGAAGGCAATAGAGGCACAGAGTGTTCATCCTCCTTAAAGACGTTATGAAGTCCGCATCCAGGGCAGCTCCTGAACAGCTTGGATCCAACAGGCGTCATGTTTCCTTCGTCCGGGGCCATGTCCACGCGGGGTAGGCCTCCAAGATCTTCTGGAATCCTCCGAGAAGTGGAAAACACGATGAAAAAGTGCCCTTGAGGGCCGTAGAAAGTTCCGAAAACGGGTCCCTATTGATCGGTGGTAGAGTCGATGTAGCTTGAGGCTCGATTGACCGAAAATATAAGAGTAAACTCTTCAAAAAAACGCAAAACGCAGTAAAAGCTCGGGAGCCAAGCACGAGGACTCCCAACACTTGAACGTGCATTAAAAATCTGAAGATGGCTGCCAGAGGAGGGGCTAAGGTAGAGGGCAGTCATTGGCTGGGGGCAGTATGACCCAGAGACCAGTGATTGGTTACTAGTAGACAGTTAGTTCAGAAACTAAACTGATTTTTCTTTTTCTTTACCGAGGGTTCCCAGCCTGACGACGGGGAATATTCATGAGCATGTGAATCCATGCCAGACCCCATGCCGGAGAATTATATATTATGCTTTTTAAGTATTATATTGTTTTGTATGATACTGGTCGTGGTTGTTGGGAGTGGATCAAAGTATGTCTGTTATATGGGGTGCAACAAAAAAGGTGGAAACACCTCATAATATTTGACTCTGTTAGCTCAAAACATGTGCACTTAAACATAGTATCATTAATATATTAGTATCATGATGTTCCTTTTTCTTTTTCACAAAAAAATATGGTATTTTCTATAGATGACAGAGTCCTTTTGGTAAAATTGTGTAGGTTAGATTTAATCCAAATACCTACAGTTTGGTTACAGTGGTTGTTAGACAGAATCCTGTGCAGTGCCCTAAGGGACCACTACACATAATTAAGAGTATAGGTGGCAATACAAGTTTACCTTTGGTACAAGCCTGTGCTACTAAGTTATAGTGGTAGCAGTAGCAGAGCAGCCAGGCTTATCTCAAGAGTATATGAGCAGTAGAAGAGATTACAAAAAGGGACCACAATTACTTTGACTCAGGCAAACACTGACTCAAGGTTTCAGGTAAAAAATATAAGTACATTTATTTTTACACCATCAGTTATTAACACAACACCTCTATTAAACTTTAAACAAAACCACACATTAAATATACTA
The DNA here is from genome assembly GCF_040938575.1 of Ambystoma mexicanum. Lineage (NCBI taxonomy): Eukaryota > Metazoa > Chordata > Amphibia > Caudata > Ambystomatidae > Ambystoma > Ambystoma mexicanum. The sequence goes on from NC_090932.1 coordinate 454,971,639, forward strand.
CAACTAACAAATTCACTTTGTACAGTATGTCTCAGGGTAAGTACCCTGTGTTTGAATGAACCGGTGTTATGAACAAAACACGATAGCGCGGATACAGTTGCGATTACTTTTTAACAGTTCGGTCTACTTAATAAACGCGTATCCATGACATGAAATGCTACTGGGCAAAAGGACACTTAGCACCTGAGATACCCAGAGGGAGTTGGAGGCAAAAATCACAGGCAATATTTAGGTTAGGCAGACAGTATCGAGAAACACTCAGACAGGAGTTCAAAAGTCAAAGGGTCGGAGCCAGGTTTAGGTGACACCGGAGACCTGTGTCGAAGATAACACCGTTGGACCGTTCACGATTCAGCGTAGCCCAAAAGTACTTGGATATTGTCAAATGTTCGGATGCAAAAGTTATAAGAAGGAGGGAAGCCAAGGACGAGCCTTGAAGATGAAGAAAAGGGGGTTCACCCAGTTTCCGCGAGTAGGACACAGTACCTTATTCCAACGATGCAGCTGGTGCCGTGGCAGTTGTTCCTGTTGGTTTCCCGCAGACGCACGATTCCTGGAGCTTCATTGTGAAGGAGGACGTCTGAAGGGGGTCTGCACCACCCACGGATGAAGCCGGCAGCAGCGACAATGAAAAGGTGTGCTCCTTAAAAACAAGAGAGGCTCAGCAGGTGGCTATCGGGACCACTACAGCAGTGTGCAGCGATTTCGACCACGGCGGAGTTCTCTGGCTGAAGAAGATGAGCTGGTTATCCCCACGAGGCTCAAGGGAAGAAGACTCCGGACTGGATCTCCTCTTAGTCATCAAAGGGTAGATAGCTCAGGACTGCAGCAGGGCTTCACCGGGACGGAGTAGTTGCAGCAGCCGTCGTTCTCGCTGCTTCTCTTCCGTTCCTTGTAGTTTGAGAGGCGATTGACTTCTAGCCCAAGAGACCTGCCTTTTATGTGCAAAACCCCCATTCACGCAGCCTGGCTGTCAATCACGCAGCAGGGGGGTTGTCCGGCCGGGACAGCCATCTCAGCCAATCATGGCAAAGTGAATCTTGGGTTTCCTAGGATACCCTGTGCAGGGGGTGACTACACCCCTTCCCCACATTCAGTCTACCTAGACACCCAGGCGCCAAGAGGAGGGCTTCTCTGCAGAAGCCCGCCAAAAGACGGTGAACAAAGAAGGCAAACCTAGTTTGCCGCGCAAAGTAAAACACAAAAAGGACTTTAACAAAAAGAAATGGCGAATAAACCCAACCGGAGCCAAAAGAAAGACGATTTGGCCAAGCAGGTTTATGTTTGAGGCTAATATAATAGCCAAGAACAGTACCACTTTATCTAATATAATCGTGGTAGAAAGGTTAGGGTAGATACCACTGCCACCAGCCAAGTCTAAATGTTAAAAGAACAAAACAAGGCCCAGGGAGGTACAGACAGAAAAGGGGCACAGATTAGCCCTTTCCAGTATTCCATGTAAGATGGGGTGTACTGGGTCAGTGGTGAAAATGACTATGTAAAGTAAATGGCAAGTTTACCTTTCTCTGGGGGACAGTAGTCAGCCCCAGTGAAATATAGTCAGAGGGAAGTCTTAAAGACAACCCTGGGTTACTAAACTAAAGGTGCTGTGTAACCCGTACAACAGGGGCACCTGAAGTGGTGTGCTCCAGTGCCCAAGATCACACAATGAGTAAAAACACATAGGCCAAAACACATGTAAGAGTGGAAAAAGGATGTACACTCTTACCAGGTGGAAAAATAAACTTCAGAAATCCAGCAAAGCTGCTGGGGGACTCACTAGGTGAGGGAAATTAGCCCTAGAAGGAGAATTCTCCCTAACAGTGGTTACAGTATACTTTCAAGTAGGAAAAGACCAAATGGTCAATCAAGTGCATTTAGCCTATGCATTTCGGTGTTCACCACCATCTTCAGGGCTATGCAAACTTAATCTCGCCATACGTTTTCCCAGTGTCTGTTGCCACATTTGTGTAACCTGTATTGCATGCAATATGAAAGATGTGGTTCCCTGTAGTGTCAAACTACTGCACACCAAGGAAATAGGTTATATGGGGTGGCCATATTAAGGGGGTGCGGGGAGAAGAGGACAGTTGGAAAACAATGTTAGCAAGAATATGTCTATGAAACAAAATCACAAAATGTGTCACTTTTTGCCGCCCAACCCTAAACGTTTTCTTAGACAAATGAAAAGGGAAGTATGAATGATGTATGATTTATATAAGGGGTTGGTCTTTGACGACATTTCTGATATTTAGCATTTAGAAACATTGAATAGCTGGTACTCCGATATACGCACTGCAGGAAGGAATAAATGAAAGCTGTTAAGTTTGTGCACTTATCCCGCACGCATCAGGGACTCCTAAGGTTTTAGTCCCACATCCAGTCCCAATTACAGAGGAACAATGCCTGGTACATCTTGCACTATGAAGGATAAAGGACACATTCCAGGCACACAGCGTGCAGTTGAGGAGCATTAATCTAGACCCAGCGTTATGCAATGGCAATACGAAATACCGCCAGTGTCTACAAGTACCATATTTTTCCTTGGGAGGTTGCTCAAATGGCAACGACAAATGGCAGGGCACCACAGTGACGTGCCCGGCAGATGGACTGATCGAGTACAGCAGAGAAGCAATAGCCCAAATACAGACTAAGGGTGTGCAAATATGGCCCCAATAGATCACAAGGCTGACATGGATTGCAACAATGGAGAAGTCCGTGCGAAAACAGACACAGACTAGGAACTTTGCGCAATGAAGGAACAGTTCCTCTTGGCAAAAATACACTCTTGTGATCCCTGACATGACGAAAGATAGGGCAGCGGTGATCGAGAACTACTGGGTTTGTGGCCAACAAGCCTACTCGCACCAACCTCATGGAGGGGCAAGCGTTCACTGCCCACCCTGCACTCCGTGCTACTAGTAATCCAGGAAGAACACCAGAAGGGAGAAGAAATGCCTGTCGAGGTGCCAACAGCCACCCCAGCAACTAAAGAAGCAGAAAGAAACTTGCAGATCACATAAGAATTTGGTATGCTGCCAGAAAAAGGATTATTTCAAGAGCGGGGAAGAACAAAGAGATCAAACTATGTTTCAAAGGACTCTTCCACACTGCTCAGAGGAATACTTGACGAGTATCGACTTTTTTTAGCTCAGCAGAGACTTTTTTTTTTTCATCTTTTTTGGCTCCTGGGATACAAGCAGCTGCTGCACCTTTATACCCCCGGAGGATGCAGAGAATGGGTCACTATCACACGTCATCAAGGCAGTGCTCAATCTAGGTGTTCAAATGAAGAAATCAGGAAGAGTTCAGAACACGGATTGGCTATCGCTTGCCTTTGATCGGGTCTCGTCATGGCTGGGTGCAGCATTAAAAATATTGATGCCCGTTATCACATTCTTCTTCCTCTTCTAAACGTGCCAATTGGGTCTCTGATGTTGTGTTAATATAGTCCCCAATAGTGCAAAGATGATGGTATCAATTGGGGGATCTAAAACACTTTGGCATACAATAAACCGTGAAAGTCGAACTAATATTTCTGGGGTTGTAGATATGTCGTGTGGGGATGAGTTAGTTACTGTAGAAGTAACGAAAAGGGGGAATGTTGGGAAGGAGCTAGCACCTTCCTTCATTCCCAAGCGCTTTGTAGCCACTACAAAAGACCAGGTGGGGGGGGAGAGGAGCACAGAGAAAGCTTTCATTTCATGCAAATATAATCACACACAGACATGGGTGGGCACTAAGAGAAAGCAGTTATTTAAATATAAAGTGCAAATAACTATTAGCTAAATAAATTGGTAAATATTAAATCCGATTTAGTTTTTCTCAAGGCATGGTAGAAGCAGGTTCACTGCCAAAAGGAAGGTGGCCTGTGCTACAAATAGACTACAGGCATTGCCGTGGTGTTCGCTAGCTCTGGCAGAGCAGCACGTCACTCAGCAGCTGTTTGCTGCCTGTCAAAGGGCCCAGGCAGGCTAAGGCTCATGTGCACAATGCAGAATTATGGAAACCAACGTTCCGAGAAGATTATAAGACTAGATAAAGACATCAGTCAAATGAATGAGCTATGGAGAGAATGACGGGAAAATGTTTTTTAAAAAAGGTTCATAATGTAGCAAAATGATGAAAAACATGAGCTACAGTGTATTCTTGCAAAGGCTAGCAATATGATAAGTAGCATGTCCTAAACAGAAATCCGACAATGAAGAGAAGACTTGAGCACCCCTTGTATGGCAGCAGGACGAGGTTGGGTAAAGCCATGCCCATATCGAGATATGCCACTACATCAAGTTAAGAGTATATAAGATCCTGCTTGGCCCCAGCCTGCAGGAGAACAACAAGTTACTCTCTTCCCTGGTAACGTTCTTTCGATGGGATGGTCCGACGACGTATTCCATATCTATGACAGTAATCACCACAGCTGTGCTGCTTCGGAAAATCTTTCAGCATCTGCGTCGATGACGTCCATACGCCGTCCTCGAGGACCTCCTCAGACGGCTGACATCACCGGACATCGCAGGACGCACAACGCCCGTAGCCTCAGTGGAAGTTTTTTTCCCAGAACATGTGGCACCAATCTTCTGCCAGTATGACCACAGAAAGGCTTGCGGAAACATAAGCTGCAATCGCATAAGATTCTGTAGCGGGGTAGGAAGGGAGGGAGCGATATGGAATACGTCGTCAGACCATCCCATCGAAAGAATGTTACCAGGTAAGAGAGTAACTTGTTCTTCGAGGGGATTGGGTCCTCTGATGTATTCCATATCTATGACAGACTCCCAAAGCAGTACCAATGTAAGGAGGTGGGAAAAGAATTTAGAATATACAAATTTAGAATGCCCAATCAAATTGCGGAATAAAGGACTGCCTTGCCAAAGGCCAGATCCTGCCCTCTGATGGAATCGAGGGAGTAGCGACGTACAAAAGTATGGACCGAAGCCCAGGTGGCTGCATCACAGATGTTACGAATAGGAACACCCCTCTGCAGGGCAGTAGAGGCAGCCATACCCCTGGCAGAAAGGGCCTGTAAGCATACAGGAGGGTCCTTACCCGCCAAGCGGAAACATTCGGAAATTGCCAAGATGATCCATCGAGACAAAGTCTGCTTAGTAACAGCTTGTCCGAAATGCCTTCCAGCGTAACCAATAAAGAGTTGATCATCCACTGTGACCCGGGACATGCGTGAAATATAAAAGCTTAAAGCTCTCCTAGGATCCAGCCTATGGAGCCTCTCCTCTTCCTTACCAGGATGCGGAGGAGGATAAAACGCCGGAAGAATAACCTTCTGGCTTAAATGAAATTCCGACACCACCTTTAGAAGAAAGGAAGGACGAACTCTAAAGGCAACCCTGTCCTTGTGAAACACAGTGAAGGGTGGCTTAACTGAAAGTGCCTGTAACTCACTCTCACGAGCGGAAGTGGCCGCAACTAAAAATACAGTTTTAAGAGTTAACAGTCTCAAAGGGCAGGAATGCAAAGGCTCTTTAGAAACTGAGAAATTAAAGGTATTTTAAAATAAGAGCACTCTTCAGATGAGTGCTTAAATATGGACAGCGCCGCCAGGTAACCTCTAACGGTACCCATTTACAGGCTCTTGTGGGCCAAAGAAAGCAAAAAAGACAGAACCACAGTAATGTCACATGAAAAAGGATCCACACTCTTAACCCTGCACCAGTTGCAGAACTTTCTCCAACGGCAGTGGTACAGGGACTTTGTTGCAAGCCGTCTGGCCGAAAGCAACACCTCCATCACGTCTTCAGGGAGGTCCGGTAGGGAAGACGACGTGGAGGGCAGATGGACAAGTCGAGAAGGTCCGGGTACTCCGTCCTCCCGGCCCATGCCGGGGCAATGAGGATCATCCAGGAACCGAACCTCTGTAACCTCCGCAGCACTTGCAGAATGACGGGGACTGGAGGAAACACGTACAGTAGTGGGAATGACCACTCCACCCCGAATGCGTCTCCTAAGGCTCCTCTTGAAGAAAATTCCCACAAGCAGAACCTTTCGCACTTCCGGTTGACACTGGAGGCGAAGAGATCCACTTTAGGGGTCCCCCAAAGGGCAAAGATCTCCAGGAGAATCTCCTGAGCCAACTCCCACTCGTGAGGGATCGCGCTCTGCCTGATCAGAGCATCCGCCGTCTCGTTTTCTTCTCCAGCCAGATGAACTGCCGAGACCGAAATTCCCTGCTGGATTGCCCAGAACCAGAGCTGCATCGCCTCCCTGCCCCCCCCGCCCCTTTTTGCTGAGGCAGTGCATGGCCACTGTGTTGTCCGTCAGACAGGGCTAGCCTGACGGCCCTCAGCTCCAACAGATTGATATGGAGTCTGGACTCCGACGGAGACCAACGACCGCTGACTGTCAACTCGTTGGCATGCACTCCCCATCCCGTGAGGGATGCGTCCGTTACAATCGTCACCTCCGGCCAGGGTAGCCAAAATGGAGCCACCTTCATCAGATTGCTTTCGACGGCCCACCACAGAAGGTCCTGGGCGACCGAGGGCGGCACCTGAATGGGGTCTGACATACTGCCAGAGGATTGAGACCACTGGAGCTTGAGTGCCCATTGCAAAGATCTCATCCGCAACCTGGCCTCTGGCACCAGAAGAATGCAGGATGCCATGAGGCCGAGCAATCTCAAGAACTCGAACGCAGGGAGACTCTGGGCATGTTGGAACTTGTGCACCATCTGCTGAATGTGATGAGCCCTCACCTGGGGAGGAAAACACTGCCCCAGGGACGTGTCGAGCACTGCTCCGATGTACTGGAGCCTCTGAGTTGGCGTCAAGTGGGACTTCAAGTTGAGGGAGAAGCCCAGCTTGTGGAGGGAGTGGCAGGTGACAGACAGATTATCCAGGACCTGCTCGGGAGAGCGCACCATGATCAACCAATCGTCCAGGTAGGGGTAGATGTGAATCCCCCTTTCCTGAGATGCGCTGCCACCACTACCATGAGCTTGGTGAAGACCCTCAGGGCGGAGGTCAATCCGAACGGCAGGACCCGAAACTGAAAGTGCGAGTCGCCAACCGCGAACCTCAGGTACTTCTTGTGCTTTGGATGGATCGGCATATGAAAATAAGCGTCCTTGAGGTCGAGAGACACCAACCAGTCCTGAAGTTGAAGGGCCTGAAGGACTTGAAAAAGAGTAACCATCTTGAATTTGTCCTTCCTGAGGAGTTTGTTCAAACTGCCAAGTCCATGATGGGTCTCAATCCCCCGTCTTTCTTTGAAATCAAAAAATAAGGGGAATACCATCCCTTGTTCCTCTCCGCTACAGGCACCAGTTCTATGGCGCCTTTCTGCAGCAGGGATTGAATTTCCTGCGCAAGGAGCGGATCCGGACTCTGCAAAGAGATTCCCTGGTGGATTGTCGTGAAGGCTCTGCCGGAAAGGAAGACAGTAGCCGTGGGCTATGATCTCCAGAACCCACACATCTGAAGTAATGGTCGCCATTCTACAAGATGCTGCACCAGCCTTCCCCCAACCGGCGAAACATGGGCATCGTGATTGAGCAGAAGCAGCTGCGGCGTTGCCCGAGGGCGAAGAGGCCACTGCACACGCAGCCTTGGCATCTCGAGTACCTTGTTTTCAACCTCTGGCACTCCTACAGTTGCCCCTTTGACTTGCAGCTCCTCTCGCTTTACTAAAGGATGAGTAATAACGAAAAGAACCTCCCCTCCATTGCTGTCCCCTAGGATGAAAAGGCAGAGGTTGGCGGACTGCAGCGCCCAACGACTTTGCTGCCGCTTTGGAGGTCTGCAACCTCTCAAAGCTCTCATCAGCCTTGCTGCCAAAAAGATGTTCACCATCAAAGGGCATGTTGAGGAGCCTGGCTTGCACATCAGGAGCAAACCCCGACTTCCTCAACCACGCAAACCTGCGTATTACGGTGCTCGCCGCCATGGACCGGCTGACACAGTCTGCCATGTCCAAACCCTACTGAACAGACTCACACATGGCATCCTTGCCACCCTGAATAATAGCAAGAAAACCATCCCGTTCGTCCCCTTCGGGAATATATTCAGCCGCTAAGGAAATACAGTTCCACAGAGTGTGCGTGAAATGGGACAAGGCACATACGGAGTTGGCCGCCTGAAGAGCCATACCCCCTGAAGAAAACACTTTCTTCGCCCAGCCATCAAAACGCTTGTCGTCCCTATCAGGAGGGATGGTAGGATACAACGCCTGCTTTGCTGGGGCCGTAGCCGCCTGCACCACCAAACTCTCCGGAGTGGGGTGCGTGGTCAAGTAGCAGCGGTCACTACTGGCTGGGCGGTATTTTCGCGGGAAAGACTTGCCCACTGCCGGAAGACTCTCCGGAGCAGTCCAAGCTGCTGCCACCCTTCTCTGCAGAGCCATATGGAATGGCAGTACCGGGTCAGTGGGTGGACCTTGGTCGAGGATATCCATCAGGTCATCCTGCACAAAATCAACTGGGGGCGCCGACCACCCCAAGGTGTCCGTGACCCTCGATATAAGGCGCCGGTACGATGACTCAGCATGGGTGCCAGGCTCAGGCCTACAGAACTCCACCTCCAGAGAGGTGTCCAGACCACTGGCGTCACGCAGTGACTGACGCAGGTCCTCAATCTGGCTATGACCAGAAAGAATCTCATCTGGTACCGTGTCAGGAACCAACCCAGCTTCCGAACCCTCTTCCACCTCGGAAATATACTCCATAGGCTGGAAAGTGGGCATTGAATAAGGGAGAAAGACATGTTTTGGGTTGGCCAGAGCCTTTCTAGGGGGTTCCCCCGTGCCACGGGGTACCTCCGACACCACAGCCTTGAAAGGCGTTGAGCGAAACGGCGTCGATTGAATCAGCATCGACGTCGAGCGTGGCGCTGACAACATCGACACAGGCCTCGAGCGTGTCATTCGACAGCCTGGGCGACAAAGGCGTCGACGACTTTCTCGGAGGCGGAGCCTCGAGAGAGTCCGTCGACGACCTCGGCACCACCGGCGACGACGTCTTCTTCGAAGACTTCACAGGTGCACACAGGCTCGAGCGCGCCGAGGACCTGGAACGGGCATGACTAGAACGATTCCCCTTGTCCGAGAGGGACCTCTTCTGCGAATCGTGCCGACCACCCGAGCCCGAAGGCCTACGACGGGGAAGGCGACCGATGACGGCGCTTCCGGGAGTGCTACGAAGAGGCAGAGGAGTAGTGGGACCCACTCCGGGACCGAGACCCCCCCCCTAGACTTACGACTATGATGCGGAGAGTCGCCCCTCGAATCGTCCGTCAAAAGCCCAATGGACCTCGCCTTCCGAGGCTTGGACACCTTACCGACCCACAGCTTCTTCTTACGTTCCCGCAAGGCCTTGGACGTAAGCGACTGGCAGTCGACAATCATCCATGTCTTGGGCTTCCCCGAGGCACCAGAGGCAGGCATTGTGCGAGTCCGTCACCGACATCTTGGACCCGCAGTCCCCACACTTCTTGAAGTCTGGACGCGGGGTGGAAGAAGAGGAAGACATCCGATAGTTTACTTCACAAAACGAACAGGTTCGAAGAACCGAAAGAACAGAAACTCCAAAGAGCCGAGGCACGCCGAGATCTCCGGAGCGAACACGTTCGCGGAAAAAACAGAACTGAGGCTACGGGTGTCGTGCATCCTACTTATACATCCGGTGACGTCGGCTGTCGGATGAGGTCCTTGAGGACGGCGTATCGACGCAGGACGCAGAAAGATTTTCCGAAGCAGCACAGCTGTGGTGATTACTGTCATAGATATGGAATACGTCAGAAGCCCCAATCCCCTCGAATGGGACGGGTAAGGGACACCGTTCAGGCAGCAGAGTTCATTGCTCCTATCCTCATTTCCGTAAAGAATACATTTGTTATCCATGCTAGATAGACGCTCACCCTTTCTTCCCTAGAGGGGTGTACTTTACTCTGGTGTGAGCAGGATTAGGGGTACCCATATAATTAAGGGGTACCCCTGTAAATTGAGCTAGCCTTGCAGTTTAGCCTGAACTACCCAAAGGTTTGGTAGCAATTATTGAGCACCCAGGCTTAGCCTAGGAGGGATGTGGGTTGTAGTGAGAGACAGTACTCAGAGCATACACTTAGTCCAATGAAACACTTACACACTAACAGTTATATAACAATAAGCATTTATTTTACATACACTAAAGTTGATACACTTGAGGTAAGTACCATCACAGTGACATTAAATACAGAATCGTTGCAATATTCAATGTATCTTTAGAACAGTTATAAGGTAACACCAAGTAGCAGACACTTCTGAAACAAGTATATAAACTTCAGCCAAACTTGTATAACTTTAGTTAACCCCTGCTTAACCAATCTTAAGAAGTCCAACCCTATTCTAGGTGAGCCTCAGAGTCAAGGGGAGGCTATGATGAATCTAGTGAGATCATCACTAAGACCCCTGTATGGGCCTCCTCATCTAACCAGGGAAGGGCAGACGATACCTGATTGTTACGCTGGGGGTGATATTATATGGGAGGATTACATGGAAGGGGACTCGTGCTAGGGGAAATTGGTGACCTCTTTACCTCATGATTCCCCTATACTTCCTAAAGTATTAATGGCTTATTGTAAAATAGACCAAACTAATGTTACTGCTATACAATCTACTACGGACTTCAGTACCCATAATACTTATGGTACATGGAAGAAGGGCTCAGAGGCCGTGAGGACTAAGAATGCTATTAACCAAAAGGTGTGGTCTAGTTCTTACAGACCAGGGCACTTGAGCAGGACATTTAAATCCCAAAATGTGGTACAGCTGGAAGGAGGAGGTGAAGGAGATGTAGAAGTACGTACGGATGGTGTAGCCGAAGTACAGGCTGTCTGAGGTGCAGGAACTGCCACAGAGAAGAACGCCAGTGTAAGCCATTGCAAAGAGTGAAGGGGAGCAGAATTGCAGAATATACAGAGCGGGAATCGGCGTGTGGAGAAGAAGCCCAGCTGATGAGGAAACGTACTCCCAACTCGGCACACAGCGTGTCAGTGAGCGAGAAGACTCAGAACAACAGAGCTGTCAGAGCTCCAAGGGAGAGACGCACAGCCCACCGAAGGTACACAGAAGATGGAGAGAGAGCGGGCACAAAAGATGGAGGAGGTCCACTGCAACAGCCAACCACGAAGGAGACGCTGAAGAAAGCAGGTGAGTTGGCCAGATGCTAACGCGGACCACTGGCGCTTTGAATAAGAGAAATGTTAAAATCACATTATTTTGTATACCAAACAATTAAACATAGAAGTGGCAAGGTGTAAATCCCCTTATATGGGACTACAACTGGAGAATGCATATAACCAGCATTGCCAACAGCCAAGAGGCTGTGAAAAAACCACACTAAAACAATCGCCTAAAGCCCCTTAAAAGAGATCAATTGTGGTAAGCTTATATCCCGCATTGCCAAGAGACTGAGACCATACAGTGGCAACAAGGGCACAACTCTCCCTTTTTGGGATATCAACTGGGGGGAACTTGTAACCCACACTGCAACAGTCAAGAGGCTGCCAAGAATTAGTTAAGAGGCAATCTGAGAAATATGCTTCTATATTGAGTTTCCAGTTTGGGGAAAACCGGAACACACATTACCAAGAGTCAAGATACTATATAATAAAAGGCAGTTATTGTTTACCCCCCCCCCTTCCAAGACATATTGGTATGGAGAATCTTGGAATAAATATTGCCATCAAGTTTGATTGTAGTTTTAGGAGTTTCCTTCCTAGCAGTCAAGTATACCAGGAAATAGGAAGATAATTTGTAGAAGTACGTTTGTAGCCAACAATTATGGTGTAAAGAACTTAACCTTATTATTTGTACTATCCTGACAAAAGTATTTTATTTGAAGCAGGTGTGATATGCTAATTGTTGGACACTATGAAAATAACTATTCCTTTGTTTTTTTCAACTAGTGTTTTGAACGAAAGACATTGCCCTTCCAAAAGGATACCGTGGAGAACAGTTGTCGTGATTTGTGACTAAACATTTGCGGAAAAGACATTTGCTGTATTAAGGGGAAAGACACAGTGGGTGGAAGGGACTTGTATTACATGTAATACAACTTTGTGGATTCAGACCTTTGCTCAAAGTATTCCTGACCTAATCCAGGGGACGTGCACCCAACCCTGGTCACAAGTAGTACTTTAAAAAACCTTTTCGTTTGAACTGATCAATTGTTTTGTTGAACTAAAGATAGCCATACATTCCCATGTATAATTTTGTTGTGTGTATTAGTGTGAGGGTCAGAGCCTTTCTGGACACCAAGCCATTTTTCTTTAAGTGTTCTAGGCAGTGACCTCATTGTTAGCACAGGGAAGGACAGACTTCTCATACCCTTTTTCATTTAATAAATGGCAAACCTTGAGAAGACTTTACCTGCGTGTATATCTCTCATTTCTGATCCCTAACATAGTGTTAAGAATGAGATCGGATATATATATATATATATATATATATATATATATATATATATATATATATATATATATATATATATATATATATATATATATATATATATGCAACACAATAACCCTGGGGTCCAGAACTTTAACTAAACACACAAGGGAAATGTTTGAAAAGCCCAAGCACTCAAGACCTTGCTAGGTTTGTAAAAACTGCTTTATTTAGATTTAAAAAAGTGAATCATACCAACAGGCAAAAACAATGGTTTACCAATATAGGCAGACCAGATGGCCAAAACACACACCCATCCGCGTGGAAAACGCCCACGCGCTCCGCTCTTACCTCCAGCTTCCTCAGGTTAGTAAAATCCATAATTGTAATTCCCTCCATTTGTTTTAAAGCAACTGGTTCGAGTGGCAAGCTCCGCCCAAAACGCCCTGTGTGTCAGGTGATCGTGAGACACTCAGATGCATAGTTGCATCTCTGTAAAAAGAGGCCACCATCTTTGGGCTTTTCCAATAATACCCTTGTGTGTTTAGTTAATATTCTGGACCCCAGGATTATATGTGTTGTTGCAATTTTGTGGAGCTTAGCCAGCCCGTACCCTGAAGCACCAGCTACAAGATAGGCAGACCGCATGAGCGCATTTGTGGATATATTTATTTAATGAAAAAACTTTGTTAAAGGGACGTTATGGTTACAAGTAAAACTGAAAACCCCCTGAAATTCACCAGTTATGGTAAGCTATGCAACCATAACTCACGCCACCACCGTGCACTGCTACGAATAACACCCATGACATCAAAGATGACATCACAAATATGATTGTTGACATCACATGTGCATTTAATTTTCATAGGAAGTCCCTACAAGGGGTTGTGAATGTAATGTTGGCAAAAAAGTGTCAGGGGTCATCTGGAGATGTGTGATGAACTACATACTTGATTATGCAATGTATTGCTCCAAAGAACATTGCATTGCAGTGTTGTTTCTAGAACAGGAACCTACTTGTACAGAAACATAGGCATTGGCTGCAGCATACACCATAGAGATGTAATATTTCTAATTTTCCCATGTTGGATAGTAAAACGGTGAATGCTTCTGTATCACACTTTAGCATACTCCTAAACATTTAAGTAGGTAAAAATGTATCACTTAATACATGCTTGTACTACTACACACAAACCATTAAGAGACCACAATGTATACAAATATGGGGCTTATACAGGGAGAGTAAAGTAAATAAACAAGAGGCAGTGTTATGAGCCACTGTGTATAACCAACATGATTATCTTTACGCATAGAAATGATTGCTGTGTTTCAGGCCTGCTTCTTCCCCTATGTATGTGCATCATAAGATGCGATTGAATTCTAAGGAAAGTACTATAAGAACATGAGAATAGCAATGTCTACAAATGTAATACCTTTTGAATTTTAAGTTTTTGACTGTCTGTGAATAAACTCACCTGGCCTAGATTTGTCAGTGAAAAAAAAAATGGACTAGACATGTGAGGTCATCAGTGGTTACAGGTCATTTGGTCGAAAAAAAAAAGGTCGACAGGACAAATGGTCGACGCAATTTGGTCGAAAGACAAATGTTCGATTTTTTTTTTGTATTTTCTCATTTTTTTTGGGGGGGTTCCCCCCAACACCCTTTTTTTCCTAAACGAAAACCTGAAAAATATATCTCAAAATAAAAAAAAAAATTCGACCATTTGTCTTTCGACCAAATTGCTTCGACCATTTGTCTGTCGACCAATTAATTGTCTGTCGACCAAATGACCGGACAGCATCATCAGTTATGTCATCAATCATATTTGTAATGTCATCTTTGATGTCATGGGTGTTATTCTTAGCAGTGCATGGTGGTGGCGCGAGTTATGGATGCTTAGCTTACCATAACTGGCGAATTTCAGGTGTTTTTTGGTTTTACGTGTAACCATAACGTCCCTTTAACAAAGTTTTTTCATAGAACTTCATAGGTTTTTATTAGCGCAACTTAACCATAACGTCTACAAACATCCAACTTCATTGCAGACCTTCCGGACAGTGCCACAGGACCATATGCTGGCACGCAGCATGACGGTGTCAGAGAACTCGTCCGCACTTAGATCCGTGCTTCGCGGACAGTGCAGAACTGCATTTTCTACGGATCTAGGAACTTTCAACTTCAAAATGTCCCTTGCACAGTACTAAAACCTATTCCTACTCATCCATTAACAATCTAGTACACAGTACATAATTTTAGCAAAACTGCTATTTATCTTAAAATGGAATCAGTTAATGCCATCCCGCCTCCCCAAGAGACACCACTACTGCTGTAATCAAGGAGCAAGAGAAACAATGCCCCCTACCTTAGAAATAAAACACGCACAACATTTCCCACTGTCCACCTGACCATCCATATTAGTGTTTGGTGCCTCTTCCCTCATTTCCCTCCCCACCTTTCGTTATAAGCCCGCCTGCCAATAAATAAATAAAATGCATCCAAAAACAATAAAAAATGTTTCTTTGGGAACCACCTTTCACAGTTAAAAAATAGAACTAAACAAAAAAAAAACAGACTCCATCTACTTTATATTTCTCAGTAAAGTACATAAACTCAATAAGATTATCCAACATTTCCATTTGCATTTTGTGTTATGCTAATGGCAATATTGGGGTGTTTTTCCTCCGTTCCAGCGATGGAACGGTGGATACCGGCCTGGCAGCCCAAGTTATCAGCCCAAGCAAAGCGAGGGTGGATAACGAAGTCTCTGGACCATTATCCCCCATTCCAGCCCCTGTAATGGTGGATGAAGGCCATTAGCACCCTAGGTTCACAAAGCGGGAATCCAGGGTGCTAAAAAATGATTTTTCTTCCTGTGTGGGAAGGAAAATCCTCTTCCAAGATGGCCACCATGGAACGGGAAGGCAGGGTTCCATACAGGGCCCCTCTTCGCTTTCCATGGCAGCCTGCAGAAGGCAAAAACAGAACTCTATGACCATATCACCACGAGCACATTTTTCTTCCTTTTCAAATCTATCCCAATTTCGAATAACTTTAGCACAATGCCAGTCCCAGGTGGACATGGCCACTTTAACCCCATGTTTTGTCCCTCGTGGTCACGGCCAGTAGCCGGATTGTCCGGATCATGACCTTATTCCATGACCAGGGCAATCTGGCCACTGCCCATGGCCAAAGGCTACACCTCAGTCACCAAAGTTATATCACTATTTTTTGTACCTGCATTACGACACTTGTCAAAAAATAAAAACACAGCACATTTGCAAAACCATGCTTTCAGGTCCTTCTCAATGCTCCTTTGACAATTTGCTGGAAATCCGCCCATGTTTTATTTTTTCAAAAGTGTCAAATGATGCATATACAATCGTCATATAACCTAGCCCCCACTTGACAAAATCCATTCAGACTTTACAAAAACATTTATATCTAGATCTATAATCTTTTACCAAACCTTTGTGTAGATTTGTCAAATGGCACCACATTTATAAGCCTTTACAATATTTTGGGACGGCCCCCTCCAATTCTGCCCCCTCTTGACAAAATCCCACCAAACTTCGCAAAAACATATATCTAGATCTATTATCAGTTTGCCTCTAATTTTGCTCCCTCTTAACAGAATCCCAAACTTTGCAAACTCATTCAGGATCAGGTCAAAAACATAATTGCAAAATTCCATGCAGTTCCATTAAATGGCACCAAAGTTATAAGCCATCCAAGAACTGCTTTTCACCAAACCAGTAATGCAGAGGTGTCCGCGAACTTTCACAAGACTGCTCGCGAACTTCTGAACTGTTCGCGGACTTTTGCTGCAAAAAAACACCCTTTTTTTTGCTTCTTGCAGCCATATTCCATCCCATACTCATCACCCCTCACTTCCACAAGATTATTTGTTAAGTTTCACAAGTGCACTGCTTTGTTTTTTTAATATGTTTTTACCGCGATGTCCGCGAATCCAAGATGGCGGGCGTTTCCAAAAATCTGACGCACCTTACGCCAACCAATCGGTGATCATGTGTGTCCGCAGACATGACGCAAGTCTATTAGCCAATCGGTGTCCTGTCCGCGGTGCGAACAGGGAAGTGGGTCTGCGGAGCAGACAGATATCACAATTTTTTTTGCCTTACGTTTTGGTCATTTAAAAAAAAAAAAAGAATGGACGGATTTACACCAAATGAACAAAAGCACGCTTTCGGAACCAAGCCGCCGCTCCTGCCGCAAATTTGGTGAAACTCCATCCAGCGGTTTGGGCTGTAGGCGTGAGCTATGAGAAAAAAATACATTTTGGGACCCCCCCATATAACTTTGCCCCTCCACCCCCCGGACCAAACTTTGCAGAAAAATCCAGAGTCGGCCATATACTTGTTTTTGCAAAGTTTGGTGAGGATTCGTCCAGGGGGAGCAAAGTTATAAGCTGCCCAAAAAGTGCTCTTCCATATTATATCTATATTGAAATATTGTATTCAGGAGACAGAGCATTAATATCTACATACTTGGTTCTTGCCTCTCCCTCATCCCCCGGCACTTATATCAGACTTGCCTTTAAGTCCGGCTTAGACTGGCGCTGTGGCCTAGACGTAATGTCTGGAGTGATTGACCCTGATTATAGGGGGGGTGGGGGATATCAACTTATTGATGCAAATTAACAGGAAAAAGCCAATACCACATTCAAGCAGGGGAAAGAATAGCTCAAGGGATATTGGAGAAAGCTCAGTTTCTAAAACCTAAAGAAATTGAGAAGAGTGATAAAACAGAGCGGGACTTGGGAAAGCAGATTTAGAACTTCCTCCTAACCTAGGAATAAAACCGGTCTCCAATGTTGAAGAGGCAGAGGTTATTCCAGATTTCGATTTTTCTCAAAGAAATTATCCTTTACTACCAGAACCCTTTCTTCAAGTATTACCAGAAGTGGAAGGTAGGGAGAAGAGTGGGACATTTTGTTTTCTAAAGTCTGGATTATTATATAGTGGGAGGACCAGAGGCTATGCCTAGGGCGCAGATTATGGTACCTAAAAGCCATAAGAGCATTGTTCTGGAGATAGCACACTCATTTAACTGGAAGACATCTACGAACCGTAAAAACTGGAGTGCAAATTATGAAAGATTTGATTGGCCTGGAATTTATGCTGATATAAAGTATTTGATCAGTATTTGTACCTTATGTCAGAAAACCAGAACACACATTCCTCCTCCTGTTCCCTTTTTACTGTTGCCAGTTATAGATGTCCCCCTTTTCCCGAATAGGTATGGATATAGTGGGTCCTCTAGAAACCTCATTAGGGAATCGATCTATACTGGCGATCCTAGATTATGCAACCCGTTACCCAGAGGCTTTTCCCCCGAGGGAATAAAACCTCACAACAGTTCTTCAAACACCTGCTTCCCTTCTTCTCTAGAATTGGGTTTCCAAAGGAGACTGACAGACCAGGGATCCACGTTTCTGGATAAACTTAAGGCATAGGTTAAGGAGATACTCCAGATTAAAACTTAACATACCTCCATTTATTATCCCCCAAACATATGGTTTGGTAGAACGATTTGATCAAACTTTGAAACATATCTTTTAAAAAAAATCAGTAGAAGCAGATGGGAAGAATTGGGACATCAGGATACCTCGGGCCCGATTTGCCATTAGGAAAATACTGCAGTCTTCTACTTGAGTCCCCCCATTTGAACTTTTGTATCAGAGAGAACCAAGAGATTTGCTGGATATGTTGCAGGACACTTGGGAAGAGAGCGAGAGAGAGAGACAGACAGACAATACCCTTTTCTCAAACTGCTCAGCCATTAAAGAACACATGACAGCAGTTCGAGGTTTAGTCCAGACTAATATGGCCAAAAACCAAGAACATCAGAAAGAATACTATGATAAGACAGCAGGCAGAAGATTTTTCAGTGGGCCAGAAAGTATTGGTTTTACTTCCTTCCTCAGAGAACAAAATGCTCTCCAGGTGGCATGGCCCTTACAAGATCATATTGCAAACAGGACCTTCTATTGAATCTCAACCTGATCGAAAGATTTAAACTCACATCTGTCAATAACCTTCTAAGAGTGGAAGGAAACCCCTATTGAAAACACTTCAGTAATATTAACCAGTTTATTAACTGATGAGAATGATACCAACAAGTTAACCCCTCCAGATTTCTCGCAGAACCAAAAACAAGATTTGGTGGAACTCCTACAACAATTCCCTGACACATTTAAAACAGAGCCAGGGAGAGTTAAGTGAGTATAGCATTATATTAGTACCCCTCTGTTAGGAAAGATTTCGTAATTGTAGGTCATTTTCCTTCCATGTGGCAACCCCTAAACTTTTTGCTGTTGTTTTTCACCTTGTTCTTGACTTTGCCAGAGAAGTGCAGCCTTCTGCTGCACTCCTCTGGGCTTGCGCTCCTTTTCTTATGGGGAAACTGACATGCCCTTAAGACAGTCAGTACCGGGGAACGCGGTTTCCCGTAGTTTCTTTTATCATGTTGCGGCTTTAGTGCAACATGACACAAGAGGGCACTGTAAGCTAAGTTACAGCTCTCTTGGGTCTCTAGCCTTCTACGGGCCCTAGATACTCGTTTAGGATTGTATTTGATTGGTGCAAGTGATTCAGGGACGGGAATGGTGGCAGCGATCGTTTCTTTGTATTTTGAGCTCCTTTTGGCGTTCTAAGCGCGTTTTCTGCGCTTCACCCAAAATGGTGGCCTGGCTCCCAAAATGGCAAGACCACGAGGCTCCTTTGTCCTGTCCGCTGACCGTCTTGCTCCCTTCACCTTCCCCAGGTCGAGCCGACCCGGGGCCTTCCTTATTTAGGCATGTACTTTCCCGCGAAACCTGGTTGCTTTCGCGGGCTTCTACATGTCTTTTGTGTGCCTCCAGGGTGTGGGCTGGGATGTCTGGTCCCAATACACATCCTGGGTGCCAGAGAGTCTAGGGTGGTGTGAATGCCTGGGACCACCGTGGTCCGTGATTGGTCCACGTATGGTGTGTGTGTTGATGAGCGGATCTCCCATTGGCTCCCCTCCGTTTTGGCGCGAAGGGAACCGTGGATAAGAGGGGGCTGGAAACACCACTACCATGTCGATCTCCTGAGTTCTCACGAACGAAGGAATACAGGAGCCAAGTATCCTGCAACCAAGAGGCTGGACCGAGGAATCGCTGGTGACCCGCTGAAGGACTCCTCCTTTGCACTGCTGTCGTCCTGTGAAACCCCTTCCTCCTTTGATCGAACCAGAAGGCCTGCACTGGTGCTTCGACCTTTGGAATAGCAGGAACAGCTATTCTCGGCGACTTCATCATCTCCTGCCAGTAAGCCTTCGGAAGCGTCTCTGGGCCATCCAGTTGACTGACCAGCTTACACGGGAGTCCTGCTCTGTAACCGCCGCCAGGTTGTGTTGTATTTCGAGTCCTGGTCACTCTCACACGCTTCGTACACTTGGCGTTCCCAAGTCTGAAGTGAGTAGTGTACTTTTGGCTTGGATACACACCGCCGCTCCGTTGCCCTGCTGTGGTGACAAAACTGTGCAGGTTTCTTCGATTGGGACGTCTTTTTTCTCTACACGACGACGAGGAATTACCGGCTCTTCTGAACCTGCCAGCTGCTGAAACTAACGTGGAGAAGCCTGGGTCTGCTTGCATCGGGGACCGGTGAGTAGTATAGCTAGGATCTGGTCGCCCTCCTGCAGTAGCCCATTGCTTTTCCCCGCTGTGTAAAAACAGCACCCTTTTGTCCGTACTCGCGCTCTGCTTCTGCTCACTGTGGAGGCTGCGCTTGAGTCGCGGAACCTGTTCTTCTTCTGTTGTGCACTAACCCGAACTGCCTGACTTCCTCCGAAGAGCTTCTTCTTTTGCCCGTTGGCACCAGCGTGTGCAGGTACTTTGAGCACAAGGCTCCACTCTTCGCAGGGCTCGGACTTCCATCTAGTTAGGTGCCTCTGAAGGCGAACTGAGTCTAAAGAATTATCGCACTGCCTGTTTTCCTTCCCTTTCAGGTGGACTACACATTTCGTGCATATAACGCTTGCGACTGTCGTATTTGTATATATATTGTGTTGATATGGTATGTGTTGGCTTAATATTGTGATATTGTGATTTTCTCACTACGGTCATTATTTTAAAGGCCTTAAAATAAATGTGTATATATTTTTGATATAACAACTGTTTGGAGTAGTTTGTAAGCGCTCTTGCTTTGTGTGCTCATTGCGGGCTTTCAGTCACCCTCACCCCTCTTGAGACCTAGTCTTGACCGCCGCGATCGCTACCTTGATTGGTCTGGCTCGTCCAGAGGTTACCCTGTTCCAAGTAATTAGGTTGGCCTTCTGAACTTCTGCGCCACCAGGACAGAGTTCAGAAATCCGTCTTAACACCCTCCAGGAAAGGTTATCATTCTTGGTTAACCTCTTTTCTCTCAGACTGCCCATCCCAGGTCGAACTTGGAGCCTTTCTCTCAACTATCAACCTCTCAACCTGCTGCGTTCCCTAGGATTGAAACCAATCCCTGTGGTTCTTCAACGTCTACATGGCTACCATGGCACATGTGATTGCCACTTTCATCTCTAATTTCCAGTGTTATGCAGATGACATGCAACTATCCTTCAGGCTACCCTCAGCCACCTCCTCCTCACTCATACCAGACTGTCTGTCCGCTATTCAGTAATGGTATGCTGCAAACAACCTTTGTCTCTGTCTCGATTGCCAGTAAAACATATTGTTCACATTGCAACACCTGCTCCCACTTTTTCACTCTCACTCTGGCCGGCCTCCCTTGGCCCTGCGCCTACCCCCCACCTGTGGGGCCAAAAACTTGGGGTCATCTTCGACTCCACTCTCTCCTTCTCTCACATTTCTGATATCTCAAAAAAGTCTAACTATCAACTACACTTCCTCAGAGGCACTCTACCTTTTCCCACTCTCACCCAGCAGCTGTCTCCAGAGCCCTGGTTCTCTCCAGGCTGGACTACTGCAACAGCCTCTTCCTCAACCTCCCTGCTTCCACCCTGCACACTCTGCAACTCATCCAGAACAGAACCGCAAGACTTATCCCTGGCCTCAAGCCCAGGGACCACATCTCTCCTGCGGTGAAATCCCTGGGTCTGCAAGGATCAAATTCAAAACCCTCTGCACTGTCCACAAGGCTTTCTGGGGCCTGGGACCTACTTACCTCCAAAGTTGACTTCCTAAATACTGTCCCTCTCGAGCCCTCTGCTCATCTACCTCCAACCTTCTGCAGGTGAGCCGGTTCTCCAAGCAGACATTTGGAGGGAGATCCCGTTCCTCAGCAGGTGCCTCCCTCTGGAACAGCCCCCCTGCCACCCTCCGTCTGGAGCCTGATATTCTAGTTTCCAGAACCACCTCAAGACCTTCCTCTTATCCTCTTCCTTCTCTCACCCTAACCTAGCTCTCTGCTCATCCTTCTCTCCCTCCTTCCCACATAGCTTACCGACTGGCCGCCTGGTGTACCTCAGAGTCTCACAGGTCCCAGGCACCCCTGCCAGTACTTCTGCACTTGCCTCAGGGCTCTATACACTCCCACTGTGCTTGCAATAAAAACCTGAGCGCTTCTCTCTCTCCGCACTTCTCCAGTCTCCACCGATTGGGTCCACTTGGTGCCCTGCCCTTCCCGCAGTTCCCCTGCCTGAAGATTGTTCTGTCTGTTCTCCCTTGTCTTCACCCCTTAATATGCACCTGAAAAAAACCACAGAATCACTGTCAGGCCTATTTGCCGTATCTAAACTGTTAAATGTATCATATTCACGTATCTGCCTGTGCAGACCGTTTAACGTCTCAGAAAATCAAGGGCTCTGAGCAACAGTTTTTTCCCCTTGGTCCCACCCTCCTTGAGTGCTTTGAAACACTTGCCTGTGTAGAAGCGCAATATAAATAAATATTACCATACCATCTAAAGCCTTTCAGAATCCCCGAGTAGGAAAATAATTATTCAAGAAGAATTAGAAGCCATGCTAAATGCTGATATAATTGAGCCATCACAAATTCCTTGGTCCTCTCCTATTGTGTTGGTCGCTAAACCCAACCAGTCGTGGAGTTTTGAATCGACTTCAGAAAGGTTAATGAAGAGTAACAATTCAATAGCTACCCCAGGCTTAGGAGACTATCTTATTTTTCTTTTTAATGTAAATTATTTATTGCTAAAGTAGTGACAGCATCAAGTACCATTACATTTCCACAAATGCATCCAGGGTGTTGTCCGGTTAAAGGCGAGATTACAAAAAGGTTTGAATGCAATAGGTTCGGGTACATAGGACCGAAAACAAAAGGTTTGATTTTGTTTTTGATTATATATTTATTTTTGGGTTTCCGTATAGGTAAAAAAAGTGTTTTTTACCACAAAAACAGTGGTTGGAGGGGTCGATACCCCCCCCCAAAAAAATAGTAAAAATAAGAATTTTTCGAACCTTTTGTTTTGAACCTATTGTATTTCGAAACTTTTAATTCGCACCTTTAACCTATAACCATTCAGGGTCACAGTGTATCAAACATTACTAAAGTACTAAGTATTCCACGTCATACTCTGAGCCTAAAATAGTCAGACACCTTAAATGTTCCTGTCCAAGGTGTGGAATTAGAAGTCTTTACACCTGTTCACTTCAAAGGTGCAAACAACGAGATTGATGACGGTAATACAGACCAATGCCTCTGTATCTGATCTAATTCCAACGAGGGATCTGGTATTCGGCAAACCAATTCCCATGCGTCTCCCATCACGGTGGGCATAAGTCCAGAGTCTTCATCAGTTCATTTAACATTTGTCCCCAATCCATACTACTATCCACCTCTGCATCTCCAGGGGTCTGATCCCCAAGTAACTCCATCTCAGCCATCCCCCATCGGTATGCATCCTCAGCCATAACTGGATCGATGGGCCCTTCAAGCTTTTCCAAGTGATCGCAATCCTACATTTGGCTAGTATGAGTAAAAAAGCCACCATTTTCCTTTTTTTCTTCATTCTTTCCCCCCCTGGTAGTATCCCCCATAAAGACGTGTCTTGTGTGGAAGTGTATTTTGCTATGAGCCTAGAAGTTACTCTTACTCACTACCTCTTCCCAGAATGTTCTAATCACCTGGCAGTCCCAGGTCATATGCCAGAAGCCCGCCGTGGCCTCTTAACATCTAGGGCAGGTGTGTGGGTTAACTGTGTGGAGTCTGGATGGTATCATAACCACTCTATGGGTGAAATTATATTGTATGAGTTGAAACCTGGCATTCCTTGATACCTTATGAGTTTATTCCCATATTTCGACCCACTGTTCTTTCTGTATCCTTCTCCCGATGCCCAGTTCCCATTTTGCCTTTCTGGCTAATTCCGGAAGTTTCTTTTGTTCCCTCATTTGCAGATACAAGTAGGAGATCAGTCCTCTACTAGGAGTAGCAGCTGATGCATCAGAGAACAATGTTCTGGTTCCTCCGGGGTCCCATCCCATAGGTCAGCTATTCTCTTCACGATTCGGGCATTAATTAAGAAGGCCCCTTCACGTCGTTGACGTCATTTCTGGAATGGCAGCAGTTTCCCTTCTTCATAGAGACCCCCCCAGTTTTGTACACCCTTTACTCCGTTATCTACCCCAATCTAGGTTAGTCAATATTCCCCTTAGTGCTGAATCAAAGCTCAACGGTCGGTCCGGGCTATAGGGGGAGTTCCGTGATTTCCCCAATAGCTGTTCCCAGATTTCCTTTGGGTACTGCATAGATCTCGCTCTTTCCCATAGGGTCCCACAGTAGTTCAATCCCCTTCCTGTGTGTTGGAAAATTCCCTAATAAACATTTAAGTGCCCCCCTCTGGTGTGTCCACCCAGTTGGAAACTGTTTGCAGTTGGGCTGCTGCATAATATACCCCATAATCTGGCAGAGTAAATCCCCCCCCCCCTCCGTATATGACCTTTGCAGTGTGGTTAACACCATCCTTCTCCTAGTCGATCCCCAGAGTAGTTCCCCTATGTTGGCATTCAGCATTTTAAAGAATACTTTCTTGATCGTATACGGGATGTTGATAAAGTAAAGTAATCTGAGTAATATCACCATCTTGCACAGGTCTATTTTCCGCATAAGAGATCTGTAGGGATTTTGAGTCCCCTATGCTAGATAGTGCTCTCCCAGTGTTGAACTCTAAAGTCTGCACCAATTCGTGGAGAATTGTGATTCCTAAGTTGCGGAAGAATTCCAGTTCCCAGCGAATCCCCCATTGTGGAAATTAGTCCGCAGGTTGTGTGTGCATTGTTCCTAGAGGGAACGCCAAGGATATTTCCTCATTCACGCTGTAGCCCAATAATCTCCTAAAATTGGCTATTACCTCTAATATTATCGGGACATGGACCCTGAAATTGCTCACATAAACGCATCATCTGCATATAATGATATATTATGCATTATACCACGGACTCTGATCCCAGTTTCCTGTATATAGTGCCTTAAGTATCCAACCAGAGGTTGTAGTGCTAGGGCGAATAGTATCAGTGATGCCGGACATCCTTTCTGTGTGCCCCTCTCTAGCATCCATTTCTCAGATATCCAATCGCCCGTTTAGACCCTTGCCTGGGTGTTGGCGTACAGTAGTTGAATCCACTGCAGCATTTGGGGTCCCATACCCATTTCTTTCAAGACTGTAAATAGCCATTTCCACTCCACAAAATCAAAATCCTTTGTGTTGCGTCTAAGGCCATCAAGGCCAGTTCCTCATCGGAGTGTCGGACATGTGCCATTATAAAATGCAACCTCCTAGTGTTCATGGAGGTATTCCGCCCCCCCCATATAAAGCCGCATTGGTCCGGGTGTACAATGTTAATGATGCTTTTCTCCAGTCTCAATGCTATAATGTTCCCCAATATTTTCGTGTTGACATTTAAGAGCGATATGGGTCTGTATGATCCGCAATGAGTGGTGTCTTTTCGGGGTTTCAGAATAACTGATCAGTGCTCCTCTTATCGATTCGGGGAGAACTTGCTGAAAGAAGGCCTCCCTATAGACTCTCTGTAACATTGGAAGCACTAGATCAGCGTATTGTAAATAGTATTCTACCGGGAAGCATTCTGTGCCTGGGGATTTACCTTTCTGCAATGTTTTTAATGCCCACTCAATTTCCTCAACCTCTATGGGTGCTTCTAACAATCCACTCTGGGGTGCCGTCAGTTTATGCATGTGTGCTATTTCTAGTAGAACTGAAGCCTCCTCTTCCGAGTATGTTGCCTCGCTCGAGTACAGTGACATGTAATATTCCTGGAAAACCCTGTTTATCTGCTGCATGGCTACTCTGGATTCCCTACAATCATTGATTTGTGCGATTGCTCCTCTCGGGTGCTCTTTCCGGATCAGCCACACCAGTAGCCGACCTGCTTTGTCCCCTTCACCATTTATCCTTTTTGTGTAGCGGTCCCTGTTGAATTTAGATGGGGCTTCTTCGTGTGAAGTGTGGTTGGTGATGCCCTTTGCCAGATCATTCCCCACCTCTGTCCCCTCCACAAGTCGATCTCCAGACCCTTAATTACACACACTGACTATTTCAGTTTTTGGGACAGAGCTTTCCTAATTCCCAGCATTTTTGATATGCACACTCTCTCACTGTTCTCTTAGGGCTTCTGTTAGGAAAGATTTCCATTCCATGAGTAATTTTCCCTCCAGTTGTGTACCCCCCAACTTTTTGCTTTGTTTAAACACCATAGTCTGACTTTACCAGAGGAGCACAGTCTTCTGCTGCACTCCCCTGGGCTTTTCGCTCACTTTTTATGGGGAACTGACATGCCCTTAAAGATGGTCAGTACTGGGAGACTTTGTTTCCCTTAGTCCTTGTCAATGTTGCAACTTTTCTGCAACATGTAACAAGTGCACACATTACCTTACAGTACAATGCACTTGGGTGTAACAGTCATTTCCAAAGGCCCTAGATACTACCAAAGGATTTTTTTAGACTTGCAGATGTGCCTTGGACTGGGCTGGTGGCATCTTATTTCATACATTTTTAACCCTTTCCTGACAGGTAAATCGCGTTTGGCACGAATAGGTAGCCTGGCTCCAAAATGGCCATGCCACGAGGTTCTTTGTCCATCTTGCCCCTTCACCTTCCGCAGGTCGAGCAGACTCGTGTCAGTCCTTATTTGGGCATGCATTCTCCCGCGAAACGCCAAGCTTTTGTTGGCTTCTGCATCCCTTGTGCGTGTGCTTTCAGGATGTGGGCTGGACTGTGTGGTTCCAATACACATCCTGGGTGCCAGAGAGTCTGGTGTGCTGCGAATGCCTGGGGCCACCGTGGTCCGCGATTGCTCCACGTATGGTAGGCCAGTATGTGAGCAGATCCTGCATTGGGTCCTCTTCGTTTTGGCGCGAAGGAGATTTTGGATAAGAGAAGGCTCCAAACACCCATACCATGTCGATCTCTGGAGTTCTCACTGAATGAAGGATAGGATCCAAGTATCCTGAAACTAAGATACTGAGTCGAGGAACCGCTGGTGACCCGCTGGAAAGTTTGGAACCCTGAGCCCACTGTCGTCCCCTGGGATCCCCCTGCATCTGGTCGTCCTAGAAGGTCTGCGAAGACGCTTCGATCCATTGGAATAGTGGGACCAACTATTCCCAGCACCTTTATCACACCCTGCAAGTAAGCCTTCTCAGAAATGTCCCTGGGCCAGCCAGTGGGCTGACCAGCTGGCGCAGGAGTTGAAGGTTTGTTGCAGCTGTGCCCTGAAGCCTGCTACAGCGGAAATGGCCTGATCCATCCACCAGGAGCAGAGAAATTGTCACTGTTCCGTTTGGGAATCAACGCTGTAACTTCGCTGCTGAGAGCCGCAGAGCCACGAGATTGCTGCATTTGAACCTGCAACCGAAGTGGGCTCGACTGCCGAAGTTTGATCCGGAGTGCGCCGTGGGTCAGTGAGTAATTGCAACCCTTACCGGTGGCCCATAGCACATCCATCCATTTTTTACACACGAGTGGCCCCTGACGGCCCCTCTCCTTTCCAGTGCCAACTAGCGAACTATTCCCGAACTCTGGAACCTGCTCTGCCCTGTTGGGGAGACCCTCCACGAATAGTGGGAAATTAATCTTCATCACCTCACCCAGCTTCCTCAGCTGCTACAGACACATTTTGCCCATCTGCATTACCGCGTACACCAGCATTGCAAGTACATTTGAGCAATAGGCTCCACTCTTCTTAGGGATAGGCCTGCCTCTCAGGATTGTGTTTGATGTAGAAGGGACTAACGACTATTTGCACTGCCTGTTTCCTTCCCCTTCTAGGTTGTGGAACCATTTCGTGCATTAACCCTTTAGGCCCCATTGGTCTTGTATATATGTATATTGATAGGATTATGTTGGCTTAGAAGTATTACTGTGATTTTGTTTGTGTGTTGAAACTCAAAGGCCTTGAAATAAATGTATTTTTAATACATACACACCAGACTGGGAGTGATTTGTTAAGTGCCATTTACTCTGTGCTC
This sequence comes from Ambystoma mexicanum, assembly GCF_040938575.1. Classification (NCBI taxonomy): domain Eukaryota; kingdom Metazoa; phylum Chordata; class Amphibia; order Caudata; family Ambystomatidae; genus Ambystoma; species Ambystoma mexicanum. The sequence continues at coordinate 454,999,463 of NC_090932.1, forward strand.
ATTGAGGTCCTTCAGTCACTCTCACCCCTCCTGAGACCTAGTCTTGACCGCCGCCAATGCTACCCTGAATGGTCTGGCTTGTCCAGAAGGTTACCCTGTTCCAAGTACTAGGCTGGCCTTCTGAACCTCTGCCCACCAGGTCAGAGTTCAGAAATCCGTCTTAACAGCTTCCCATCGGACGATCACCTTATCTACCGAACCCTCATTTCTCAGAAAGGAGACAATCTCTCCTTGTAAGGTTGTGTTGAAAGCTCTCTTCGAGCGGCTCTGCTCCTAATTTCCAAGTTGGTATCGCTGGGTGGCGACGCCCCGTCTGTAATGACATAACCAGTGGGGCATGGTTGGAGAGCACCTTCCCTAGGTATTGTGTTTGAGAAAAACTATGTGCGCCCTCTGCGCCCGTGAATAAGTAGTCCAGGCGAGAGTGTGTCCTGTGTACCGGTGAGTAGAATGAATATTCCCTGTCATCCATGCGACCCCCTCCATGATTCCTGCAAGTCCAGTTCCTGCACCATTCTATTAAGGGAGCATGCTGATCGGGGACGTTGGTAGGCCCCTGTTCATATCTGGTCTATGTTTGGGTCTAAATAACAGTTGAAGTCCCCCCCCCATACAGATGAGAATATCCGGTCTGTCTACGCCCATAAATTCACCAACCTTTTGGAAGCAGTCTTCATTATCTGTGTTGCGCGCATACAAGTTTACTATACATACATTGTATCCTTGTAAGGTGCCCCGTATCATGAACGTGCGTCCTTCATTGTCCCCCATGGTAGCCTCCAACTGTAATGGTATTTTGACATCCACCCAGATGAACACCCTCCCTGGAATACGTGTGATTTTCCCACCAATATACCTTCCAAACTCCTTTGCAGAGCTATAATATCAGCTTTGATCAAGTTTCCCTGTAATAATGCAACTTTGATGCCATGTCTAGGTAAGAAATGAAGGACCCCGGAGAGTTTAGATCTCTTGCCCAGGCCACTTGTATTCCAGGTTCCTAACTTTATTGACATCCAAACTGCTTTAGTATACCATTCCCCTGAGGCTTCCCCCTGTTGGGGTTGCCATGATTTCCCTTTGCGTTCCTGAGCGTGCCCCTCTACTTTCAGATTTGGCTGCCCTTATATCCAAACCATTAGCCACTCCTTGGTTATACCGATCATGTTGTGTAACTTTGGACTGCTGCTGGTCTGTTGTCACAAATAGATTTACGCTGTCTCCTACTCTCATTTTCCCTTTTCCTCCCTTCTCACATTCACTCCAGTTTCTCCCCCCAAGCCCCAACCTGCTGATTGACCGTACTCCTCCATTTTTCTTGCAGGAGCTAATTCCTGCCTTAAACTGTGATGGAGCTCCGTCACCAAACATCAAGAAAAAAATACTGGTTGGACTGCTCGGTTCTTCGGTCTCGCTTGTGTTGGTGAGGCTTCCGGGTCACAATTTGGGGCTCAGCCTCAATGTTGGCTGTAGACTCTGGCGCATCTCCTCTCCTTCCTCCGTGGTTTGGTGTCTTGTCCTCCCATTCTCAGAAAATTCCTCAATGTCTTATTAATTCTTCTCTTCCCTCTTTTTTCTCCTTCTGTTGTTACTGCCGTTAGACTTATGTCTGTTGTATTTCCGTTCGTCGGTTCCATAATGCTTTTGGTCTTCTCTATTGCTCTGCGCACCTGGGTTATAGGTCCGACCATACTTGGATTCCATCCAGTGCCAGGCTTCATTGGCAGGGAGGAATAAATGTGACTGGTTATCTGTCAGCACCTTCAGTGTGGCCGGAAAGAACATTACGTATCTCAGGCCATGCTCCCGGAGCTTCCTTTTTACTGAGTTAAAGGACCGTCTCCGTCTCTGTACTTATTGTGTGAAATCTGGGAATATCAATATCCGTGCATTCTCAATTTGTATATTCCCCAGTTTCCAAGCCTCTTGCAGGATTGCATCCCGGTGCCTGAAATTGAGCAGTTTAGGTATTATGGCCCAGGGTGGTGCTCATTGGGAGGGTGACCTGGCACCCTATGCGCCCTCTCCACTGTGAACAACTTGGAGGCCTTGGGCTGTGCTGTCCCCCTCCATCCGTTCCGGTACTCCCACCAACCGTATGTTGCATCTTCTAGAGTGTCCTTCGCTCCATCTTTGAGGACCCTTGTTGCCCCCAGGAGGCCATGAATTTTGTTGTGCATGGTTTCCACCCATCTTCCAAGTCACTTATTTGCTGCTCTGCCGACGCCACTCTTTCATTCACTTTCCCCAGGTCCACCCGTACCAGTGATACATCTACACCCACTTCTTGGATCCTGGTTTCCAGTGCCTTCCTCGTCTCTTGAATAGCCGCCATGAGGTTCTCCAAAGTCACGCGACCAGCCTCTGCCTGTGTGCTTGGGTCCCCCTCTTGTTGGTCTTTGGTCTGCCTGACTGTTTTAGGTTTGGTGCTGACATACGTTTCCATCCTCCGCTGGCCTTTCCCCTTTGGGTAAGAGGTTGTTTGAATGATTCAGATAAGCGTGTCCCCGACCACCTCTGTCAGTTCTTAGGCTGACTTCTCTTTGGCGTCCCACTGGTCAGACGCCCTCTTAATTCTCTGTGGCACTATTGTTTCTTCCTATGTGCGCTGATCTGTTCCTTATGTGCGTCTTGGGCTTTATGCTTTTTCGTTGTCTATGGGTCCCCCACAATGACTATGGGTCACTATAGGTCTCGCAGTGTCCCTTCTCCTACCTCTTAACGCTCTGGGGAGTGCATCCCTAATTGCCTCGTTAGGCTGGGCCTTCGATTGTCTTGTGTGCGGTTTCACCAGTTACCTCTCTGTCTTATGCAGTCGCCAGTCAGCAGTACAGACCGGGAGCCTTCCCTTCAATAGTCTGGAATAGCTTCCCTGACTGCTCTATGTCGGGTCCCGTATGGGACGATTCCAGGCCCTGTGCGTTGACAGTTTCCTCCCTGCAGTCCGTTCAATAAGTCCGTGGCTCCTCGTCTGAGGTTCTCCCTCTGGTCCAGATGACTTATGTGTTTTATTAACTTGGAATCACCTCTCTGATGACTCCTCCCGCCAATTCGAGTTATTCCTCACCTGCAGGCTCCTTGACGCCGGGTCCCACGTGGGTCGTCACTCAACATGGCGAGACTCCCCGACGTAGCTGGGGGCATCCCTCATGGCCTCCCTGGTATTTCTCACACCGCGATCACGGAAAACGATCACCGACAGCGCTGAGGGGCTCTGGTCTGAAGATTGAGCAGTCCGCTTCTGTTGTGGTGCCTGCAGCGCTGTCCTCAAATGTTCATATATCAATGCTTGTACAGCCTGCCTTCACACTGCGATCAACAAGATGGCACCCAGCGCTCTTTGCTCCGGGTCATTTCTCACTCGACTTTGCCACTCTTAACCTGTCAAAGTGCACATTCCATGGAGGAAACCTTCCGATCACATATCAGACTTTTCGGTGAAAAGCAGCCAATTTCAGGATGTTTTACTACAGGATATTTGGCAGCCGCAGGGGAGTAACAAGGTTTAGGTCCTCATCCTTACACTGCTCAACAGCACCCCCTAGACTATCTTATTGACAGGTTGGGGGATGCGGTGTACCTTTCAACAATTCGAAAGGACATTGGCAAGTCCCAGTCAATCAAACCGATAAATCAAAGACAGCCTTTTTCACTCCTATAAGTCTATTCCAATTGAAAGTTTTACCCTTTGGAGGGTAGATTGATGGATAAGGTTTTTGGACCATAAGCAGCTTTTTGCAGAGCTTATGTTGATATCATTATGGCAAGAACATGTGTCCCATTTGTATATGGTGGCACAGGCTGTAAGGAAAATTGGACACAGTCAATCCAGAGAAAGGTCATCTAGCTAGATCTGCAGTGAAATATCTAGGCTTATTTATAAGGAAGGAACAAGTTAATTACCTTTAACTCCTGTTCTCCAGCGTGGGTCTGGCATGGATTCACACGCTCATGAATATTCCCAGTCAGGCTGGGAAACCTCGGTACAAAAGAAAAGCAGTTTCGCTTAAGCCTGAAAACTGCATTTCTCCCCTAAACCAATCACTGTCCTTTGGGTCATACAGCCCCCATCCAACGGCAACTGTCTCCTTAAGCGCCACCCCTGGTGGCCACCTTCAGATTTGGTAGAGCATGTAAAGTGGGAGTATGAACCAAGAAGAGTCAGAGGGGAAAGAGGAAGGATCTGCAGGAACCTGGAGGAAAGCAGATATGCAGGAGCAGCGCCCAGAGAGAAGCCGCAGAGACATCAAAGCAGCCCCAAGTGGGAAGCGGGCAGTAAAGCTACCCTGCATAAGCACCAATGGGACCGAAGAGGCCACACAGCTGGTGAATCAGCCCAAGAAAAGTGGGGACCCGGGGCGTTTTGGTTACCGCACCAAACACAGTTTGAGCATTGTAAAGCTGCAGACACAGAAATAATAATAAGATTGTTTGCGAGTCAAAAGGGCAGAGTACAAACAACCCGCAACAATACACAAGTGCATGGAATACAGATATGCTGAAAACGTAAAAAACGAACATTGAAACTAGATATACAGAAACCAAAGAACATATATGCATTTGTGGATATAAACAGAAACTATTATATATGTATGGAAGTTGGCAATTGCAAGTTCATAAGTAGTTCTGGCAGGAGAGTATACCAAGCAAATGCAAACGTAACATGAAGTCCCAAGAAAAGACTGTTGAACTAAGAAGGAACTTTTTAAAAGAATTAATGAACTAAGCAGCTTAGTATCAGATTGGATTCTTATGGACCAAGAAAGACAAAGAACTGTTAAATCAAGAAAATTTGCCATACCATTGAAGAATCCAGGGGAAGGGAACCACTCCTGGAACCAGGTTTGCATTACCTTGAAGAACTTATGTTGGCACTATTCTATTTTCATTTATGAACACTTTCTGCAAACAGCAGGTTAAAGACATTTCCCTTCAGACTTTATTATTTTGTTTGTAGTGTGAGGGTCAGGATAGAATGTTTGGCCACAAGGACGGTTTTGATTTCCGAAATCCTGACAGACAGGTCCTTTGTTTTTTGTTTAAGATGGGGACATTCCTCAAAGATAAGAGTCTGAGAAGCATTGTCCTAACCCATTTATGTTAATAAAGTCTTTGACCAAAAACATGACAACTTTGTCATTTCTGACCCCTCACAGTGGACAGAAGGCCATTTCCAGAAGCTCTGAGTACCATGTTCTTCTCACCCATTCTGGGATGATCAAGATCATGGTTGCCCGGAACCGCTCAACCTTCTGAGAACCTACGGGATGGCAATTATTGGAGGAAATGTGTAGTGGAGGTCAAAAACCCACTCCACAAGAAACAGGTCTCCCAGTGCCTCTCTCACAGGGAATTCCCTTGAGCAGAACTGCTTGCACTTCACTTGGTTCTGATGGCAAACAGATCCACTGCTGAGGCACCCCACAGGGTAATTATCTCCTCCAGAACCTCTAGGCACATTGCCCACTCGTGGGATAAAATGCTCTGCCTGCTCATAGCATCCGCCAGCCCGCTCTCCGCTCTTGCCAGGTGGGCTGCAGAATCCGAGATCTTGTTCACCAGCAGCCAAAACCACAGTTGCAAGGACTCCCTGCACAGGGGCAGGCACCACACACCCCTTTGATTGTTGAAGTAGTGCACAGTCATTGTGTTGTCTGTCAGAATCGGGACAGGTTTCCTCTTGAGGGAAGGCGCGAAAGCCATCAGGGCTAGCCTAATCGCTCGCAACTCCAGTCTGTGGATGTGCCAACGGCACTCCACATGGTGCCAAAGGCTGTTCACATGCAGATCCCCATAGCGAGAGCCCCAACCTTTCATGGACACATCCATGACTACTTGCACCTGTGGCCACAGTGTCCAAAAGGGTTCTCCAGCCAACATGCTCTCCAAGCTGGCCCATTATGAAACGTCACTGGCCATCGACTTCGACACCATGAGCACATCCTTCATGTTGTAGAAGTACTGAGACCACTGATCTCTCAAAATACACTGGAGGGATCTCATCCGTAACCTGTCCTCTAGCAGAACACTGCGGAAGGGCATGAGGCCCAAGAGGGGGAGGAAGGAAGCCGCTGGCAACCTGTTGTGGTTCTGAAACAGCAGGAAGTCTTCCATCTATGGGTGTCGAGGATCGCTCCTATGAATTGGACCTTCCGAGTTGGTGCAAAATATGACTTCTGGAGATTTAGGGAGAAGCACAAATAGTGAAGCAGGGAATAGCTTTCCTCGAGCTGCACTCATACCTGTCCTTGAGAACATCCTTGGATTAACCAGTCGTCCATGAAAGGGAATGTGTAGGCTGGATCGCCTGAGGTGTGCAGCCACCCCTGCCATAAGCTTGGTGAAGATTGTGGGTGCAGAGGTTAGGCCAAAATGGAGCACTCTGAACTGGTAGTGTGTTCCTTAAGATAGATCGTAGGTAACACCTGTGCTTTTGATGGATCGGCACATGGAAATAGGCGTCTTGAATATCCAGCAACACAAGCCAGTCCAGGAATTGAAGAGCCTGAAGAATTTCCTTCAACATCACCATCTTTGTTTTTTAGTTTGGTACTTGTTCAAGGGTGTGAGGTCCAGGGCTCGACGGAGTCCTCCCCCTTTTTTGGGTACCAGCCCGGTCCTCTCTTTTTTGGTTGGTACTGTTGGTAGGGCTCTCGGTTCTTCCTGGAAATCCTGCCATTTTTTCCTGGCAGGAGGAGGGGGGGGGGTTTCTGTCTGGAGGTCTTTTCAAATTGGTCAGGCAATACCCCCCCATCTGAGGAGCTGCAAGGCTCAGGACTCTAAGGTCATCTCTTTCCACCTCTCCCAGTGCTGCGAGACCCGTCCCTCCAACCAAGGAAATGTGTGCAAAGAACCCAAAGCTTCTTATTTGACGCCACCAGCCCTGCTGACCAAGTCTGTTGGCCTTTAGAGGCCCCTTTGCCGCGCCCAGGATATGAGAAACTCCTCTGGACCTGCTTGGCCTACGGTAGCTGATCTGTCCTCTAAAAGGGAACAAACAGACTATAGCCCCGGTCTCTAGGCGAACATCTGAAGAACTGCTTCGCTGGCTGCTGCAACGCAAGCCACAAGGGCATTGCAGCCAGTTTTGATTCTTTGAATTTTTCCAAAGATTAATCAACCTTTGGGCCAAACAGATGTTCACCATGTCAAAGAGCTTGGTATATAAGTTTGGTGAAAACACAGTTGTGAAGGTATGCTGCCCTCCTAAACTCTGGATGTTTCCATGGCATGAGATAAGCAAGCAGAGTCCAGACCCGCCTAAAGGGCCTGGCAAGCCACCTCTTTCACATAGTTTACCATGTACAGAAACACATCTCAGCTCCCCTGTTGGGAGATGATCCGTCACCTCAGATATCCTCTATAGCACATGAGTTTTTAGCAAAGGCACAAGTTCCGTTAAATGCCTTTAGAGCCATACTGCGTGACAAGATTTTCTTTCCTAAATCGTCTTTTTACTATGTCCGTTGGTAAATTTTAGGTGGATGTGGCTTTTCGTAAGCTCACCATGGCAGCTTGGGCCACCAAACTTTCTGTAGTCGGATGATCCAAAGGGAAGAGCAGACACTCCTCATTCCCCCCCAGCTGGCTTATACTTCTTGGTCAGCTCATTATCGATGGCTGCCACGGAACATGGTCTCCGCCACAACATTCCAATGTTATCTGATATGACCGCATTGAAGAGCAATGCACTCTCTGATTAAGGGTCCTTGTCCATGACGTCTGAGAACTGAAGGCTGGAGTGGCTTGTCTGGGGGGCCAGAGCTTGTGCAGTCCTTCAGCCAAGGCCAACAGGCCCATCTGAGGAGTGAAGAAGTCAGCTCCCCCAACTATTCCGTCCACCTTAAGCTCCATTCAAAAAGGAACAGTGTCATCCTCTTCATCGAAGATCAAACTGACGGATTGGAATACATTCGCTCTCTACTCTGGGACAAACGATCTGTTGACCACTGACGAGACTGTCCCAACAACGCATCTCGATGACGATGCCTCAAGGGCCATTGGTACTGTGGTCTGGTTTGGAATCGTCGAGAGCATGAGACTAGGCTACCTTGGTGCAGGAACCTCCAGGCGCAACTAGTGCCTTGAAGCCTTTGACATTGATGTCTCAGCTGTACCTGCTGAGTCTTAAATGCCTCCCACTCCTCTCTTGGGGCACCCATAGCCGGGAATGACTTGTCACACTCATCCAACAAACCGGCGTACTGTCCACATCCTTTCTTCTTGTGGGAGGACGAATGGTATGACTCATCTTGAAAGTTTTTTTTATTGTTTAAAGCGCAGACCTAGCGGGAGAGCAGCCGAGCGCTGTAAAGAGTGTTGGTCTGTGCGTCCATGGGAATTAGCCCTCGTCAGGTGTTGTTGAAAGAGCCATGCTTTGAGAGATTTGGGAAACTGGAGAATTGTGGGGGCATTTCGAGCAGACACCAGGATAGAGTTCCAGAGGGTGGGTATAAGACAAGAGGATTGTTTGCAGGTCCTCTCTTTAAGAACGAGTTGTGATTGAAGCTGGTTGGTCGATTAGCGGCAAGAGGAGTGTGTGCCACCATATATGTGGAGCTTAGCCGCTAAGTAAGACGGTGCGATACTGGTGACTGCTTTGTAGATGAAACATGCAGTCTTTAACAGTATTGTGGCTTGGAGTGGAAGCCAATGTAGTTTGGTCAAATTTTTGTTCTCCCATAATACGTGCTGCAGCGTGTTGGACTGCCTTTAGGGGAGCCCAGTCAGCAGCTGGGAGCCCTGTCTGGAGAGCATTTCCACCCATAGATTACAAGACAACAAGGGCCTGCACTACGGTCCAGAAGTCCTGCAGCAGGATGAACGGTTTGATTTTTCAAAGGGTAAAGCTTCTGAGCTGCGTTTCTGGAAGGACTGTTTGCTGTCATTAGTGCAGCCTAAGGATTTTGCTTAGTGAGAGTTGTGGATCAAATCCTCTTCATTGAGCCATTGTTGGTAAAGTTGTTTTTTTAATGGGCGGACCAATGAGGAAAAATTCAGTCTTAGATGCGTTTCGTTTGAGGTAGGCAGTCGGCATCCAGGACTGGATGATGGCTGGGTAATCGCAGAGATGAAGGAGAACAGAGTATTGTCTGCGTATTGGTGGATGGCTACATTGGTATCTTTGAGTAGAGTGCCCAGAGGCTTCATGTCAAAGTTAAAAAGGATTGGTGCAAGGATGTGGCCTTGGGGGAATCCGCAGGAGACCTGGAGTCTGTTAGAACGCAATGTGTCCATCTGGACAGCCTGGTGTCTGACTGAGAGTTGGGAGGTAAACCACTTCAGGACAGTGGCAGAGAGTCCCATCCTGTCAACAAGGAGGGAGAGAAGGATGCGGTGGTCGACTGTGTAGAATGCAGTTGAGAGGTCAAGGAGGCATAAGTCTCGCTTATACACGATTTGGAGAGCATCATCCACCACCTGGATGGTGACTGTTTTCGTGCCACTTTAGACCGACACTGACAGTCATTTAGGAGGTAGAGTGGCTTGATTCTGGCGATAGTTGTGTAGCAACGACTTCTTCCAAGATTTGCCAATAAACAGGACTTTCGCAAGGAGCCTGTAGTTGGCTGGACATAGGTTTTTTTTTTCAAAAGAGGTTGTATCACACCAGTCTTGAGGGTGTACGGGAATGATCCGTCTGCGGAGGAGGTGATGATGCTGAGGAGTGCATAGAGCGCCTGGCCAGTCAATTGTTTAATGAGGCCGCAATAATGTAATTATAGTAAAAAGGTAGGTCTGAGGGAGGCAATCATTTTTAGGAGATCTGGGGGAAAGTGAGAGAATTGGGTCCAGAGGGGCAGTATGCCTGCCGGGATACAGGGAATGCTAATGCTGTGAGAGGTTGACTTGATGGTCTCTCAGATTTTGGCTATGTTATCAATAAAAATGGATGGATTCTGTCGTATTTTTCTTGAGTTGCTGGTACCTCGTGGTTGGGTGAGATTTTGATGCAATGCTTTAGTACCTCAAAGAGGGCTTTGCTCCTGTTAGAGGTTACAGCAATAGTGGGGAGGTAGTAAGCAGCTTTGGCCTCAGTAATCAGAATCCAGCGGTTTACACGCATAGCTTCAAGATTGGTGAGGTCTCCAGAGTTATGTTTTTTGCGCCACTGTTTCTCTAGGGCTCTGATTGAGCATTTGTTGGAGGCTAGTTCTGGGCTGTACACCATGGGGCAGAGGGGTTGGTCTTAGTTTTGATGCATTTTAGGGGGGCATGAGTATCCACTAGTTCATTAACAGAGTTGCTGAATAATTCCAGGAGGCCCAAGGCATTCCCTGTGGTGGGGAAGTCTGCAAAGTTTGCTTCTAGCTCATTGACCAGGAGGGTTTTGAGTGTTCAGCGTTGAGTGAGGGGAGTTTATCCTGACCTTTGTGAGCCGTAGTCTAGTGGGTGACTGGTAATGGGATGGCAGCATGGTCTGACCAGTCAAGTAGGATACAGTCTGCACAGGTGATGCAGGGGGGATGATGTGAAGATTAAGTCTAGGGAGTTGCCTTTGTTGTGCGTAGGGGAGAGCACAATTTGCCCAAGGGCTGTGGAAGCATTCAGTGCGAAAAGCAGGTTTCTAGTGTGGTTGTCTGTCTCAGGAACGTTAAAATCACAGAGAAAAAAATTTGACATGTGCTAATTTGATAGAGTAGAGTAAGTTGGAGATGCCAGCAATGAGAGTCACACCTGTGAGGTGGTCTGTAGATGAGGTGGAAGGTAATTGATTCCTTGTGTGATAGAGGGAATCAGCAGGAAAGTGATTCAAATGAACTTGTTCTGGGAGAGGGGATAATGGAGCATGGCCAATCGCTCCTGTGGATAATTGCCACTACTCTCCTTCCTGAGAGTGGGGGCGCTTCTTAGTTTACAGGTGTGTCCCCCTTCTCGGATGCGGGAGCGTCGGTTTCAGGCCCAATAACATAGCCGCCAATCGTGCCAGGGACTTCGAAGGAGGCCGCCCGAGGGTTAGTTTCGCTGGCCGTTCCCAGATCGGCTTAGGGTTCATATGTTGATGGGAACCCACACTGATTGATGTCATAGCCCATCCAGAGGCATCACACTCAAATACTGTGTGGGTCCTTGGACATCTTCGAGCCGCAATCCTTGCAGCACTTGAAACCCAAAGTTTTAGTGCCTGACATATCAGCATCAAAGTAAAAAACATTCCCACTAAGAGAATTTTGCCTTCAGAACAGCGTGCCGAGAGTTTGGAAACAAGGAACTGAGGTATGGGGGCGTAGTGCCATATGCACTACCAACGTCACGTCTGGAGTTGGAGTGGCAGGGTCAAGACATGACGACACACTATGCCCCCCGTTGAGGAGGTACCATTACGTCCCATTCCTTTTCCTCCATACTGCAAGGCCGTCCCTTCCCAAGGACAGGAGACCGAACCTTTTTCACCAGTAAAAACCTTCCCCTTTAAATTTAGAGGTGCACAGCGCCACACCTCAGTCTCCTTTTCCACGTCGACGGGAACGGGTAATACCACGCACTCTTCCCTGGACTCCTCTTCCATCTTTTTGTCTTTTATCTGTCATCTAGGTATTTGGTCCTCTGGCATCCCGCTCCTGCCCGGCGCAGGTCGACTTCAGCAGGTGTCCAGCCTGCGAGGGGCTCTTCCCCCACATCTGACCCACACGCTCTTTGCATCCGCTGCCTTGGCCCCGACCACGCCGGTAAGGTTGTACCGCGTGCGATGCATTGGATCATCGCACACTCAAGAACAGACTGCTAGGTGGAGGGAGCTCTGCGAAAGATCACCTCCAGAGGACCTGAAGAACTTAGTCAAGCAGAGATCGATGCCCAAAGGAGGGCCACTATTTTGCATCCCACCCCGCAAGGGTGACTCCACCCTGAGGAAGCACTCGAGCGGGAGAAACCAATCGGGTTCTGGTACCAGCACACACACCGAGGCTCTCCCAGCAACCGGCCTTATGGCAGAGGGTTCATCAGATCCTTCTGGAATCAGTGCTGAAGGACCACAAGGTTCTTTTACCGGGTGTACACCCGAGGGGCTATGCCGTACTATCGGCTCAATATCCGAGGGGGCGCCTGCACGCAGTACTACCGGCGACATCGCAGAGGGCAGTACGCCTTCCAGGTCTAGGATCTGAGGTGCAGGGTAGGCCACTTCCTCCACTACCAAGAGTTTTGGAGGAGACCGGGCCCAGGGAGCCATGCACCACGACTTTGGCACGTAACTCGACAAAATGGCCGGCGGGCCAGCTGGCTGCTCGCTCAATGATCCTAGGAACAGAGCAGGCGGGTGAACGAGTTTCAAGGTTGGACTGGTGTCAACCAGGTACGTGACCTACAGTTTATCCATCAGTGGCGCAGGGCAGGTTCCCCCCTGCAACCTTGACAGAGTTTGCGTCAGCCCCAGCAACCCCCAGCCACTCTGTAAATATCTCCTGCCACCTCTTAAAAAGAAAATCAAGACCAAGGTAGGGCCACTCTTTTCCAGTGAACCCTGCAAGGGAGACTACTCTCCAAGCAAGCGTCCGAGCGGGAGGAACCACGCAGGTTCTCATACCAGCACGAGTACCGAGGCCAATTCAGCTACCGGCCGCTAGGCCGAGGGGTCCGTAGAGTCTCCCGAAGATGGGGATGAGGAAGGTTAATTTGCCGGGTTTAAAGCTGAGGGGCAACGCCATTGTACTGGCATTGGGACTGAGGGGGTGCCTATACGCAGCACTACTGGTGACTTTGCCGAGGGCGACACGCCTACCGGGCCTCAGCCTGAGGTGCAGGGCGGGTCTCCTGCTCCGAGGCTGGGGCCCAGTGAGCCAAACACCACGACTCCAACACATGGCATGCAGCTCGACAAGATGGCTGACGGACCAGACAAGATAGCCACTATTCCAGTACCTCCCTAAGGAAAGAGGCAGGTGGGTGAACGAGTTACAAGGTGGGACTGGGGTCAACTAGGTACGTGGCCTACAGCTTATCCATCAGCAGCGCAGGGCAGGTTCCCTCAGCATCTAGGGCAGAATACAAACTGGCTCCAGCAGATGCCCGCAATCCTGTCGATATGACCTGCCACCCCACCGGCCTGTAAGGACAGGTTCTTTGAGAAGTTCATCACCCTCATGAGATCTCCTCAGATGGGGGCCATCCTCAGGGATGCTATCAGGGACATGCTCCATCCGGCCCTGCCGCCAGCGCCCAGTCATTCCTCTTATGGCTCCAGCACCGCAGGCCCCTGTGCAGCCTTTGCTGCCCACGCCAGCTCCTCTGATACTGGCTCCCCTGCTTCCCGCAATTTCAGGTGGTTCTGAGAGAGTCTCTGCTGCAGTCTCCTATCTCCACACCCCAACCCTCGGCGGCCAGCACTCCGCCTCCCGTGCCGGTCCTGCCGGACGCCCAGGTGGACACAGACGTGGAAGAAGACCCAGGCGCATCATCAGCCAAGGCCCTCCAAGAACGTCTTGCAGGTCGGGCTGAGTACCTGGGCCTTCCTCAGCCTCAAGCAGTGGTGCTTGCCGAGGTCCTCACCCTACGCCTCACGGCTAGGACCGGGATTCCTGTGCAAAAGGACATTGTCTTCTTGGCCAATAAGGGATGGATCGATCCCCAGTCGGACTAGCCAGTCAATTGCTGCCTAGACGCCAGGTACAGGCAATTGGAGGGGGATACACTCTTGCTGTCGGCTGACCCTCAACCACACTCTTTGGCGATTGCTGCAGCATCGCTCTAAGCTTCAGTAGTCCTCTACCACCTCGTCCTCAGCGCTGCTAGGCAAGGAGGAGATTATCTTGGCGGTGTGCAGGAAGAAGCTTTATTCCAACACTTTGCTGCATCTTCAACATGCCAACGCGGATGTCATGCTGGCAGCCGTTAACCAGAGGCTTTGGCAGGAAAGAGCAGACTTCCTTCCAGAACTTCCGGTGCTGAACCAGGCACGTTTCAAGGCGGGACTGGCAGAGGCTAAAATGGTGGCGCAAGACATCATGGAGTCCAACGTGGCCCACGTTGACACCTCTGGCCGTGCCATATGCATCGCCACGGACATGAGGACGACGACCTGGCTCCCGGCTACTAAAGTCGATCTGGGCATCCAGGAAAGGCATACTGGACCTTCCGTTGGAGGGTGGTGACATCTTCACTCCACAAGCGATGAGCTAGATAAAAGAAAAACTGTTTGCAAAGTCTATCTATCCTTACGGAGGCCAAGCCCAAGGCGTACACCCAGTTGCATCAAAGCTCTGACAAGGGGGCAGACGTTTGGAGGGTTCTGCGGCTTCCAAGAACGGAGGTCCTGGCAGCCTGACGGTTCACCGCATCAACACCAGCGCAAACAAAAGGGGGGTGGGGGGAATGTAAGTGCTTTTTCCAGTCCCCCTTCTCAGCAACACCACCAAAGGAAAGAAGGCAGGACGCGCCCCTTCGGGTCCAAATGTCTTCAGCGGGGGCAGGCTTGCCCTACACGCACAGTTCTGGCGTCAATATTTTGCAGACCCCTGGATCCCCTCTGTAGTATCCACGGGGTACCAGCGTCCGATCCCTTCCTCTCCCCCACCCCTCCCGCTCCCACAGATTGGGACTGCAACTCTGTGGGTGGAGATTCGGTCGCTCATCGAGAGCCAGGCAGTGGAAGAAGTCCCAGCCTCCCAGCGAGGAGTGGTATTCTATTCCAGGCTTTTCGCAATACAGAAGCGGAACCAGGCTGGCCACAAGTTGTGTTGGACCTTTCCACCCTCAACCTCTCCCTCATTCCCTCCCTCTTCATAAAAATTCAAGATGGGTATGCCAGCACTAAGAGGATACATTGTGCAGGGGAGAATGGAGGTATTCCCTGGATCTGAAGGATGTGTACCTACATGTCCCGATTTGGCAACTGCATCGTTCCTTCCTATGGTTCAGTATCAGAGCTGCCATTTACAATACAGGGGCTACCCCGGTACCTCAACAACTGGCATGTCAGAGCGACATCACTGAGGCGGTGCACTACAATTCCTCTGCTCTTATGAGCGCACTTCCACAACCGGGATGGTCGCTCAACATCAGGAAGTCTCAGCGGTAGCCCACACAAACTTTCTTTCCTGGGCCTTATGTGGGACACATGCCCCGAGAAGATTTCCCATAGGAGGACAAGACCAACGATACACAGGATGAGGAAACCACAGTTGCACTTCGCAGCCTCATGGAATTAGGAGGGGGGCTCCCAAACGGAGCTTATAACCATTCCTCTTTCTCTCTACTCAGAAATCACATGGTAGTCCAGAGACTTCAACCTACAGACGGGCAAGCCCTTCGGCAGCCGGCCCCGCAGGTCACCATCACTAGAGACTCCTCCCTCGAGGGCTGGGGGGCCACTTTGGACGGCCGGAGCATCCATGGAGTCTGGACCTAGCAGGAGTCGCATATCAACTGGCTGCAACTGAAGACCATCTGGCTAGCGCTCAGAGCCGTCCTTCTGGTCATTGGGGGCAAGGTTGTCCTCCTCCAGACAACAACTCCACCAGCATGTTCTATGTCAACAAGCAAGGGGGTAGCAGGTCCCCTCCACGGTCAGACTAGCCGCCAGCATGTGGGAATGGGCCCGGGAGAAGAACACTATCTCACGACCTTCCAGCTTCTGATGGAGTCCAACTTGGAGGCGGACAGGCTCAGCAGGCTGGGTGCGGACAATTACGAGTGGCAATTGGACGACCAGGTGCTGCAGGAAGATCTTCAGCAGATGGGGCCTCCCACTGGTGGATCCTTTTGCCTCCTGCAACAACAAGCAGTGCCAGCAGTTTACACCCTGGCAGGGGCAGGGCCCCAGCTCCCTGGGTGATGCATTTCAGACACCCGTGTGGGACCTCAATGTTGTGTTGGGTGCCTTGGTGCACAAGCCGTTCGAGCCTATGGCATCCACGGACATCAGGCTTGTCTCCATTAAGACATCCCTGCCAGTAGGCCTCACTTCAGCTCGCAGAGTCAGCGAGCTCTAGGCTCTGGTGGCTTCTGAGCCATATACTACCTTTCACAAGTATAGGGTAGTCCTAGGGACACACCCAGCATTCCTACCAAAGGCACTTTCCAGTTAAACGAAGAAATAGTCCTACCTACGTTCTTTGCTGATCCCAAGGACGAGGCTCAGAGGGTCCTGCACGGTATGGAGGTGAGACACACACAAATTCTACTTGGACAGGATCAAGACTACCCGCAAATCGGATGCACTGTTTGTCACCTACGGGTCAAGGCCCGGTTATCATGCATCGATCTCATGGTGGATGGTCTGTGGCATCAAGGAGGCCCATGAGGGGTAACACAGGCCACTGCCATCTAACATGCACACCCATGCGGTCAGTGCCAAAACCATAGCCACTGCATTCCAACGGCAGGTTCTGTGGTAGGTCATAAGCAGGGCAGCCACTTTGGCCACCCCTTCAGCTTTTGGCAAGCATTACTGTTTGGACGCCATCTCTAGATCAGACGCAGCTTTTGGACAGGCGGTTCTAAGAAACTGACTTGCTCAAGGAGGGTCTCATTTCCACCCTGGGTCAACACTCAGTTGTAATCCCCATGCAGTATGGAGGAATGGGGACAGGATGTAAGAGTAATTATCCTTAGTCGTTAGTCCCCTTTCCTCCATACGTCCCACCATCCTCCCCCGTAATAATACTGGTTAGATGGAAAGCGGAGGGTACCTTAGGTAGGAATGATGGGTGTGTCTGCAGGACTACCTTATACAAGTGAAAAGTAGTAGAGGGTGCTGAGGCGACTAGCGACTGGATTTCTCTAACTATGCGAGCCGATGTGAAACCCACTGGCAAGGCCGTCTTAATGGTGACCAGCCCGATGTCTGCGGACGCCATTAGCTTGAATGGTTCACCGGGTGTGGCCTCATGATGGGCAGATAGAGTCTGGGGAGACCCGTCAAATGCTTCCGGACTATCAGTAATTTCTGTAGGCTCCTATGGCCGCCAAACAAGTGTGGCAAGTGACCACCTATACGCCTTAGTGGGCGAGGTGTGCAGAGAAGGAGAGCACGTTGTCCAACGTACATGCAAGGGGGCCGATCTCCTTAGAGACTGCCCAGTGACAGAACCTGGTCTACTTACTCTTATACTGGTTCCTGGTAGACTTGCTCCTTGCACCTTGTATTATTTTAAGGTTAGCCTGTGATGTAGGCCCAGATAAATCTTAGGTGGAATAAGTACTATCAGATTATATATCACCACATTTGCTTGAAGGTACACAGACAAAAGCATATAAACTTTTTTGGATCACCTAATAGGAGTTCTAGGAAAGTCAAACCAATGTATACACATTCAGTATAGTGCACATCTATTCTTGGGGGAGGGGAGGGGGGCGTAAAACCATGAGTTACTTTCAGATTACTTTACAGTAATATAAGGGTAGTAGACCCTATCAGTTGTACCGTGACACTCAGCAGGAAACCACATAGTAATATCAGCAGACAATATACTTTTCTGATCTAGTGAAACATTCTAGGACAATATAAACCTTTAACTCTGATTCAAGATAACAGTTATTCTAGGGGAGTTGGACCTTGGGGTGTAATATTCAATTTCAGTTGCTTTTTTAGTTCACAGACTAAGGGAAGCAATAACGAATTTATTTTAGGATAACAGTTATACTCAAGTTAAACCTATATACTTTAGTAAGATGCTAGCAGAAACCTAAAGGGTAAGTATGACCTAGGCAGACTTGTTCTGGACAGGCTAATAGCAAGTGAGGGGAAGCAAGACCCTATTTGGGCCACTCATACAATTATCTTTACAGGAATAATAAAGTGAAACCAACAGCATAACTTTTGGGGAAGAGGCATAACCAATTCACAGGTGAGTAACTTAAACATATATACTGTTCAGGATAGTGTAAAACACATTCAAGGTAAGTAAGAACCTTTGTAACTGGGCACTCTGAGTTACAAGTACCAACCAACTTTCATTACAAGGAAGTCACTTTTGAACACTTATTCTTTTCAAGGCAGAACCCTTTTCTTATCCATTCCTTCCCATATTAGATAGCATGAGTTCACTCAGAGGCAGTAGAGGGACCCAAGCGGTCTAGGTGCCAGCTGTAGGTAGGGCGAGATAGGGTTCAGTTGCAGGTAAAGTCAGAGTTCCAGAGGAAGACTGTTCAAATAAGTATTTAACTTTAAAGTTAGTTGAGGGTCCAGGGACTTCAGAGAAGACACCCTAGGAGGATTCTGCAGGGGCCTGGGTGAACTGGATGAGTGGCCTCCCAATCATAGAATACACCCATATGTTATATTGAAATCACTAAAGCTTAAGGTAGGTAAAATACCACAGCCAACACAGTACCTATTCGTCGTTTGCAAGGTCCAGCACTCTGGTGCTGCAATCGTGCCTCTGGAGATCCAGCAGGATGCCCACGAACTTTCAGCGAGATTTGGAATTCGGAAAACTGTGCACCGCACAATGGCTCGAGGTGCCAGGGTATTGCAGCCCTGCAAGGTCACAGCACGGCGTGGGATGGGAGTCGGGTCGTTGTTTTCAGAGTCCCCAGGTCAATTGGCAGGAAGGGCTACAGCAGGCTCTCCGGTTGCTGGCAATCGTCTCAGCTGTGAATTCTTCATCTTCGGTTTTGGTTCCAGTGGTTGACTACCTCTTCAGCTTTCAGATTCCTGCATGTGCGATTACCACTCACTTGAAAGACTTGGGGAGGAGAGCGATTGTGGACTTTATGCAAAAAGGTTGCGCAGAACCGCCTGCACAATGGCAGCGTCAGCCGAGCACTGGTATCCAGACAGCAATGCTTGCAGAAGGCCGATGGGGTGGCCCATGTGGCTGCCTTGCTAAACACCTGCCATGGTGTCATTGAAAAGCAACTGCGACTGCCTTGGCCCTGACTGCGTGAGCGTGCATGTCCCTTGGGACCTCCTTACGCTGTGTCCTGTAAGCCTTATGAATGGCTGCAACCATTCATCTGGCTATAGATGCCTTAGACGCTTGCTCTCCTGGTTTTGAACCACCGAAGGGGACTAATAAGGCGTCCGATTTGCAGAAGTCCTTAGTCCTGTGGCCAGGGAGAATTTTAAAGCTCGTCTGACGTCAAGACAGTGGAGCACCGTTTCCGCCTTCTCCGCCGGGGTAGGGAAGTCGGTGGGAAGCACCATCTCCTCGTTGAGATGGCAAGATGAAACAACCTTTGGGAGGAAACTAGGATGAGTGGAAGCACCACCTTGTCCTAATTAAACACTGCGTAGGGCTCTGTGGTCACTAGAGCTTGGAGCTCGCCGACTCGGTAAGCCAACGTGAGGCCCACCAGGTTGCTTGAGAGGGATGTATTTGATGTCCAGTGTAGCCATGGGCTCAAAAGGTGTGTGCCAGTGCGCTGTGGACCAGGTTATGGTCCCATACGGGTACTTGACCGATGGGTACAGCCCCGTTAGCCCCACTAGATGCCTTTTGACCATTAGGTTAAATAAAGAAAAGAAAGATCTGTCGAGGATCCTGTATGCCCCCAATGGCTGCCAGGTATGTCCAACACGTGTCCACCTGGACCCCCGATTTATCTAAATATGCTGAGAATAATAGCTCCTGGTCTAGCGTGCAGGTCAGTGGATCTGCTATGTTTTCTTTGGCCCAGAAACAAAATCTGGTCTATTTGGTTTTATACTGTTTCTGTGTAGCCCGACTCATTCGATTCCATTGAATCTGCAGCATGTCCCCCATGGAACCCTGGCCCCGGTCACCACAGGAGGCGAACCGTTTGCGTGTCAGTTTCCTCTCAGTTGCAAACAGCTCTATGCTGGGATGACCACACTTGCTGAACATTTCCATAAGTACCCACTTGTTCAACTGCCACTCGTCCGTGCACAGCTGACTGAGGCGCCAGCCTCTAGATTCGACTCTCCCGGAAGGTGTACTGCCGAGATCCAGATGTCCTTCACAATTGCCCATTCTCAAATGGCTATTGCCAGTTTGCATAGGCAGAGATCTAGTGCCCCCCTAATTGTTGAGGTAATACATGCAGGTAGAGTTGTCGGTCTGAATGCACACCACTCTGCCCTTAATGATGGGAAGGAATGCCCTGAGAGCTAGCCAGATAGCCATCATCTCCAACCAGTTAATATGGTTCTGCTGGTTGTCCCTTGACCATAGATCATACACAGCATGCCCACTAAGGAGGCCCCCAACCCTGGAGGGAGGAGTCTTTCGTAATGGTGTGGTCTGCTATGGGTGGCCTGAAGGGTCTGTTCGCCTAGAGGTTGGATTTCTGACTTCACCACTCCCAAGTCCTCGTGTAGATGCGGGGGTATGGAGAACGATGTCGCTTGATCTCCCCAGATTCCTGATCCCAGGAGGCCAAAAAATGTAGCTGCAGCCTCCTCATCCGTAGCCTGGTGTAGGGAACCGCCAGCAGACAGTCTGCAACGACACCCAGTAAGTGCTGGTACCAACATGCCGTGGTTACAGTTCTGCTGAGGAAGTGACCCACAGCAGCCTTGATAGTTGCTACCTTTTCCTTTGTGCGGAACACCATTTGCCTTTGCGTGTCCCACTGAAGACACAAGAATACCAGTGTTTGTGTCGGTTGGCGGTGCGATTTCTGGAAGTTGAGTGAGAAACCCAGCTTGTAGAGTCATGAGCCTGGCAGCTGAGCTCCTGACTTGCACCATAGACCCTGCTCGGACTAACCAGTTGTCGAGGTACAGGTATACATGATGACCCTCTGACCAGAGCAGGCCGTAACAGCATTCATGAGCCTTGTGAAGACCCTGAGCGCTGAGTTCAGGGCGAATGGTAGTATTGGAAATGCAGGCCCATGACTTGAAACCCGAGGAAGGGTAGACGTGCCTGTGCTATGGGGATGTTTAAATATGCATCCTTCAGATTCAGGGAGCACGTCCAGTCTCCCCGCACAGCCAGCGTCTCTGCTATTAGAGCTGGAGTAACCATTTTGAATTCCTGTAGAGGCAGGTACTGGTTTAAGAAAGAACAATATAGGATCACTTGCAGGACAGCCTGGTACTTTTTCTGAATAGCAAAGATGAGGGTATAAAAGCCCAACCGCTGCTGGGGGGTTGGGACCTGCTCTACGGCCTCGCTCACCATAAGGAAGCATCTCCGCTAGGAGTGATGGTGTCCCGAGTTAAGGACAGGGGGGATTAGGGGGGACAGGACGAGGAGGAGGAGAGAGGCAGCCGGAAGCCCTGTGAGATTACAGAGATCACCCAGGCGTCCGCAAACCGTGCCCTCCAAGATGGACTGTGGAGAGCCAACCTACTCCCAACTGGGGTGCTCTGGATCTGAAACGTCCTGTCACTGAGTCTTTGATTCCGGGGCTGGCGCCTGGGAAGGGAACTGAAAGAAACCTTTATGGGAAAACATCTGGTATTCACGCCTGTGCTAGCTGGGGGACCAGTCAGGCTGCCTGGATGGCGGTCTTGCAAGCGCCGGAACAGGCCAAATGTCTGGCCCCTGTCAAACCGAGACAGGGCCTGCCCAAAGTTCTCAGCAGCCGGTTTGGAAAGAATAGCCAGCGATTTGGCTGCCTGGAGCTGCTTTTCTTTTTGTCCAGCTTCTCATCAGTGGTGAAGTGGAACAAATCACATCCCTCGAAAGGGAGATCTAGTAGTCGGATGTCAGGATTTAACCTGGTTGCCCTTAACCAGGCCGTCCCTCTCATGTCTGTGGCCACACAGATGACTCTACTTGCGTATCAATGTGGACAGTAGCCTCCATGTCGTCCTGGGCCACCAGCTTTGCCTCTGCCAGACCAGCGTTGATAAATGCATGTCTGTGGGAAGTGAGATCAGGGAGGAAGTCTGTAGTCTCCATCCACAGCCTCTGGTTTGCCGCCACCAAGATGGCGTCGGCTTGTCCAAGACAGAGAGCCGTGTTGGAATAAACTTTTTTACTGTAGGCCTCCAGGACCTTCTCCTTACCCACTAGCGCAAAATTGGCAGTGTTGGCTGATGAAGTTTGGGGGTTGGCATAAATAGATGCTTTCGCAATGACCAATGACAGTGGCTGAGGGTGGAACGATAAGAGCAGAGAGTCGCACTCCACTTGTCTAGATTTCACATCTAGCCTTTTGTTCATTGGTTGTGTGGAGTGAGGCTTCAACCATCCGTTCTTAGCCAGGGCCTCCACATCTTTTTGCAGTGGAATCCCAGATCTGGACTTTGCCCTGATGGCGAGAACCAGAGCCAAGACCCCTGTCCCTGGCCGTTCTTTTTGTGGCTGTGGGATGCCAAGATACTACGCCAGGCCGACTATTCTGTCATGGAATGCCGTTGCCGACGAAGATGTGTCTTGCTCCTCACCGTCAATATCCTGCTGATCCCCTGTGTCTATGGTGGCCATTAAGTCTACTGGCGTAGGTTCATGGGAAGGCGGCTGCGTGGGTGCTGCAGGTGTGGCTATCAGAGCCAACGCTGTCCCAGGCTGCGGTGGTGGAGTAAGTTGCACTGGCGCCGGCTGCTGAGGAAGCACCACCGGTGTCACTCTAGTAGGGCACCCCTTAAGGATGTTTCCTATTTGCAGTGAACGCGGTCGTTTAAAGGGAAAGTTATTTTTCTGGTGACAAAGGTTCCGTTCCCGTCCCTAGCGAGGGATGCCCATGCAGGATGGAGGAAAAGAGACAGGACGTACTACTATAGTAGAAGGCTTACAAAGATTATTCAAATATTCCTCTGTTAATATTGACCCACTATAATGTTTAGCGTTTGCCATACAATTCCATCATTTCGCCTTTTTCTTTAGTGCAATTATGGATGTGATTCAACAAATATTCTGGGCCCTCAACAAAATATCTCAAATTATTTTTTAATTCTTCTTGAAGTTGAACATTCCACATTGTTCTGTAGCACCACATTTCCTCAGGATTTTACGGATATCATCAATTCCCTACAAAAGTAAAGTAATCCCATTTCACATTGTTATTATGTAACAATGTAACTTGATGTATATCGAGTGTGATGTATGCAACACTCCATACAGAATGTTACCGTACACTAAAAATTACACGCACAGCAGTTGGTGGTTAGCGTTCAAGGGAGAACCTGTGCTGGGGGTCTGTGCCAATGAACTTAATTAAATAAGAAATAAACCGTATCAGGAGTTCGTGGTTCATATCTAACATTGGCGAAAAGAATTTCGAGGACAGACCCCCTGGTACCTCTGATAACGGGGCGCCGTTCTGATCAACGGAAAGCAGCAAGCTGCTCCACCTCCCCCGGCGATGAAGCGGCCACTGAGGGAGCAACATAGACTCCTACAAAGGGTAGGATAGGAGCACCGGAAGACCATCCTGTGCTGCTATCAAGAAAGGCAGTGAGGTGCCAGCTGCTTTAACCCTACGTGGCCATTGAGGGAACAAGGAAGGCACCTTCTGCCATGTCCCCGTATCTCCCAGAAGCCGTTCTGCCCGTGCCAGCATCGATGCAGCCAACTTTTAATAAGAAGAGCAAACGAAGTAAGTCCTACCTCGTATAGATAAGTGATCGCCCTGGTGGGAAACCTGCATCCTAGCACAAACATGTTGAAGGAGCTGCGGCCCTGCACACACGCAAAGAGCATATCTGCCTGTCCTCGAGGCTAGAGACAGCAGCGAACTGTGCACACACAACGTCGCGCATTAGGATCTTCGTAGTATGCGCATCTCTAGTGTTTTCCAGTGTGGCAATTAAATAAAGGACAGCATCCACACCCGTATTTTGGCAACCCGTGCTAGTACATTCATGAAAACTCAAGGAGAGTGCTACCACAGAGCTACTGAAAGGGTGATCCCAGTGAGTGCTACACCCAGCAACCACATGCTAGGACACAGAGTGCAAACCAGAAGTGGGTTTAACAAATGCATACCAAAATGGCAATGCCAGGGATAGCAGGCCCTCCTGTTTTCATGGCGCCCATGGGCCCAGCAAAGGTGACAATCAGGATAAATTTGACACATTTGGTTACTTTGAAGCTAAATTTGAGTTCAAAGCGAGGTGTGCACAATGAAAGGTGTACGTGACTAATAAAGGGATGGCACTTTTGGGATGGCGCGATCAAGACACTGAAGATAAAATTAGATCAGAACACTGAACACAAGATCTTACATGTCGGGTCCACAATGAGTTAAAGTTTAAAAAGTTTATTTAAAAAAGGAGTGGGTAGAGTGAGTGGTATGCAGCTCAAGATTGTTTTAAAGAAAGGTAGTGTCCCGGTGTCAGCAAAGCTATGGCCGGTGCCATTAGCTTTGAGAGAAGGTGTGAAAAAAGAATTGAGTAATTTGTTACAAGTTGGTATTATCGAAAGGGCTGGTGGAGTTGAGTGGACATCTCCTTTAGATGTGAAGAAAACATCTGGTGAGCTGAGTTTATGTGTGGATCTGTGTGAGTTAAATAGATATGTGTTGATAGACTGTCATCCATTGCCTAATTTGGGGGAAATGTTGGCTATGGTTGGGCAAGAGCGTGTGTTTTCAAAATTGGATATGGCATCAGCTTACCATCAGTAGGGATGCAGAACATTGACAGCATTTATAACACATGAGGGTGTGTTTTTGTTTCAAAAGGATGCCATTTGGACTTGTTTCCACGTCTTCAGTATTCCAGAAAATAATGGACAGACTATTCTGTGGGATGAGTGGGGTATTTTGCTTCCAGGACGACGTGTTGGTGTCTGGCGAATCAGAGAGTGAACATGACAAAGTATTTGGTTAAGTGTTGAAGATTTTGGAATCTAGAGGAATAACTTTGAGGGACGAGAAGTGTGTGTGTTAAACGTAAACAAGATTGAATATTTGGGTCATGAGGTGTCAAGCACATGGAGTAAAACCCAAGAGTAGTTTGGCAAGTGCCATAAAATAAGTGGAGAGGCCAAAATCGAAAGGGGAACTATGTTCTTTTTTGGGTATGATAGAATTTTATCAGACGTTTGTAAAGAATTATGTTGATAAAGTTAGCAAAATGAGAAGGTTACTCAAGAAAGAAGATGATTTTATCTGGAATGATCAATGTGATGAATTTACCATGATAAAGGAGGAAATTGGCATAGCTCGACCGTTGGGTAATTTTGATACACACAGGAGTGTGGTTACAGTAGAGGCCAGTGATGTTGGCATTGGTGCAGTATTATCGCAGGTGAAGAATGAAGGGGAGGAAATAATTGCACATGCTTCAAGAGGATTGAGGGGAGCAGAAAAGAGATGCACAGTTCTGGAAAAAGAAGCTCTAGCGTGTCATTGGGCTGTAGAGAGGTTTAGAAATGTGTTGTGGGGTACTGACTGTTATGAAGACAGATCATAAACCTCTTAAGGCTATTTTCGAGTGTAAACGTTTTGGACAAGGTGTCTAGACGTGTGGTGAGTTGGGTCACAAGATTGCAAAGCCATAGATATGAAATGCATGTGATCTCAGGGACAGAAAATGTTTTGGCTGATTGCTTATCAAGGTTGGGTAGAGGTAAGAAAGAAATTTAGCAGGATGAAGTTTCAGAATTGGTCTTTGTGAACCATGAAGGAATAGTAAAGCAAGGAAGAGTGGATTGATGGCACCAACAGGGATGTTATACTGATGCGCGTCAAACGTTCATAGAATCGGTGTGGCCCAAGAAGGCAGAATTGCAGCAAAGGGAAAGAGCCTTCTAGGAAATGCGTGAAGAATTGAGTCTGGTGGATGAAATTGTATTCCGGCGAGAACGTGCTGTGTTCCCTGAAGCAATTAGGGGTAGGATAATGGAATTGGCTCACAGTGGACATGTTGGTGTGTTAAGGACAAAGGCCATTGCAGGCACAAGTACTGGTGGCCGGGATTCAATAGCGATGTTGAGCGAAGACTAGCTGATAGCGTTCAATCTATAAAAGAAGGAATGGTGTGGAGGCCAAGGGACAACCGGTTATGGAGTTTGATGTTCCGTGCAGTGTATGCAACGATGTTGCCATGGACATTCTGGGTCCTGTGGGAGCTAGGTTTTGGTGATGGGAAGTTTATTTTGGTAGATTTGTTTTCACGTTGGAGTGAGTTCAGAATAGTTAGGGAGATTTGTGGAGAAAACATTGTTTATTTCATGCAGGACATCTTTGCAAATGAAGGTATTCCCAATAGCATACCAACAGATAATGGTATGCAATTTACAGGTGAATTTTTGTGGAATGTGTGAAGTGTGGTGTGAAGCACAAACCAACAGTTTTGTACCACCCGGAAGAAAATGTCATGGTCGAGAGAATTAATAGATGTATTATGGATGCCATTCGATTGGCTGGTGCATGTGGGATGGACAAGAAGGTAGCCATTCAGGAGCTAATGTATGCTTTACGGATGTCACCTCGCTCCACGACGGGGGTGACTCCTTTTGAACAAATGGCAAACACCAAGGTGAGCCCGCCTTGGTTGGGAAGAGTCTCAGATTGTGTAGTTGATGAATTGAGGAGGAATTTGAAGGTGAAGTCGGAGATGAGAATATGAGGCGGGAAAAGAGATTTGAGAGTGGAATGTGAGAATGTGAATGTGATTGGGTGAGAATAAAGAAAGGAGTGGTTAAGAGGAAGGGAGATTTATTATACTAAGAACCCATACCTGTGGTAGCTGTGCTTACGGGTGTGGTGCAAGTGAGTGTTGGTCAGGTTTGGAACAAGAACAGGATTGCGGTGGTGTGAGAGGGTGTGTTGGGTAAAAGAAAGTAGATATGTTATGATGTAACTTGATGTATATGGAGTGTGATGTATGCAACACTCCATACAGACTTATTGCATAGTAAAGATTCCAGGCACTTAGTTGGTGGTTATCGTTCAAGGGAGAAGCTGTGCTGGGGTCTGTGCTAATGAACTTAATTAACTAAGATTTAAACCGTATCAGGAGTGCGTGGTTCTTATCTTACACACATCTTATTAACACCATAGGTGTTAAAGTTGGAACTCAAAGAGTGGCCCTTTAATATTTACATTCAATGTTATTAGGTTTTTCTTCTAGATTATCAGAGGAAACCTCTAATCCATGTAAGATCAAAGGCATTAACTTCCGCTCAGAGTACAATCATCGAGTAACGAAAATCCTCCATATTTACAATGTAATCCTCTTGAAATAGCTGCTTAGCTACGTGCTGTTGATTCTTTCTAGCATCAAAAGATTAGAAGCTTTATCATTAATTGCTAGCCCAAGATATTTGTATTTGATCACCACTTCTAATGACCAGTCTCCCCAAGACCTCTTCAATAATAAATGACAAAGGATAATTAAAAAAAAAAAAAAAAAATCAAGCAATACACAGATTTACATACCAGATCAATCACCATGGTGTCCTCAAACTCCTCATTCATATCTTCTAGTTGACCCCGTGACGACATCATCACATCTTCGAAGATCGGCTCTGCATCATCCTCCATTAGACCGCGTCTAGGCACCAAGAGCATAGAAAAATATAAATCTAACAAACCTGTTTAGGAGGCAGGTTTTTACAAACATTTTAAACTAAAACCATTCAAGTATGTTTATTTTTTTTAATTATTTTGTTATGTAAGTGGCATTAATGATTTGCAAAGTGCTAATTCATATTCAAAATTCTTTTGGAAACTTCACAACTAGTGGAGTTGCTAAAGAAATCACAGTTTTAATCTACAAATGACCAAAATGTGTAGTGCTTTTTTTGTTCTTGGTCTCTAACACCAGAAGACCTATAAAACGTACTTCAAAATAAGACGTTAACTAGACCGTATAAATTCCTCACATCAATTCACACTCAATTACGACTCCCACAGCAATCAGACGTCAAGTAGTAGATACCTGAAGATTAATGATTCCTAGGAATTCTCTTTTTGTCGCATCAATTCTTCATCTCTTGACAGAACCCCAAGCATTAGCAAGATTATAAATGGCAAGCAGAGTTGCACAGCCAGCATCACCAGATGAACAAATTACTAATTGCCGTCAGATGTTCTTTCTGATGGATGTTCGACCAACAGATTCCCCATCTTTGATCTATTCTCAGGCTTCAGGTAATCAGAGAAAGGTTTTACCCATGTGGGGGCGCCGTGCGATGCCCACACCGGGATCCCTCGATGTGCTCCTTCCAAGATAGCGGATGTGACGTTGGCATCGGTATACCACAGGGATCGGCAGAGGTGAGCCACTGCCATTATCTTGGTGGTAGCAGCAGTTAGGCCAAAAGGAAGCAGTCGGAACCGATGTGTGTCCTCAATAATGACAAACCTCAGGAGCCGCCTGTGATTTCAATGGATTGACACATAGAAATAAGTGTGCTGAAGGTCCACCGACACCGGAGTTGCAGAGCCTGGAGAATTTCCCTGAACGTCACCACCTTGAATATGTCCTTCCTCAGGAACTTTTTCAAGACCCTCAGGTCCGGGAAGGGACTGAGTTCTCCCCTTTCTTGGCTACCAAGAAATACCAATAGTACCAGCCCGACCATCTCTCTTCAGGTGGTACCTCCTCCACTGCACCCTTTAAAAGCAGGGCTCTCAGTTCTTTCTGGAGCTCCTGTTATGGTTGCTGGGGAGGAAAGGGTGGTCTGTCAGGTGATCTTTTCCAGAAGGGCAGGTCTATCCACATCCCACAAGCTGCAAGGCCCAGGCATCAGAGGTTATATCTCCCTTCCACCTGCCCCAGTGCTCAGAGATCAACCCTCCAACCAGTAAATAAAGTGGGGAGAACTGAACTCCTGCCCGTGATGCTGCTCATGAGGCTGACTGGCTCTTAGATGCCCCCTGCTGGGATATAAGAAGTGCTTCTGGCCCCATTTGGCCTGTGGCAGCTGATCCTTCCTCCCAAAAGGAACAGTGCCTTTGACCTCTACCTCTAGAACCAAAGACTTTGCAGTGAGTTTCGATTCCTTGAACCGTTCCTGGGATTCATTAGCTCTCAGTCCGAAGAGGTGTCTGCCATCAAAGGCCATTTCTAGCAAATGAGTCTGCACATTCTAGGAGAACCTGAACCATGGAGGTATGCTACCCTCCTGAGCACCTTAGTTGTCGCAACGGAACAGCCAACGCAGTCAGAAGTGCTGAGACAGGCTTGGCATGCAACCTCCTTCCCATCGCGGGCCATGTATAAAAATACATCTCTCACCTCTCACGCTAGGAGTTGGTCTGCCACTTCTGCTATTGTCCTCAAGAGGACATACAAATATTTGGCAAACGCACCAGTGGCGACAGTTGCCTTTAGCGCCAAACTACCCTGACGTGAATATCTTCTTGGCTAACGCGTCATTGTTTTTGGACTGCCTATCCACAGGCAGGTTCTAGGTGGACGATGCAGGCTCTGAACGAACCATGATGGCCTGGACCACAAGCTCCTCAAGGGTCGGCTGGGCAGATTAAAAGGGCAAGTCGCCCAAGGCTGGCTTGGACTTCATAGTCAGCTCAGCATCAACTAGAGGGGGTCCAACAGTCGCAGCCATAACACCCCTATAGGATCAGATATAGCTGTATTGCAAAGCAACACCCTTTCTGACTGATGGCTCTTATCAAAAATATCTGTTGGGTCGTAGGACTGCAGGTGCTTAGCAGGGGCGTCAAGGCCCAAAGACAGCACACCCCTCTCGACAGTTTTTCTGTACTGAGTATTGGGATGATGTAGGGAGCCACTTGCTGCATATCAGGCAAGGTGGAGCCTGCTTGCCTCATGTAAGCCTTCAGCCAATGCAAGGAGTTGAGAATGGTTTCCTACTCCCATTGGCTTCATTCCAAAAGGGACCGGCTTCACATCCTCGACAAAGATGGTTCTCCAATTCAAAGAATTTGTTCCTCGATTACGGTAGGAAAGAATCGAGGCCTCGAGGGCCTTCAGAGCTGTGGTTGGAATAGAGAGCATAACGCACTTCAACGCAGCAACCTGGGCACCAGAACCTCTGTGATAAACTGATGCCAAAATCACCTGCGACATTGAGGCCGAAGCTGCACCAGTTATGGCTTTCCCAAACAATTGAAGCTTTTGGGTTTTAAATGCCCCAAACTCTCTCGGGAGCCCTTAGTCTGGTAAAACTTAACTCTGTCCACCGAGGAATCCGAGGCGCGGCTGTATCAATGCTGCTTTCTTGTGGGAGAACGAATGATGGGACTCACTCAACGAATGAGACCCTTTGCGATGTCCGTCGTCCTTCTCCAGAGAACCTGGCAGCGTATCGAGCATTGTACTTCGAAAGGTGTGGCCCGAGTGCCAACTTCGATGATCGCTACCTGAGGGCCTTTGGATTCATGTGCTGACAGGAACTGTACTGCTTGACATTGTGTCCGACCCAGAAACACTGCACACAAATGTTGTGAGGGCCTATGATGAACATCTGTGAGCTCGATTAAACCCCCGATTGTTTAGGGATGACATTTTCGGCGTCATGAGCAAAAACTTAATTCACGAAAAGTTGCATGCTGAGCACATTGAAAAAAGAAAATGAGGTGTGGGGGGGTCTACTGATGTTTTATATATATATATATTCAATGAAAAAACATTGTTAAAGGGACGTTATGGTTAAGTTGTGCTACTAAAAACCTATGAAATTCAGTAAACAAAGTTGTTAAAAGTACATTATGGTTACAAGTAAAATCGAAAAACCACTGAAATATTTGTGATGTCATCTTTGATGTCCTGGGTGTTAGTCTTCGCAGTGCACGGTGGTGGCGCGAGTTATAGCTGCTTAGCTTACCATAACTGGCGAATTTCAGGGGTTTTTCGATTTTACTTGTAACCATAACGTACTTTTAACAATGTTTTTTCAGTGAATTTCATGGGTTTTTACCAGTGCATTCTATTTTCCTACAACCTACTAATATCATATTTAGCCACTATAACAATATGTGTGTCCAATTTACAAACTGTCAACTTAAAACTCTGCCATTTCCCACCTTCTAGGATCATTTTTAACACTTCTATACACTTTTCAAAAACAATTTCAACTAGTTTTGCATCCGTAGACGTCTACGATCATCTGACTTCATTGCGGACCTTTACGGGCAGTGCCACATGACCATACGCTGGCACGTGGCATGATGACGTGTCCGAGAACCCGTCTGCACTTCCTAACTGTCCGCGAAGCACAGATCTCATCGCAAACTGCATTTTCTACTGATCTAACTTCAAAACTTCCCTTGCACAGCTCCAACACCTATTCCTACTCATTATCCATTAACAATCTAGTAGACAGTGCATATTTTTAGCAAAGCTGCTATTTATCTTAAAATGGCATCAGCTATTGCCATCCCTCCTCCCCAAGATCCACCACCACGGCTGTAATCAAGGAGCATGAGAAACACTGCCCCCTGCCTTAGAAATAACACACGCGCAACATTTTCCCCTGTCTACCTGCCCCACCATATTAGTGTTTGGTGCCCCTTCCCTCATTTCCCTCCCCACCTTTCGTTCTTAGCTCTCCTGCCAAAAAATAAAATGCATCCAAAAACCACCACCATTCACAGTTAAAAAATAGAACCAAAAAAAAGTAGACTCCATCTACTTTACATTTCTCAGTAAAGTACAAAATAAGATTTGCCAACATTTCATTTGCATTTTGTGTTATGCTAATGGGAATATTGTGGCCTTCATCCCGCGTTCCAGGGACTGGAATGGTGGATACCGGCCCAGCAGCCCAAGTTCTCAGCCCAAGCGAAGAGAGGGTGGATAACGAGGTCTCCAGACCATTATCCCCCCATTCCAGCCCCTGTAATGAGGGGTGAAGGCCATTAGCAGCCTAGTTTCCCAAAGCGGGAACCCGGCATGCCAAAAAAGGATTTTCCAAGATGGCCACCATGGAAAGGGAAGGTGGGGCTCCATACAGGGCCCCTCTTCGCTTTCCATGGCAGCCTGCAGAAGGCAAAGAGAAAACCATATGGCCATATTACTGAGCACATTATTTTTCCCTTTCAAACCTATCCCAATTTAGAACAACTTTACCACAAAGCCGGTCCAAGGTGGACATGGTCACTTTAACCCCATGTGTTGTCCCTCATGGTGATGGCCAATAGCCAGATAGTCCGGATCATGACCTTATTCCATGATCCGGTCAACTTGGCCACTGCCCATGGCTACCGGCTATACCTCAGTCACCAAAAAGGTATATCACAATTTTTTGTACCTACATTATGACACTTGTTCGAAAATAAAACACATGCACAAAAATGTGCACATTTGCAAAACCGTGTTTTCAGATCCTTGCCAATGCTCCTTCCACAAGTTTGCTGGAAATCCACACGTTTTATTTTTTCAAAAGTGTCAGATGTATGGACATACAATAGCCATATAACCTAGCCCTGCTTGACATAATCCTTACAGACTTTATGAAAACATATCTAGATCTAAAATCTTTTTGCAAACTTGTGTAGATTCGTGAAATTGCACATTTATAAGCCTTTACAATATTTTGGGACCCCCCCACTAATTTTGCCACCTCTTCACAAAATCCCACCAAACATTGCAAAAACATTTCAATCTAGATCTATAATTATTAACAAACCTTTGTGTAGATTCATCAAATTGCACCTCATTTATAAGCCTTTATGTTATTTTGGGAACCCCCTCTAATTTCGCACCCTCTTAACAAAATCCCACCAAACATTGCAGACTCATTCGGAATCAGATCAAGAATTTAAGTGCAACATATTATGAGGTTTAATTAAGTGGCACCAAAGTTATAATCCATCCAAGAACTGCTTTTCATCAACACTGTAATGCAGAGGTGTCCGCAAACTTCCCAGGACTGTTCGCGAACATCCGGACTGTTTGTGGACTTTCGCGGCAAAAAGCTCCCATTTGTTTGCTTCTTGCAGCCATATCCCAATCCATCCTCATCACCCCTCACCTCCCCAGAGATTATTTGATAAATTTGACAAGTGCAATGTGTTTAATATGTTTTTACTGCGATGTCCGCAGACACCGGCCGCTCTCCGCGAATCCAAGATGGTGGGCGTTTCCAAAAATCTGACGCACTTCACGCTTTCACCAGCCAATCAACGGGCGCGTCTGATGTCCGCGGATACCACGTTGCCCGTTGAGCCAATTAGAGTCCTGTCTGCGGAGCGGACATAGATCTCACCAATTTTTTTGACTTACATTTTGGTCGTTTAAAAAAAAAAAAAAAAAACTACTGGACGGATTTACACAAAATTAACAAAAGCACGCTTTCGGGACCAAGCCGCTGCTCCTGCTGCAAATTTGGTGAAAATCCGTCCAGCGGTTTGGGCTGTAGGCGTGAGCAAAGTTTTTCTCCATTCAGTCTATGGGGAAAAAAATTATTTTGGGACCCCCACTAAAGCTTTGCCCCCCCCCCCTTGACCAAACCTCACCAAACTTTGCAAAATAATTCAGAGTGGGCCATAAGGTCGTTGCAGAGACGCACTACACCCACTGTTGAAAAAATGTCCAAGCAGCTGACAATGGATAGGATAGCTATCAATTGAAATCATGTTTTCCATGTACGGGTGAGTGGACAGGAATACACAGGCCAATAAAAGTCAATGCCAGATTTAGATCCCACATCAACACAATGAAGGGAGGTGGGGAAAACCATGTTTGTCAGAATACTGAGAAATTGTATTACCGTGGAGATCTTAAAATTTACTCACTGTAGTGACCAACGTACTCCTAGTCCATATTCCCCTTTCCTTCATACTGCATGGGTGTCCCTCGCTAGGGACCGGAAAGGAACCTTTTCGCACAAAGAATTTCACCTCTAAATTTAAAGGTGCACGGCCACGGGTGCACAGCAGACCCCACACTCCAGCGCCTCACCTCAGATCCCTCTTACACGTCAGCCAGATTATCAATTCTGACTTAACCACATTTTAGGGGCAAGGATGGAGGGCTGTATGGAGGAATGGAGACTATGGGCTAGGAGTATGTTAGTCACTATGGTGAGTAACTTATTTACTCCTAGGTCCCATACCTCCATACTGCATAGACAATTACAACTGACATTATTAGCCCCTTAAGGAAGAGGAGGAGAAATGAGTTACCGCATTGTTTTTTCTTTGGATTCTTCACCTGCAGATTCCTCATCTGATAGATATCCCTTTCAACATCAGCTGCTCCGAAAAACATGGACATGGGGCGTAGTGCGCCTCAACTCTGGCGTCGAGCCATCTTGCCTCAATGCTTTGGTCGCCGGCTCCAGACGCGACGTAGGTCGTCATACAAATACTGTGTCACTAACCTCTGTACCTCAGTCTCCCTGCTGTCCCCCCTCCCCCCATTGTCGCAGGCTCAG
This sequence comes from Ambystoma mexicanum, assembly GCF_040938575.1. Lineage (NCBI taxonomy): Eukaryota > Metazoa > Chordata > Amphibia > Caudata > Ambystomatidae > Ambystoma > Ambystoma mexicanum. The sequence goes on from NC_090932.1 coordinate 455,033,575, forward strand.
CCGCTGCAGAGGAAGAATCAAACTATTCGGCCGACACAGCCACAACTCTCAGAAAAAGGGAAAAAAGTAGCCAAGAGTTTTTTCAAAACATAAGGAAAGGAACTGTAAGGAATGCGGGTCCACATTAACACAATGTACGGTAGCCCTTTTACGAGAGTTCCCCTCTTTCTTCCAAAAGAGACGTTGCCATTAGCTGCAGGCACTTTCATAGCAGGAGGGGAGGGAAAGGAGGAGTCTGCGCGAGAAGAATCCATAGAAAGAACATTACGATAAGTAATTTCTCCTTCAATGGATTGCCTTATTCCTACAGATTACTCATCAGATAGACTCCAAGTAGTATGTGAAAAGGGAGAAGGGATGAAAGTCCCTCACACGAGGAAACTAACACTGCTCTCCCAAAAGGAGCATGAGCTCCACGGCTACATCCAGGCAATGAGGACAAAGTTGCAGCTTGGCATATCTCGAGTCGAAATCATCTAGAGTCCAAGAGTGGCAAGGCAGAGTAAAAATGGAGTCGACATCAAGCCACACTACACTCCATGTTGAAAAAGCTAGTCTGCGGGCCTGTAAGGTAATGGTATGGAGAAGGGTTCCACAACAAGCTACCCATTATTGGACACAATAATGATGGGTACCTTTTCAAAATTAAATATGAATTGTATTGTTTTAAGTCACCCATAAACTACTATCACCTTCGCTTTGGTGCACACCTTTGATACACCATTATAGTAAAAAGGATACTTTTGTCATAGAACCAGTTTTTTTTGTGAAAAACTATGTTTTATGTTGTGTTTTTTTTACAAATGTGACCAACGGGTCAAAAAACTTTATGATGGGTTATGTAATAAAACTTTATATATTTTAATTCCAACCTTTTCATCTTTCTATATATGTTGAAAAAGATGATTGTTTAAACTCACTCAGTGTTTGGTTAAATTGTCAACCTTTAGTGCGACATCGATAGGTAGTTCGTTGTGGAACCCCTCTCCATACATGTCCCATCGTCCTCTCCCAACGAGCCCTTAAAAAAAAAAAGAGGACACTTCACAGCTTGCTCACTGTTTATTCTCTGTAAGGTAATGGGACACAAGTGGCTTGGCCGGTGTATCTAGCCATAAAGCCAGGACTACCTTTTCCACTGTTAAACTTTACTGCTAGTTGGATTGACCATAAGGGGATGGTGAGGTGTCGAGCCCACGTCCCCTTGTAGGCCCTCTCCTAGGGCCAACAAGTCTGCCTGGTCAGCGAAATATTCTGCCTCCCCATTTCATCCACTCATTGCCTCCATACCAAGCGGGACTGGGTTCCCCTTCATTGAATATAGACGTCATGGAGTGAAACCACCCCCATCGACTCTGGAGCAGATGGACGGTCGACTGTCGGCACCGAGCATCTTCAGCACCGCCATCTGCTTCATGATCATAGAGGTCGAGGGCTAAAAACTTGCCATGGTTACCTGGGCGCCGGAGCCGCCAGGCACAACTGGTGCCTGAGCAACCTGTGGTTTCGAGGTCAGAGCTGTACCCACCACAACTTTTTGGAAGAGTTACAGCATTTTATCTTTAAACGCCTCCCACTATTATCTCAGTGCACACATTGAGGGGAAGATCTTAACCCTGCTCCTCCAACAAACTTGTGTCGTGTCTACACCTGCGTTGCGTCTTCTTGTGGAAGTATGTGGACAAATGGTGCGACCTACTTGAGAACGTTAGTGCCTTTTCACCTTTTTCCTGTGCCTTACATTCCCGGGCGTGGAGCCTTCGAGTCCAGACGACTGGATGATTGAGCCGTGACGACGGAGGCTGCCTGAGTGCCAATTTTGCTGACCGTTTCCTGATGGCCTTCGTATTCATTTGCCGACAGAACTGCACTGCTCGACAGTGATCCTTCCAGAGACAACATACGCAGACGCCGCGTGGGTCATGATTGACATCTTTGAGCCACAAGCCTGACAGCATTTGAAACCAGAGGCTTTATGGCCCAATATATCAGCGTCAAATGAAACAAAATAATTTCTCACTGAAGAGAATTGTTCCAAAAACAGCATGCTGAGCATGCAGAAAAAAGCAACGGAGGCACGGGTGTGTAGTGACGCAATACACGTACTGCTGACGGAGTGGCGAGGCAGAGTCAAAATGGAGTTGACATTCGACATCGAGCCGCACTACGCCCCCCTGTTGAAAAGGTTTCTGCAAGGTTTTTGAAACGCAGCTGACAATGGAAGGGGATTTCTATCAGTTGAGGAATCTGCAGGAGAATGCAATCATTTTAGATACATCTTAGCATAGGCTTCTTTAGTGGCAGGGAATTGGGTTCCGCAGGTTAACCATATATGCTGTTAAGACTAAAGGAAATGTAAAGATTATCAAATGCCAAAGTGGTCATCCTTGTAGTACTCGGAAGGGAAAGGGTTAAGAGGCTGTTAAAGACATTCTCAGGATTAAACTAATTTAAGATTGCTGAAAAGTTAACATTACACATACTTACACATTATGTCGAACACCCGCTCTCACTTTCATGTAGTTCATTGCAGTTCTGTCTTTTCGATTCAGTTCATCCATTTTCTGGGATCCCAACCATGACATCTGCATCTGAGGACTAGAAAGACAGAATGAGCAAGAATGGCTTACTGAAACAAAGGAGCCAGAGCAGTGACAATTTGTACTCTCTCATAAGGAGTACAGCAGGGATAGTGGTTAATATCATGCAGTGTTTTCTCCTTTTTACAACTTGGAACATATTGGACAGCATGAGACTATGTTATAAGGTAAAGGATTGCTGATCCTGCTTTGCAACCATGCATCAAATCGTGTAGATCAGTAGTTCTATTTTGCTACTGGGTCTTGTAGCGCCACTTTAGCCATCTCCATGGTGCTAGGAAGTTATTTCTGAAGCCCTCTGGTGAGGGGATTCAAGAACCTAAGAAAACAGTAAGGCGATGGCAAGTTCTAGTGTTTCATCATCTCTGGCATTGGCTCTTGCAGCCCTCCAGACCATAGTTTTTCAGCATGCTATGCAATTATTTTAGGCGAGTGGGTGGGCAAAGAAATCCAATAAAAGTACATCAGGTTTGGTACCACCACAAAATGATCAGTCTAGCACAAACTGAATGTTACATCCCTTTTGCATGAGACCACAAGCAACCCTAGACATGTTGCAGGCTCAATGGCCATCAGTGAGGTGTTAGCTTGGGATTTTAGGCCCAAGCAGCTTGAAACCCATGTCTGGACATACCTTTACCACTCAGGGTGACTTTAGAAAAACAAGGTGGACGGCTGGAAGGTCATAAGGAACAAGTTACTTACCTGTAACTGTTGTTCTCCAGCATGGGTCTGGCATGGATTCACATGCTCATGAATATTCCCCGTCATGCCGGGAATCCTCGGTATAGAAAAAATCAGTATCAGTTTCGTTTCTGTTCTGTCTTTCTCAGTAGTAACCAATCACTGGTCTCTGGGTCATACTGCCCCCAGCCAATGACTGCCCTCTCCCTAAGCCCCGCCCCTGGCAGCCATCCTCAGATTTGGTAGCACGTGGCAGTATGACCAAGTGAAGAGCCGCAGAGGGGTAGGCGGGAGGGTTTGCATGTGAATCCATGCCAGACCCATGCTGGAGAACAACAGTTACAACTAAGTAACTTGTTCCTTCTCCAGCATGGGGTCCGGCATGGATTCACATGCTCATGAATATAAGAATACATAGCAGTATAAACATGCACAACCACGGGAGGTGGCAAAATGCTCAATATCAAGCAATTAAGCAACTCTTACCTCCTCATCAGGCTCACCTTAGGCGAACAGGTTGCGCAGCACTGCCTGGCCGACTCTGGACTCCTCCCTGGAATCCCGGTTGACGCAGTAGAATCTCGTGAAGGTGTGCGTCAACCTCCACTTAGCAGCCCTGCAGATGTCGAGCAGGGGCACACCAGACAGGAACGCCGTAGTAGCAGCGATCGCTCTGGTCGAATGGGCCCTCGGACGGCAGGGCAACGATCAGTTTGCCAACCGGTGACAGTGCATGATGCAGCCGGAGAGCCATCTGGAAATGGAAGTCTTCAAGAGAGCCTTCCCTTGATTCACAGGTCCAAAGTTCACAAACAACTGTGATGTCTTCCGAAAACTCTTCGTGTGGTCCATGTAGAACTTCAGCGCTCTAGCTACATCCAGCGAGTGCAGAGTCCTCTCAGCCGGCGACGGGAAGAAAACTGGCAACACCAAGGGCTCGTTGAGGTGGAAGTCGGACGGCACCTTGGGCATGAAGGAGGGGCACGTCCTTAGCACCACCTTTGTGTCGTGAAAAGTCAAGTAAGGAGGCTTGCAAGACGGGGCCTGGATCTCTTCCACTCATCGTGCAGAGGTGATGGCCACGAGGAATGCCGTCTTCCACGACAGAAACTTCAACGGCACTGAATGCATAGGCTTGAATGGGGCCCCCATGAGCCTGGTCAGCACCACGTTGAGCTCCCACGCCGGGGCAGGGGCCTTCAACGGCGGGAATGATCGGAACAGTCCTTTCATAAATTCCTTCACCAATCGATGAGGACAGGCCAGCCTTGGCCAAGGACAATAGGTACGGCAATACTTGAGGGGCCGTAATCTGCAGAGGGTTAATCTTCTGTGCATGGCACCAGACAGAGAACCTCTTCCATTTGTGTCCGTAGCACTTGAGAGTTGAGGATGCCCTGGCCTTCGCAAGAACCTCTCTGCAGCCGGCCGGGATGTCGCATCCTCCAAACTCTAGTGCTGCAGGAGCCAGGCCTGCAAGTTCAGCGACTCTGGTTCGTGATGAAGAATGGTGCCTCCTTCTCTGGAGAGAAGATCTGCGTCCGTCGGCAGCTTGACTGGTGTGGACGCTGACAAGTCCAGAAGGTCCGGGAACCAGATCTGCCTCGGCCACGCCGGTGCGACGAGGATCATCCTGCACCGGGACCTCTTGAGCTGGTTGACGAGCCGGAGTAGCAACGGCGGGAACGGGAACAGGCCGTCCCAAGGGAACGAGAAAGCATCGCCCATGCTCCTCGGTTGGGGAAACCTGCTGGCGAACCTCCGGCAATTGGAGTTCGCCGCTGTCACGAAGAGATCGATCTGGGGTTCGCCCCATCGTCGGAAGAGTCGGTCCACTTGATCCTGGCGCAGTTCCCACTCGTGGAACGAGCGCAGCTCCCTTCTGAGTGAGTCGGCGATGGTGTTTTTTTTATCCCTGCCAGATGAAAGGGTACCAGAAACATCCGTTGGGCGACGGCCCAATGCCACAGATCCTGGGCTTCCTTTGATAGGGCAGGGGATCTGGTTCCGGCCTGCTTCCGAATGTAAAACATCGTGGTGGTGTTGTCGGTGAAGATTCTCACCACCTTGCCCTTGAGGGACGGAAGGAAGGACCTGAGGGCCCAGAACACTGCACGGAGCGCCAAGATGTTGATGTGGAGAGTCTTCTCCTCCGGGAGCCAAAGGCAGCTCGCGTGGAGACCCCCGGTGTGTGCTCCCCAACCTTCCAGGGAGGCATCCGTCGTCACCGTCACCTGGTGGGCCGGGGCTAGGAAACCTGTTCCCGCCGTCAGATGAGAGCAGACACCCCACCATCGTATCGCCTGACGGAACGCTTCGTTGAGCGGGATCCTGTCCTCGAAGCTGCCCGTCGTCTGGATCCAGTGGGCGTCGAGGAATTCTTGCAAGGGCCGCATTCAAAGTCTGCAGTGGTGCACCAGATAAATGCAGGAGGACATCATTCCGAGGAGGGACTTGATAGACCTCACTCTGGCCATGTCCGTGGCCAGCAGACGTTGCACCTTTCCCAGGATAGTCCTTATCCTTTCCTCCGACGGTGAGGCCCGCCGCGCCTCTGTGTCGAGCTGTGCGAAACAGGGCGACTTGCGACGGGACCAGGTGGGATTTTGGAAAGTTGATCGAGAACCCCAGGTCCGTGAGCAGCTGGACGGTCTTCGCAGTGTGTTCCACGGCAAGCTCCCTTGTCCTTGCTCGTATGAGCCAGTCGTCCAGGTAGGGGTAGACGTGGATCCCTTGCAGGCGCAGCCGCGCCGCCACCGGTGCTAGGCACTTGGTGAACACCCTGGGCGCCGATTTTAATCCGAACGGGAGGGCCTTGAACTGGTAGTGCCGCCCTTTGACCACAAACCTGAGGAACTTTCGGTGTCTCTTTAGAATAGGGATGTGGAAGTATGCATCCTCCAAGTCCAACGATAACAGGAAATCGCCCTCCTCAAGCTGTCCCAGCACGTGCTGGAGGGTGACCATCCGGAACTTCTGTGCCTTGATGTATTTGTTCAGTCGTCGCAGGTCCAGGATGTCTTCTTTACGAGGAAGTATCTTGAGTAAACTCCGGAGCCCCGAAGCCTCTTTGGAACGAGCTCGATGGCACCTTTCCTGAGCATCGCCCTTACTTCCAACAGCAGTTGAGGGACGTGATTTTCCTTCCTGGCCACGGGAGGAATGTGGGGGCACCTCTTGTGGAACTCGAGGGCGTGCCCCAGGGCCAGGGCATCCAGCACCCAACGGTCGGTGGAGATGGACTCCCACACGCCGACGAACTTCGTCAGCTGACCTCCCACTGGGGTGCTTCGGCGGGGACCGACCCGACGGTCCGTTCAATCTTGCTTGGAGGCCGCTTTGCCTCCTTGACCACCTTGGCGACGACGGCGGGATCTACCTGACTTGCCGCGTCCCCTGTAGGCCTCCTGCGACGAAGATCTTGCCGCTTGATGGTACGTAGAGGAGCTGCTGCCGGCTCCCTTGGAGGCACCCTGTCTGCCTCCGGAGCTCCGAAAGGACGGCGGTCGCTGTTGGAGCACACCCAGTGTACGGGCTGTCTCCGTGTCAGTCTTAATCGCCTGAAGGGACTCATCAACCGCCTTGCCAAAATGGTTTTTCCCCTCGAAGGGCATGTCCAAAACCTTGGTCTGTACGTCGTGGCGGAAATCCGTCGCCTTGAGCCATCCTCATCGTCTCAGGCAAACGCCGTTGCCCAACTGACGGAAACCGGTGTCGGCGATGTCCGTAGCCACCGTATTGGCGTGGTCCGAGGCAATCTCACCTTCCTGAAAGATTTCCAGGGCCTCAGTCCTCTTGGCGTCCGGAAAGAAATCCAACAGAGGGGCGATCTTGAACCATAACTCCCTGTCGTAGCGGGCTATGATGGCCAGGGCGTTGGCCGCTTTGATGGTCGTCACTGCAGATGAGATGACCCGTCGTCCCATCGCATCCAGCTTCCTACCCTCGCCGTCCGGCGGGGAGGTTGAAGTGGAGGCCGATGCCCCCCCGCTTTCTTCTTGGCCACCGCCGAAACGACCGAATCCGGGGTAGGTTGCGCCCTGAGGCACAAGGGGGCAGCGTCGGGGACCAGGTACTTCTTCTCGTACCGGTCCCTCTTCGCAGGAACCGTGGCAGGGTTCTTGAGGAGGGCGAGCCCCTCATCCCAGATGTCATCAAGAAGCGGTACGGTGAGGACTGTCTTCCTTTTAGCCTTGCGCCGTTGGTAAAGGAACCCTTCCTTTTCTTCGGGGCAGAGCTGGAAGAGCTCGGATGACCTGGAAATCATAGCATGGAAGGATCCAATCTCGTCGGGCGGGGACTCCCGGGCTGGGGGCGAAGGGGGACACGTCCCGTCATCGCCTCCGTCATCATCGGTACCCGTCGTAGTCGTATCCATGCCTGTATCTTCCCCGTGGGTAGTGGCCCTTTGGAGGGGCAGAGAAGGCCGCAGAGGCGGGAGAGGAGGCTTAGGATGCGTCCTCCTCCTCTTAAGTGGTGGGCTCTCCGAAGGTCCTGGCTCCGGTTCCCCCGTCGGGTCTGGCTCAGGTACCTCCGTCGAGGGAAGGGGCAACCTAGTCCTCATCTCCGGCATAAGGACTGGATGGATGACAAAAGGGCCGCCGAGGTGTCCTGCGGCGCCGGAAACGACAGCAGCGAGGGCTCTTGAGGAGCCTCGTCTGCGTCACCATCGCCCTCGTCGGGATCCCTCCCGATGGGCTGGGCCTCCTCCACGACTTGGATGAGCTCCTCTTCAGAGGTCGTGTCCGTATCCACGAGGGCCACCAAACCCTCCCCCACCCTTTCCAACGAGGACTTTGTGGGGGTCTTCTCGATGGGCCTGAAAGAAGACTCCCTCCGCGGTGGCAGGGAGACTCTGGGACCTGAGGGCGCCTCCACTGGTGTAGCCTCCACAGGCTGAGCCAGAGCCGCGGCGACATCCTCAATCGAGGTCTTAGTAGGGTGAATTAAGGCCAACGTCACCTTCTGTACCCCTGGGGCCTTCACCTTGGGGGGGAGGGTCCGTGCCTCGCTCCCCCTCTGCCGGAATCTTCGAGATCGACCGGGGCCTCTCCACAGGCTTCACCGGGTTCTCGGACTTCCTCTTACCCGAGCCAGAGCGTTGGCTCGTGGTCGATGGCGCCGGGGAGGATGCGCCCTGCCTGGCAGCCAAGGAGCCCGACTGTTCGGCGCTCCCGGTGCCCGCGGACTCGCGGTGCTTAGCCTTTTGTTGGGCCCCCGTCGCCGGAGCACCCTCACAGGACTTAGAAGACCGCTCGGACTTCTTTTTCTTCTTCTCGCCTGGCGGGCTCTTACCTTCCAGCCAGTTGGCGAGACGGAGGAGGCGAACCTTCATGGTCCGCCCCGCCATGTTCCCACAAAACGCGCAGTCCTTTTCCTTGTGCGTCTTGTCCTCATGGAGACAGTAGAGGCATAACGAATGCTCGTCCTCCTTGAAAACGTTCTGAAGCTGGCATCCAGGGCAGGTCCTGAACAGCTTCCCGGGCGTCGTGCTCCCTTTCTCCTGGGCCATGTCTGGGGTAGGCCTCGGAACTTCTGGAATCCTCCAAAAGCGTAACTCGACGAAATCTTCACCCTTGAGAGGCGTAGAAACTCTGAAACGGATCTCCATTGATCGGAAGTAGAAACAGTGGAGCTTGAGGCTCTATTTAACCGAAAAAATGAGAAAATCTCCTGAAAAAAGCGCGAAAATGCAGCAAAAGCTCGAGAGCTAAACACGAGGACTCCCAACACTTGAACGTGCGGTAAAAATCTGAGGATGGCTGCCAGGGGCAGGGCTTAGGGAGAGGGCAGTCATTGGCTAAGGGCAGTATGACCCAGAGACCAGTGATTGGTTACTACTGAGAAAGACAGATCAGAAACTAAACTGATACTGATTTTTTTCTATACCGAGGATTCCCGGCCTGACGACGGGGAATATTCATGAGGATGTAAATCCATGCCAGACCCCATGCTGGAGAAGTGAATCAACCTGTGCCATTGCTCTTTTCTTGGCCAGAGCCAACAGATCTGCCTGTTTGTCAAAATAAATCGACTCCTGCTGCCGCGGTATATATGGGATTAATGCCCTCCTGATCATCAGCCTGGTCGGCACCGAAAGTAGATGCCCTGGGTTCGAAGAATCAGACCTGGAGAGAGGGACGAAAGATCTGTTGCAGATAGTCAGCGCTGAGGGTTTCTCCTTCAACATAAAGCTGTCGGTGCCGATCAGGGCCTGGGTACCACTGTGACGTCAGGAACGTCAGTCCTGAAGGACCCAACATCGATTTCTTCGGCCTTTTCTGCGTCGAGCCCGAAGGCTTCGCCGACGCAATGCGTGCTCCTCTCGAGGGGTTGAGCAGCAGAGGGCTTACCCTTTTCCGACAATAAGCTGGATTCGGGTCGATGGCGCCTCTTTCTTACGAGAGGAGAGGAAGAATGGCTCCTATGAGTGACAGTTATTTGGCATTCGGCTGACGCTTTTCCTTCTCTTTTTCAGTCGGAGGACCGGACCAGTGACCGAGCCAGAGCTGTCAGCGACGGTCGGCCCAAAGCAAGTTTTGCAGCACGCTCAAGAATGGATTTCAAGTGCATCTTTACATCTTGGAGCACGACGAACATCCCCCCTGTGTCGTGATCCGTACCCAGAAACCACTGACTAATGTTGAGTGGGTCAGTCACCGACAATTTGGAATGGCAGTCGATGCACCTTTTAAAAGCCGAAATCCGGGGAGCGGGCATCACAGTTGAGGTTTTATGAAGAAACGAACAAAGTTAGTCAAAATGCAGAGTCCAAGACTCAATGTCATGTTCCTCCAGCAGCGTGCAAATGCACAGAAAAAAGGAACTGAGGAATGGGGTATAGGGACGTGATTGATATATATAGAGAGACACACACAGACACACACACACTATAGCAATGCATTCCTCCATTACCTGCTTCTCATGATCGTTCTTCCAATAATCTTCGATAGTTTTCTACCTCCATTACAATAACAATCCCTTGTGGAGGCTTCCTATCAAAACTACATGCACATTTGAGGTCATCAGTGATGTCATGAATGAGATTTGTGATGGCATCTTTGATGTCATGGGTGTTCGTCCTTGCAGTGCACACTGGTGGCACGAATTATGGTTGCTTAGCTTACCATAAGTGTCGAATTTTGTTTTTTTCGGTTTTACCTGTAACCATAATGTCCCTGTAACAATGTTTTTCAATTGAATTTCATAGGTTTTTGCTAGTGCAACTTAACCATAACATCCCTTTAACAATGTTTTTTTTTGTAGGTGAATTTCATAGGTTTTTAGTGGGGCACTGTAAGCAGAGCATTGCTTTAGCATAGTGTATTTATGAATGATGCTATGATTGTAGTACCGCAGCTGCCCCATAACGTCCCTTTAGCAATATTTTTTGTGGACGATTATGATATGAAGCTCCTTGCAGAGTGTCACAATGCAAGTGGCAATGAAGGGAGGCAGTGCGACATGCATCGTATACCCTCCACACAATTGTGTGCTAAAAGGAAGGAACCATAGGTACTGTGGCAAACACTGCAGTACAAACAGGTAGAAATGGGTGGCAGTTGAAACAGATTGTTGTGCGTGTTGCAGTGCGTTTTCAAGAGCACAAGTGCGCAACAGCAAGCACAAACATTCCTATACTTCCAAAAAGGGCAGCAAGGCAATGTATATAGAGCTGCTCGTGCTATGAAACGATAGATTCCCATTTCTACAGTACGACAATAGCACATAAATACAGGTCTTTACTACATTTCCGACCAAACAAACAATAACGCGCCTATATGGGTGTCTGCATATTGGATAAAAAAAATTATGCAGGAGATCAGAAACAGGAGCATTACCTAGCCTACTACCTCCCTCAGCATGAACGCAACTGAAAATCGTGTTAGATGGTCTGCATTTGTCCCTCCAAAATCAACAATATTATTGTTGGGATTGAGCGTCACCAAATGTTATTGCCACTGGGCGACAATGAAATGCCATTTCCATTAAGAAGGTGCACATATCGATATACCATGTTGTCATTCTCACAGGAGTACATTCCAGCAGCACGCAAAACGTTACACATACTTCTGTTGATAAAACGCCTTCCCACCTCTGGCTGCCGACAACATTCATTAGAATAGTTCCATTACTGTCGCACTGCAAAAATGCGCTGCACTTATTTCATCATCTTTTTGAGTTGACGGTACACACTTGCACAAGTTATGGAACCAAAAAGCAATGCTCCAAAGGGCACTACCACAACATGTACAGTACCTAAAGGGGCAACTCATCAACATTCTGCAAGCAAATGGTTGAATAAGTATGGCCAGGGACACCGCACCACAAAGCACCCACTTCGTCAAAATTCAAATTGCCATTAAGGCCTTTTTCCACAGCATACTGGAGCAGATCTAGCACAAAGCGAACAACCACTATGAAAACAGTGTTTCGCCATCTCTGCCAGCCTCACTACACACAGTAATGAAACCAAATATGGCCTCCCTTTCCTGTGACGCACACTCCAACCACCTGATTGAACAATTGCAACAGTCACATTTCCAATGGCCAGCATGTTCAAAAGCAGAGAATGTAGCATGCACGCCTCGCAAAGTATCGCGAGAGCTGCGCCGCAGTAAATCATGAACATCCCTCCTTTGGGACTCATTGGGAATGGGGATTTACCGAATTCCGCATCCGGAATTCCCGGGTCAGCGGGGTCATAATGCCCCGGTAATTCCGGGAATCATGGAGGCGGAATGGTAATACGAGTCCGGCGGTAACCTGCTGGAATTTCAGGCACGGTTACCGCCAGACTTGTAATAAGGCTCAATGTCTCTGTGTGGCCTCTGTGCCGCCTCCCTTTCCTCGGCACGCCTCAACACACTTATATGGTGGCACGATACAATGGCGCAAAATACCATAGCACATTATGATGCACACTTTGCACTCATAGCAACATGATGCCTGCCACGTACCTTGTTCACTTCACAATACTGTCTTCCCATTGTAATGCATGTACTACAAATGTCGGAAAAGGGATCCCACAAAAGCAACAGGGAGTGTATATTAGCAACGTTAAGCAAGTGCATGCATACAAACAGGATGCATGTCCCTTAACTTACTTGCACACTTTCACCATAGCCTCCTCCATTTATCTGTACAAACAGACCACCTGTCAGTGTTTGTATACACACCACAACCAGCAACCACATTGCCCAATGGCTTAGCCTCCACAGTACAAATGCTATAGGTGCCACCCTAAAAAAAGCCAGATCTGCCATGTCTAATCCGCAAAGTCCCACGTAATCCGCGGCTTTACCGTGCCAGAACCTGGAGGGGGTTCAGGGGGTGTTGGGGGTGAATGTAAAACAGGGGTGGGGATTGTGTCTTTAGGATTGTCTCTAAAAACAGTTTTTTTTTTGTTGTTTTGTCAGGTTTTTTTTGGTACGTGCATTCAAACATTTTTTTTTCTTATTTTTCCCTCTATTGCTCATTGTAGGTTTGCTTCTCCTGACATTTTCGTCGACTTAAGATTAACGGTTATCTGACATTGCTATAGGCTTCTCTGTAAAGCTTTGTGCAGACTTGCAAACACAACCGCATTGCCAATAGAAGTAAAAAAGTTTAAAAAAATGCCATTTCCTTGGAACCACTGGCAATCCTTGTTATTGATGCTTTTATAGTCTCTGCAGAAGATCCCAGCACTGCACACAAAGTCGCACATGCTTCCGTTTATCCAACGACTCCCAACCTCTGGCTGTGGACAAATTACGCCGGCATGCTCCCAATGTCCTCTTGGTGTCAGCGTTGAGAAAATCACCTTTGCAGTAGGAAATATCTGCATCACAGCTGTCATCAACTTTAAGTAAGCGAGTCAACGTGAGCATGCCATGCGCCCCAAATACAGTCCTCCAAAATGCACGACCACCACATCTACAGTACCAACAGAGGCCACACATTTGAAAAGGAGATCCATTCACCAGAAACCCCACTCACACTGTGGCCCAAAAAGCCTACACTCCTTCCAACTGAAAGTCAGTATCGAAGCCTCTTTCCACGGCATACCTGTGCAGATCGTGCACAAAGGTATCACCGACTATAAGCACTCACCGTCTGTCCATCTCTGCCAACTTCACGGCATCGAACTTTGGGTAAATATGTCACCGCCCCTTCGGGTGAACCACAGCCTTGAATCCTCATTGGAGAATCTCCACAGTTCCATTTGCAAAGGCTCCATCCTCAGAACGCCATGATGCGGAAAGTGCGCTTTCCCAGCTACAGATGGGGCCACGCCCCAGTAAAGCAGACGCAATATTTCTTCACTTTGCACTCAAATTTTCCAACACTCCCTTACTGGCGGCTATTGGCGACAAAGAAATTTGCAAAAACGCCTGCACCAATCACTTACTGAACCTTGGCATTGCACACTATCATTTCTGTACACACCTCCATATTTCCCGTTAGGCACTCTAACACGTTCCCTTTGCTTCCAAAGCCCCTCCACAAGAAACTTTTCCTACAGGATGCCCTATTTCAGCATTCACAATGATACTGCATCGCACCCAGCACACCTTTCGCCATGCACACAACAGTCCCCCCTTGCCCACACCCAGAACACTATGAATCCATGCAAGCGACCATGTGGGCAGCTAACATTGTTCACAAACGTAACATACATACCAACACTTCAACCCAACTCCCTCACACCAGAAAGCACCCATTCACGAAAACAGGTCACAATTAGCAGCATCCACAAACATACCACAGCCTCCATCACCCCTACCCACTGCCATTCACAAAGTATTTTGTCACTACCAACCGACCGACCCACAACCTTTTCACAATATTGGCCCTACTTCAACAAATCAGCACAAAGCATAGTAACCAAGCACATTCAAGGTGCACTTCTACCATATCCTCTTCCATACTGACAGTATGCAAACCCAGTGCCCACACTGCATGACTTTTCACACCACCATTGCCAAGTAAACATCAAAAACGTTACCATGTTATAACACTGTCCTCACCTGCAAAAGCAAACATGCACGCATGGCACTTCACTTCTCCTGCTCTATTGTGTCAGGACACAACCCTCTTGCTGCTGTAAAATCCAAAATGCATTACTGCGTGTGTGTCCCAAAGTCCTAGCCTCTTGAGTGCATGGTCTACAGCCTTCGGCCATGCTCCCAACAGTCTAGGTCTTCAACGCTCTCACTGCTACATAATAGCACCATCCATTTCACAATGTCACCAATTACGACAATCCACATACACAGCACTGCCACCAACACTCCTACCCAACCTGCACACCGCCATACAGCTATACAGGAAAATGTTGCTACACTTACCGCAATATAGAAACACAACACTGTCTTCTGCACCCCTATGCACTTTCATTCACACAGTACGTACGTACCCACCCACTTCCATTCACAAAGTATTGTGTCAATGTAAACCTACCCACATACTGGTCACAACATTGCTCCTACTCCAACCAATCTGCACACATCGCACTATGCAAGCAACCCCTTCTACCGGATACAGACTCACATGCATTGCTGCAGTGTGTGAGCTGAAGCCCTAGGCTCTTGAAAGCATGGCCTACGGCCTTCTGCCATGCACCCAATAGTGTAATCCTTCACCAAACCCACCCCAAGTTCATGCACACATGCATGCCACCATGTCCCCAACCACCGCTTCCATCCGCATAGCACAGGCACCCGTATAGAGGTTGCCGCAGACAGGTCGCCAATATAGAACCAAAACACTGTCTCCTGCACCCCTGTGCACTTTCATACACATACTACAAACGTACCCACTTCCATTCACAAAATAAGGTATCACTGGCAACCAACCCACATGGTGTTCACTACAGTAGCCGTACTCCAACGAATCTGCACACACCACACTATGCAAGCAACCCCCTCTACCGGATACAGAGTAACACATGCATAGTAGCAGTGGGTGAGCTGAAACCCTAGGCTCTTCAGAGCATGGGCTCCAGCCTACGGCCTTCAACCATGCACCCAATAGTCTAATCTTTCAACAGACCCACTGCAACTACATGCACCCATGCATGCCACCATGTCCCCAACTACCGCGATCCATCCGCACAGTACAGGAACCTGCGCTCCCACCCACCTTATGCCATGTGGAAATCACTCCCCTTCTTAAAATCACCTGCCACCACTCATCACGGAAAGAGGTCGCTGCAAACCGCTCTCAGCAGAAGCTAGCGTGCCGTTACAACAGCTGCCCGAAATCACCACACAAAGGTGTCGGCCGTGTACGTACCTGGAAAATTGCGCTACACGCACCAATACTGCAGCCACTCCTCTGTCTTCTTACACCTACTTACATATGTCACATTAACCACTTTAACTCCCCCATCTTTTCCCTCCCTTGCTGCAGCCAACACATGGCGAACGGTACATTAGGCAGACCCTTCCGCCAGCGCACTGTCCTCCGAAACACCAAGGCGTCGTTTTGCATACATTGTTGATGCACAGCACGCTTCCCTCCCGCCAAACACCGGCCATGTCCAAAGTTCTGACAGTTCGCCGTACCGTAGGTCAATGACACTTCGGTGCGCGGAGCGGACCCAGATATCCCTAATTTTTAGAGACGCACATTTCAGTAGTTTCCAACAAAAGTACTGGTCGGATTCCCACCAAAGACACAAAGGCACGCTTTCTGACCCAAACCCCCGCTCCTGACGCAAATTTGGTGAAAATCTGTGCAGCCGCTTGGGGTGTAGCCGTGCGCAAAGTTTTTCCCCATTCTCCCATTCAGACTAAGTAAAAAAAAAAAATGTTTTGGTACCCTCCCCCCATAACTTTGCCCCCACTCCCTCACGAAACCTCCCCCAACTGGATGAGGATATCTATCAGAAGAGGAATCTGCAGGAGAAAAGCAATCAATTGAAATACCTTCCGTGTGCTTTTTTATGCCTTCAGTGGATAACAATAGCTATCCAGGACAATCTTATTTGGGGCCCACGTCTCTAGTAATAAGATTATATCGAAGTCTTTCAAATAGCCAGACGGATAACTTTCACTGAACTTCTGAGTGGCTCCAGCGATGTTCCATGAAAGGAAAGGTAAAACTGTTTCAGTAGGGAACGTGACCGTATGTAGTGATGTTTTATGGCCCTTTATACTATGTTTCGTCAGAGTGGGAGGACTTCTGATACTACAAGATTGTTGAAAAGGGCAGGGCAACATCAGTCATTCTACATCCTCAATAGTAGATCGTACACCAAAGCTGTTCGGACTTCGAATTGACCCAGATTGCTTTGGTGAATTGCCATCAGTGTTTGGGGAAGTGTGCCCTTGACCCAAGTCCCTGGTGGTGTTTTGATAAAGTATATGCAGAATCTGTGGTATGTGTGTGCCATTAGTTTTGTCTATATATTAAAGTTACTCACTATAGTGACTAGAGTACTCCTAGTTCTTAGTTCCCTTTCCTTCCTCCTTGTGGGCGTCCCACAAAACGGGGACGGTCCCGGAACCTTTGGCAGCAAAGAATTGAGCTTCCCTTTAAATTTAGAATAGCATGTGGGGGTACAGCTCCGCCCTCTGGCACTTCACTTCAGTTCCCATTTTCACACATGAGATACTTTAATACCTGCCATCTTCGCTTTTAGCATACAAGCGGACGAAGGTGGGTGGGACGTATGGAGGAAAGGGGAATAAGAACTACGAGTACTCTAGTCACTACATTGAGTAACTTTAGTAACTCATGCATCCCGTCCCCTTTCCTCCATCCTTGTGGGCGATTCCACTGAACAAGGTCATTGGGTGGAGCTGTGACAACTTGCCACAAACTTAAGCAAAAAGGTTCTTCAGAACCGCCTGAACTAACTCTGCATCCCACCTGGAGCTTGTATACATGGAACAGTGCTTACAGAAGCAGAGTGGCCCAAGTAGCTGCCCTGCTGATGACATCCAAAGAAGCAGGTCTCTGAAAGGTGGCAGCCGTAGCTTCAGCTCCAACGGCATGGATCCACGCGAGAACCAGATTGCCCATGGCCGTATACGCCTCCGAAATGGGCTGGACAATTCATCAGGCAATAGAAGCTTTGGAAGCCTGGGTGCCGGTAGACTTGCACCCAAAAAGGTGAGGAACACCACGCCTGAAGGTTTTCGTCCGAGAGATAGAACTTGAGACCACGTCAAGGTCCAAGCATTGCAACGCTCTTTCAGCCTCAGACTGCGGGTTAGGAAAGATCAGCAGGCAGATTTCCGGATTTAAATATGATGGAGACCACCTTGGGCAATAAGTTTGGATGAGCGCACAAGATGACCTAGTCGTTCTGAAACGTGGTGAAGGGCTCACTTGATGACAAAGCCTGCAGCTTGCTGAGCGCTGCCAATAAAACTGTCTTCTGTGTCACGAACCGGATGTCAACCGAGGCCATCGGCTCCAAGGGCTTGCACTGCAAGGCCGCAAGAACCACATTAATGTCCCAGACCAGATACGGCCTATGTACTGAAGGAAAGAGCCTTCACAAACCCTTGAGCTGGGCTTTAAACACCAAGTTGGCTGCTGAAAAAACATGCTTTGGGGAATTCTTGAAGGCCCTAATGGCCACCAGATAGGTGCGGCAGGTATCGACCTGAAAGCGAGAACAAAACAGATGTGCAGACACAGCCAGCATGTCATCCAGGAAGCAGGCGAGGGGGTCCAACCCTTGTCGCGAGCCTAGTGGCTAAATCTAGTCCACTTACTCTTGTACGGAGATTGCATAGACTGCCTTCTGTCCTCCTGTGTGATGTCCCAGTTGTCCTCCAAGAACTCAGTGTGGTGCAGTCTCAGCTGGTCAGGAACCAGGCCACTAGGGCCAGCTTGGCTAGCTCTGGGGTATCCGCTTGCCTGCCCTGCTGAGACAGGAAGCCCCAGCTGGGGGAATCAGAAGATGGATAGGTCTTTGGGAACACAACTGCAGAAGATCTGAGAACCAAGCCCTCAACGGCCATTGAGGGGCTAATAGGATGAGGATGAAGCCCACCAATGCCAGGAACTTGCAGAGTGTGCGCTGGAGCAACAGAGGAAAAGGAAATGCATGGCACCTGCGTCCGTGCCAGCAGAGCTGGAACGTGTTCCCCAGAGCCCCTGTCCTGCCCACGAAGCAAACCGAGGGCACTTAGAAATCAGAGAAGGAACAAGTTACTTACCTGTAACTGTTGTTCTCCAGCATGGGTCTGGCATGGATTCACATGCTCATGAATATTCCCCGTCGTCAGGCTGGGAATCCTCGGTAAAGAAAAAACCAGTATCAGTTTCGTTTCTGATCTGTCTTTCGTAGTAATAACCAATCACTGGTCTCTGCGTCATACTGACCACAGCCAATGACTGCCCTCTACCTAAGCACCGCCTCTGGCAGCCATCTTCAGATTTGGAAGCACGTGAAGTGGCAGTATGACCAAGTGAAGAGCCGCAGAGGGGTAGGCGGGAGGGTTCGCATGTGAATCCATGCCAGACCCATGCTGGAGAACAACAGTTACAGGTAAGTAACTTGTTCCTTCTCCAGCATGGGGTCTGGCATGGATTCACATGCTCATGAATAAAGAATACATAGCAGTACACACATGCACAACCACGGGAGGTGGCAAAGGCTCAACATTAAGCATCACATCAACTCAACATTAAGCATCTTACCTCCTCACCAGGCTCACCTCAGGCGAACAGGTTGCGCAGCACTGCTTGGCCGACCCTGGACTCCTCCCTGGAATCCCGGTCGACGCAGTAGAATTTCGTGAAGGTGTGCGTCGACCTCCACGTAGCAGCCCTGCATATGTCCAGCAGGGGCACACCAGATAGGAACGCCGTGGTAGCTGCGATCGCTCTGGTGGAATGGGCTCTCGGACGGCCAGGCAGCGGTCGGTTTGCCAACCGGTGACAGTACATGATACAGCCGGAGAGCCATCTGGAGATGGAAGCCTTCGAGAGAGCCTTCCCCTGATTGACAGGTCCAAAGTTCACAAAGAGTTGTGACGTCTTCCGAAAACCTTTCGTGCGGTCCACGTAGAACTTCAGCGCTCTAGCTACATCCAGCGAGTGCAAAGTCCTCTCAGCCGGCGACGAAGGCGACGGGAAGAACACAGGTAACACCAAGGGTTCGTTGAGATGAAAGTCCGACGGTACCTTGGGCATGAAGGAGGGGTGCGTCCTGAGCACTACCCTCGTGTCGTGGAAAGTCAAGTACGGTGCCTTGCAGGAAAGGGCCTGGATCTCTCCCACTCGTCGTGCGGAGGTGATGGCCACGAGAAAAGCTGTTTTCCACGATAGAAACTTCAACGGGGCCGAGTGCAGAGGCTCGAACGGAGGTCCCATGAGTTTGGTCAGTACCACGTTGAGCTCCCACGCCGGGGCCGGAGCCTTCACCAGCGGGAACGATCTGAACAGTCCCTTCATGAACTCTTTCACCAGACGATGAGACCACAAGGACGTCCTGCCCGTGGTTCTGGTGTATCGGGAGATCGCAGCAAGATGAATCTTGATGGACGCGTGTGCCAGACCAGTTTTGGCCAGCGTCAGCAGG
This sequence comes from Ambystoma mexicanum, assembly GCF_040938575.1. Lineage (NCBI taxonomy): Eukaryota > Metazoa > Chordata > Amphibia > Caudata > Ambystomatidae > Ambystoma > Ambystoma mexicanum. The sequence continues at coordinate 455,053,387 of NC_090932.1, forward strand.
TACGGCAGCACTTGGGGAGCCGTAATCCGTAGAGGGTTAATCTTCTGTGCGTGGCACCAGACAGAGAACCTCTTCCATTTGTGTCCGTAGCATTTAAGAGTCGAGGACGCCCTGGCCTTTGCAAGAACCTCTCTGCAGTCGGCCGGTATGTCGTATCCTCCAAACTCTAGCGCTGCAGGAGCCAGGCCTGCAAGTTCAGCGACTTCGGGTCGTGGTGGAGGATGGCGCCTCCTTCCCTGGAGAGTAGATCCGCGTCCGCCGGCAGCTTGATTGGCGGGGACGCCGACAAGTCCAGAAGGTCCGGGAACCATATCTGCCTCGGCCACGCAGGTGCGACGAGGATCATCCTGCACCGTGACCTCTTGAGCTGGTTGACGAGCCGGATTAGCAGAGGCAAGGGAGGGAACGCGTAGAGGAACAGGCCCTCCCAGGGGAACGAGAAAGCATCGCCCATGCTCCTCGTCTGGGGAAACCTGCTGGCGAACCTCCGGCACTTGGTGTTCGTCGCCGTCGCGAACAGGTCGATCTGGGGTGTGCCCCACCGTCGGAAGAGGCGATCCACCAGATCCTGCCGTAGTTCCCACTCGTGGCACGAGCGCAGCTCCCTGCTGAGTGAGTCGGCGATGGTGTTTTTTATCCCTGCCAGATGAAACGGCACCAGAAGAATCCCTTGGCCGACGGCCCAATGCCACAGGTCCTGCGCCTCCTTGGACAGCGCTGGGGACCTGGTTCCGCCCTGTTTCCTGATGTAAAACATGGTGGTGGTGTTGTCGGTGAAGATCCTCACCACCTTGCCCTTGAGGGACGGAAGGAAGGACCTGAGGGCCCAAAACACTGCACGGAGCTCCAGGACGTTGATATGCAGGGACTTCTCCGTCGGGAGCCAGAGTCCCCTTGCGTGCAGATTTTCGGTGTGCGCTCCCCACCCTTCTAGGGAGGCATCCGTGGTCACAGTCACCTGGTGGGCTGGGGTCTGGAAGTCCATGCCCGCCGTCAGATGCGCGCGGGTGCCCCACCACCGTATCGCTCGTCGGAAACTCTCGTCGAGCTTGATCCTTTCCTCGAAGCTGCCCGTCGTCTGGATCCAGCGCGCATCCAGGAACTCTTGCAACGGGCGCATCCGGAGCCTGCACATGGGAATGAGGTAGATGCAGGAAGACATCATCCCGAGGAGGGACTTGATGGACCTCACCTTGGCCGCGTCGGCCACCAACATCCGTTGCACCTTGCCCAAGATGGTCCTGGTCCTCTCCTCCGACGGGGAGGCCAGAAGGGACACTGTGTCGAGCCTCGCTCCCAGAAACAGTGCGACTTGCGCGGGCACCAGGTGGGATTTGGCGTAGTTCACGGAGAATCCCAGGTCCGTGAGGAGTTGGACGGTCCTTGCCGTGTGGACCACGGCGAGCTCCCTCGTCTTGGCGCGGATGAGCCAGTCGTCCAGGTAGGGGTAGACGTGAATCCCCTCGCGGCGCAGCTGCGCCGCCACCGGTGCGAGGCACTTGGTGAAAACCCTGGGTGCCGACCGCAGTCCGAAGGGAAGGGCTTTGAACTGGTAATGACGCCCTTGGACCACGAATCTGAGGAATTTTCGGTGCCCCTTTAGGATGGGAATGTGGAAGTAGGCATCCTCCAAATCCAACGACGATAGGAAGTCTCCTTCCTCCAGCTGACCCAGGACGTGCTGGAGGGTGACCATCCGGAACTTCTGCGCCTTGATGAACTTGTTCAGGCGTCGCAGGTCCAGGATGGGGCGCCATCCTCCCGTCTTCTTCTTCACGAGGAAGTAACGCGAGTAGACTCCGGAGCCCCGAAGCCTCTTTGGGACGAGTTCGATGGCGCCCTTCCTGAGCATCGCCTTTACCTCCAGGAGAAGTTGAGGGACGTGAAGTTCTTTCCTGGCCACGGGGGGGACGCGCGGGCACCTTCTTTGAAACTCGAGCGCGTGGCCCCGGGCCAGGGCGTCCAGCACCCAACGGTCGGTGGAGATGGACTCCCACACGCTGACGAAGCCCGCCAGCCGGCCTCCCACCGGGGTGCTTCGGTGGGGGCCCGACCCCACGGCCGGTTCAATCCTGCTTGGACGCGGCCTTGCCGCCTTGGCCCCCTTGGCGACGACGGCGGGGGCCGCCAGACTTGCCTCGTCCTCTGTAGGCCTCTTGCGACGACGAGCGGGCCGCTTGACGGTAGGAAGCGAAACCGCCGCCGGAACCTTTGGAGGCGCCCTTGCCTCCGCCGCTCCGAAAGGGCGTCCGCCGTTGCTGCAGCACTCCAAGGGCCCGGGCCGTCTCCGTATCCGCCTTGATGGCCTGAAGGGAATCGTCCACTGTCTTCCCAAACAGGTTGTTCCCGTCGAAGGGCATGTCCAGGACCCTGTTCTGGACGTCCTGCCGAAAGTCCGTAGCCTTGAGCCATCCGCGACGTCGAAGGCAAACGCCGTTGCCCATCTGGCGGAACCCAGTGTCGGCGATGTCCGTCGCCACGGTGATGGCGTGGTCCGAGGCCACCTCACCTTCCTGCAGGATCTCAAGGGCCTCCGCCCTCTTGTCGTCCGGCAGAAAATCCAGCAGGGGAGCTATCTTGTACCAGAGTTCCCTGTCGTAGCGGGCCACGATAGCCAAGGCGTTGGCCGCTTTAATCGTCGTCGCCGCCGACGAGATGACTCTGCGTCCCATGGCATCCAATTTCTTTCCCTCGCCGTCCGGCGGGGAAGTCGACGTGGAGGCCGCACCCCCCCCCGCTTTCTTCCTGGCTGCCGCGGAGACGACGGAGTCCGGGGTAGGCTGCGCCCGGAGGCATAGGGGGGCCGAGTCCGGGACCCGGTACTTTTTCTCGTACCGGTCTCTTTTCGCTGGCGTCGTGGAAGGGTTCTTGAGGAGGGAAAGGCCCTCATCCCAAATGTCGTCCAACAGAGGCACTGCGAGGACCGTCTTCCTCTTGGTCTCGCGCCGTTGGTAAAGGAAGCCTTCCTTTTTCTTCTCCTCAGGGCAGAGTTGGAAAAGCTCGGATGCCCTGGCGATCATTGAGTGGAACGATCCAATCTCGTCGGGCGGAGAAGCCCTGGGGGGAGGCGACGACGGAAAATCCTCGTCGTATGCCTCGTCGTCCGTACCCGTCGCTGCCGTGTCAGTCCCCGTATCATCCCCTCGGGTGGACGGGGAGGAGGGCTGGACGGGGCGCGATGGTTGAAAAGGAGGCGGTGGATGGATCCTTCTTTTCTTGGTAGGGGGAACACCAGAAGGTCCCGGTTCTGGATCCCCCGACGGGAGAGGTTCCTCCGTCGGTAACGGTAGTCTCGTCCTTATCTCGGAGCATAAGGACTGTATAGCCAACAAAATGGCCGCTGAGTTGTCTTGCGGCGCTGGCAGAGGGGAATCCGACGGGCGAGCAGGGGCCCCGTCGGTATCCTCGACGATGTCGTCGTCGTCACCTGCGTCGGGGCCCATTCCGACGGGCTGGTCTTGTTCCACGCCTAGGCCGTGGCTTAAGACCTCGATCAGTTCCTCTTCTGAGGTTGAGGCCGAATCTCCGACGACGCCCTGCCCCCCCTTCTTCCCCACGGAGGGTTTCACGGGGGTCCTATCGATGGGCACGAAAGAAGACTCCCTCCGAGGAGGCAGGGAGATTCTGGGCCCCGAGGCCGCCACCACTGGTGCAGCCTCCACAGGCTGGGCCAGGGCCGCCGCGACCGTTTCGATAGAGGGCTTGGTCGAATGGATCAAGGCCTTCACCACCTTAGGTGCGCTCACCGCCTTATCCTTGAGGGAGGGGGCACTGCCACGCTCCTCCTCTGCCTTAGAGCTCGACCGGGGTCTCTCCAGGAGCTTCGCCGGGTGCTCGGCCTTCCTCTTACCCGACCCAGAGCGTTGGCTCGTGGTTGATGGTGCCGGGGAGGGTGCGCCCTGCCTGGCGCCCGTAGAGCCCGACCGTTCGGCGCTCCCGGTGCCAGCGGACTCGCGGTGCTTGGCCTTATGTTGGGCCCCCGTCGCCGGGGCGCCCTCAAAGGTCTTAGAAGACCGCTCAGATTTCTTCTTCTTCTCGCCAGACGGGCTCTTACCCTCCAGCCAGCTGGCGAGACGTTGATGGCGGTCCTTCATGGTCCGTTCCGACATGTTGCCGCAAAACGCACAGTCCTTCTCCACGTGCGTCTTGTCCCCATGAAGGCAGTAAAGGCAGAAAGAGTGTTCGTCCTCCTTGAAGACGTTCTGCAGCTGGCATCCAGGGCAGGCCCTGAACAGCTTTCCGGGCGTCGAGCTTCCCTTCTCCTGGGCCATCTCCGAGACCGGGCCTGAGAAGCTTCTGGAGTCCTCCGAAGTGTAGCTCGACGAAATCTTCACCCTTGAGGGGCACAGATGAATCCGACACGGGTCCCCGTTGATCGGATGTAGGATCGGTGGAGCTTGAGGCTCTTTTGACCGAAAGAATCGAAGTTTTTGTGAAAAAGCGCGAAAAAATAGCACTAACGCTCGAGAGCAATAGCACGAGGATCCCAACACATGAACGTGCGGTAAAAATCTGAAGATGGCTGCCAGAGGCGGTGCTTAGGTAGAGGGCAGTCATTGGCTGTGGTCAGTATGACGCAGAGACCAGTGATTGGTTATTACTACGAAAGACAGATCAGAAACGAAACTGATACTGGTTTTTTCTTTACCGAGGATTCCCAGCCTGACGACGGGGAATATTCATGAGCATGTGAATCCATGCCAGACCCCATGCTGGAGAAGATCCGACTACGTCCAGATCCGGAAACCACCATCTCTGGAACAGGGGCAACAAAGAGTTGATTTACAACTCCCACTCGTAGGTGTCAAACTCCTAGCGACTGAGCTGGTCCGCTTCCCCATTGCTGTCCCCCAGGAGATGGACTGAGGAAATACATATCCCTCTGACAGGTCCCATTCCCAGATTGACACAGCCTCCATGCACAGGAGGGGGGACAGTTGCCACCCTGCTTGTTCAAGTAAGACATTGTCATGGAGTGGTCGGTCCTGACCAGAACTGCCTTGCCCCTGATGAGCGGCAGAAAAACCCTGAGAGCCAGGGCAACGCCCTGAGCTCAAACAGATTGATATGCAGAAAGGCTTCCGCAATAGATCATGCTCCATGAATCGAGTAGCCCCTCCAGCACGAAAGTAAGAAATCCGTCATCACCACCAGAATGGGCTGGTAAAGGTGCCTCCCCACTGCCACATTGTAGTATTGTAGTCAATCAGCAACCAGTGAAGATCTGGGAGGAGGGACAGGGGAATTGGAATCCTGTATGACTGCAACAGTTTCCTGGTCCCAATTGGCTGACAGGTGGAGCTGGAGGCGCCTCACCTTGAGATGGGCATGCCGAACAGTAAGCACGCAAGACACCATCAGTTCCAAAAGGTGCTGGAACCACCATGCCGAGTTGGTCTGATTGGATAGAAAGTGCCTTATTGAGGGGGGCGTGGCTAGGTAGCACACTATGCAGACGTGCCTGCTGTGAGCTCCGCCGGTTGGCACCCGAAATAATGATATCATGGCGTTCCTGTGGATTCTCTCCAGTCTCAAGGGAACAGAACTGCGGGCAGAACCTGTACGGACTCTTTGGGTCGCCTTATTAGCGAGATTGGATGCCTCATTTTTCACGAAATTACAGGAGAGTGCTGGTTCCCCCCTCGCGACCGTTGGAAGCAAGATGGAGGTTCACGCCTTTTCTCCCGCTCGCTCTGTGGCTCCATGCTGGTTCTGAGCGGAGTTGGCTTGGACCCCGCCCCCCACTTGAGTTCATGAATCGAACTTTACGGAGTTGAGCCGCTGGGGTGGGCACCGACGCCCTGAGAGCTCGGGGGAGCCCTGTTACTTGGAGCGATGCGAGCTGTGGAGGCTGGTGTGACGGACGCCGCCGAGTTGGGCTCCGGTCCCTGGGAGCGTGTGGGAGCCCTGTCTCTGGAGGCAGAGCGGGTGCCGGAGCGTCGGAGAAGGGGAGCCCGGAGTAGAACTGGCTATTGCTGCTGTGGATGGAGTAACGACGGTGCAGGCGCTGCTGCAGGGGGGCGCAGAGTGGACCAGCTGACTGCCCAGTCATCAGAGTAGGAGCGGCCTGCCACCGTGAGACCTGGACTGCCCTGGCCTGGCTCTGCAATCTTGCTGTCCCGGCTCTGGTGCTTTGCCTGGGGGGGGCGAAGTGATAGCTGAGCTACGGGCCTCCCTCTTCTGGCACTGGACGCGCTGTGGCTCGGCGCAGAAAAGTGAGTACGGGCAGAATCTGGTCCCTGAATTGGTGCATAGCGCAACTTTGTGTGTGACTATGCCAGCTGCGGACAGACCTCTCCTGCATCCGCCCATCGAAAGAGGTTTCTTTTTTTTTGGCTTGAGACTGGGCGGCTTGGCCGGGGGGCATAGCTTCCCTTGATTGTCTGGGGCACCTACTGGGCCTCTGGTCCCTCCTGCTATTTATTACATAGTTCTGGTCTATTTCTGGGGTTTTCCGCAGTCCATTGCTCCATCCTCCTGGCGATGCCCAAGGTCGGGTCGAGAAAAAAAAATAAAAACGCATGATATTTCGACCTTCCTGACGCCCCAGGGGTCCCCCGCTGCCCGAGCTCACACTGTCGGTGGACATCCACCAGCCTCCGGCTGCCAACCCCATTCCAGATATGGCTCTCTCCAAGTCTGACTTGGAGGACTTGTTTAAGGCTTTTAAGCAGGAAATCACTGGCGAAATTAAAGCAGAAATAAAGGCCTCTACAGACACCCTGGCTAAGTCACTGGCTGATCTAACCACCCACATAGGGGGTCTAGAGGCGAGGGTGGATGAACTGGAGAATGCTGCATGTGAACAAACACACAATACTGAAATGCTCATGGAGCGGGTGCGGACAATTGAAGAGCATCTGGAAGATATCTGGGCGAAGCAGGCAGATATGGAAAATAGATCTAGGCGCAATATTGTGCGCATCCGCCGAATTCCTCGACAGATTTTAGACCAAGATTTGACCGCCTATGTGAGTGATATGTTTCGTGAATTGTTGAGCCTCCCGCCTACTGCAGATATGGTCCTAGATAGGACACATCGAGTATATTCTTCCATTCAGCAGAAGAGGAATTTGCTCCCGGATGTTCTCACTAGAGTGCACTTCTTCCACCAGAAAGAGGAAATTATGTCAGCTGCCAGGGGGTCGGAGGTGGTGCACTTTCGCGGTGCTTCTGTTCGCTTGTTCCAGGATCTCTCGTCATATACTCCGACGCAGATTGAGAAAGGTTACAGCATGGCTGCAGTCCCAGAAGGTCCGCTACCGGTGGGGGCTCCCCTGCAAACTGATTTTTGACTTTCGCAACCAGCATTACGTTGTGTCCTCGGAGGCTGAAGTGGGGGATCTAATAGGTGAAGGATCTGCTGGAGCCACTCTCGACCAGAACCCCCACTTGGAGGCGGACCTCGGTTCTCAACCCAGTCCGATCGACAGTAGAAGGAGACCCAGGGGCTTGCAGCGGGTGGGTGGTCCTGTGCATCGGGAGGGGGGTCTCCTAACAGTGGACATGTACGCCTCTCCATAAAGGCGCTGGATGGCCAGCAGGCCCTGGCTGTCACCCCTCTGGCTGACACCTGATGTTACCATACAGGGTCCAGGCCTCCGCTTCCATGGACATGTCTTCCCCGTGCACAAAACTATATTGTATTCTGCAGATACTCCAGGGGGCATGATCGGCTTCCTAATCAAATTTCTTGTTAAACAATGTTGTACCCCTAGAAAGTGCTTGAAGTTGCCAAGCATATGTCTTAACAATGTTTATGAGGCCATTCAGAGATATTGTTTTGTTGTGAAGTGTCCGGCCCACGAATGATCGGTATGGATCGCTAGGTTTATTTCAGCGTCTGTTATGGGGCACCCCAGGCGGATTGCGCCCGCTGTTATTGCAGGTTTGTGGTTATTGAATATACTGATGAGGCTAATGGTAGCCTTGAGGGTTTTGCGTGTTACTAGCTTACAAGCTTTCACACTCCATTTTCTGGAAATGTTTATTTCTGCTTTTTTTAGTTTGGATTGTTTTCTTTAATTTGTCCCGTTTTTTGTATTTTAAACTTGGGTCTGCCTAGATAGAATAAAATAGGGGTGGTCAAAAAGTCTATATCTGTAACGTCTCTATTGGTTTAGGGAACACTGCGCGCTATTGTATATGCAGGGTTTTCCAAAATGGGTTTCATGCTTTGGTGGGTGTCGGGTACTGTCCTTTTATAGCTTGGGCTGAGAGGATGGGGATCCTGGGGGGGAAAGGGGGGGAATGGGAGTGTAAGGCCCTATGGGTGTGGCCAATCGGGTGTTGATGGTATAAAATTGGAGCAAATACTGGCATGACTGCCCCGAATGTGATCTGTTTAACCCTTACTGTCCAGGGTCTGAACTCCCCATTTAAGCGGAAGGCCTTATTCCAGCGCTTAGCGACATATAATCCCACTATTCTATTCTTGCAAGAAACCCATTTAATGGTATCAGATGAATTTCGGTTGAATGATGAGCGCTACCCAACCAAATTTTGTGCCTCTTTGGGTGTGAAACGTCGTGGGGTGGCCATTCTAATTCAGAGGGAACCGCCACTAAAAATCCATAGGACGCTCCGTGACATGGAGGGTAGGTATGTTCTGGTAGTGGCTACGCTATACGGGAAGGTGGTGTCCCCGTTATCGTTATATGCACCCAATGTCGGTCAAGATTCTTTTTTTGCCTCCATTTCCAAAATCTTGGGTGAACAGGCTGAGGGAGATCTTATAATCGGGGGGTGATTTTAATGCTGTGATCAATCCATATGAAGATGAATCTCCCCCTCCGACTCCAACTGATAAACATTTCATGGCACTCACTACCCTCCTCCGAGAGAATTCCTTGTAGAAGCCTGGCGGTTTTTTCACCAAGGGGAACGGGAATACACCTTTTATTCCGCTGTGCATAGGGGATTTTCTAGGCTGGACATGTTTCTCCTCTCAGACACTCTAATCTCCCAGACCATAGAAATTGAGATCCTCCCAAAAGCCTTGTCCGATCACGCCCCGGTGATAACGGTTTGTCCCCATTCACTGAGTCCCCAGTCTCTCCCCAGCCATGGCGCTTAAATGACTTTATTCTGATGGATCCGCAAGCCCGATCCAATATCTCAAACTGTATTAATCAATACTTCCTACTTAATGACACTGGGGAAGTAGATTTCGATGTGGTGTGGGATGCAGCGGTTACAGGTCATTTGGTCGAAAATAAATGGTCGACAGGACAAATGGTCGATGCAATTTGGTCGAAAGACAAATGGTCGATTTTTTTTTGTTGTATTTTCACATTTTTTTTGTCCCCCCCCCACCAACCTTTTTTTGCTAAAAAACCCTTTTTTTCCTAAACGAAAACCTGAAAAAAAAAATATATAAATAATAAAAAAAAAATGTGACCATTTGTCTGTCGACCAAATGACTGGACAGCGGATGCAGCGAAGGCTGTTATTAGGGGTCAAGTCATTGCGCAGGCGATAGAACGCAAGAAGGCTCAGAGTCAAGTTCAGGCCCACTTGGAAGCGCAGCTCCAGATCGCGGAAGAGGCGCATAGAAAGACCTACTCGGAGAGCCCTTAGAGATGTGCGCATTGCGCAAAAAGCACTTAAAGCCCACCACATGGGATGGGCGGCTTGCGGCATTATGCGAGCCAAACAGTATTATTATTCTAAGGGGAATAAGGCAAATCGGCTTTTGGTAGCTAAACTCCAAAGACAGGCTAAACGTAACTAGATAGCCTCTTTACGAGGGGAAGATGGGACACAGGTTTTCACTGACACCGGGAAACTTCAGATCATAGAGCGGTTCTTTAAAATCCATGCGGCCCCACATACGACAGATCCCCTGTTGGCTAGAGATTTTCTCAGAGAGGCAGATCTCGCGCAAATATCTGTGGAACTTCGTGAAAGTTTAGAGGCCCCAATAACTTTGGAGGAAACCAAAGCGGCAGTTCGTTCCCTCCCGGTGGGTAAGGCCCCGGGGCCTGACGGCTTCACTAATAAATGTTATAAAACTTTCCAAGCAGAGCTTTCCCCTCAATTAACAAAGCTTTTTAATACCGTGTGGAGAAATGGGGTGGTGACTGGGTCAATGGCAGAGTCAGCAACGACATTTGTGCTGAAACCTGGGAAAGATTCTACAGAATGTGCTTCTTATAGGCCGATGTTAGGCAGAAACCTGTGCAGTTTCCTTAGGGACCACTGCAAAAGGTTTAAGACTACAGGTGTTGGCAGTAAACCCAATTGGTAGCAGTCTGTACCACCCAGATTTACCTGGTAGCTGTGGCTGAGCAGCCAGACTTCTCTCAAGAAGAGTTAGACATTATATAGAGTATACAAGATAGGTACCAAAATACAGTAGCACAAGCAAACACTGACCAGAGCTTTGGTATCAAGTACATAATTATTTATTTAAAGAAACACTTAGAGACACGCTAGCACTATTATTGTAAGCAAGTTTAAAAACACAGTCACTATTAATATATATACATCCCTTATTCCTTATTAGACAAATCTTAGTTAACACCACTTAATCCAGACAGAGGTGAGCGCTTAACTAAAGATGCCACTCCAATAAGTTAAGAAAAAGGGAGGGAAAAGGCAGAAATTAGGAACAGCACACAACACAATACTTTAGAAGCACTCAGCAAGGCAGGAAAATCAAAGTCTACTTGTGAGCAAAAGGTTCAGAGGCCAGGCTCCCTATTGGAGAGAGTAGAACACAGTGCGCCCAAGATCACACAGTTTAAAAGGCTTGGAAAGTCTTGCAGAGAGTTTAAAAAGGAATCAGTTCAGCTCAGAAAAGTTCAGTTAGCCAGCCTAGGGCCAACCCAAGTGGTAAAATGAGGATTTACGAGACACCCCACACAGACCGCTGCGAGGGAGGCCAGACGGACACAGTACCTTGAAAGTGGAGAGAATCCTCCAGCGGGGGCAGTTGTTCCTGGCAGTGGATGCAAGTCACGGCAACGTCCAGAGGAAGAGAAGATCTTGACGTGGAGGAAAGCTGAAGGTTGTTGCACTGCCAAGGAAGAAATCAGCCGCAGAGTTCTCCTGTTTAAAAGGTACTACCCTTTTATTCGCGGTAGTGGTAAAACATGGTATCCCGGTTGCCGGGGTGCTTGGCACAGGCAAGGCGGCCATGAGATGATCCGGGAAGGTGAAAAGGCGGGCAAACTGGTTATCACCACGAGTCAAAGGAAGAAGACTCTTCGGGATGAAGATCTCCTCTGTCGTTGGAAGAAGTGGCGAGTCGGTTCAGCAGGGCTCCACCGGGGGTGTCGTCGTTGGAGGTCGGCTCAGCTTCTCCCTCTTCGGATTCTTTTGTCCTGTGGTGACGTCTGAAGTCCCAGTCCCCAAAGCCCTGCTTTTATGCAGAAAACCCCCATTCATCAGTCCTAGCTGTCACTCAAACATGCTAAGTGGTGAGCCGGGCGGCTCACCACTGGGCCAATCACACAAGAGTGTGACTTGAGTTGCCGAGGCAACTCAGTCCAGGGTGCCTAAACCCCCTCCCGCACCCCCTGTGGTACCCAGACAGAGTGCCACCACTTTGGAGGGCTTCTGTGCAGAAGCCCGCCAAAAGTGGAACAAAGGGCTCAACTTCGGGTTGGAGTCACAGAAGCGAACACAAATGCCATTTTGGAACAGAGTTCTGGCAAAAAATACCAACCGGTGAATTAATATTAAATAAATAAACCGGCGGTATGTTTGAGGCTATGTTAAAAAGTATTAGCCTCGAACAATGGGAAAATCCCATAGGAATATATTTGCAGTCGAATATAAGAAGTAGTATCCACTGCCACCAGCCAAAACTCGCTCAGGGGGACTGGACAGTGCCCCCTCAAACAACAGACCCAGGGGCAATCGAATTGCCCCTACCAGTATGGCCACAATATGATGGTTTGTACTGGTTCTGTTCACAATTTAGGACTAGTAAAGCCAATGGTGACTTTACATGCCCTGGGAGACAGTAGTCAGTCCCGGGGAACGGAGTCTATGTTTGGGGGGTCACTATGACACCCCTGTGTTACAGCACGGAGGGTGCTGTGTAACACTTACCAAAAACACATGAAGCCCTATGGAGTAAAAGACCCCATAGCCCATAAAACACATTACAAAGTCAAAGGATATCTCAAATCATGTCTTAGAGTGGGAGAAAGAGTCTCACTATTAGCAGGAGAAAAAAATAAACCTCAAAAATCCAGCAAAGCTGCTGGGGGACTCACTAGGTTTGGGAAATTAGCCTTAACAGAGAATTCTCCCTAACAGCCGATTGCGCTATTAAATACGGATGCTAAACTACTTGGGAAAATAATTGCAGGTCGACTGAAGGCAATCCTCCTATCCCTGATAGCTAATGACCAAACAGGGTTTATATATAATCGGTCTACATATGATATGTGCGACGTGCCGTCGACTCGATCGCTGTTGCCCCGAAAATCCCAGGGAGACTCTCACTATTGTCCTTGGATGCCCATAGGGCGTTTGACAGCATGTCGTGGGAATATTTATAGATGGTTTTGAAGAGGTTTGGCTTTGGTTTGGGGTTTATTAAATGAATACTCTCTAATTACCAGATACCTTCCACCAAGGTGAAAATGAATAAGGATTGGACCCCATTAATTCGACTAGCCAAGGGCACCAGGCAAGGCTGTTCCTTGTCGCCCCTCATTTTTTCCCTTGCAATGGAGCCCTTGGCGCAACATGTTCGATTGCACCCTAATATTTTAGGTTTTAACTGGCAGGGTCAGTGACATAAAATTGCCTTGTATGCGGATGACTTGCTCTGCTTTTTGAACAATGCCTCGCGTTCGCTCCCTCCCCTCATGTTGCTCTTGGATAGGTTTGGGTCGATCTCAGGATTTAATCTGGCTAAATCGAAGGGAACGATACTAACTGAAGGCCCCGATAGACTGGTAGTATTACAAGGGCTGTCACAGATACCCTGGTCGACAACAGAGATTCCTTATCTGGGAATTAAACTGACTCCCACATTTGCAGGTCTTTATGGGGCAAATATCCCCCACTTGTTCAGGGAGGCAGGGCAGTGGTTGCAGCGTTGGGACTCACAGGAGATCTCCTGGTTGGGCCGTGTTACAGTGGTCAAGATGTCCCATTCCTTGCCAATCTTTATCCCAGGATTCGAACTTCTGAATATCCAAAAAAGAGATATACAGATTTATCTGGCAAAAAGAAAAGACCCCGGGTCTCTGGGAGGATCTTGACAAGGAGTAGAATGATGAGGGGTCTGGGTCTTCCTTCGATCCCACGTTATTATCGGGCAGCTCAAGTGGCCGTAATGCTCTCTTGGAGGAATTCCCGGACCCTCCTGGTTGGTTGAGGATTGAACAAACTGTAGCCCCACTCCCTCTAGCGCATTATCCATTCCTGGATAGGGAGGCTCGAAATTATGGAGCGGGACTGCTGGCGTCTAACCTTATGCACGCTTAAATGTTGGGATAAAGCACGCTCTCAGAGAGGGACCCCTTTGGGCATGGGCCCACTGTCTCCCGTTACCCTTAATCCAGTCTTCACACCTGGTCTTGCAGCCGCGGCATATCATGCCTGGTGCCAGGAGGCCCCGTTACGGCTGAGAGACCTATATGTTAATAAGGAGCCCCTGATCTTTCAAGAATGTAAGGAGAGATTTGGTCTCCCGGAGTCTGAACGCTTCTGTTATATACAACTGCGGCATTGGCTCACTAATAGGGAGACCCGACGGGCGAGCAGGAGGGCTCCACTGGGCAATGAACTCAGAATACTCGAGGGCCAACAGTCATACAGAGTATCCATATGATATCAACTACTGGAGAGAGCCTCACCAGACGAGAAACTCCCGTACATGAAAGCCTGGGAGGGGGAGCTGGGACTAGACAACACGGATGACTCCTGACAGCGGATTTGGTGCAGATCTCACACCAATTCCCGCTGTACGCTCGTGAAAGAAAGCGTCATCAAAATCTGCTTTAGGTGGTACTTGCCTCCAAGTAGGCTCCACTCAATTAATCCAGAATACCCAGACTAGAGTTGGCATGGTTGTGGGGAGCGGGGTGACTTGGCTCATATGTGGTGGCACTGCCTGGTCATACAAACATTTTGGATGGCGATTAGATCAAAAAATTTAAGACATCACAGGTTCTTTGCTTCCTATGGACCCAAGGGTGATCTTGTTGGGGGATGTATCAGAGGATGGGACCTTTCCTATGTCGGGGCAGAGGGCAATGTTGATCTCGCATCTGCTCAATGCTGCTCGCATTACTAGAGCTCGATTCTGGAAATCGATTGAGGGCCCACAGCCTGCCTATTGGTGGATTAAAGTATGGGAGCTCTTGGGGCTTAAAAAACTTAGCCATCTTGGAGGGTAAGCTCCCGAGATTCCGGAGGACCTGGGACCCTTTTCTAGAATATGTTGCTGACAGAGAGCAGATGTTTTTCCAACCGCAGTTGCTAATGCACTTTATGAACCCGTAGTAAGACTGCAGATGGCATGTTCACAACCCCCTTATTGTACAAGGTTGACCCAATGAAATTCTTTCTCTCTTTCTCTTTCTTTCTCATCTCTCCCCTTATCCTCTTTCTTACCAACTTCTCTCCTGCTTTCCCGCTATTTTCCCCTACAACCCTGGGATAATTAAGTGACATTGTATAATGAATTTAGCATTGCAGAGGGTTTGACTTAGTTGCTGGCATTGTAAACCAATGAGTGGACATTATTGATGAATTGTTGTGGGAAATGTGTGGGGGGGGGGATTTGTATTTTAGAAAGTTCTACTGTTTGTACTCCTGTTAATCTTGCATTTGTCAGCTGAAATCAAATAAAAATATTTTGAACAAAAAAAAAGTGCCTTATCGCCTTGCAGAGGGAAAGGAGCCTCTCGGGTGTGGCAAACAACCACTGCACGGTCGTGTCCCAGCGCACACCAAGGAACATCAGGTCCTGGGCGGGAGTCAGCCACGACTTCCGCCGGTTGAGGTAGCACCCCAGCTGGTGAACAACTTCCATCAGCCGTTGCCAGGAGTGGACCATCCCCTCGGGCGAGCTGGCCCTCACCAGCTAGTCATCCAAATAAGGGTATAAGTGATGGCCCTTCAAGCGGAGGAGACCAGCCATCACATTCAACAGCTTTGTGAATACAAGAGGGGCCGAGTTAATCCCAAGGTCAGCCCCTTGACTGGAAGTGGTATGACAATCGTGAACCACAGAAATTTCTGATGCGGCTGGAAGATGGAGAAATGAAGGTACGCATCCTTGAGTTCTAGGAAACGCATCAAGTCTTCTGTGCATATAGACTCTGCTATGTGCGCTGGAGTAATCATCTTGAAGCGTTCGAGCCGTCACGATATGTTGAGGAATAACAAGTCCAGGACTTCCGTTTGGCCAGCCTGGTTGTTCATGGGTACTGCAAAAATCTTGATGAGCCATTGCCCCTGTTTGATTGAGGAACTGGCTCCACTGCCTGCACATCCAGAAGACAGAAGCTCTCCTGTAAAAGTGCCAGGGACCTGTAAGGATATTTGGCGTGTTACAGCACAGAGTACAGCACTACTGCACAGGTAGCAATTTTTTTTTTAATGCAGCACCACCACATGGGTGCGGTGCATTGCTATATGTGTTACCAGATTAACATGGAAAGACAGGCTATTCAGTCAAAAACGATTTTAACATAAAAGATGCAAATCTATTTTTACAGTTAAAAGCACACGTGCACATTCAAAAATGCACACTATTTTTCACCTGAAATGCCTATGGTGCAAGAGACACATTTGAAAATTAATAACTAACATTATTCATAACTAACCTGACTAATAAAACTGCATTTAACATAACCCACTAATAAAAATGTGTCTCCACTGCAGAAATAGGCCTACTCTGAAAGTGAACTTTTAAACGCACATTCATTTTTTTTTCTTTTTCTCTGCTGCTCTGTCCACATAACTCAGGAAGCCAAGGGCTCGAAGATACAGGAAATCAGTTGGTTACAAATGGTTACTGTAAAAAGGAGCCATTGTGTAGAGAGGAAGGAGATGGCATGATTAATTTCTGATTGGAGCAGCGTCATAGCAAGTATCATGCTAGAGGCAGTGATGAGGGTTTTGCTGGGGGGAGTTTGAAGAGAGGGGGAGCACAGTCGGGATTTGGAGAGCTGGGAGAAGGACCTGTTTCATTGGTTGGAGCATTTCTGATGAAAAAGCTGAGAGTTCCAGGCAATAACCCCGGTTTGAGAACGAAAGACGCTTGTTTTCACCGGGGTTAATCTTCAAGGGAGCCACATTCAGAAAGAGAACAGCTGAAGAAAACTCAGGCTGAACAGATAAGGTAATTACAGAAGTGTGGGGGCTGAGTGTGTACGAGAATATTCAGTCAGTGTAGGAAAGGAGATTCCTGTGCTTTAATCACATGTTAATGTTGCAAATTGAGTTCTCGTCTCCGCCACTCTCTTTTCAGTGTATCACAGACAATGCTGTTACTGTGCTATTTTATTTATTTCTGTAAAGAGTGAGATCGTGTTTAAATGCAACTTTTATAATACAGAAAAATATTTGAAAGCAGACGGGTGGTGTGTTTTATATTTACCAATGCAGTGCTGATAAGGTGGGGAGATTTTTTAAACAGTGCAATTGTCATTTTAAGACAGATGTGTGCATGATCATATTCAGTATGGACAATTGTGAGTGACTGTTTGTAGCATAGCTCGTTGGAGGTACATGAGCCAACGGGAAGAGAGACTCTCTGGACATAGTTCCCTACCGTATATAAGGAAGTGGAAATTACCACAAAATTACCGCATATAGCTCTCTGTCGTAAATAAGTCAGTGAGATCGCCCATGGTGGCACACTTACACTAACACTGAAAATGTGGTATTCCTGAAATGTAGGCCTGAGGTTTCTCTAGTAATCACAAGAACAATCTTAACAAAAACAAGGGATTCTGGATGTTGGGGCCACAAATAGAACAAAGGAATTTTGCTCGCCACTATAACCACGCAAATCAACCACGTTTACCACCTAAATATGTCTGAGCTCTGAAATAACGCACTGTATTATTGTTATGTGTGATCCAATATGAATATAGAGAGTGATTATTGCTAAAGGTATTCTGGCGGTAAGAAAATACCGCAAAGCCCCAAATATCCACAAAATACCCTACATATTTATGGTGCGTTGCAGGCCGGGAAAGTGATCATAGAGTACCTACTGGGCGTGGCAAGCGTGTCTCACACTTCCATTTGCACATTAAAGGGAACCCATTTTATAATAGCAGTGTGCCACTAAAAACGAATTTCAGAATGTCACAAAGGGAAACCACATTCTCAGATCTAGTGCAATATTTAGAGGCAAAGTTGTTTGCACATGGGAATTGGTCGTCGAATAGCACGTTAGAATGGAGTAACCGCATTCAGAGTGAGGTGCAGAAAGAAAAACTAGACAATATTTTTGCAGAAGGCAGCATAATTCAGGTCTGCCTTACAAGATTATTGAATGCAGCCGATAAAAGTGCAGAGAAAGACTGTTTAATACGGCTATGCGGCAAAATATGGTTTATTTTAAACAAGTCCCTGCGAATGCAAGAGAATGATACTCAGCTAATTAACAGGTTAAAGACTGAATTAGATGGGGCAAGTAAAAATCAGGAAATGTTGAGAGCAGAATTGGATGTATGCCAAAAAGACATGCAATTAAAATGCAGAGACTTTGATACTCAGTTATCCAAAAGCAAGAAACAATTTGAGGATAGTGAGCAAGAATTGTGACACTTAAAAGCCTTAGTGGATCACATTAGACAGGATAAAGATGAGGTTGTTTCAGAAATGCAGATTTTACAAAAAGAACATTGTGAAAAAGAATGTGATCTCCAGAGCGCAGAACAAGAAATGATTAAAATGATTCAAGAAAGAGACAAGAGAAATAAAGAGTTCAATGAATGCCAAATGCAAATGTGCGACATGCAGGAGGTGATTAATAAGATGAGTGGTGAAAACAACTATTTGCAAGATGAAGCCAACAGACTCCTTAAAAAGTGTAAGGACTTAGAACAGCAAATGTGCATTCCCAGGTCCCAGGAGAGGCGGCAGGGTACCATAATTCAATGGAGTGGAGGTGAATTCTAGCTCTGCCCAAAGAGCTAGTGCTCCAGTGACTGGGCCGGTGACTGAACTTGGTTGCAGCGCCCTTGGGGGATTTGATACTCCCATTGGGGGCAGCCACCAATCTCATACAACTGAAAACAGGATTGAATCACAAAATAGTGCAATTCCATGCATTGCAACAAGTAGCCCCATAAAAATAATGAAATCCATTAAAGCCCTGATCAAACCATTTAAAAAGGGAGGTGAATGCTGCATTGAGGATCACTTAGAAGCGGTGCATGACATTTTTAAAGCACTCCAGATACCTAAGGAACAGTACAGACAATATTTTCATTTAACTTTAGATGCCCCGACGGCCAGCATCATAAGGGGATTAAATGAACAGCAGAATATGACATGGTTGGAGTTTGAAAAAGAAATTAGGCGTCATTTTTCTCCTTTTCAGTCATTGCAGGAGGCAAAGAAAGTCGCTTACACAATTACTGCTGGACCTAATACATCCCCTCGCCAATTTTTACAAGACTTAAAAAGAGCATTTTCTCGCTTTGATGTATCTTTTGACTCAAATTCCAATGAGTTTAAAACTGCATACTTCTATGGGCTACAGAAAGACATCATATCCCAATTGGTCTGTGAATTTGACCGTGACAAGTCCCTTGAATGGATTGTACATCAAAGCACAAAACTATATGAGGTACTCTATTGTCAGGGTAGAGAAAGTGATAAAATGAAAGATACTAGACCTAAATCTAAAGAACCCTCAGCCACAGTAATGGAAATCAGGTCAGCCAAAATGTCCCTTGAGTCTGCTCAAAGCCAAGGTAAAAATAATGTGACACCTGAACAAAGGGGTAATCAACAAAGATCGCCATTTCCTGTACCAATGTTCCAATCACATGATCCTAGTAATAGAGAGAGCTACATCAGCCCTAGGTATTTAGGGGACAGACCCCGGGTAGGATATCGGCCTGATATGGCAGGTATGAACAATAACCAGAGACAAAATCAAGATCAAAGAAATGATGGTCCCTACCAGTCATTGGGGACACAGAGCAGATTTGATCCCAACAGCATGATATATGGTAATCAGGATAGGCCCCGATATGTGGATCGATTTACTGATAATGGAAATCAACCTAGGGGCCAGTACCCACAATCTGAGAGACAGGACAGGAGGCAAAACGTGAACTACAATCCACGCCAGTACAATGATTCCCCAACCAGGGGATTATAATCAAAGGATGGGTGCAACCCGCTCCCCTCCACAAATGAATCAAGAGTTCAGAAACCATCCCAACCGACATCATTCACCTGAGAGGTATCAGAATAGATCCAATCAGGGGGAAAACAACCAATATCGACCTAGACCACAGAAAGAGGATCCTAGAGAGATGGAAAGGTTCCAGTGCCTTGAGGCCCAAGTGAAAATGTTAGCTGAGCAAATAGGAAAGCTCTGTACAGCGCAAAAACAACCTTCCAAAGAGGGGGCTGATGGCCATAGCAATGACCGGGGGGCTTCCGAAAAGTGACTAAGTACTCATGATAACTGCAGTGCCAAAATGACAGATTGCTCTGATATAATTTTGCATAACGACTCTGAGATGCCTAATGGATTAAATGTGAAAGTGCCAGTAAATGAACTTGTGACAGAAAGTGCAAATAATTCTAAAAAAGAGATACGGCTTAACCTAGAGCTAAATAAAACAGTAAAGATTTGTACAAATGAAAAAGAAACATTAGGAATTCCAAAAGAAAAAAGGGACAGACTTAAGAAAAATGACTCGTGCATGGGGAATACCAGTGGACAGGGAGTAAGTGGGGATGCTATAGCTCCTTCCCTGGGCAAGCAAAACAATGACCAAACACAGACAGAAAAAGGAAATACTCACAAGGAGGGTACAAGTCAATCACCTGAAGAATTCTTTGAGCCACATATTTTTGAAGAGGCTGAAAGGGCTGGTATCACACTAAATGATCACAAATGCACAGAATTAAAAAATGACAAATTGATGAATGATGTTGTTACACATGTTCAGTTGGAAGGTTGTAATGTGGTCTCTGATGTTACCCAGATGGATGGGCGAACAGTGGCCACACTCCAAAAAACCTCTGATCATGGAGAAATGAATAAAGTCTCTCGCGCAGAAATGGGTAAAAATGAGGGAAAAATGTCTTTCCATTTACCAATGTGTTTAGCCAAAAGTGAAAAAGACCTGAGAAAAGTGAGCCCTGAAATCAGTAAGAATTCACATTTCTTATGTGTATTAGAGGAAGTTGAGGACAGATATTATGCACCCATCACTGTAGAAGAAAAATGCCACACCTTTGCTATGATTGACACTGGCGCACAGGCCACAATTATGTCCAGGAAGCTGGTAAAGAGTATCAATGAAGGGAGACCCCCACGGAGTCAGATCACAGTGAAGGAAAATCAAGGCCCAGTGCATAACTTTAATGGGGAGGAGGTGCCCATCATAGGTGTAACTGAGGTTGACATAAAAATAGGAAAGCACAGAATGAAACAAGAGGTATTGATCACATCTATTTGTGAAATTCCATTTCTGATGGGGACAGATTGTCTGAAAAGATTGTCTCCTCTAATAGATGGGGTGAATGGAGTGCTGTGGTCCTTAACCAAAAAACCATTGAGGCCTAAGAAACTAAAATCACAAAACAGCAATATAAATGAATGTCACACCGTTGCCAAAACAAATGATGCTGTGGAGGTATATCTCCAGAATAGCTGCATACCTAGTGTCACTGTTATATTAATGTGTCAAGACAAAATGCAGAGCGACAATGAAAAACTACCTGTACAAATATACTTGGGCCCAAGGAAAAATTGGCAGACTGCCATAGATGAGCACACATTACTTTTTT
The DNA here is from genome assembly GCF_040938575.1 of Ambystoma mexicanum. Taxonomy (NCBI): domain Eukaryota; kingdom Metazoa; phylum Chordata; class Amphibia; order Caudata; family Ambystomatidae; genus Ambystoma; species Ambystoma mexicanum. Next base: position 455,074,357 of record NC_090932.1, read on the forward strand.
ATTTAAAAGAGAAAACATGCAAACAGAATATTACTCCTAAAACAGATTCAGAAAAACACATTACCACTCTGGCAGAAATACACATGGAAGATGAGCAACCATGGGTTCATGTTGGTATAAATTACTATTTTAAAACAATAAAAGCCACTTTAGGGCTTGGACATGAAAGGAGTTTCATTAATGAGAAATTGTTGCAAAAAATAATGGAGAGGGAAGAAATCCCGAGATTTAGGATTAAAAACCAATATGTTTCTGGGTTGGACAGTCCAGACTTTGAAAACCGAATTGCAGGCAGATGCATGCTTAAAATTAGCATTGGGCAGAAAACAATTTACCATAATGTATGGATAGTGAGTGGAGCACAAAATGAATTTTACATGGGAAATAACATCATGCACAGATTGTGTATGGTGTTAGATTTCCTTAATCAAAAAATATGGTCACGCCTAGGTGGTCCGGCACCTGAATTTGAAGACAAAAGAAGCTTATCATTGTGCACAACTGGTTCCTTATGCAATCGAATTACAAATGAGGAAAGATACTATTATTCCTGCATTTACAAAACAGTTTGCAATAACACTGAAATGCAAAAATGGACAGCAGATGAAAGGCTCTGATGCATTTGTATGCCTGAATGAATCCATAAAACAGCAAGGCCTGGATCATGAATACATTCCATTGGTAGATATTGGTGAAGGATCTGTAAAAATTATGGTAAATAATAAAGGTTGTCAGGATATTCATTTAGAGGAAAACTCCCCATTAGGAATGCCCATACAAAAATCACATTATACGGCAGATTTAAATAACATGGTGATTGGAAATATTCCTGAAAAGTATGTAGATGCCAAGGGTGAGTTGCCAGAACACCTGGACTCTCAGCCCAAAGGAATATTTAAAATTCATTCTGTGTATCCTTATGATTCAAATGACAGTGTGCTGCTATCAAGAGGATTGCATAATATTTAATTTAAATGAAAATGAAACAGAAAATCAGCCCATTGAAGTGGAAGCTGATATGCCAAAATATTTAAAAGTGGCAGCTTTACAAAAAGACACAGCCACACCGTTAGAGGAAAGCGACGAGATTCCCTTACCAGAAGATTTTCCAGAATTTTCCAAAATGGTAGAAGAACAGATCTCCTTAGCGAATGCGTGTGAAAGCAATGAAGAGAGGGACAATCTGAGGGAGATATTTATGGAGTTTAAGGATGTATTTGCAAAAGATGCTTATGATTGTGGTTTAACTGATTTACATGTGGCCACACTACCAGAAGGGTGTAGCAGAAATCCAGTGTTTGTACGCCAGTATAGACTACCGCTGGCATGTTTAGAATCATTGGCAGAGATTATTAAAAATTTGGAATCGCGGGGAATCATCAGGCCCATTCATAGCACATCCAATACACCTATTTTAGGTGTGTTAAAGCCAAATGGTCAATGGCGGCTGTGTGCAGACTTGAGAGAGCTAAATAAAAGAGTACCAGTATCTAGATGGCCACTGCCATTCATTGATCAGGGCCTAGCTCAGATACATGGTTCAAATGTATTTACCACATTAGATCTCACCTCTGGATATTGGTGCGTGCCATTGGCAGAGGAGATACAACATTTATTTTCCTTTACATTTGACAGGACTCAATATGCCTGGCTTAGAGCTCCGTTCGGGTACATCAATAGTGGGAGTGAATTTGGCATATTTTTGAGAAAGGCCATGCCGGATGCAGCGGAAAGAGGAACAATAGTTTATGTGGACGATGTCCTGATAAAAAATAAAAGCCTGAAAAGCCATTTTGATGAAATAAGACATGTACTTGGCCAATTGCAGAAAGCAGGCGCCAAAGTATCTTTGCAAAAAGCACAATGGTGCAAGAAAAAAGTGAACTTTCTAGGGCATGAAGTGACTGAACATGGGCTAAATCCACAAAAGAAGAAAATAGAGGCCATACAAAGATTAAAAGATCCTAAAAATGTGAAAGGAGTAAAAAGTTTATTAGGGATGACAGGCTATAACAGAAAGTTCATTGAAAATTATGCAGAAATCACTCAACCATTGACTAAACTGCTTAATCTGAATACTCCCTGGAAATGGGAAAAAGAGCAGTCTGATGCAGTGGCTAAATTAAAGGAATGTCTTGTAAAGGCACCATGTTTAGCATACCCCATAAAGGACAGGGATTTCTTTATAGAAATAGGTTTTTCTGAACATTGTATGTCAGCAGTGTTATCACAAAAACACGATTTGAATCACAAAACCATTGCATATGCAAGTAAGGCATTTTCCCAAGTTGAAATGAAATTTAATGAATGTGAAAAGGCCCTAGTAACCACTGTGTGGGCGCTACAACATTTCCGCCCCATTGTTCAGGGAGAAAAGGTGATCATTGAAACAAATCACCAACCTTTGCAATTTTTAGAGAGTAAAAGAATTAGATCAGGTATTCTAGCGCAATCCAGAATCACTTCATGGACGCTGGCATTACAAGGTTTTCCCGTAGAAGTGAGATATGTACAAAATAAAAAGAACCCAATTGCTCAAGGGTTAGCTGACTTACATGACTGTGCAGCTGAACAAATACCAAATGAAATGGAAGTAGAAACTAGTTTGCAGGAATTTGAACAATCACCACACAAAGCTTTTGATGAAAAAACATGCAAGGATTTGCCAACTGTATATGTGGATGGTTGTGCTTTTCACATTGAAAATGACAGTAATAAAAAATTAGTGGCAGGAATAGGAAATGTCTGGTTGAAATGTGAAGGTGTCCCCCAGTATAGGGATGAGGATTGGAGATAGGAGCAGTCAGGTGGCGGAATTGGCAGCCATTTATAAAGCAATTGCTACTGCAGTTGATAAAAAGTTCGGTGAAATTGTCCTGGTGACTGATTCTGACTATGCATGGAATAGCTTTGTGGAGTATTTGCCTGGTTGGAAAGCAAGAGGCATGGTTACATACAACAAAAAGCCACTTAAGCATGGAAAAATGATACAAGCCATAGACGAATTGGTGTCAGAGAATAAGTTAATATACTGGAGAAAAATTCGTGGGCATTTAAAAACACCAGGAGAGGATAAGGAGGGAAATGATAAGGCAGACCACCTGGCTAAGATTGGGGCTGTGATGGGAGAATTGCTACCTATTGATTATTTAATGGGTGAAATACAAATTGATGCAGTCACATGTTCTAAAGCACCAAAGGAGGTAGATCAACCGGTGGTGCAGTGGAGTCATGACACGCCAGACCAAGATTTGATTGAGGCACAAAAGAATGATCAAATTTTGGGAATCTATTATAATCATTTGATAGATCCCGAACAAAATTCTTTGACAGAAAATGATTGTATGGGAAAAGAAGAGTTGAGGGTGCTATTAAAGAACAAAACACGAATTAGATTACAGGATGGACTTATGATTACAGAGTCCATAACAGGACAAATACAGTGGGTAGTACCCCTTTCATTCAGAGGACTAATGCTACACCATGCACATGATGCCATAACTGCAGGCCATAGAGGTTCACAAAAAACATTAGAAATACTAAAAGATTATGCTTACTGGCCACATATGCCCCAAGATGTGGAATTATATACTAGAGGATGTCTAGTATGCGCCCAATTTAAACCTGCTTCACCAATGCATAGAGCACCATTGATGAAAAGAGGCCCAACTCTCCCATGGTCAGATTTGCAAATAGACTATGTAGGTCCTTTAAAAAGGTCGAGCAGGGGACATCGTTATATTTTGAGTGTGGTATGTTTGATGTCGAAGTGGATTGAATGCATTCCTGCACCAGATTGTAGTGCGCAAACAGCAGCCACATTGCTGGTGAACCATGTGTTCTCAAGGTTTGGGTTGCCACAAAGAATTGAGTCAGACAGAGGAAGTCATTTCACAAGTACTCTAATGAGTAAGGTATGGCAAATACTAGGTGTGAAAAGGAAACTACATATCGCATATCGGGCGGCGTCTTCAGGTACAGTTGAAAGAAGCAATAGGTCTGTTGTGGATATTTTAAAGAAATTTGTGGCAGAAGCAGGTTCCAGCTGGGATTTACGTTTACCGTTGGTTTTGATGGCAATCAGATCAACTCCTGCCAAGGCAACAGGTGTTAGCCCCCATGAGGTCTTGACAGGTAGGAAAATGGTGTTACCACAACACCTACTATACAGAACACATGAGCAGACACTTGTGAGTGCATCCACAGTTCATGAATATATTGATGAACTGAGGAGGCATTTGCAACATGCATTTGCTTTTGTGCAGAGAAATCTGGAAAGAGCTGCTGACAGTGCAAAGTCTTATTATGACAAAAAGACATCAGTAAAGGAATACAGTGTAGGGGATCAGGTGTACAAGTTTCATTTTGGAAAAAGTAAACAGAAAAATTCTAAATTTCTAGCAGCCTGGCAGGGCCATTTCGAATTATAGATAAGGTCTATCCTATAGTTTATAAAATTTTGAAAAATGAAGGTGAAACGGCAATAGAGCAGTTTGTCCATGTAAATCAAATCAAACCATGCCATCCCAGACATGAGATCAGGAAGCTTGAGCATGTAGAAACAGATAAAGTCCCTTGAACACAAAAAGAGAAAATAAATGGGTACAATCAGGAGGCAGTGACAAAGAAGTTAAAAAGTTGATTGTTATAATGGCACATAAACACTAATATATGTAAAAATATATAATATAAAATAAATAAATAAAAATATATAATGGAAGCTCATGGTTGGTGTGCAGAGAGAAAATGTATTAAATATTGAATGCTGTTTATATGTGCTTGTTTTCTTTTAACTTGTGTTTAATTTCAGAAAAAACTAAATATTTTTACCAAGCATGTTTTATTTTTGGCAAAAGGGTGAAGTTAGTATTGTGCTATGTACTTAATTTGTTTATTTTCTATTTGATTTAGAAAATTAACATTATTTGGTCGGAGGTTCCGGGATCAGAGCCCACGGGAGACGGTGGAGTCCTGGAGCCCACGTGGACGGATTCCGGGAAAGCCCCAAAGAGGGGTGAAGACCAAGGCTGCAAAGCGATCAGCATTGAAGATGATACGGTTAATGATGATATTTGGAGAGCTCTTCAAGAATTCAGAAGCACAGGTTGTCATTGAACCTGGACCAGCATCTGGTATCGCGGTGGAAGAGGCACCAGGATTCATCATGAGTGATAGAAGGATGATTTTCCAAAATATATACATACCATTGAATCCTGAGATTTTGATTGAAAAACACTTGAACAATACCGGAATTAAGATTGAACAGACTAAAGAGTGGCTGGAAATAAGAAAAGAGGACACTAAGCAGTCAATAAGAGATATATTAATGCAATTGGAAAAAACATTCGTGAATTCAGCAGACATTAAGAAGAAGAGAGGAAAGAGAGGTGCGGTGATGCTCGCGATATCATTGGTAATGTCTATAGTTGGAGCCATAATAGGTACCACAATATCAACAGCCAATTCTATTTCGGTAGGAACACTGAGTACTAAAGCGCAACAACTGAGTATTGACCTAGAAATAATACAAAAAAACATTAGATGGAATTAGAGGGGGACTGGATGAACAAGTAAGATTCATAAATGAAACTGCAATCATTCTAAATGAACAAGCAGATGTAATGCAACGGGCGACTAAAATAATACTTAAGCATGACAGAACTTTAAATGAAATATTGAACATAATGAGTCCTGTTGATAGACTATTAACGAATTATATGAGAGAAGTTCAAACTGCAGTTTCACAATTGATTCAAGGACATATCCTCTTGTATTTTGTTTCGCAGGATATTATTCGTCAAATGATAGAAAGATTGACTAGGAGGGAAATTGATATAATACAGGTAAAAATTGCATTCGAAATGGGTAATGCAATGCTGTTATATGTGGACTTGGAAAGACTAGAGGTCGGATTTTTGCTATGCATCCCATATGTAGCCCCTGAACTTATTTATCAAACGAAGTGGGTACACAACGTGGGATTTTGGCAAGATGACACATTTATTAAGATTAAGACTCCAGAAGTGGTGGCATTACAGTCATGGGAACCTGAAGTTTAATACCAAACCTGGAAACATGTGTAAAATTTAAAGAACAAAATTATATGTGTCCAGGTAAACCGTTTGTTCCTGATGCCACAGATGCTATTTGTGGTTTGAAATCTGACCCAAGTATATCAGAGGGAGGTGAAGTGATTATTAGCAATATGGGGAGTGAAGAAATGGCACAGGCTAAGATGGTCAGAGGTAAATGGTTGATCAGCACCTGTTTAAAGAACATGACGGTAGTACATTTAAACCATGGAACATACGTGGTTAAACAGGTGAAATATAATGTTTTTTATTTACAGGTTCCAAAGGATACAATTGTGTCAATTGGGGGGTTAACATTGTTTCATGTAACAAATGATGTTTGGGAAAGCCAAGTGGAAAATATCGATTTTTTTCAAAGGGATACTTTTCCAATAGACCCGGATGTGGAATATTTATTGAATCACAAAGAAAGACATGTTATAAAAATGAATTTGAGAAAAAACAATATTACAATTAGTAATCTGGGGATAATGGAAGTGGAGAGATTTAATTGGGGAACCTGGGGGGAACGCTCAATAGTGGGTTTGGCTGTCCTGGTGCTAATCATGGGTGGATGGTTGATTGTGCTATCAGTAAAAATGAAAATGTTACCGATTTTACTAGCTACGTCAGGAAGAGAAAGATATCCCAATACACATGCATTTTAAAAGAAAAAAGAAAGAACAAGTTGTTTTTAGGAATTGGCTTGGATTGTAGCCAAGTTCTAAAAACAAAAGGAGGGTATGTAAGGATATTTGGCGTGTTACAGCACAGAGTACAGCACTACTGCACAGGTAGCAATTTTTTTTTTAATGCAGCACCGCCACATGGGTGCGGTGCATTGCTATATGTGTTACCAGATTAACATGGAAAGACAGGCTATTCAGTCAAAAAACGATTTTAACATATAAGATGCAAATCTATTTTTACAGTTAAAAGCACACGTGCACATTCAAAAATGCACACTACTTTTCACCTGAAATGCCTATGGTGCAAGAGACACATTTGAAAATTAATAACTAACATTATTCATAACCAACCTGACTAATAAAACTGCATTTAACATAACCCACTAATAAAAATGTGTCTCCACTGCAGAAATAGGCCTACTCTGAAAGTGAACTTTTAAACGCACATTCATTTTTTTTTCTTTTTCTCTGCTGCTCTGTCCACATAACTCAGGAAGCCAAGGGCTCGAAGATACAGGAAATCAGTTGGTTACAAATGGTTACTGTAAAAAGGAGCCATTGTGTAGAGAGGAAGGAGATGGCATGATTAATTTCTGATTGGAGCAGCGTCATAGCAAGTATCATGCTAGAGGCAGTGATGAGGGTTTTGCTGGGGGGAGTTTGAAGAGAGGGGGAGAACAGTCGGGATTTGGAGAGCTGGGAGAAGGACCTGTTTTCCTGGTTGGAGCATTTCTGATGAAAAAGCTGAGAGTTCCAGGCAATAACCCCGGTTTGAGAACGAAAGACGCTTGTTTTCACCGGGGTTAATCTTCAAGGGAGCCACATTCAGAAAGAGAACAGCTGAAGAAAACTCAGGCTGAACAGATAAGGTAATTACAGAAGTGTGGGGGCTGAGTGTGTACGAGAATATTCAGTCAGTGTAGGAAAGGAGATTCCTGTGCTTTAATCACATGTTAATGTTGCAAATTGAGTTCTCGTCTCCGCCACTCTTTTCAGTGTATCACAGACAATGCTGTTACTGTGCTATTTTATTTATTTCTGTAAAGAGTGAGATCGTGTTTAAATGCAACTTTTATAATACAGAAAAATATTTGAAAGCAGACGGGTGGTGTGTTTTATATTTACCAATACAGTGCTGATGATGTGGGGAGATTTTTAAACAGTGCAATTGTCATTTTAAGGCAGATGTGTGCATGATCATATTCAGTATGGACAGTTGTGAGTGACTGTTTGTAGCATAGCTCGTTGGAGGTACATGAGCCAACGGGAAGAGAGACTCTCTGGACATAGTTCCCTACCGTATATAAGGTAGTGGAAATTACCACAAAATTACCACATATAGCTCTCTGTCGTAAATAAGTCAGTGAGATCGCCCATGGTGGCACACTAACACCAACACTGAAAATGTGGTATTCCTGAAATGTAGGCCTGAGGTTTCTCTAGTAATCACAAGAACAATCTAAACAAAAACAAGGGATTCTGGATGTTGGGGCCACAAATAGAACAAAGGAATTATGCTCGCCACTATAACCACGCAAATCAACCACGTTTACCACCTAAATATGTCTGAGCTCTGAAATAACGCACTGTATTATTGTTATGTGTGATCCAATATGAATATAGAGAGTGATTATTGCTAAAGGTATTCTGGCGGTAAGAAAATACCGCAAAAACCCAAATATCCACAAAATACCCTACAGACCCTACCTGAAGCAGAAGGGGGAAGGAAAGGAAGACTGAAGCCTGTGGAGATTACAGAAATTATGCAAGGAGTCTTGAAACAATGCTTCCAGCTGTCCTTGAAGAGAGTGAGCTTGCCCCTACAGGCGAGCTGCATTTCTGGACAGGTACGCCATTGCTTTTTGGCATCTGAGGCGGGAGCGGAACACACTGTTCGATGTCCTCTGCTGATTCCTCCTGTGGTTGCTGGATGACTTGTCTTGCTGCCGTGCACCGCCGTCCCGAAACCCCTTGAAGCTGCTTAAAGTGTGGGGTTTGAAGTCAGTCCTGCCCTCGGACTGAGGGAAGGACTTCTGCCCTGGTTTAGTCAGGATGGCCAAAGACTTGGTCTGTGTGGAGGTCTTTTTAGTCAGCTCGTCATGCATGGACGAATGAAAAAGATCCTACCCCTCAAAAGGAAGATTCAGGATCCTCTTCTGCACCACATACGAGATTTTAGTGGCCTCATCTAGACCCCCAGGCTGTGTCGAAGTGAGAGACCGAAGACTCCATGAGGTCCTGCGCAATTGCACGGGCCTCCACCAGGCAGGCCGGCCTTGAAGGAGGCCTGTCTCTCCAGGGGGAGGTTGGGTAGGCACTCCCGTGTCTCTCGCCACAGCTTCTGGTTCACAGCAGCTAGGGGGGCGTCAGCTTGCCGCAAATGCAGCGCAGAGTTGAGGTAGCAACACTTGCCAAGGACTTGAGGCATTTGTCCTCTTTGGAAAGACAACTGGAGGCGCCCCTGCTGAGGTAGATGATGGCTTGGAATATAAGGAGCCACCGCTGCCACTGAAGAGTGTGGCTGAGGGTGGGAGGACAGGAGGGCTGCTTCCCCATCCAAAAGCCTGAACTGGGTGTCCAACTTCTTGTTCATCTGGGCTTCTCCCAGACTTTTCTCGCAACCTGCAGGACATCTTTCTGGAGGGTAATCCCTGAACGGTTCGGGGCTTGCTGGGCAAGCACCTCCGCCAACACCCTCCGGACTCCTCAGGGCCTGCTCTGGCTGAGGGACCTCCTGCCTCTCCAAAAACTCTGCGAGGCCCTGAAGACGGTCATGAAATGCCTTCACTGATTCCGAAGGCTCTTCATCTTGGGCATCGTCCTCGCAGCCATGGTTCCGCCCGCTTTTCCAGACGGAGGGGAGTCCGTGTCCTGGGGTACCCGTGATCAGGTGGCTGGGTATCAACAGGCAACAGCGGGAGCAAGGCATTGGAGGTACAAGAAGAGGAGGAGGGCTCTGAAGTACCGACAGGGCCTGGACCGGAGAAGGAACGGGCTGTGGCACTGGCACCGCTGGAGGAACCAAAGGCGGAGGCACGACCTGTGGGATTACTTCCCTGACACCGCCCTTGAGGAGCCCAGTCATCTATGGGAAGCGCATGAGGAAGAAACGCTCGAAGATGCGATCCTTGCCTGCTGCCGGATAGCGAGGGGTGTGAACCTCAGCTGTACTGGTCCTCCTTTCCTGTTCGTGTAGCCATAAAGGCCGAGGGGTAGGTTTAGCCATGCAGAGACTATCCACATGCACTATAGGGTCTGCGCTGTTTCCATAGGGAATGGAACCTTCTTGCAGGACCCACTCTGTGGGTGAAGGACCTGGGAGAGGCCCAGAGTACAAATCCAAGATTGCCGCTGGCCTTGCAGGCTCTGCCACGTGCTTGTCTGCCATCTTTGGGCCTGGCACCACACCCTGGGAGGGAGTGCATGCATACCTCGTGCCACATGCTGGTTCAGACATGGAAGGGCACTCCTTTGCTCTAAAACCTGAAGCAGCAGTGTCGACTTCAGCGATGGCTCCAATATGCTCAGAGCCCTCAGCCGGCTGCACTGTAGACGAATCGCCCTGCACAACGACCTGGGAGATGTCTCCGGTAGGCTGGGTGTCCTCAGCTACGGACTTGGTAGTCGTTTTGGATAATGCTTCTAAAATGAAGTGACTTCTTGGTAGTTCCTTTGTGCTTTATTACACCTTCTTAGGTTACAGTTACAGGAACGGTAATTTCGAACAAATACTGGCACCCATCACCCAGGCATGGACTCTAATTGCCCGGGCTGGGAACCCTCTCGCCACCAACATTCTCTCACCCACGCAATAACATTACACATTACATCATAGGGTTCCACATACCTTAACAAGCATATCACAACATCTCCCTTTCCCAAAGACACCACACATAGCAAACATCACTCAGCCACACGCAGTGCACCTTATTTATAGAGAAGTGCAACTCTGTAAGAAAACAATAGGAAGGCATGCCCACCCCCCACCGCTCTTAATCACATTGGTGGGACTACCAATCCCGACCCCAACACTAGCAGAAGACACAACCTCCCTATTTACCTAGGTGGAAAAACGCACTATTTCCAACCTCTTATCTCAGACGGAAGGCGCAACCTCCTTGTCTGGCACTCACGGTAGGCGTGACCTCCATGTTCACCTTGTTGGGAAACTACTATTCCCAACCTCATACAACAGGGAGAGGCATGACCGGTCTACTTTGGGGAAAATTCACCATTCTTAATCTCTCTACACTGGCGGAAGGCAAGACCTCCCCGTTTACGCAGGTGAAAGAAATTACACCCCTGTCTATCTTAGTGGACACTCTCTATCTTAACCCTTACAAAGGCGGTAGGCATGACCCCTGCTTTATCCCCCTTGTGGGGAAACAATGACCCACCTGGTCTGCTTTTATGGGACGCTACCAGTTCACACTCTTACTGACCTGGTGTGACACTCACACCCCTTTCACTAACATCAGTATAATTTGCAATACATTAACATACATGCAAACTTAAAGATACACTTTTACACATTTAGATTGCTAAAAGTCCTTGTTGCGCTCTAGCAATCTAATGCTGCAAATCCTCAAAGCTTAGCTCTGTCTAACTTCACACAACATAGCCCATACACATCACACTACAGAATTCTATCTGCGACTAATTCAAGTCCTAAAAGTCCATGTTGCGCTTTCGCAACCTAACGCTGCAAATCCTCAAAACTTAGTTATGTCTATCACGCATACTATAGCACCTACACAAACTCGGCGCACATGTCCTATCCCATTTAAACCATTACGATACTAGCATCATCTCTCCATAGCATACCTGTTTGCACTCAATACGCAAAATGGAAAACTCTTGATAGGGCAATTTTCACTTGTGCACAGCTCCTGGTAAACTCCCATAAAACCAATTGTGCCCTTCTCCTTTTTGCTCCTTGGGCACTCTTACAGTACCTCATGAGACAGTTTACCCGAACGGCAGTGGCTCCTCTCAGTCTATTTTCACCTTGGCCTTCATTTCCAGTGCATCATTGAGCAGCCATTTCCAGTGCATCATTGAGCAGCTTCCCCTAGCCCCGAAACGTTTGACATCACTTTGCCCTTCACGAACTTGCCGTTTCATTAAAGCACAATGGTTACCCGGCACCATTACTTAACTCAAAAACTTGCGGTCCAACTGTAGTCCAAACACAGAGCTAACCTGCAAGTCACTAAAAGCACATTCTGATACATCCAACTGTCTCCTCTTCTTGACACAACCTAATATGCAAAGAAAATAAAATGTATTCCTTTTTCCCCGTGCTCCTCAAGCACCATTACAGTACCTCCTGTTGAGGGTGACTGGCGCCCCCCGCGCGCATCGCCGCAAGCCCCGGCACCAAGGACTGAGACCCACACGTCCGTCTTGGTTCGGGCTTCCCGGTCGCTCTAACGCGGCCGGGAAACGGCCCGTTTATTTGTACTGCACGCGACGGCGTGCAACGTCACGCCGCCGCGTGCGCGCCCGTCATCGGGTGGCGCCACACCACTCCTTTTTCAGGGAGAACCAACAATTATCATTGAACTATTCACTGCAAACTATACAACACTGCAATTGAAACAAGTCATGAAAACAACGGGGCAACGAAAACAAATCACAAAACCCCTGTTCCGTGAACACCCCTTTATTGGCATCCACCCGGGTCCCCTTAGCTAGCCTTTCTCACCCTCCGGATCCTCAGCCAATTGTCCCAGCACGTAATCGGTGAGGCGAGCTGGTTTCCCTCGCCCAGCCCTCTGGGGGTACCTCCGGCTCGCCTCCGGCATGGGTGATCTGTCCGCCGACGGCCCCCGACCTGGGGACTCCGGCATGCAGGGTGGGTCTCCCCCGTTCTCCAGGACTCCTCCCAGGTCCGGATCAGGAGGTGGGTCAGTTCTAGGGTCTCTGATCTTTTTGAAGAAGCTCACATTGCGAGTCACTTCCGACCGTCCATCCGACGCAGTCACCATGGAGCCCCGGACTGCCACGACATCCAGTGGCTCAGGCTCATACGACAAAGAGTTTTCCATGTGGGTGTCGATTGCGAATGAGAACCTCATCGCCCGGCTCCAGCTGTTGTGGGCGAAGCCCCCTCCGCACGTTCTCTTGCTCAATTCTCGCTTGCCGGTCCATTTCGACTCGTTGGTCGTCAATCACCGCAGGTTCTCGCTCTCCGACCTCTGGCAAAAGTCCTCGCGGACACCTCCTGAACATTGCCTCTGCCGGGGCCACCCCCGTGGACGCCTGTGGCGTGGTGCAGTACACCCTCAAGAATTGGTACAGGGCTCTCTGTAGGGACTGCCCCTGTCCTTGGGCAATTCTAAATGTCTTATTGAGGGTCCTCATCAGGCGTTCCGCCTCCCCATTCGCTCGAGGCCACAGAGGCATGATCTTCCGGTGCACCACCCCGCAGCTCACCATCAGTTCAGCGAACCGTTCACCCTGAAATGGCGCACCATTGTCCGAGCACAGCGTGTGTGGGAATCCGTGAGCCGCGAACAACTTTTCCACCGCCACCACCACCACCACGTGCTCAAACGCCACGGATTCCACGAACTCCACCTTGGAGTACCGGGAGTACTCGTCCACCAGGACCAGGAAGTGGGTGCCCATGGTGGTGGACCCAAAATCGGCATGAACCACCTCCCACGGATGGGTCACCCTCGGCATCACCTCGATGACCGGCTCCCGCTGTAAGGGCAAGGCTGCCTGACACCAGACACAAGCCGCCACAAATTCGTCCACCTTGCGTTCCAGCTCGGGGAACCACACCTTCATCCGGAGGCGGGCCTTGGCGGCCCCGGTGTGCCAGTGCGATCACCTCACCCACCTTTGACTGGGGGACTACAATCCGGTCACCCCGAAGTAGCAGGCCCGACGCAGAGAAAGACAATTCCTCACGAACCTTCCATAGTTGTTCTAAACCAGTCCGGGCCTCCCGAGTGCGTCCCGCCAAGGCCTCGAGCGCTGACTTCCAGGAGCCTTGCTGCATGGACTCCCTCAACACTTTGAAGCACTCATCCTGTGCTGCCGCAGCCTCCAGCTCCTGGAGAGGCATGGCATTCGGCATGGCTGCTTCTACCACGACTTGGACATGCTCCTCAGCTTCTTGCTCACAGATGTCACGGTCTCCTTCTCCAGGCGCTCCGGGGTGTCTGGATAAGTAGTCAGCTGCGTTGTTTACCCCTGGCCGGTAAACCAGGGTCACCCCATACTCCAAAAGAGCCAGCATCCACCTCTCAATGCGTGCCAGCGGTTTGGATGACGTCCCTGCTAGGATGGGCAGCAGTGGTTTATGGTCAGTAACCACCGTCACCGGGCGTCCGAGCACACAGCCGGAAGTGGCGGCATCCCCACAGCACCGCCAGCGCCTCGCGCTCAATCTGCGAGCAGCGTTGTTCGGCGTCTGACAGCGCTTTGCTGGCATATGTGACTGGCCGGACGCCGCCATCACGGTCAACCTGTGTCAACACCGCACCCAGGCCAAATGGGCTGGCGTCAACGATGATCTCCAATGGTAGGGCAGGATCAAAGAACGACATTGTGTCCTCGGCCGTGAGGGCACCCCTAATGTCATCAAAAGCCGCCTGTTCCAGCGGACCCCAATTCCAGATGGTGTCCTTTCTTGTCAGGGCCCGGAGGGGTTCAGACCTGGATGCCAGGTTCTTCATGAACTGGCCACAGTACGTGACCATGCCCAAAAAGCTTCGCACCTCCGACACAGATTCCGCTGGTTGGGCCTTCTGTATGTCCAGTACCTTTCTTGGGTCAGGAGACACCCCCCCCCCCCTCCTTAACACGAACCCGAAGAACTCCAGGGAGGGGCGCAGAAACTTGCACTTCTTATGTAGTGTGAGTCCCAACGACTGCAGCCTCTCGAATGTTTTCGCCAGACGCCTCAGGTGGTCCACCTCCGTCCTTGCGAAGACCAGAATGTCGTCGCTTATGTTTAGGACGCCCTCGAGGTCGGCTAGGGCACCCCGAATGATGTTCTGGAATACTTCTGCGGCCGAGGACACCCCAAAACTCAACCTCTTGTAGCGATATAGTCCCCGGTGTGTGGTGAAGGTGGTAATGTACCTTGAATCGGGGTGGAGGACGACCTGATGATAGCCGGCCCTGAGGTCGAGCTCCGAGAAGAAACGAGCGCCCTGCACCTCCGCAATGATGTCATCCAGCGTTGGTGTGAGGTGCCTCTCCCTCTTGATGGCTTTGTTGGGGATTCTCATGTCTACGCAGATCCCGACTGCGCCAGGTTGTTTGAGTTTCCTTGCCACCACTATGGGGGACACCCAAGGAGTCGGTCCCTCCACCTTCTCAATAATGTCTAGATCGACAAGGCTGTCCAGTTCTTTGTCTACCTGCTCACGGAGGTGGAAAGGTACCCTTCGATGTTTGAGGGCCACTGGCTGTACCGAATCATCAATGTGCAGCCGCACCAGCTCCCCGGCCATCTGCCCAATCCCTTTGAATAGGGCATGATGCTTCTCCAGCAAGTCATTAATGTCTTCCAGGTAGACGGAGTACGCAAAGCTGACGATGCCGAGAGCCTCCGCCGCTGCACAACTCAACAAAGTGTTCTTACTCACTGGGGTCACGTGTTCTACTTTTGCTATAAAGGCCCCGTCCAGAGGGATGGGCTCCACACCACCGAATGCAAAGATGCGGGCCTTTGGCGTGACCAGCCTGGGCGGCTGATCCATGGCGTTGCAATGTTCTCGGGCCATGACGTTCACCGATGCCCGTGTCCACGAGGACAGGGACTGGAGACTGGTTCACTTCGACCACGCACCTTGGTTGTCGTCGGTTCCTGCTTCTTAGAAGCTCCACAATTGAGACAAAGAATATGTTCTCTTCGCCGTCTTCTTCTGCTTCTTCCACCTGAGCCTCCTCCTCGCCCTGGTCCACCTGAGCGACATTGGACGGCCGACCTTGGCGAGTGGAGACAGCTCGGCCCTGGCCCCTTGACACCAGTACGGGCAAGGCCACCCTACACACCCTTGAGAAGTGGTCTGGCAACCCGCACCGTCCACAGGTCTTTCCAGCTGCAGGGCACTCCGCTGGGTGAGGCAGGTCGTATCCGCATTTTTGGCAAATCTCGCCTGCCATCCCAGCTCTGTCCCGTGTGCCGCCGCCATATCTCCTAGCACCTCTTCCCCCCTCGCCACATCGCGCAGATCTCTTCAGTTTTAATAGGGCGCGACCCGGCCTCCATTCTTGCAGCTCTCGCCTCTGACACCTCGTGGCACCTTCCTAGCTCAAGGATGCGCTGGACCGTTAGCCCAGGCTCCCTCAGCACTTGGCGCCTGAGCTTGCCTGACGAGCACGCCTGGATAAGCATGGGCCTGATAATGTCCTCTGCATCGCCCCAGGCCCAGGCGAGCGACAGACGCCTTAGGCGCCCATAGAACGTGTCCAAGGTCTCGTCATCTTTTTGTTTGGCAGAGAGCATCACAAATCGCTCATAGTCTGCGTTGGCTAGGGGCAGAAAATATGCCTGGAGGGCGGCCTTTGCATGATCGTAGGTTCCATTCCCTTGTGGCAAAGATTCAAAAGTCTCCTGGACAGAGGGCCCTGCCGAGTACAACATTGTGGCCAGCCTGGTATCATCGACCACTTGCGCAGCCCTGAAATACATGTCCAGGCGGTCCACCCACCTTCTCCATCTGGGCCCCAAGCTGGATGGCGGGCCCGAAACATCGAATTCGGGGATGGGCTGCAGGGCAGCATGCGCACGTACCTGTGCCATGGCAGGCGCCGCCTGCTGAACACCAGGAGCAGCAGCAGGTTGAACTGGGAGTTGGAGTGCGGGAACCGCTGCCTGACCATCTGCTGGAGCTGCCGGTTGCTGCATTGGAGGTAGTGGACCCTGCGAGGCCACTGGTGCACGAGGATGAAACTGCGCCGCTACACGGTGTGTTCCGTCCTGATCCTCGGTGTCACTCATGAGTTTGAGCGCACAGGCACCCCCATAATGCTGATCGAGGCCACAACTCAAACATTCAGCCAAAAGTGATCCTCGGCATGGACCACCTCTGGATGCAGTGACTCCTGCCACCTCTGTGATGATGAAGAGGATGAAGATAGGTGGAGTCACCAGGATGATGATGAAGGGGATGTAAAAGCTTTATGCCTTTGGTTGTACCAAAAATTGGTAGCCAAAATAATAACTGGATTCAGCAGGCCCAGCCAAGATAGGCCTTCTCCTAGCTTCCACTCGACGTAGGAAACCCAAAATTGAGTTGATGCACTATTTGGGCATAACTCCGTGTAGATGTAGCTGTCAGCTACTGGAATGTCCAAAATTAGGCCTGGGGTCGTTTCAGGGCCCAAACCGGAGCTCCTTGAAGTCCCACAGCCCGTTGCAGAAAATGGCCGCCAGCCGCGTGGACAAAGCACTACCCGCGGCATGAAACGAAGTCTGTCTTCCGACCTCGTTTCGGTGAAAAATTATTCCGATCATCACCGCCGGGCCCGGGCATCGTTTCCCCCACTCGTTGCCACTGTTTAGGGTGACTGGTGCCCCCCGCGCGCATCGCCGCAAGCCCCGGCACCAAGGACTGAGACCCACACGTCCGTCTTGGTTCGGGCTTCCCGGTCGCTCTAACGCGGCCGGGAAACGCCCCGTTTATTTGTACTGCACGCGCCGGCGTGCAACGTCACGCTGCCGCGTGCGCGCCCGTCATCGGGCGGCGCCACACCTCCTAAAACGATTGAACATAAAGGAGACGGATGGGCTTTGTCATTTTCAACAAACGTCACGTAGTGCGAAAATGAATACATTTCATGTAGTCTCCCGTAGAACCTCCAACATCATGCTGTCCTTCATAAACTTGCCGCAACCCATACTATCCCTCAGACTTCCCGGCAGTCAACTTCCTGATCACATTGGCACAACGTTGTTGGGTTCCTTACTTGAAAGTTTCTTAAGTCTCCTTGGGGCGCTGCGCTATTTTGGCCATTTCCCGACAGCACTGGAGAACGAACTCTGAGACGAACTCATACATGGCCAGCATTCCACTTCATCAACAACTCACCAGACGCTCCTTCTGACGTCACCATTCTAGCACTGGACGTGGGGGTTTACAGAGCTCTGCAGCTCAACCGTCAACCCAGTCGATGGCACCTTATCTTCCCGAAAGGCTACACCACGTCATGCCACAAAGGGCCGGCCCTCTTAATACGACTTTCAAACACCTAGTGCCCCCCCCCCCCCTCCCTTGTGGCTAGCAGAGTGGCCCACTGGACTGGCTCCCCATCTTCTAGCACAGTCATCTAAATGCACACGTCCTCCTGTCCGCTGTGCTCCTTGCCTGTAATGCTCCCGACAGCTCGGTGCTTGCCCCCTTCATCCACGCTACAATGGACCTTCTATTTTCATCATTTCTGCTGTGGTGGGGAAACCTGTGCCTCAATAACTCTGGGCCTTCTTTACTTTATGAGTTTGTGCTTTCTTTCCTTGCCCAGTGGCACACTTATGCTTGCAAGTTTCCCCTCCTGGGGCACAACTGAAGACTTTTTCTTTTGGCCCCTCCTTCACTACTACAGGGCCAACATTTTTCCCCCTTATTGCCCTGGAAGATAGGACTTACTTGTGGGGGCAGTGTGGTCACTTGAAGATGTTGCTGAGTAAGGTGCAAGAGAAAAGACAACATGGATGAAAGTGATTGCAAACCCAACAGTCACAGACTAATGTATATCTGCATGCTCACTACACGACGATTCAAATTTTCTCCACCAGCACACATACAATTATCTAGTAGGTCTGCGTGCAGCCAGTAACACCTCAAGTACCCCTTCCGAGAGGTCCCAGTCCTCATACCGCATCCTCTGAAGAGCCGAGCATGTAGGTTGAGGAACACTGGGTTCCAGTGAAGTACCCGCCCTTGCGACTGGGATAGAAGGTCTGGCCTTCAAGGAAGCCGGCGTGGCAGGCAGATGCCCATTTCCAGGATCTCCGAGTACCATGTGCTCCTCGCCCAGTCCAGGGCGATTATGGTAGCTTGCAACCTCCCAAGAACAGACAGGATGACTAGTGGCAGAAACACAGAGGTCAAAGATCCACTCCACCAGAAATGCATCCCCTAGTGCCTGCACATCGAGTTAGCTCTCATGGCAAACCGGACCACCGTCTTGGTACCCAAAACAGAGTGAAGATACCGTCCAGAACTTCTGGGCACACTTCCCACTTCTGTGAGACTGTGCTCTGCCTGCTCAGGTGGGTGCACCTGCCTGTTCTCTGCTGCAGCCACATGGGCTGCAGATAAAGAGATCTTGTTCTCCCATACCCAGAACCACAGTTGCAATGCCTTCCTGCATAAGGGCAGGGCCCCCCCCCCCCCCCGTGTGTGTGTTGAGGTCATGCATGGCCACTGTGTGGTCCGCCAGAATCAGAAAAGGTCTTCCCTTGAGTAAATGTGCAAAAGCCATCAGGGCAATCCTGATCGCTCACAACTCCAGTCTGTTAATTTGCCACTCCCCACAGTGAGCGCCCAATCCCTTCAGGGACGCATCCGTGACCACTTGGGGCCACAGTGGCCAAAAGGCCCCCCCCCCTTGCCATCATGCTCTTCCAGCTGGTCCACCATGAGAGGTCGCTGGCCACTGACCAACACCTTGAGGATGTCCTCCATGGTGTTGAAGTACTGGGAACATCGATCCCTCAAAAGCCACTGAAGGGATCACATCTACAGTCTGGCTTCTGGTACCAAAACAAAATGTAGGCAGCCATGAGGCCTAAAAGGCAGGAAGAAAGCTGCTGGTAGACTGTTGTGGTTCTGAAAAAGATAGACCATCTGCCCGACACTGGAGATTCTATCCTCAGGAGGTAAAGTCTTTGCCACCTGGGTGTCCAGGAGCTCCCCGATGAATTGAAGCCTCTGTGTTGGTGTCACATGGGACTTCTGGAAGTTCCAGTAGAAGCCCAAATTGAAGCAGGGTACAGGTTTCCTCGAGCTGTGCCGATACCTGCTCCGGAGACCTTCCTCAGATCAAGCAGTTATCCAAGTAAGGAATAGTGGATGCTGGATCTCCTGAGTTGCACCGCCACCACTGCAATCAGCTTGGTGAAGACCCTGGGTGTGCAGGTAAAGCCAAAGGGGAGCACCTTGAACTGATAGTGGGTGTACCTGATGACTAATCTCAGTAAGTGCCTGTGCTTTCAATGGATCGGCACATGGAAGTAAGTAGCCTGAAGATCTAACGACAACAGCCAGTCCTGGAGCTGAAGAGCCTTGAGAATTATCTACAATGTCACCATCCTGAACTTGCCTTCCTCAGGAACTTGTTCAAGGCACTGGGGTCCAGGATGGCCAGAGCCCTCCTCCTTTCTTGGGTACTAAAAAGTAACTAAAATAACAGACCGATCCCCCGCACCTCAGGTGGTACCTCGTCTACTGAACACTAACAGCGGGGCTCTCAGTTCTTCCTGGCGCTCCTGCTCCAGTTGCTGGGCAGGGGGTGAGGGCCTTTTTAGGAAATACAGGCACCATCCCTATCTGACGAGCTGCAAGGCCCACGCATCCGACGTTATAATGTTCCACAAATTCACTCCAACCAGCAAAACCTTTGAATAGAACTCAAAACTGCTTAATGAGTACCACCACCTCTGCTGAAGTCTGTTGGCCCTTGAAAGATCCTCTGCCCTGTCAGAGGTGCAAAAAACACCTCTAGCCCGGCTAGGCCATCGGCAGCTAAGTTTTCCCTCCAAAATGAAGGAATTGCCTGTAGACCCTGCCTCTAGAGGCAACATTGAAGGACTGCTTGGGGGAAATACAGCACCACTAACCCTAGAGCCTTAGCAGCCACTTTCGATTCCTTATACTTCTCCAGCGATTCATCTGCCTTTGGGCCAAACAGATGCTCGGCGTCAAAATCCATATCCAGGAGTTCAGCTTGCACATTGGGGCAAAAAATCTAAACTGGTGGTACGCTGCCCTGCTCAGCACCATGAATGGTCCGACAGCAGGCATATGCAGCCTGCGGTATCGAGACATGCCTACAGAGCCTGACCTGCCACCTCCTTGCCATTGTTCACCATGTCTAAAATGCCACCTCTCACCTCTACCTGCTGGTAGATGATCAGCCGCCTCAGCAATTGTCCTCCACAGTACGTGTGAACAATTAGCAAAGGCACAGCTGACGTGGATTGCTTTTAGAGCCATGTGCTCCCTGATGCAACAACTTTATCTAGGGAGTCAGTCTTTTGGGATTCTCTGTCCTTGGGCAGGTTTGAGATGCATGTGGCTGTTTGTGAACTCGCCGTCATGGCTTGAACTACTAACACTTCAGGGGTAGGATGCACCAAAAGGAAAGGCAAGTCTGCCCTGGTTGGTTTAGATTTCATTAGCTCAGAGTCTACGGCTGGCTTGCAACAAGGCTTGTGTCACAATGCACCAACTGAATCACATATGGCTGCATTAAAGGGCAAAGCTCTTTCTGTCTGCAGGGCTTTATCTAGGAAGTCCTTAAGGTCATACGATACGAGTGGCTTGGCTGGTGTACCTAGCCCTAAAGACAACTACCACTTCCACTTTTTTCCTGTACTGCGATTTGGGGCGTCATAAGGGGATGAGTGCTGCAGGTCAAGGTCAGGTGAGGTGTAAAGCCCACCATCACCATGTAGGTCTTCTGCTAGGGCCAATAGGTCAGCCGGGTCAGTGAAATAGTCAGCCGCCCATATTGCCATGCTCATTGGCGCCGTAGCAAACTGGACCGCGTCCCCTTCGTCGAGTATCTACTTCATGGAGTGAAACAACCCTGATCTCGACTGCGGGGCAAATGGTCAGTCTGCAGACCCGTTTTGATGCCAAGGACATGAGGGTCTTTGGCGCTGCCATCGACTTGGTGATCCTCTAGGGCATAGGACCGGATGTGGTCACCTCAGCTCCAGAGCCTCCGGACGCAACTGGTGCCTGAGCAGCCCATGGCTTCAAGGCTGGAGCCATACCCATCGCATCTTGTTTGAAGAGTTGCAACATTTGATCTTTAAATACTTCCACTCTTCTCTTGGGGCACCCTTGGAGGGGAAGGACTTACCAGGCTCCTCGGACTAACTGGAGTCATGTCTACACCTGTGTTGCCTCTTCTTGTGGGAGGACGAAGACTGGTGTGACCAGATTCCTTCTCATAGTTCAACAAATGACCAGTGTGACCAAACGAGAACACCACGCTCAAGTATTCCTTGAATTAAAATGGAATGCCATTTTTTGTATAGTTTTGCAAATACATTTTAGTTTCTAACCATGTGCTTCAACACATACATTCTTGATAGCAATATTTAATCGGGACGCGGAACAGTGTGATGTTCTTGTTTGGTCACCATGATCATTTGTTTTTTTAACTATTTCACATACCCGGATAGATCAGGGAATTAGCCAGGAGCCCTTAGATTACCAGTTTCCTTCTCAGGCATGGGGCCTTCGCAGTCAGGGCCCGAAGATCGGATGGCCTATAGCGCTGGTGACTTCAATGGAGGCTGCCGAAGTACCAATTTCGCCAACCATTCACTGATGGCCTTCAGAGGTTTCTTCCAGAGATACCACAGAGATGCTGTGTGGTGGGTCTGTGATGGACATATTCGAGCCGCAGTCCTGTCAGAGCATTAAAGCTTAGGCTTTAGGGCCCAACATATTGGCATTGAATGCAAACAATTTCTCTCAAAGAGAATCGTTTTGCAAACAACGTGCTGAGTGGAAAAAAGGAACTGAGGCACGGGGCCATAGTGACGCAATGTATGTACTGCTGATATTGCATCTGGATTAGAGGAGTGGAGCGGCAGAGTCAAGAGGTGAGTCGACGATAGACATCAAGCCTCACTATGCCCCCTGTCGAAAAGGTTTCCATACAGCCGATGCTGGAAGGGGATATTTATCGGATGAGGAATCTGCAAGAGAAGGCAATCCATTGAATTATAATATTCTGACATTATTTGGATGGAACAAAAACAGACATGCCCACTATTAAGAAGCAAGCGCAAAGCACATCAACACTGTCTTCCATCTTCAGCTATAGATGAAGAAATTAAACAAACCGAACAAGCACCAAAAAGTTGTTAAACGCAATAAAACGGGTGTGAAGAAAACTCAACACATGGTTAAGCTACATAAAACCAGTTTCATTTGCCAATTAGCTGGAATACATTCTTATGAAATAGGCCACATCTTATCAAACAGGTATCGGATGAACCATTTCTTTTGCAGTCAGACATGAGATAATCCTGCTCTGGTGAAGTTGTTACTTTAAAAAAATCATACATTATGAAAAGTTAGTGGAATAGAAGGCTAACCAGCGGTGTGGTGCAGTACACCCAAGATTAGAGAAGTTTAGAAATCAGACTGTTACCAGTCAGCTGCTACAGCTTAACTGCATGTATAGTACTGAGCCTTAGAAAGACAGAATGTCCATCAGATCCCAGGGCTCAGACACAAAACCTAATACATACTTGTGCAAAAAGTCAGGTTCAGAGCCATGCTCCGACTCTTGCTCTGGAATCTGCTCAACCAACGGTCTTGAGTTTTCTCTCAGCACAGTTGAGGTAAGTTGAGGGGTTTGCAGTGCAGCAGGAGTTTGAATGCTGTCATTCCGGGAAATCCAAGTACTATCCATGCTCTCATCTGGAAGAGAATAATTCAGTTTACTGCACTGAGCTGTGAACATATGTTCGAATAACAAATTCAATGATGCCTTTTTCTATTCGTCATATCGAATTAGAGCACTTCACTGCTAGTAAAGTACTACTACATATATTAGAAGTTACTCACCATAGTGACTAACGTACTCTTAGTCCATAGTCCCCTTTCCTCCATACTGTATGGGCGTCCTTTCCAAGGGACGGGATATAGAACCTTTTTCACCAGAAAAATCTTCTTCCTCTTTAAATTTAGAGGGGTGCGTGTAGCAGAACAGACTCAGTGACAGTCCCAAAATGGCAGATGCTGCTTCAGGACGGTGGTGGCTCTGAGGAGTGTGTGGAGCTTTCATGAGCGGAGAAAGCTGAACATGAAGCGAGGAGACATTGCCAGATGATCGCTCACCAGCTGCTAAGGAACCAACTTGGAGGCGGCGGAGGCGTGGATTTGGCTGGGGCTCAAGGCTGCGGGAAGGTAGCATTGCACAGCCCCAGAAACAATTAGAGGAGTGCAGCCGAAGGAGAGGTGCCCACACAGCAACACAGCTCAGCGGCCAAAGTAGCAGGGAGCCGGCGGTCAGCAGAGGAGCACGGGGCTGTTCAGGCGTGATCGTGCCCTTGGAGTGATCACAGCCGGCGGAGAGGAGGTGGTGAGCAGCTGCTTTCAGCGAGTTCCTGGGCACTGAGTTCGGGAGCTCATCATACGAAGGTTGGCAGGAGTGCGGAGGTGCCCCGGACTGGACATAGACGGTAAGGAGTTGGGGGGCGGGGGGTCCCTGAATAACTATACAAAGGCGTCTGGAAAGATGGGGGGCTCCCTCCCCCTGCCACTCAGTCTGTGCAACGGACTACAGCCCAGCAGGGGAATAGGCCCCCACCCCATGTATATGGTTGGGCCAGGACCCAGAACATGAACAGGATTGGCAGAGGGCAATACACGGCCCAAGCTGGGCAACCTAATGGCTGTAGGGGACAGAGGGCGCAACAGAGGCAGCACCGGCCGTGGCACTGGTTCCAGCCACTTCGCCAAGTGCTGGCCGTTGTGTGCCTCCCAAATCAGGGGATTGGGACCCCGAATGAGGGGTGCAAGTTAAGTGGGGCCAAGCAAAGCGACCCGAGATCCCACATAACCACGGGCACGACAAAGTAATGAAGAGCCAATGCAGAGGCAGCGGTGGAGATAGGAGAGAGCCATATCGCGCATGAGGTGTGGGAGATCCAGCCCCACATAACCACGGCCGTGCAGGAAGAATAACTGAAATAGCATGGCTTTGAGCCGCTCGGTGCGAGGGAGCAGCTGGGGGACCCCCCCCCTGGATGGTGGTGCAAAAGATCAAGTGTGAGATGAGACTGCTGAAGAGGTGGTGCGCATGAGCGCCGAACACAAGATGCGATTGAGAGACACAGCGACGCAAACTGGTAGATGGGCCCAGGATCCCCACAACAATTCGGACACCAACCTCTAGTGCAGACACTGGCAGGCAGGCCATTGCGCTGGTCACCAAACTACGAATGACTGAAGACTCCAGAGTGTGGTGGCAGGAGCAGGTTCCTTAGACATTACACATCCCAATGCGTGCAAGGCTAGTCCTCTACGGAGCATTCACCAGGGGGGGAGCCTCATTGCAGAGAAGCAGCGCTGAGGTGCCTGTCAAGGGACAAGTGACCGTGCTATATCAGTATTGCACGCCTTGCCAAACACTGCAGGACCAACTGCTGAAGATTTTTAGGCAAGGGGAATCTCCTTAGGAACACTGATGGCAAGACCCCAATAGCTTCATCGAGCAAGATGACTTCCAAGAGCGGCAAGGCAAAATACAGAAACTACACCTGAAACCTTTGCGTCAGGCCAAACACTGCGGAGAGAGAAGGATGACAAAACGAGGGAGCAGCCGCCACCCTCTGGCAGAAAGGAACTGGGAAACCAGCAGATCCTAGAAGCAACGCTGCAAGCCACACTGGAGGGCGAGTTAGGCACTGTAGCCATCAATGTGGCACTGCTGCACCAAGATGTCCGAGCAATTGCGGATCGCACAAGCAAGCTGGAGGAGCAAGTAAAAGAAAACAGAAATTGGGGCGCAGGCAACGAAAGACGGATCTCCTCATGCCAAAAAGTGAAACTACTGGAAGACAGCAGAGGAAGCGGAAGGTCGAGCCCGCAGAAATATACGCCTCATTGGCCTCCCGCAGGGGATAGAAGGATTGGACCCCCACGACCTATGTGGAAGATTTAGTGCTATAGTAAGTCGGAGTGGGCAAACTCTCCCAAGGTTTTACAATAGAAAGAGCGCATCGCTCCCTCATTAGAAGGCCGCCTCCGGGCGCCCTACCAAGACCAGTAATAGCCAAGGTGCTCAACTATAAAGACTGAAATAATCCTTGCTTTCTCCAGGGCTGGCGGGACGATACAAAGGGACTCTGCAAAGATAGCAGTGTATCAGGACTATATATTTTAAGTTCAAAAGCGGCGAGCACACTTCATCTCCAGGAAAGCTAGACTACGGAAGGCCGGACTGAAGTATATGCTAATGTACCCGGCGAAACTAAAAGTGATCCACAATGGCAAAGCCCTTTTCTTCGAATCATCGGAGGAAGCAAAGGAATGGAATGGATGGACAGAACACAGATGCCGGACAAAGTGGAGCTCAGCCAGGAAGTTGGACAGCGTTGACTGGCATGATGCAAGCTGATGACATAACATTATAACTGTGTGGCTAAGCAGTAGAAAGGGTTATACCCATGCCACATAAGTGAACAGTGGAATGCAATGGCAACAGTATAAGAAAATAGCGGGAGCATTATAGAGAGTCACAGACAACAGGTAGAGGCGACGCTAACGCAGATCCGCTACCCCCCCTTAATTAAGGGCTATGGTATAGAGCCCACCGTAGGGCACTAGGAAACTAGTCTTGCAACCAGGTTGAACGGAGCGGAAACTGGATTATCCCAGCATGCATGGCATAGCGGGATAAGTTAAGTTTGAAGTGTGTTATGTGTGGGGTTTGGGGAGGGATAGTAACGGGGAGCCTATCAAAGATAATTGCAGAATGCATCAAACGCCTTCTGAGGGTGGCCACAGGCTGGTGGCCCCATTGACATCACAGACGCGGGCTATAATGGCTGGCACTAAGAATTATGACCTGGAATGTCAGGGGGCTTAACAATTCCGTGAAACGCAAAAGAGTGAGCATGTATATCTGGAGGAATGAAGTTGGGATAGCGCTATTGCAAGAAACACGCTTAAACGCACAAAAGCAAAAGAACTTGTGCGAGAGACCCAGTCATAGACAGATCAGACGCCAAACACAGATGGCTTAGGTAATGAATTCGCTAGTAGAGCACTTTCAGCTGCAAGACCTGTGGAGGGCCAAGAGGGGAAACCGGATATTCCCATTACTTTGCGCCACACAAAGTATATACCAGGATAGACCATATGTTTACTGGGGTGGAGCGCGAATAACCAGGTTACTCACCGTAGTGACCGCCTTACTCATAGTCCTATTTCCTCCATATTTATGGGACATCCCTCCGTCCTGTGGGACGGGACCGGAGCACTTTGTAAAAGCATCCAAAAATTTCATTCTTTTAGTCCTTCCTCTCTTTCTACACGGGACCCAGCAGGCGGCCGTAACCCCGCCCATCTCTGCTCCATCCCACGCATCGCCCATCAGTTCTATGTCCAGGTCAGAGATCTTTTAGCAATAACAGGAACCTTATTAGAGGGGACGGCGGGCGTATTGGGGAAAGGGGACTATGGACTAGGAGTAAGGTGCTCACTACGGTGAGTAACCTGGTTATACTCCTACGTCCCATCCCCTTTCCTCCATACTTATGGGAGATTCCCAAGCACTCCTCACAGGAACTATGGGTGGATGGAAAAAACCCTTACTGAAAAATGGTTCTTCAGCATAGCCCGACTAAACTGGGCATCAGCTCTTGAACTCTAGTCTAGACAATGTTTACAAAAAGCCAGCGGCGAGGCCCAAGTAGCTGCCTTTGTGATGGTCTCCGAGGGGACATATTTCTGAAAGGCAACTGCGGCTGCCTTGCCCCGCACCAGGTGTGCATGAATACCTTTAGAATGCTTTAGCCCTTGAACGGTGTAAGACTCCGTAATGCAGGCCGCGATCCATCGGGAGATGGCCGCCTTAGAGGCCTGCTTACCTTATGGATTACCAAAGGTGACGAACAGTTGAGAAGAGCTCCTAAATTTGGATGTTCTGTCAAGCTAGAACTTAAGAGCTCTTCTAACATCCAGACAGCGTAGAACCCTTTCCCCCTCTGAAGCAGGGTTTGGGAAAAAGACCAGAAAGGAAATAGACTTGTTTAGATGGAACTCAGAAACCACCTTCGGCAAGAAAGTGGGGTTTGCCCGTAGGACCACCTTATCCTTGTGAAAAGCCAAGAAGGGACGCTCCGCTACAAGGTTTGGAGTTCACTCACACGCCTTGCCGAAGTGACGGCCCACAAAAGGGACACCTTCCATGAGAGTTGCTTGAGGTCCACCGTGGCCATTGGTTCGAAAGGCTTATGGCACGCCGCCGTGAGGACCACATTTAGATCCCACGCCGGGTGTGAACTGCGAATCGGAGGATAAAGGCGCGTCAAGCCTGCAAAATTTCTCTTAACCACTGGATTAGACAGAGTTAGAACATTGGTCCGTAGATAGGTAGGTGGAAACCGCCGAAAGATAAGTTCTACATGACAGAACGTGAACTCCCATCTCTGCTAGGTGGGATACAAAGGACAGTACCGTGTAAATTGTACCCCGCCTTGGGTCCGTCTGCTTGTCTAAACACCAATGACAGAACCTAAGCCATTTGCTTTTGTACTGGGACCTAGTCGAAGGTTTTCTGGCTGCCTGGATAATGTGCATGTTATCCGCGGACAGGTCAAGATGTTCTAAAGACCTGAACTCAGGCACCATGCCGCCAAGCTGAGTGATTGTGGGGAGGGGTGCCACAGTTGTTCCCCCCCCCCTGGTGAAGAAGTTCAGGGGTCAACGGTAACCTGATCGGCAGATACACTGACAGGTGTTGAAGTTCTGAGAACCAAACCCTGGCTGGCCACCACGGGGAAATGAG
This sequence comes from Ambystoma mexicanum, assembly GCF_040938575.1. Classification (NCBI taxonomy): domain Eukaryota; kingdom Metazoa; phylum Chordata; class Amphibia; order Caudata; family Ambystomatidae; genus Ambystoma; species Ambystoma mexicanum. The sequence continues at coordinate 455,102,849 of NC_090932.1, forward strand.
CAGAAGAGAACAGTTCACCGAGTTGAGGAGGCTCCCAGGCCATTTCTGGAGGCATACAGAGGAAGCTTCTTGTTTGCCGCCGTAGCGAAGAGGTCCACTTCCGGAGTGCCCCAGCGCAGGAAAATCCATGAGAGGACCTCTGCCTTCAGTTCCCACTCGTAGCTGAGTATCTTCCGCCGACTGAGGGCATCTGCCGTGACATTCAGCTGGCCCAGAATGTGTAATGCAAGTAGCCAAACACCATGCTGAACCGCCCACTCCCAAATCTGGATGGACAGTTCCACGAGCGGGGGAGACTTCGTGCCCCCTTGCTTGTTGATGTAAAACACTGCATTGTCTGTGCAAATCCGGACGGCCTTGTTGGCTATGATTGGTCTGAACGCCTTGAGCGCTAGGAAGATCGCCAGGAGCTCCAGATGATTTATGTGGAGGAGCTTGTCCTGAGGCGACCAAAGATCCAAGACATGAAGAAGATCCAACGTCGCACCCCACCCCAGAAGGGAGGAGTCCGTCGTGATCGTTACTGCCGGAGCTGGGTCCTGAAACCCCACCCCCACCGACAGGTTGCTGAGAGACGACCACCAGTCCGGGTCTGCTCTCATGGAAGCTGGAATCGTTATCAACTTGGAGTCTGGAACAACAGCCTGAAGCCAAGAACTCCGAAGAGCCATCTGAGTCCACCTCATCTTGAGGCAAGCAAGAGGAAGCGCCAAAACGCATGAGGACCAGAAGCCTCTGGAACCACCAGGCCGACATGCTCTCCGACTGCGTAAACATCGGACACGTGGCCAACAGATCCGCCATTCTGTCCCCAGTCAGGTAATCTCTGCAGTCAATCGTGTTCCAGCGAAAACCCAGGAAGATCAAGTCCTGAGAGACCGTCATGGAAGATTTCTGCCAGTTCACCGACAGCCCGAGGTGGAACAGGAGCTGGAGGAGTGACTGAAGATTGCAGGCTGCTTTCAGCGGACAAGGGCTGCGCAAGAGCCAGTCGTCCAAATACGGATATACATGGATACCCTGCAGACGAAGATAGGCCGCGATCACCGACATCTTCGTAAAGACATGCGGTGCCGAACTTAGGCCAAAAGGAAGCACTCGAAACTGGAAATGCTCCTCTCCCACAGAGAAACAGATCTCCTGTGTGGACCCCAGATCAGGATATGCATGTAGGCATCCTAAAGATCCACCACGTTGAGCCAATCACCCATCTGTGGGGCCGACCGTATCTGGCCGGGCGTGATCATCTTGAATTTCTCTTGGGGTAGGAAAAGATTGAACTGGGTAAGGTCTAGGATGGTGCGCAGGCCAGCCTGGTTGGGTTTGGGCACCGTAAACAGCCAGAAGTAGAAGCCATCCCCTCGCTCCCAAAGAGGAACAGGTTCCACATCTGAGGCCCTGCAGTTTCTGCACCTCTGCTTTAGGGAGGGTGATCCCCGACTGCTGGAAAGGAGGGTTGAAGGTTGGGGTGGGGGTGGGGGTAAGCGGAAGCCCGCCCGAGCGACTGACAAGACCCACCTGTCCTCGGTGATGGTCTGCCACGCCTCCCAATGAGACGCAATGCATCCTCCCAAGGGGTCTCGTGCAAGCGAGGAAAACCCTCATTTGGCAGGCTTTTCAGTGGTGTTACCACCTGAACCTGAGGAGGAGGCTGAGGAGCGGGAGAAAAACCGGGTCCGTTGCTGCCTCCGGCGGTTATTGCCCAAAGGAGTATCCACTCTGTGGAATTTCCGGTCTAGGAAGCCCCTGAAACCAGAGGACGGCCGGCTCTGCGACACCGGTCTCAGGGTCCTGTAAGGGGTTTTAACCAGGACTGACAAGGACTTAGCTGTCTGGGTGCTGTACTTCGTTTTGGTGAGCTCCAAATCCGTTGTGGAGTAAAGCTCCTTACCGTCAAACGGCAGGTCCAACACCTTGTCCTGTACCTCCTTCGAGAACTTGGTGGCATGCAACCACGCCTCTCGAGAGGTGTCAACACCCAGCTTAAGGTCCCGAGTCGACGTGATGAGCCGCGGCCTCCAGCAGATCTTGGGCTAGACTCTGGCGTCAGATAAACCCGCCTTAAAGTTTTCCAGCTTCTCTACCGGAATGAACTTCTCGAACTCTGACAGGCCTTTCCACATCTTCATGTTCGCTCCCGGTAACACCAGTTCCGCGTTGGCCTGCTGGAGCTGTAAGGCCGAATTAGCGAAAATCTTCCTCCCAAGGGAGTCCAGGAGTTTGTCCTCTTTCCCCAGAACCCGAGTCGCCGTCGTAGGAGAGGACACTCCAGGCCTGGACTTCAAAGTGGCCACAGTCACCACTGTTGAGGGTGGCGGAGAAGATCACAGGGCCACCTCTTCCGAAGAATGCAGCCTGTAACGCGCGTCAATTTTCTTATTGACTAACAGTCCAGAGTGTGGCTTTTCCCAGACCCTGCGGACCTCGGCCAACACGTCCTCCTGTAAGAACAGGCCAGTACGCTCCGAAGGAGACAAGGTGAATGCCCCCGAAAGCACCCCCTCCTGAACCATGTCAGGGACTATCTTGTCCACGGGGGACAATGGGGGCAAGGGCGGAAGGGTCAGTGGAGGCACCGTAGGCAAGAGCGGCGCCGTCGGAACCACTGGTGGGACGGGTGGAGCCAGAGGCGCAGGCGGCCATATCCCCCTAAAGAGACCCTTGAAATACTCTCTCATGGGGTCGGTACGCATGTGAGTCTGAAATTTGCCGAAAAAGGTATCCTCCGGAGACGGTTTCGGAACTGCTGGAGAAGGCCTCATGAGGAGGATAATTCCAGGGACACAGAGGGGAGGGTTGCCACACAGGCCCATCCCCCGAAGTGTCCACAAAAATCAAAGGTGCTGAACCCACAGCAACGAGACATTGTGCGGAAGGGGCATCCGGGCGTTCCAATCGTAAACTGGACGAAACGGATGCGCACAAGGAATTTTATGTTCACCCGCGAAACCAACTCTTACACCTGAGGCCGATGGCGTAGTTGTAGGGCGAGCACCCAAAATGGCCACCGCGGTCGTGGCGGGAATGGCCGCCATTTTGCCATCACCTGAGGGGGAACGGCAGCACGTGTGGAAGTGAGGCAGGGGTCCCCGTCGGTGGGTCAGGGGTCTTCATTTTAGCCTTTACTTAAGGAACCTCGGCTGAGCCGGTACTATGTGGCCTGGAATGTTTCTGCGACATACCAGTGGCCCAACTAGCCTCCACAGGAAGGACCTTGGCACTGCTGGTAAAGGAGGAACTTTCACTCCTTGCCCCCTCAACAGTTCTGGCGCCGCAACAAGAGCGGGAACTGTGAGGAACAACTTTCACCGATATGGCCTGGGCAGGCCTCTCAGAAATGTTGGTAGCTTTAGCCTCTGCACGAGGGACCTCGAACCCAGGCCTGGTAACAGCCTTACTAGTGCGGGCCTCAAACATCCGTTCGGTAACACCAAGCCCAGCCGAGGCCTCGGGGCGCACCCTGGTACTTTTGAGGGAAGCCGATAAGGCCTCAGAGCGAGCTCCGGTACCCCATGACTCAGTAGAATAGTGTCTATAGGCAGCCCCCACAGGAGGGTCCTCGGAGCGTGCTCCAGTATCCACAGGCCCCTTAAGGAGACCCTTGGATAAAACTCTGGTACAATTATTAGGCCCTGAAGGCACCTCTGAGCAATCCCCGGTGACAGAGCGATCAACGCTCCTCCCGGCACGGGAAGAGCCCGGAAAGTTATCTCCCGGCCGGGGTGCTCTGAAAAGTAGAGAATTTACTGGGCATTTCTTCTTTTCGTCGATAAATGCCTGAAAATGGGAAGGAGGAGTATGTCGAAACACCTCCTCCCACTGCTCCAACCAACGTTGAAGTGCCCGGACCGAAAGGGAGTCACAATAAAAACATGAGTCCCAACGGTGATCCGGACCCAAACACTCTAAACAAAGAGGATGGGGGGCCGCCCTCGCGAAGCGTCGGCGACACGATGAACAATCTGGAAAGTCTAGTTTGAACGACAGACAGACTAGTAAACGATCGGTAGCGAGAGCCAGAGAGGAGGAAAAAGGAAGAAGATCTTCTGAGGATGCAAGCGCGTCCAGTTCCGATCGAGCGGAGAAAAGGACTGATGGGCGATGCAGAGCCGAGATGGGCGGAGTTACGGCCGTGTGCCGGGCCCCGCCTAGAAAGAGAGGAAGGACTAAACAAATGTTTTACATTTTTGGATGCTTTTACAAAGCACTCCGGTCCCATCCCACAGGACGGAGGGATGTCCCATAAGTATGGAGGAAAAGGGACGTGACGTAGGAGTATTGGAATTTACGGAGTTGGAGTATCTGGATAGAGTACTTTCGGATCACTCGCCGCTTGTGGCAAGATGGAGTGTTTGCCCCAAGGTCTCCCATCCCCACGTGGAGAGAATCGTTGCAAGATACAGCGTTTGCTAAGCATATCAGGAAAAGCACAGTTGAATACATTACAGTAAATGACGCGAGTGTGCAGAAGGTGGGTATGGTCTGGGAAGCATATAAAGTGGTCATCAGAGGGGTACTGATAGCGGAATCGGGCAGGGTGCATAAAGTCCTTGTAAGAGAACTAGCAAAGACAGAGGAGGAATTGAAAAAACAGGAGAGGGAGGCCTTGACAAGCAGGTAACACCTGGACGAAATAATCGCGTTGAAACAAACAGGCCTAGCACAATGTGACAGGTTGGGGAGATTTAATTATGCAAAATATCTGGAGAGATGTCATGCACAAGGGCATAAGCCTGGGAGGACGTTGGCATGGCTGTGCAAGCACGAGGTCACCGGGACTCAGATATGCTCCATTAGGAATACGGGTATGGAGGAAGTGCACACGCAAGCAGGTATAAATGAAATGTTCTCTGAATGCTATAAGGCATTCTATAAGGCATTCTATGCGGACCCCCAGGGTGGCACAGAGGAGGACATACATGATGTTCTTGGACAGATAACCTTACCCAAGTTAGATGGTACTCCGGCAGAGTCGCTGGAGGAACCCATAACACCAGAGGAGATGGTGGCCACCATTAGAACTTTGCCGACGTGGAAAGCGACAGGAACAGACGAGCTCCCGAGCAAATTCTATAAAGCCTACGCTGAGACACTGGCACTGTTGACAGCCAAGGTGTACAATGAGGCGTTTGCAGAGAATATCTTGCCCGGGAGCATGAGTTAAGCCCTGATATTGCCACTGCTCAAGCCAGATAAAATAAGCACGGACTGCGGTTCCTACTAAATAAAGACCGTAATATCCTCACCGCTATCTTGAATAACAGACTCCGGCGGGTGATACATATGCTGATTCACCCGGATCAGACAGGATATGTGCATGGCAGAAACATCTCAGAGAACCTTAGATGGCTCCACCACGTGATTTGTAGCACAGCGGATCGTACCGCACAATGTGTGGTGGCCTCCTTGGACGCGACAAAGGCATTTGACTCAGTACATTGGAACTGGTTGTATGCCACAATGACGAAGATGGGGAATGACCGGCTGTTCATGAGATGGGCATCATTAATATATACCAAACCAATGGCCAGGGTCAAGACGGGAAGCACTTATTCGGAGGCATGTCAACTTTATAGAGGCACTAGACAAGGGTGCCCATTGTCCCCGATGTTGTACATCTTGGCGGCGGAACCCATGGCAGCGTATTTGAAGCAGGAATATGGGGACGTGGGCATAAACTGCGTAGGGCACGTGATATCCATGTACACAGACAAAATGTTACTATATGTGAGCTACCCCGACGTGAATCTGCCATATATTCTGGAGTGTTAGGCAAAGTTTATATGCAGTACCCTTTGGGACCACTACACACAACTAGAACTACTAAGTAAAACCAATCTTTGGTACAAGTCTGTACTACACAGTTTTGTGGTAGCGTTGCCGAGCAGCCAGTCTTATCGCAAGGCGGAATGTGAGCTGTAAGGGTATTACACAGAGGTGCATAGTTACAAGAATTCAAATAGACTCTTATACGCAAGGTTTCTTGGTAAAACACTTATTAATTTATTTCCCAGTCAGTTACAAAACATTCACTAGAATGATGCAAGCTATAGCCCACAAAAATATACTTCAGTACTTCACAGTATCAGGTTCTGAGGCATTTAAACTACTTTGAAGGAGGAGCAAAATGGCATTCGGAGCATTTGAAGTAGGAGCAAAAAGGCATAAGTTAAAAAATATTACAGTTACTCCTAAACAGTGTAAATAGTTTGAGTACACCAGAGCAGTTGATTCAATGCAATAGGTTAGGCCAAAGTCAATGGGCTAAAGTCTTATATAGGATAAGATAAAGCAGTTCTGGAAGTTAAACAGAAAAGTCTTTGCCAAAGTTCTCAGAAGTAGTTTGTAAAAGAAAGATTCATATGTTGGGTCACAAGCTGACTAGGCCTGCAAGCTGTCGAAGTTTCAAGCACTTTTGCAGAGAGAGGCAAGTTCTCTCGGTTGGGTTTCACAGTACCTTACAATGAAGAAAAAGATGCAGCTGAAGAGGTCTGTTCCTGGCAGTTCCTGCAGATCTCGCCGTTTCTGAGCCTCAGTCGTGGGGACAAGAGGGAGGATGTCGGGGGACTCCTGCACTGCACTGGGACTGGTCAAAAAGATGGGAAAGTCAAATCCCAGTAGCTGTCGTCAAGCACACAAACTGGTGTCCTTCTCCTTGGCTATGCGGTTTCCTGCAGCACTCTGAGGAAAATATAACTAGCTCCAAGAATGGTATCCTGGTGGCTTACGAGTTGATTTGTCCCACTAACTCAAACGGGAGAAGTCGTCCTTGATGGGCTTCTCCCTCGAGATAAACTTGGCGATTCAGACCTGCAGCAGGGCTTCACTGGGCGAACCAACAGTCCAGGAGTTGCAGCAGCCATCCTCTTCCAGTTCGTCTTCGGTTCTTTCGTTCCAGTGGACTACTCTGCGTTCCAAGCCAAGAGACTCACCTTTTAAACAGTGTTCTCCCATTTATTCCAGCCTAGCTGGCACTCACCCAGCAGGATGGCTGTCCTTGCCTGACTGTCAGCCAGCCAGTCACGCCAGAGTGCATTTGGGTCTCCTTGGAGTAAGATAGTCACTACAGTGAGTAATTTGTTATACTCCTATGTCCCTGTCCCCTTTCCCCCATTCTTTTGGGAGATTACCAAGCACTTCACACAGGAAATACGGGTGTATGGAAAAGCCTTACTGAAAAAGGTTTTTAAGAACAGCCTGGCCGAATTGAGCATCAGCTCTGGAGCCCAGGTTTAAGCAGTAATGCTTACCAAAAGCTGGTGGGAAAGCCCAAGTAGCTGTTTTGGCAACGGTTCGATGTGCTTACAGAGCGACTAATAGATAGGAGGCAATGTGGGGAAAGCATAAGCTTTCATGTTGACCCACAAGCTGCAAAGACGACCACCTCTTGCATGCCCCATTGCTGGAAAAAGTTGGAGATGATATTGCTGTTCATCTCACACTCGTAACCGATGCCGACTTGAAACTGAATTAATCTGCGGTCACATTGAGTTGACCCGGGATGTGTGGAGCCCGGAGTCAAACAATATACTGGATGGATGGCCCAGCCCAAATTTGTATGACAGATTCACAAGAGAGGAGAGTCTGTCGCCCTGCTTGTTGATGTAAAACCTCGCTTTAAGGGAGGTATTCAAAATGGCCATTGTGGCCCGGGGACGTTGGGCTGCCATTATCACACCCCACACTGCGTCACAGGAGCAAGAGTCTCCCCAGGGGAGTCAGGGGCCTTGCGTGCCATCCTAGCCTTGAAACAAGTAACCTCGGCAGAGCCGGTACTGGCAGATCTAGGGTGTTTACTCGACCCGCCAGGGGATTCCCCAGAATTAGTCTCCAATGGAGGAAAGTCGGCAGAGCCGGTACTGGAAGGCCTGTTGATGATCACCTTCTTTGCCCCCTCGACAGAATCGGTACCACCACAACCCCAAGCGTGGGAAGGTTGAGGAATGTACCCTATCGACAGGACCCTTCGAGGATCCCTCGACTCCGTAGGTTCTGTATTTAGAGGAACCTTGGGTTTTAACCCAGGACATACAACTCCCTCAAGAGGGGCCTCGAACCGTGGCTTGGTGTGACAAGCACCAGAAACGGAGACCTCAGGGCATACCCCGGTATCAGTGTGGAAAGCCCAAGAAATGGAGACCTCGGGGCGAACCCCAGTATCCACAGCCAAAGACGAACTGAGCTGAACCTTCGCACCCAAATGGTGAACCTCGGAACCACGTCCAGTTCTGGCAGGTCCGCTGAGGGACCACTCTGGTGAACCGATTAGGCCCTTGAGGCACCCCAGAGGAATCCCTGGTAACAGAGCTACACAAGCCCCTCCCGGTCATGGAATGTTCACACCGAGCGGGGCTGCTCATCGCCGCCCTCATCCGCTTAAGGCTCATCCCAACGAGGCGGGAACTGAAGACTGGTCCTCCACGCCCACCACCTCAGGTTTTAAATGAAAAACTGAATCAGAGTAGCCAGGGACAGGGTGGAACAGGAGTGAAAAGATGCTTGAAATACGTCCTTATAGGGTCAGAGTGCATGAGCATATGAAACTTCTCAAAAAACTCATCCTCAGCCGAGGGCTTGGGTGTCGTCGAAGAAATAAAACGCTCATAAGGGACCTACCCCCTCACCCCCCCACCCCTGAACACAAGGAGGATGGTTGCCAGGAGGGCCACCACCGGCTGGGTCCACATAGATCAGTGGAGCAAAAGCAGGAGGGAGCGAGACAGTATGAGGCAGCAGAGCCCACACACGTCGGTCAAGGAAGGGCGGAACGGGTTACTATTGCTGAAAGGAATGCTCCCAGCACCAGACGTTGCGAACGTAGGTGTAAGGGAGGTATCCAAAATGGCCGCCGTAGGCCACGCAGGTTGGGCCACCATTTTGTCGCCACCTGAAGAGAGCTGCGTCACACGCATAGCTGAGGCATTTGCTTCCTCAGGAGAGTCAGGGGACTTAACACTTTAGCCTTACATGGATCCTTGGCAGAGCCGTTACTGGGTGGTCTTGGATGTTTAGTCGACATCTTCGAACCAGTCTCAAAATTAGCCTCCAACGGAGGAACCTCGGACAAGCCGGTACCAGAAGGAATGCGGTCCGTGACCCTCCTCTTTGCCCCCTCGAAAGAACCGGTACCACCACAACCCTGAGTGTGGGACGGTTGAGGACAATACCTCACCGACAAGACCCTCTGAGAAGGCCTCTCAGATCTGTCGATATATACGTTCGCCTACACAAGAGGAATCTCGGGTTTCAACCTAGTATGTAAAACTCCCTTAAAAGGGGCCGAGTCGGAACTCGGTACAGACTTTAGCCTCCACAAGAGGAACCTCAAGTTTCAACCTGGTTACAGCAGGGAAAGCTCCAGAAACAGACCTCAGGGTGAACCCTGGTATTCCAGCACCCAGCCGAACTGGGCTTAACTTTAGCACCGTGATGGTGAACCTCAGAACAATGTCCGGTACTGGCAGGTCCGTCAGAACCCTCAGAGTAATCTCTGGTACGCCTGTTAGACCCTTGGGGCACCTCATGGGAAACCGTGGTGACAGAACTGCAAGTAAGAGTCAGAGTGCATAGGTCTCAAACTTCCCGAAAAAAGGCATCCTCTGATGAAGAGGCTGCCAGGAAGCAAGACCGTATGCAGTAGTGGCATCCGAGCGCGCCAGTCATAAGAAGGGCGGAATGGGTTTGCACTGACCCGTGGAAACCGTTCACCAAAAAGAAGGTTCCTAGCACCCGCCGTCGATAGCGTGGGTGTAAGTGAAGAATCCAAAATGGCCACCGTAGACCAAGCGGGAAGGCCTGCCATTTTGTTAACATCTGAGAACTGCGTCATATGTGTGGATGACTCCACAGACTGGTCAGGGGACTAGACCGAAACTTTAGCCTTGACACAAGGATCCTTGGCAGAGCCGCTACTATGGGGCCTCAGATGTTTACTGGACATCCTGTCCCTTGAATTAGCCTCCAAGAGAGGAACCTCGGCAAAGCCGGTAACAGAGGAGTTACGGTCAGAGACCTCCCCTTTTGCGCCCCCCCCCCCAACCCAACAGAACTGCTATCACCGTGAGCGGGGGAATGTTGAGGAATCCACCTCACAGACAAGACCTTGACAGTTCTCTCAGTTCTGTCGGTACACACCTTAGCCTCAAAAAGAGGAACCTTGAACGGAGTACGGTCTGAACAGCTCCTCCGAGAGGGGCCTCGAACCATGGTTCGGTACAGAAGGCCTCAACTGAGGCCTCAGGGCGCACCCCAGTGTCTGTACGGGAAGCTCCAGACAAGGAGACATCAGACCGAACTCCCGTACCGAACACCTCGAAGACGACGCTTAAGTGCCTGGACCGAAAGGGAGTCGCAGTAGAAACCAGAGTCCGAACAGTGATCTGGTCCCAGGCACTCCAAACAGAGAATGGGGATCTGCCCTAGCGAAACGACATTCGCAAGAGGAACAAGATACTAATCCCAAATGATCCGGCACAGACGGAGGACTACACTACCACATAACTGGGGCAGGAGAGAAGGACAACGGGAAAGAAGATGTCTTCCCGGTGATGTAATTGTGTCCAGCCCCGACTGCACGGAGAAAAGGACTGAAGGGCGATGCGCTGGCAGAGCTCAGGAGGCGGGGTTACGGTCACGTGTGGTACCCAGCGTAAAAAGGGGACACATTTTTCAATCTGATGGTTTTTTTACAAAAATGCTCCGGTCCCGTCCCACTGGTCTTTCTGAACTACCTTGTATGTGCGACCCAATATTTGAAAGCACACACTACGTCCAAGGAATGCAAAGATAGTTCTGCAGGAGATCCGAAGAAGACCGGTAACCCTACGGGTTAGTTGAGATGGAATGTGGAAAGGACCCCTTGGGCACAACGGATGGGTTAATCCGTAATACCACTTTGGACTACTGGAAAGTTGGGTAGGGGCCTGTGCAGGAAAAAGCGGGGATCTCGCCTACCCTCTGAGCTTATGTGATGGCAACCAAGAAGGCAGTCTTCCAGGAGATGAATTTGAGTCCAAATCTGTGTAGTTGCTCATATTGAGGTCTCATGAGACTAGTCAGGACCACATTTAAATCCCAGGCTGGTGAAGTGTGCCTCGATGGTGGAAAACAACGAAAGAGGCCCCCCGAGAAACTCCCTGAAAGGGAAGGTGTGGAAGAGAAGCCGGTGTATTGGAACACCGTTGTGAGGTGTACCTAGATGGAGAACTGCCCCAAAACAGCTTGCTCCAGAAACAGCTGATATGGTAGGATGTCCTTTGTATGAATGGTAAAAGGATCAAGACCCCGTGGCTCACGCTAAAGAGAAAAACATGCCCATTTACTTTGTAGCAGGCCTGTATGGAAGAGGTGCAGGCTTGTGCTATAAAATCTCTGCTCTCTTGAGTCAGTGGGCTAGAGCCAAACTCTAAGAGCACAGCAGCCAGGCCTTTGGGTTGAGAGGATAGGTTGTGGTGGAGGACTTCAACCTCATTCCTGGAAAGCAGATTGTGCCGAGGATGTGTGCCTCATCGGGATGAGGAGGTCAGAGTACCAGACCCGTCTTGGAGAGGTAGGGACCACTAAGATCAGTCTGCACGGATGTTGTCTGAAGAGATCAACACTCGCGCCGTCACAGGTATTGGGGAGGCGAAGCATACAGGAACTTCCCCTACCAGGGGAATGTGAAGACATCTCCCAGGCTTTCTCGATGAGGGAACCTGCTGGCAAAGGAAACACTTCCGGTTGTCGTGGGTGGAAAAGAGGGCGATTTCTGGAGTGCCCCCACAATGGAAAACCAAGCAGAGTTGAAACTCCTGGAGCTCCCATTAGTGACAGGAGCGGAGTTCCCATGCTGAGTTTCTGCCATTGTGTTCTGAACACCTGGAATGAGGAACTCTGGTACTTTGAGCGGCCAGTGCCTGTAGAGAGGGAGAAAGGGGGAGAGTGAGACACATGACATGCAGATCTCTTGTATGCACCTCCAAGCCCGACGACCAGTGGCAAGACTTTCGGAATTGTTGCGTCAGCGAGTTCCTGCGCTCCCAAGAACCTGAAGCTTGACGTCAGTGGGCATTGGAGGAACTCCTGGAGAGGTTGCATGCTGAGTCAGCAGTGCCGCACTAGGGAGATGCAAGATGGCATCCCCAGCAGATATTTCAAAAGGTGGACAGAAGTTGTCGGCAGCTGGGAGAGCCGCTGGACCTTGGCAGGCAGTGAGTGTACTCTTTCTTCTGATGGAGTCACACTGCAAGAGTGCATGTCCAGTAGCACCCCAAGTAGAGAGCCTGCTGGGGATCAGACAGGATTTAGGAGAGTTCACAGAGAACCATAGAGACTGTAGGCATTGGTGTGAAATGAGGTGTGATGGGAAGCCATTGAGAATGATGTCGCTCTTACCAGACAGTTACCAAGGTCAGTACTGGGACCAGGTATTTGGTGAAAACCCTTGGGGCTGTACAGAGTCCAAAGCGTAGAGCTCTGAATTTGTAGTGGCGACCTGGCACTATGAAGCGAAGGTAGCGGTGGTGCTTTTGTTGGATAGGGATGTCAGAAAGTCTCCATGTAGCTGGGACAGGACCTGCTTAAGGGTGACCATTCTGACAATCTGGGCCTTTAAGAATTAATTTAGAATGCAAAGTTGTAGTAGGGGTCTTCAACCTCCTGTCTTTTTCCGTACTAGAAAGTACCTGGAGTACACGCCTTGTCCCTGCTGGTTGGATGGTACTTTCCTGATGGCTCAGTTTGACAGAAGCGACTGGACCTCCTGCAGAAGCAAGTGTATATATTTCTCCAACTTTTGATACAGAGGAATGGTGGGCAGCCATTTGACTAACTCCAGCGTATGGCCCTGCTGGATGTGGGAAAGCACCCATTAATCGGTGGAAACGTCTCGCCTTTTGCGGATGAACTTCGAAAGCCTTCCTACCACGGGGTGTGAACGTTGGTGGGGCTAAGGGAGGGACGCTGGACCTGAGGTGTGTTAGGTCTGCGTAGCTGGTTGACCCCTAGACTGCAAGGAGCCACGTCACCGCTGATTGCCTGCCTCTGTTTTTGTATGTGTCCGATGCAGAGTAGGAAGGGGACCTGTACGATGGCAACTTGTAAGAAGGTCGATATTGTCTTGTAGTCCTGGAGAAACAAGATTGCCTGCGAAGGACAGAGCCGCTAGCCAGATCAAACCTATCCTTGGGAGGTGCAAAGTAAGGGTTGGTTATGTGTAAACCGTCTTCCAAGATATCTTCCAGCAGGGGCATGGCCACAATTTATTTTCGGTCCCATTCTAGCTAGACCGAACATCGTCACACTGGACACCCGGGCATGAAAAGACCCAATCTCGTCTAGTAGAGAAACTCGCAGGAGGAACCTCATCAGGTGCGCTGTCAGAAGGGATAAGGTCAAACTCATCTGGGCCTGTGTTGGTGCAGTGTGTGGAGACATTGTCGCCAGGAGCATCATCTGTCGACTCAGCGTCCGGCAAGCGTTTGCACCAGAACAGGAGGGCGAGAAGGGGCAGGTAATCGACTTGGGTTCAGTTGCAGTCTGGAAGGATTAGGCAATCTGCATTGGAGTTCGACACTAGTGATTTTAAGGTGGGTAGTATATCCAGGGAAATGGCCCTAGGGGCTGCAGGAATGGCAAGAGGAACTACCCTCAGATCTGCCCTAGGAGGATGAGTGTTGCATTTGGGGTTGGAGGGGACCTCGTCCAACACCATCTCGTCAGACTACGCCCACCGGCCTTCTAAATCCGACTCGAGCTGTAGGATGTCTTCTGGCGGAATAGCAGATGAACCTGCTCTGTGGGGTGATCCCAAGAGCTAGTGGAAGATGGTGAACAGGACTGGGCAAGGCAGCCAAAGCAAATGGCTTAACTAACAAAGGAGTCAACTGTGCGGGAGTCAACGGCGCCAGCAGCATAGTTTTCATCTTAGTTGAAAGATTTGATTGAGGTTAACAGTGTTGTGATTGAAGGTTTTCAAACACTCGACGGATCTTAGTCGTGGTCGTCGACGGGGATGTCAAACAGGACTTTGCTTTTCGACGACAAAGGAGTACTATGAGCCTAGTTGAAGATTAAGACCGTTAAGACTTAGATGATGATGTCTCCTTTGACAAGTAGACTGACCTGCTCGTGTGGCCATCAATGGTGCATACTTCTGAGCAGAAGACCCCGATTAGGGTGCCGAAATGTGTGCCTTCTTCCTGCTTCGAGATGCTTCCTCGTGCAACCTGGACCTCTTGCTAGAGGAAATGGTACGCTGTGCTGGTCTGCCTTGCCTGAGTGAGGCATGACTGCAGACCAAAGCAGACTCAGAGGCTCCACAAGTGTCATTGAGCCATACCACTAACCTCTGGTGGCGGACTATGAGCGTTTCGTTGGACCCCCAAATTCCACCCCATTACTGCAAGACAGAACCATTTCAGAATAGAAGAACTTTTGTATTTAATAACATAAGCAGAAATACAATTGTGCCCCGCCACCAGAGAAAGCAAATGTGGAATCCCACAAGGAGTATAATCTCTGTCCAAGAACTCAAAACCAATCAGAGCTGCCCGACCTTCAGATCATGGGAGTATCAACTTGACTGGCATGGGCTCAGTGGTTTGTACAAATTAAAGCAGTGAGCCCATTTCTTGAGATGGACTCCTGCAACAATAGCTTTGATACTATCAAGAGTTAGAAGTCGGGTGCAATCCACCTAAAATTTACTTTTCCACGTTGGCACTGGGCTCAGCAAAGACCCTTGTGTCCCCCACCAAAGCCCCATGTGCGTATAAGGCAAACACAGTAGAACCAGGATCGCTCCTCATTTGCCACCCATTCTCCGAGCATCGAAGTTAAAATGCATGGGCACACCTGGATTATTTCTCCTAAACTGCACTTAAGGTCCAGGTCCCAGTCCCAGTCCCCTCTTTTCAGAGCTCCCAACAGCACCCTCTCCACTACTGTGTGGGCCAGCTCCCTATGGTCAATACCCATGCCCACTGAGGCTCAGAGGCATTATCTTAGTCTCGATCAAGCACAGGAGTTGGGACAAAAGCTTCAACAACGTGGGGGCACTGTGGGGGATCCGGAGCACTGCCTCATTGACAGCAGTGGCTCTGCTTCATGCTCTCAGTATTACAGCCCTGCCTGATTGGCTGCCGGGAAGGACAACTGCTCACAGCCCCATCCCGACTCAACTACTGTCATGCATGATCTCATGGATATTTGTCAGATGAATTGGAGAAAATTGCCACACAAAATTTTAAAGTGGATGATTGTACTTCACCCCTCTCTCCATCGGTTTTCATATAAAGTATCCAATTCAGAGGCTAATGGGTACCACCAGAATGCCTTTCAGAAACTTGTTTCAACCATACAGACTACTGTCATTCAGAGACACACAACCTCGCTCAAGTTCAGATTACCTTTGTTTTAGTTTTATTTATCTCAATGGCCTGACTCCGAGAATGACACTTCAAGTACCCAACTACAAAATCGTCACCAGACGCTGATCCAGGACGCAGCGTGACCTCTTCACTGCCTTCCAGGTGGGTTTCTGAACTTTTATGGTACTTTATATACTATCATAGTATATGGACTTAAGGAATTACCATTTTCAAAGCTATATAGTGCTAATACAGTGTATATTTATGTTTGTTTAGGTGCCCTGCCTTCCCAGAAGCCTATATTACTTGAGCTGCGCACGCATCAGCGCGCATGCATCAAGTACGCGCGCTAAGTAACACTGTTTTCTGTTCGCTGGTTCGTCTGATATGCCACCGGGTATAGTTCTCAATTTTCACTCGCACTCATTTCCTTAGCAACAGTCAAGCGGATTGTCTTTTCTCTGGTATACTATTTGAGGCGTACTCAGTGTAGTCCTGTAAGTTGGGTATATTGTCCACCTGTGTTTACTATTTGCTAATCTACAATGGCTAATGCTGGATACTAGATGCAAATCACAAATATTGAACAATCCCTAATCTTGCTGTAACTTAAAAGTTGCCTCTTTTACACCTCCTGCTGACGCCCCCACCACCAAGGATATGGCAAGTGGTTTGCGGAGCGGGCGATGTAACGACCTAACGTCAACTGTACTCACATCAACAAGCATTGATTAACTTGTCTGTCATGGCAGAACATCCTACATAGAACCTGCTTCATTAGCGGCAATGGCCCCAAGCACCTGTAAAGAGATTATGAACCATACTACCGTCTCTACCCATGTAGCATCAATACACACTACAGTCCCGACTAGTGCTTCTACCTCCATGTTATCGGACTCCTTGACACACAAGAATGCTGTAAGTCCTGAAGTACGGAGACCCCGCCGAAGTACCAAGTAGTTGCTTAGAATCACCTGTGGCTGGCTCTTGAGCCAAAGAACGGTTTCATAATACTATGAGAAACATGGCTGCTCTCTAACAAGTGAGCCTCTCAATAGGCATGACCCCCCCCCTAGTTTTTGGTTCTATTAAAAGAAATAACTCGCTAGACGTACTATCACCCACTAATCCTAGATACGCAAACGAATCTAAGTCAAGATTTAGCTGCTGATATAAATGACGAATTATCACCGCCTCTCCCAACATACTCTCCTGAATCGGCCGATGTACACATCAAGGCTTCTCAGGCAGTATTTTGGGGGGGGGGTGGTTTCTAGTCCAACTGAAGATAATGACCAGCGCTCCCCAGGCACTTTCCCGGTGATCATTAAAATATTAGAACTACTTGACAGGGGGCATGATTTGTCCCACTTGGAGCTGAAGGAAATAAAAGCAATATTGCACCATATATGTTCCAAGATGGACAGAATGGAAGGGTTTATAATGGCTGCAGATACTTTAAGATCCATCAGAGATGAACTCTTCAAAAAGCAGACCACAAATATTTGCCCAGTTCAAAATGAAAAAAGCACCCAATGTTGCTTTGATGCGCCGGCATCTTCAATACCACCTATAATTATGCTTTCTGCCTCGTCGCTTTGTAATTTTAATATTGAACTAAAAGAACTTAGAGCTTCAGTTGAGGCGATAAACACCATAATTGCCTATCGGTTATCGAAGTTGGTACAACCTACTGATCCCCCCAGATAGTCCAACGGTTTTGGTGAAAGTCTTGGACCAGTTGAAGCAGGAGGAAAAAGATGGCTCTCAATCTGATGAAAATGTTTCCTTTATGTCTCGTTGCGCCAAAAAGACCCATCTACGAGCAGTAAAAAGATATGTAAAAAGACGTAGAGAAGCTCTCTTAAAAAAGAAAGCTAATACTGTCCTCAATAAGTGTGAGGATCCTGCACCAGAGCTCTCTGAGTTAGTGATCTTAGAACCTGTGATAGAAATTATTGATGAAGACCACATAGATCTACAGCAATTGACAAAAGAATGTCAAGACGCATTAATACCTACTCCCAAGCCCAAGTCAAAAGGCTTGATTAAAAGCAAAGTGAATAAAAATACACCCATTAAATCTATGGGACTTGCGAAGATTGAAAATCAAAATCCTGACTCTACCATTAAAATACTAAAAATGCCTCCTGGTATTCCTGAAGTACAGGCAAAAAGAAGTGTTGTAAATTCCACAGAAGTTGTTACACTCTCTACACCAAAAAAAACTTGAACTACTTTCAAATTTGTGATAGAAGTTGTACGACCATAAGAGGTGCCACGAGTGCCGGCTTTTTGAATATCAATGCAACCATGCCTGCAAGGAAATCTTACAGTGAAGCATGTCTTGAAGCTTCCATCTCAAAAGTAGAGGGTCCTAAGGAGATTGATTTGATCGTTAACAAAAGTTTGATTACGGTGAGTGGTAGTGGAAAAATAAACTTATCCAAAGATGTCCCGTCGGTATCAAATGGAAGTGATATGGCTAAAGTTAGATCCGATACCGTCCCTGTAAAAACAACTTTGGATACCAAACGCATATCAATCAATGGCCCGGCGATAAGCAGGTCCCTGCCTGAACCTACGAATAACAAAGATCCAACGAATACTCACCACGAAACATTAGAAATACTGAGAAAAGCTCTATATGATGGTCCTCTTAATGTAGAAACGCTAACAAAGGCCATATCACCTCAAGTGTCATTGGTGGCTGGGACGGAGGCTGCGTTATCTCACCCTCATGAAGGGATTCCAGCTGTCCCAGGACCACCTGTAAACAAAAAGTCACACAATCGGATTTGAGGGTGACAAAGCCGCTCTGGGTGATATGCGAATTAATCGATCATTCATTTTGGCATTATTCACACGAATACCTCAATTAAGAATGGTCAAATCAGAGGATATTCTGAGAGTTTCTATAGCAAGAACAAACAACTTCAGAGCTATATGCTATTTGAGCTCTGAGGCCATATTGACATTTTTTGTGATTTACTAGTGTAGAAATTAAAGATGAAGGACTCAATTTAAGTACCTTCGAATTTGAGTCCAAAGCAAATGAATTTCTAGAATATCAAAGTCCTCCTGCTGCAGAAACCCTGGAGACCAAAGTGTTCGATCATACGTCCTAAATTGGTGAAGATCGTGCAATTCACAAAATATTGAACACAGTAGCCAATACAAAAGCTAAAACCGTGGCTTGAACCTATGCTCATTTCAATTCTTAAGTCTAAAGATCCTCACCCCACGACATAGCAACCCCATTGCATTGAACTAAACGTGCTTTCATGGAATTCATGTGGATGGATACCTTAATCTTATGAAATGGCATTTCGACATTACCACTCACTAATTGGCCAACTATAATATTACTCCAGGAATCCATGAAAACTGACACTTTCACTATGCCTGGATATACTATGTATTGCTCTCCTGCAATTAGAACTTTTCAAGGTCGCCCATCGGGGGGGACTTGCAATCGCAGTTAACATCTCCTTTAAATTTCAAGTCAAGTTGATATGGCAGTCGGGAGTTTATTAGGTATACTTTTGAATATCAACTCGTTCAATAGCCCCCGATTCTGATAATTACTCTATATTGGAATCCAGCCACCACCTCAATTGATGCTATTTTAAATGAAGTTGACAATTGTTGAGAAAAACTTAGCTAGTCGATATCAAGCACTGGAAATAATAATCGGTGGGGATTTTAATTCCGATTGTAGGAATGTTAGTGAGGTGGGAGTAATAAAATCCACTTCATTGTCTCATGTCAGAGGAGCTAAATGGAGAGAACGTTTAAGGGACTGGGACATGGAAGAGACTAACACGAATTTAAAAGCTACATGGTCACGAGGTTCGAAAAAGTCTATGATAGATTTCATATTTGTCACGCATAACCTTACATTAATCACCGCACCACTAGTGATTGGTCAAATATTACACAGTGACCACGCTCAGATCTCTACCAATCTGAAATTGGAGTGCTGTATGCCTAAAATAGATCCATCTCTAGTACTGGCAGAAATAGACCGTTCTCAACTGTCTATTATGTGGAACCAGGGTCTTTGCAACCAATTTGTCAAACATATCACAACAAATAGAACTAAGAAGATATGAAAAAAGAAACTCAGAAATGTTAACAGCTAGCCAGTACTCTGAAATAATAAACGCTGCACTAATATTTTTTAGCAACAAATATACAAATAAGAAACACATACCTACGATCCTACTTGTAAGCTTCTGAAAGGGGACAAAAATAAAGCGCAGAGACAACTCGGAAATAGAATTATAGAAGTGGAGCACTATACAATATTGTGCAAACAAATATTGTGTGTATATAAGCAGAGTCTCAAGCATGCTCGGATTCTGAGGTACAAGAAAGAGAATTGCACCTTAATAAGAGCCATTACGTCATATGACACATACTATCTGGCGCACATTCAAAAGTGATAATAAGAGTACTGCAATAGCTATGCCACAGTATTGCAGAAAACGTATGGCAAGATTACATAACAGATACATTTCAGCTCCCGTCGAAATTTAAAAGTGAATCAGGAGTACTTCTGTGCTATAGTGCGATTACCCGTTTGAAATGGTCACTAGATGACATTAAATGGGCTATTTCAAGACTGACCTATTCCAAATCAGCGGGGCCTGATGGATTTCCACCATGTCTTTACAAAGCAGAGCCAGAGCTCTGGGCATCAATTTTAAAAACTAAATTTCAATCCATTAACAACTCTGGACTTATTCTCTCATCATGGTTAACTTCGAATATTGTTCCCATATTCAATAAGGGAGATCCTACTTTACCACAGAACTGCAGGCCTATTTCTTTGATAGACACAGATGCAAAATTGTTTGCGATTCTGCTTCTAAACGACCTTGAAAAGTTTATTGAAAATAAAGCTCCATACTCAAGATATCAAACGGGTTTCCGGAAGGGCATGAGCACTTCATTAAATGCCACAATCATGGCACATCTAATAGCGGGAACAAAAGTAAAGAACTCATATCCTGTGTACATTGCTTTGATCGATATGACTTCGGCTTTCGATAATGTCGTCTGTAATATTCTCTGGCAGAAAATGAGGAACATGGGAATCCCAAATGTTTTACTTTATTGGTTTATTTAATTACACACTAATGCATTGTATAAAATAAAAATATCAGCTGAAGGAAGAACTACCACGCCAATTAGTACCCACTTAGGTCTAAAACAAGGATGTAACCTTGCGGCTACATTTTTCAATGTATATTTGTCTGACCTAGACAAAAACTGGGATGCCAAAAAAGTGTTTTCTGTGAAGGTTGGTGCTATCCGCCTCTAATGGGTGGCATTTGCTGCTGATATTATTTATGACCCAACTCCAGCAGGCCTACAATCAAAATTACAACTTTTTGAGGAATTCGCCATTGCCCATAGCTTAACACCGAGCCCGGCAAAAACAGGCGTTATGAAATTTGGTTCCAAGAAAAAGCACGGAAGTTTCCAATGGCAGCTTATGGGAACCCAAATATCCTGTATCACAAACACGATCTATCTCGGATACAACCTTTCAGAACAAAACTCAATTAAAGCATGGAATGATTTAATTAAATCTAAGAGCAGACCACTTTTGTCTCAATTGAAAATGATACATGTGAAATATTGTAAATTCTCGCTAATTCCTTTGATCGACTTCAAGACACGTAGAATTGAAAGTGTAATATTATATTCACTCGACATATGCTTATGTGATATGAGTTTAATTCTCGATTGCTTACAGGGCTCTGTTAAAATCTGCAATGTATCTACCAGTGTCTATACCTAATGCTGTGATACGACACGAATTGGAGGCGTTATTTGGTCGTTGGAAATGGAGATTATTGACTATGTAAAAATCCATTTCCCACCTAAGAACTGTTTATATGTCGACATGAAACGCACCCTTGAATTAACCACCTCTAATTAGATTACTCAATATCATTTGAAAATGCAACAAATATTGAATGACCTTCACATCACGGTAGACTATGTATATCACTGTCCAGGTTATGCTAAAAAATAAAGCTCTTTGAAAGGGATTGGTGCTTAACCATAGAGCAAATAGCAAATTATAAATTGTATAAAGAATACAGTGCGTATGTTAAAACTCGTATTCAAAGATACGATCACATTAATCTATTTCCTTGCAATCACATTAGAAAAGCATATTTAAGGTACACATTTAATTTGTACCATACAAGGGAAAGGACCATGAAGTGGATCGAGAAAGGGATAACAAATCAAAGGAAATGTTTTCTTCAATGCAATGAACCATACGTGACTATGAAACATCTCATTTTTTATTGCCCTCATTTTAAGACTGAGAACAAATCGGTTGATTAAATTTGTAAATATTGATTATGAAGTCTGTTTGCAAATTTTATGCACAAGAATGATGCAAGGCTCTCACAAACCATTGATATATTTATTGGTAAGTCTCTGCAAACACATAGAAAAATAACTTGTTGTCTTTGATAACCACTGAATATTCACTGCTCAATTGAAATTTTAGAAGATGTAATTTTTAGATGGACAAGGATTTTATAACAGAGTTCCTTTTTTTAGTAACTTGTTATTATTCAATTCACATTGGATTATCTCTTGTCCTTGAACCGGAACGTACACCTCGAGAATTGTTCTCCGTGGCTAGGGGGATCTTATGAAAGAAGTTGATATGCGTTTTAAATGTATTAAAATGAAATGTTGTGTAATTGTGAAATGTAAGGATCAAGTTACTTACCTGTAACTGTTGTTAGCATGGGGTCTGGCATGGACTCACATGCTCATGAATATTCCCAGTCAGGCTGGGAATCCTCGGTAAAGAAAAATATCAGTTTCAGTTTCGTTTCTGAACTGTCTTTCTACTAGTAACCAATCACTGGTCTCTGGGTCATACTGCCCCCAGCCAATGACTGCCCTCTACCTAAGCCCCTCCTCTGGCAGCCATCTTCAGATTTGGTAGCACGTAAAGTGGCAGTAGGACCAAGTGAAGAGCCGCAGAGGGGTAGGAGGGAGGGTTCGCATGTGAATCCATGCCAGACCCATGCTGGAGAACAACAGTTACAGGTAAGTAACTTGTTCCTTCTCCAGCATGGGGTCTGGCATGGATTCACATGCTCATGAATAAGAATACATAGCAGTACACACATGCACAACCACGGGACATGGCAAAGCTCAACATTAAGCAATACAGCAACTCAACATTAAGCATCTCTTAACTCCTCACCAGGCTCACCTTAAGCGAACAGGTTACGCAGCACTGCCTGGCCGACTCTGGGACTCCTCCCTGGAATCCCGGTCGACTCAGTAGAATCTCATGAAGGTGTGTGTCGACCTCCATGTAGCAGCCCTGCAGATGTCAAGCAGGGGCACACCAAACACGAACGCTGTGGTAGCAGCGATTGCTCTGGTTGAATGGGCTCTCAGAGGGCTGGGCAACGGTCGGTTTGCTAACCGGTGACAGTGCATGATGCAGCCAGAGAGCCAACTGGAAATGGAAGCCTTCGAGAGGGCCCACGCCGGGGCTGGAGGCTTCACCAGCGGGAATGACTGGAACAGTCCCTTCATAAACTCCTTCACCAGGTGATGGGACCAGAGAGATGATCGCCCCCGAGGTCCTGGCCTAGTGGGAAATCGTCGCTAGATGGATCTTGATGGAGGTGTGCGGTAGCCCCGCCTTGGCCAGTGACAGTAGGTATGGCAGCACCTGAGGGGCCGTAATCCGTAGAGGGTTAATCTTCTGTGCACGGCACCAGACAGAGAACCTCTTCCATATGTGTCCATAACACTTGAGTCGAGGGCGCCCTGGCCTTTGCAAGCACATCCTTGCAGTCCGCCGGGATATTTGTACCCTCCAAACTCTAGCGCTGCAGGAGCCAGGCCTGCAAGTTCAGCGACGCCAGATCGTGGTGGCGGATGGCGCCTCCTTCTCTGATGAGGAGATCCGCGTCCGTCGGCAGTTTGACTTGGGGTGGAAGGAGGGATCTGGGGGGGGGTGGGGACGCTGACATGTCCAGAAGGTCCAGGAAATCAGATCTGCCTCGGCCACACCGGTGCAACGTCATCCTGCACCAGGACCGTTTGAGTTGATGAGTCGCAGCAGCAACGGCAACGGGGAGGGGGAGGGAACGCATACAGGAACAGGCTGTCCCAGGGGAACGAGAAGGCATCGCCCATGCTCCCCGGCTGGGGAAACCTGCTGGCGAACCTCTGGCACTTGGTGTTCGGCGCCGTCGCAAACATGTCGATCTGGGGATTGCCCCATCGTCGGAAGAGGAGGTCCACTTGATCCTGCCGCAGTTCCCACTCGTGGCACGAGCGCAGCTCCCTGCTGAGTGCGTTGGCGATGGTGTTTTTTATTCCTGCCAGGTAGAAGGGTACCAGAAACATCCCTTGGGCAACAGCCCAAATGCCAGATCCTGGGCATTCTTGGATAGGGTCTGGGATCCGATGCCTCCCTGCTTCTGGCTGTAAAACATTGTTGTGGTGTTGTCGGTGAAGATCCTCACCACCTTGCCCTTGAGGGACGGAAGGAATGACTTCAGGGACCAGAACACGGCTCGGAGCTCCAGGACGTTGGTGTGTAGTGACCTTTCCTCCGGTAGCCAAAGGCCTCTTACGTGGAGATCTCCAGAGTTAGCCCCCCATCCCTCCAGGGAGGCGTCCGTCGTCACCATCTCCTGATGGGCCGAGGTCTGGAAGTCCATACCCGCCGCCAGATGCACGCGGGTGCCCCACCACCGGATCGCTTGTCGAAAGGTCTCGTTGAGTGAGATCCTGTCTTCGAAGTAGCCTGTCGCTTGCATCCGATGGGCGTCGAGGAACTCCTGCAGTGGTTGCATCCGTATTCTGCAAAGGCGCACGAGGTACATGCAGGAGGACATCATGCCGAGCAGGGACTTCACAGACCTCACCTTGGCCACGTCCATGGTCGACAGCTGTTGCACCTTGCCTAGGATGGCCTTCGTCCTTTCCTCCGATGGAGATGCTAGTCACGCCACTGTGTCGAGCTTGGCTCCCAGGAACAGGGCGACTTGCGACGGTACCAGGTGGGATTTTGTGAAGTTGATTGAAAATCCCAGATCCGAGAGCAGTTGGACGGTCTTCCTTGTGTGTTCGACAGCAAGTTCCCTTGACTCTGCCCGGATGAGCCAGTCGTCCAGGTATGGGTAGACGTGGATCCCCTGCAGGTGCAGCCTCTGGTGCTAAGCACTTGATGAACACCCTGGGTGCCGACTTCAATCCGAAGAGAAAGGCCTTGAACTGGTAGTGTCGTCCTTGGACTACGCATCGCAGAAACTTTCGATGTTTTTTCAAGATGGGGATGTGAAATTAGGCGTCCTCCAAGTCCAGCGACGATAGGAAGTCGCCTTCCTCCAGTTGTCCCAGCACGTGCTGGAGGGAGACCATCCAGAACTTCTGGGACCTGATGTACTTGTTTAGACGAAGGTCCAGGATGGGTTGCCAACCGCCGGTCTTTTTCCTTACGAGGAAGTACCACGAATATACTCCGGAGCCTCTTTGGGACGAGTTCGATGGCTCCCTTCTTTAACATCGCTCGTACCTCCAGTAGTAGTTGCGGGACGTGGTTTTCTTTTCTGCCCACAGGTGGAATACAGGGACACTTTCTTAGAAATTCCAGTGTGTGCCCACGGGCCAGGGCATCAAGCACCCAACTGTTGGTGGAGTTGGACTCCCACACGCTGACCAAGTTCGCCAACCGGCCTCCCACCAGGGTGCTCAGGTGGGGGCCCCGACGCTACCACTGGTTCAATCCTGCTTAGCGGCGGCCTTTCCACCCTGGCCTCCTTGGCGACGACAACAAGAGCCTCCTTGCTTGCGGTGTCCCCTGTAGGCCTCCTGCAACGAGGAGCAGGCCGCTTGGTGGTACATCAAGGAGCTGCCTCTGAATCCCTTGGAGGCACCTTGCTTGCCTCCGGAGCCCCAAAAGGGCGGCGCCGTTGCTGAAGAACGTCTAAGGCACGAGCCGTGTCGGCCTTGATAGCTTGTAGCGACTCGTCCACTGCCTTGCCAGACAGGTTGCTCCTGTCAAAGGGCATTTCCAGGACCCTGGTCTGCACGTCTTGACGGAAATCGGTTGCCTTGAGCAAACCGTGCCGGCGAAGGCAAACGCTGGTGCCCATCTGGCAGAAGCCGGTGTCAGCAATGTCCATGGCCACCGTTATGGCGTGGTCCGAAGCCACCTCTTCCTCCCGTAGGATCTCCAGGGCCTCCGCCCTCTTGTCGACTGGGAGGAAATCCAGTAGGGGAGCGATCTTAAACCATAGCTCCCTGTCGTAGCGGGCCAAAATCACGAGGGCGTTGGCTGCTTTAATGGTAGTCGCCGCCGACGAGATGACCTGTCGTCCCATGGCGTCCAGTTTCTTCCCTTCGCTGTCCGGCGGAGATGTCGAAGTTGACGCCGTCGCCCCCGCAGCTTTCTTCTTGGCCGTCGCGGAGACAACCGAGTATGGGGTAGGCTGTGCCCTAAGGCACATGGGGGGGAATCCGGAACCTGGTACTTCTTCTCGTACCGGTCTCTCTTGGCTGGGGCCGTGGATGGGTTCTTCATGATCAAAAGCCCCTCGTCCCAGATGTCGAGTAACAGGACCGAGAGGACCGTCTTCCATTTGGCCTCCCGTCGTTGATAGAGGAAACCTTCCTTCTCATCCACGGGGCAGAGCTGGAAGACCTTGGATGCCCTGGCGATCAAGGCGTGGAAGGAGCCGATTTCGTCAGGCGGGGAGGCCCGAGCAGGTGGTGTTGGAAGGTCCATCCCGTCGTCACCACCGTCATCCGTCTCCGTTGTGGCTGTCTCTGTTCCTGTATCATCCCTCTGCTCAGGAGACGGGAAGAAGGCTGTGCAGGCCGAAAAGGCTGGAAAGGAGGGGGTGTCAGTTGGCGGTAAGGGCAACCTTGTCCTCATCTCCGTACACAAGGCCTGGATTGCCTTCAGGATCGCCCCCGAGTTGTCTTGTGGCCCAGGGACCGGCTGCGACGGTTGGGGAGTGGAATCCTCCGCCTCCACGTGTTCCTCGTCGCCACCTCCGTCGCTTTCCTCGTCTGCCTCTTCGGGATCCTTCCCGTGGGACCGGACCTCCTCGAACTTCTTGTTCGGGACCTTCACTACTCCGCCAGTTCCTCTTCAGAGGCTGAATACGTGTCCGTGATGGCAACCACCCCCCCCCCGCTTTCCCACTGGGGTTTTCACGGGGGTCTTATCGATGGGCTGAAAAGAGGATTCTCTCCGCTGTGACAGGGAAACTCTAGGCCCCGAGGTTGCCTCCACTATGGTAGCCTCCACAGGCTTCGACAGGGCCGCCACGACTCCCTCGATAGAGGCCTTAGCCGGGTGAATCAAGGCCTTCATGACCGTGGGGGCGCTTGAGGCCTTC
The DNA here is from genome assembly GCF_040938575.1 of Ambystoma mexicanum. Taxonomy (NCBI): domain Eukaryota; kingdom Metazoa; phylum Chordata; class Amphibia; order Caudata; family Ambystomatidae; genus Ambystoma; species Ambystoma mexicanum. The sequence goes on from NC_090932.1 coordinate 455,129,619, forward strand.
ACCTTGGGGGGAGAGTCACCGCCTCGCTCCCCCTCGGCTGTCGTCGGGATCGACCGGGACTTCTCCCGAAGCTTAACTGGGTTCTCCACTTTCCTCTTCTCCGAGCCAGAGCGTTGGCTCTTGGTTGATGGCGTTGGTGAAATTGCGCCCTGCCTGTCAACCGAGGAGTCCAACCGTTCGGCGCTCCCAGTGCCCGCGGACTCGCAGTGTTTAGCCTTTTGTTGGGCCCCTGTCGCCGGAGCGCTCTCAAAGAACTTATCACCCGCTGCTGGGCTCTTCCCCTCCAGCCAGTCGTCCGCTCAGACATGTTCTTGCAAAACGCACAGTGCTTCTCCACGTGCGTTTTGTCTTCATGAAGGCAGTAGAGGCATCGAGAATGTTCATCTTCCTTGAAGACATTCTGCAGTCCACATCCATGGCAGCTCCTGAAGAGATTAGGTCCGGGCGTCGTGTTTCCTTTTTCCTGGGCCATGTCCACGTGGGATAGGCCTCAAGATCTTCCGGAAAATGAAACGCGACAAAAAATTCACCCTTTGGGGGGTGTAGAAAAAATCTGAAACGGGTCCCCATTGATCGGAAGTAGAAACGGTGGAGCTTGAGGCCCGATTGACCAAAAAGTGAGGTGAAATCTCTTTGAAAATTCGCAAAACGCATTAAAAGCCCGAGAGCTACAGCACGAGGACTCCCAACACTTGAACGTGCGGTAAAAATCTGAAGATGGCTGCCAGAGGAGGGGCTTAGGTAGAGGGCAGTCATTGGCTGGGGGCAATATGACCCAGAGACCAGTGATTGGTTACAAGTAGAAAGACAGTTCAGAAACGAAACTGATTTTTTCTTTACCGAGGATTCCCAGCCTGACGACAGGGAATATTCATGAGCATGTGAATCCATGCCAGACCCCATGCTGGAGAAATGTGTTTTTTATTTTTTAATACTTTTTGTAAAGGTTCTATATTTTGTAATTGAACCATGTGTTAGGGAGAATTCTCTGGTTAGGCTGAATTTCCCTACCTAGTGAGTCCCCCAGCAGCTTTGCTGGATTTCTGGGGTTTAATTTTTTTTCTCCTGCCAAGAGTGAGACTCTTTTACCCTCACTCTTGGACATGTTGAAGTGTGTTTTCTTGGTTAAACCTTGTGTTGAATGGGCTATGGGGTCTTTTACTCCATAGGGCCTCATGTATTTTTGTGATGTGGGTCACACAGCACCCTCTGTGCCGTGACCCAGGGGTGTCCTAGGGACTCCCCAACATAGACTCCATACCCTGGGACTGACTACTGTCTCCCAGGGCATGTAAAGTCACCAAAGACTTTGCTAGTCTTGAATCCTGAACAGAACCAGTACAAACCATCATATTGTGGACGTACTGGCTGGGGCAATTCGATTGCCCCAGGGTCTGTTAGTCGAGGGGGCACGTCTCCGTCCCCCCTGATCGAGTTTTGGCTGGTGGCAGTGGAAACTACTTTTTATATTCGACCGCGAATATTTCCCTATGGGATTTCCCATTGTTTTAGGCTAACACATTTAATTATTTATTTACGGTAGCCTTAAACATACCGCCGGTTTATATATTTATTTTTATAACTCCGGTTGGGACTTTTTGCCAAAACTTGATTCTAAAATGGCGTTGGTGTTCGCCTCTGTAACTCTGACCCAAAGTGGAGCCCTTTGTTCCACTTTTGGCGGGCTTCTCCACAGAAGCCCTCCAAAGTGGTGCCACTCTGTCTGGGGTACTTAGGAGGGGTGGAGGGGGATTTAGGCACCCTGGACTGAGTTACCTTGGTAACTCAAGTCGCACTCCGTCCTGATTGGCCCAAGTGGTGAGCCGCCCGGCTCACCACTTAGCATGTTTGAGTGACAGCTAGGCTGGGTGAATGGGGGTTTGCTGCATAAAAGCAGGGCTTTGGGGACTGGGACTTCAGAAGTCGCCACAGGACCAAGAATCCGACGAGGGAAGAGCTGAGCCGACCTGCTTCGACGACACCACCCGGTGGAGCCCTGCTGAACCGTCTCACCACTTTTTCCCGACGACCGAGGAGAACTCTTAACGGAGTGGCTCCTTCCCTTGACTGGTGGGGACAACCAGTTTTCGCCTTCTTTCCGTCCTTTTGAGGTATCTCGTGGCCGCCTTGCCTGTGCCAAGCACCCCGGCATCCGGAATACCACACTTTACCCCCATACCGCGAAAGTCGGTACCAACCCTTTAACCGGAGGACCCCGCGGCTGGTTTCTTCCCGGGCAGTGCTACGACCTTTCTCTTCTGCTCTTCAGCGAGATATTCTTCTCCCCTGACCGACGTCGAGCCTTGCTGTCGCTGCCTGGAACAACTGCCCCCGCTGGAGGATCCTTTCCGCTTAAGGTACTGTGTTCCGCCTGGCTTCCCTTGCTACCGACTGTACGGGGTAGATTTAGTCCCCGGCTTTCGAACCTGGGAGTGCCTGGGACACTTTGGCTAAACTTTCTGAGCCACTCTAAACTCTTTTTGACTCTTTGCAAGACTTTGAATCTCTAACTAACAGTGTGATCTTGGGCACATTTTCGCTCCGGCTACTCTAAGAGTGGGCCCTGCCTAGTGACTTTTGCTCACCTGTGACTTGATTCTTCTTTAAGCCTATTGCAAGTGTTCTGGACCTTAGAGTGGTGTGTCTAACCTATTTCTGCTTTTTCTCTCCCTTTCTTGGAAACTACTAGAGTGTCATCTAACGTTAAGCACTCACCTCTGTTTTAATTAAGTGGTGTTAACCTAGAGTTGTCTAGATAGGAGAAAGGATTGAATTTACTTTCAGTATAACTGTGTTGAAGTGCTTTTACTATATTTTTGCTAGAGTGTTTTTAACTTATGTGTATTTTAAATAAATAACTATATACTTTTGAAACCAAGCTCTGGTCAGTGTTTGCTTGTGCTATTGTGTTTTGGTACATATTGTGTATACTTTACATACTGCCTAACTCTTCTTGAGAGAAGTCTGACTGCTCAGCCACAGCTACCAGGTAAATCTGGGTGGTACAGACTGCTACCAAAGGGGTTTACTGCTCTACCTGTAGTCTTAAATCTTTTGCAGTGTTCCCCAAGGGAACTGCACAGGTTTCTGCCTAACACTGGTGTACAGCGGTGGGATTTGTATTGAGTATACATTTTATTGTGCTTTAGATACCTTAGTGCAACTAACCACAAAGCTTAGCACTGAAAAAGTAAAACCTCTAACATGTCAGTTATAGAAAGCTATAGTCAAGAGTCCCTTGCAGCCAAAACTGCTGATTGTTTAAGAGTGCTCTGTAAACATAAGGATCTCCTGACTAAGGGCAAGAAAATGGAGCTGATTGAAAGATTGTTAGCTAACCAAAGTCTGGGTGATGGTTCAGAGGAGCCTACCACTCCAGCAACTGTAGATGACAGTATTGAAGTTAACATGGAGCAAAATGTTGATGTTTCTGAGGAAGAGTCAGAAGAGGAGGGTGAGGCTGTTGTAACTGTCCCCCCTAGGCCTCTGCCTGCTCTACCTGCTGTGCCTACTGGACCTTTACCAGGTCCCACATTTAGTCCTCAGTACTTTGAACTGGAGAAAATGAAGCTAGAATTGGAGTATAAGAAACTTAATGCTCAAACTGACAAAGAACTAAGGCTAAGGGAAATGGAGCTCAAGTATGACTTAGAAATGAAGAAATTATCTGTTGAGAATGTTTCTCTCTCTGGCTCCTCTAGAAGTTCCAGTCCTAAAAGACCCCGGATGCCTAAAGAATTGGTTGGTATGTATGAGCCTAAGTTGGATGTGTTGGATTGGTTGTCTCTGTTTGAATATAATCATGGGCTCCAGAACATCACAGGAAATGACTTACTCACCTGGTTGTTCTCTAGGCTTCCCCCTGTTGCAACTGATGTGGTAATGGAGATGGGGGAGGAGGATAGGAAGGACTATGAATGTGTGAAACTAGCTTTGATAGCTAGGTTTGGGAAGACCCCTTCCCAGTATCTTAAGAGGTTTAGGAGCCTCAAAAAGCATGATGGTACCCCTTGGGCTACCTGGGTGAGTGAATGTTTGAAAAACTTAGAGGGATGGATTAAGGGTTACAAGGTGAACACTTATGAAGGTATGAAGAATTTGTTTATGTTGGAGACTATTTATGATGCCTGCTCTCCTGAGCTCAGACAACACTTGGCTGATTCCAGGGAATTAGATTCCCGGAAACTAGCTAAGGCTGCTGACTTGTGGGTTGCCAACAGGGCCACTCACAAGGATTCTGGGGTAACTCAGAAGAAGGATGGGGAGAAACAGCCTAAAAAAGACTCCAAAGAGAATTCTAATAATTCCTATCCCAAAGAGGGCCCCAAACCACAAAATAACCAGGGTAAGCCCCATGGGAAACCTAGTCAGGCTACTGTACCTTCTGGCCACAAGCCAGAAGGAGGTCAGAACAAGCCACCCTTCCAGAGAGCATTTGGACAATGCTATGTCTGTCAGGGTACTGACCATATCAAAGGAGATCCCAAGTGCAAGGGTAAACCTGCAGGGATCAGCACAGTCTCCTTAGCCTTCACTCCTGAGGATGAAGTACAGATGGCTAGTGCCCACTTTGAACTCTTTGCTGAAGAACCCTTGGGTCTTCAAGCAACTGTAAACTTAGAGCCTATGGGTCTGGTTAGTCCCCAGAATAGGGTTGTGTATAACTCCCTACCTGTTAACTCTAAGGTGTATTATGTGGACAGTGTTCTTGTCAATGGCCAGGATACTCCTGCCAGGAGAGACACTGGGGCCAGCAGAACAGTAGTGGATGAAAGCTTCTTTCAACCTGAGGATGTGGCCAAAGCACCCAAAGGTCCCACTAAAATGTCTGGAGGCCCTGTCCAAATGGTTCCTATTCTACCAGCCCTCATTCAGTGTAACAACATGACAGTGAGGATCCCTGTCAGTGTTCAGACTGAGGTACCTGGGAAGGTCCTGTTGGGGAATGACCTAAGAACTCTAGGAGTAGTGTCACATACCCCCAGGCCTCCCAGTATGGAGAAGCAGAACTTAACCAAATTGGCTAGACAGGCTACCTTGAAGGACCCTTCTAAGCCTGTGGGACCCTCTACTGAGAACCCCACTACAAGCCCTGGTGTTAGTAAGTTGACCTCTAACCCAGGCACATTTCAGGATAGTATGCTAGGAACATGGGAGCCCCAACCAAGCTCCACCCTTGTTCCCCTAGTTTCCGAGTCTCTGACCCCCCCTGCTTCTGAGGAAGAGGTGGATAGACCAACTAGGCCCCTATCTGGACCTGAGAGAACTGGTAATTCTCAGTGCTGGTGGAAAACCAGAAAAGAAAAGTCTAAGGCCAAAAACCTTCGGACTGTTGGACCTTCTACTGAAGACCCCAACTCCAATCCTAATATTAGGGGGGAAACTCCTAAAATAGGGAAAGGTAGATCTAAGAGGAAGGGGAAGCAGGTACATTGCCTAACCCCAACCCCTCCAACCAAGAGGCCTAAGACCCAACCTGCTCCCACAAGAGAGGTGGTGAGGAACCTTGGAGGCCCCTCTAGATCTAAGGGAATCCTTTATAAGGACCCCTTCAAAAAGCCTAACATAGGTTCAGAAGTTGTACCAACTTCTGAGGGACTGGTCAACCAGATCCCCTATAACAAAAAGACTGATGTTCCTCAAAGGGTCTGTAGGTCCGTTAGCTTGCAAAAGAAAACCTTTGAGTTCTCCATTGAACATAGGTCAAGGTGTCACCATCAAAATGCTGATGGACTCTCTAGGATGTATATCATCGACTAGAGGTACGAGGTTCATCCAGGAGTGGATTAAATCCTCCTGTCCCTTAGTCTGGGGGGGGCGAGTGTTAGGGAGAATTCTCTGGTTAGGCTGAATTTCCCTACCTAGTGAGTCCCCCAGCAGCTTTGCTGGATTTCTGGGGTTTAATTTTTTTTCTCCTGCCAAGAGTGAGACTCTTTTACCCTCACTCTTGGACATGTTGAAGTGTGTTTTCTTGGTTAAACCTTGTGTTGAATGGGCTATGGGGTCTTTTACTCCATAGGGCCTCATGTATTTTTGTGATGTGGGTCACACAGCACCCTCTGTGCCGTGACCCAGGGGTGTCCTAGGGACTCCCCAACATAGACTCCATACCCTGGGACTGACTACTGTCTCCCAGGGCATGTAAAGTCACCAAAGACTTTGCTAGTCTTGAATCCTGAACAGAACCAGTACAAACCATCATATTGTGGACGTACTGGCTGGGGCAATTCGATTGCCCCAGGGTCTGTTAGTCGAGGGGGCACGTCTCCGTCCCCCCTGATCGAGTTTTGGCTGGTGGCAGTGGAAACTACTTTTTATATTCGACCGCGAATATTTCCCTATGGGATTTCCCATTGTTTTAGGCTAACACATTTAATTATTTATTTACGGTAGCCTTAAACATACCGCCGGTTTATATATTTATTTTTATAACTCCGGTTGGGACTTTTTGCCAAAACTTGATTCTAAAATGGCGTTGGTGTTCGCCTCTGTAACTCTGACCCAAAGTGGAGCCCTTTGTTCCACTTTTGGCGGGCTTCTCCACAGAAGCCCTCCAAAGTGGTGCCACTCTGTCTGGGGTACTTAGGAGGGGTGGAGGGGGATTTAGGCACCCTGGACTGAGTTACCTTGGTAACTCAAGTCGCACTCCGTCCTGATTGGCCCAAGTGGTGAGCCGCCCGGCTCACCACTTAGCATGTTTGAGTGACAGCTAGGCTGGGTGAATGGGGGTTTGCTGCATAAAAGCAGGGCTTTGGGGACTGGGACTTCAGAAGTCGCCACAGGACCAAGAATCCGACGAGGGAAGAGCTGAGCCGACCTGCTTCGACGACACCACCCGGTGGAGCCCTGCTGAACCGTCTCACCACTTTTTCCCGACGACCGAGGAGAACTCTTAACGGAGTGGCTCCTTCCCTTGACTGGTGGGGACAACCAGTTTTCGCCTTCTTTCCGTCCTTTTGAGGTATCTCGTGGCCGCCTTGCCTGTGCCAAGCACCCCGGCATCCGGAATACCACACTTTACCCCCATACCGCGAAAGTCGGTACCAACCCTTTAACCGGAGGACCCCGCGGCTGGTTTCTTCCCGGGCAGTGCTACGACCTTTCTCTTCTGCTCTTCAGCGAGATATTCTTCTCCCCTGACCGACGTCGAGCCTTGCTGTCGCTGCCTGGAACAACTGCCCCCGCTGGAGGATCCTTTCCGCTTAAGGTACTGTGTTCCGCCTGGCTTCCCTTGCTACCGACTGTACGGGGTAGATTTAGTCCCCGGCTTTCGAACCTGGGAGTGCCTGGGACACTTTGGCTAAACTTTCTGAGCCACTCTAAACTCTTTTTGACTCTTTGCAAGACTTTGAATCTCTAACTAACAGTGTGATCTTGGGCACATTTTCGCTCCGGCTACTCTAAGAGTGGGCCCTGCCTAGTGACTTTTGCTCACCTGTGACTTGATTCTTCTTTAAGCCTATTGCAAGTGTTCTGGACCTTAGAGTGGTGTGTCTAACCTATTTCTGCTTTTTCTCTCCCTTTCTTGGAAACTACTAGAGTGTCATCTAACGTTAAGCACTCACCTCTGTTTTAATTAAGTGGTGTTAACCTAGAGTTGTCTAGATAGGAGAAAGGATTGAATTTACTTTCAGTATAACTGTGTTGAAGTGCTTTTACTATATTTTTGCTAGAGTGTTTTTAACTTATGTGTATTTTAAATAAATAACTATATACTTTTGAAACCAAGCTCTGGTCAGTGTTTGCTTGTGCTATTGTGTTTTGGTACATATTGTGTATACTTTACATACTGCCTAACTCTTCTTGAGAGAAGTCTGACTGCTCAGCCACAGCTACCAGGTAAATCTGGGTGGTACAGACTGCTACCAAAGGGGTTTACTGCTCTACCTGTAGTCTTAAATCTTTTGCAGTGTTCCCCAAGGGAACTGCACAGGTTTCTGCCTAACACCATGTACAAATAATTTTTACAAAAAATCGTCGCCCTAGTTTGTGCAGTCAGACCAGACACCTTTTCCTATGGCGTTTCCAGGACGTACTATCCATAAAGCATAGCCTTAAATAAATCATAGGATTTAACAATTTCTAGCTTTTCTCCTTTTAAACAATCTGTTTATTTTTTCTTCTCACCCACATAACTGCAGACTAAAGCGAGTTTCCTGGAATCCATTAAAACATTTGTAGTTGGTTACCAGAAAGATTCAACAAAAGATAGTGGAATGTTGGGGAAATGTCAAATCAATATACATATAGAAGATTGCCCAGGATCTTAACCAATGACTCCCTCACTTGACAACGTGAAAGTAGGAAGTGAGAGCAGTGCGAAGTGGAAGAATACAACATGACTCCAATGGGGGGAGGTTTCAGTCCACTGCCTCAGAATGCTGAAAAGAGGCATTTTTTTTTAACTGCTTCCCTTCATAGACAAAAGATTCACACTTTGATGGGGAATATTCAAGTCACGAGAATTTATTAAAGTTCAAATGCTTGAGTATCTTGTAGCTGAAATAAGGAGGAGATGTATGCTGATATATTACAACAGATATATATATATATATTGCACAAAAATTATATCTCCAAATGTAACAACTAATTGAGTCCATAGGACAAGTAAATATCAAAAGAGACAGTGGAATATATGCCTTAGAAACTTACCCTCCATCCTTTTTTTGTGTTGGGGAGGCCTTTTTTTATTCCTGACTGAGAAGTTTTTACCAGCACTTCCTCCACTGTTCATGGATGGTCGATCATCATCACCACCAGTAACCAGAGAGTTCCGATAGGAGATTAGTGGGAGCCATACGTCTTCCCTTCTTTCCATCATGTGTTCATTGAGAAATTTTTCCAGATAAGAGTGGCTGCAGGGACAGAACATCAAAATATTGCACCAAAGAGTTTCATTCTAGCATATGAAATAATCACAGAAAGTTAGATTTTAGTGCAACCCATACCATAAATGCTACCCTCAAAAGCAAACAGTGCCCAAAAAATAAGATACAAAATGCAAAGGAAACATTTCTTGCCCATATTGGGTACTGATCCAAGGTTGTGGGAGTTCAGTGTATGGAAGAAAGAATTAGCAGACCTCGGAAACCTTTCTCTCAGCAGGGGGACATGTGTGGCTCGGCATCGAGGAAACTCTGCACCAACTACTTTGGGTACAGGCGTGACAATATAAATAGTGCGCACAGCACCATGTGATGTCAGTTATCATTCCCCCCCAGTGCTCAGCCACGTTGGGGATAACAAAGAAACGCCTTGTAGTGTTAAAGGAGAAGACCATAGAAGGAAGCACCTTGATTGTGGAGCAGGGTTGGAGAGCAATGAGGAATGATGGTACCGATATGTTGGGACGGCTATGACAAAATGTGTTTCCTGAGTGGACAGGGTATCAAGGAAATCGTGTTTTGCAAACGTGTGGATAGAAGCATTGCAGCCTGATAAAGGTCTTTTATATGGATTCCACTTTGGAGAGCCGATGTACCAGCTACGCCCCTGGTTGAGTGTTCCCTGAAGCCTTGAGGGATATCTAAGAGCGTACTCTGAGCATCATCTCTCGTTGGAAAAAATTGTGAAGGGTGGTTTGCAGAATAAGTCCTACAATTTGCTTACCCTACATGCGCCGAGGATATTGCTACCAAGAAGGCCATCTTCCATGTGAGATGCCTCGATGGGCGTAAATGCATCTGCTCAAACTGATGCCATGAGGAATGTCGATAACAATTTCAAATACCACGCCGGCACCACAAGGGCGTTTCGGGTATGGGGTGTTGGTCAGTCCTTTTAAAAATTGCATCACTAAAGGGGTCTGTGAAGTATGACCCCTGCCTGGGCGGGTTTGTAAAAATGGACAACTCAGATTGGTAGCCCTTATCCGACAAGGTGTAAAAGAAATGACCACACCTTTGAGATGTTGCAAAAAAAAAAAAAGGATCTACATCATTGGTTCTCACCAGCTGCACAATTTATTTTCAAGAGCATGGCAAACAGTTGGATCTCTCACTTTCAGGGGATCTTCTTCGATGCCGATCATGTGGGCCCAGATACTTCTAAGGATCTTAGTGCCAAAGACATCACAAAGCCGCTGACCCAGATGGTCTGCATTCAGATATTTTAAAGTGGTTCTCAAGTTGGTGGCTTCCCATTTTATTTAAGCTTTCTAAATCAATTAGCTACTCTAGGGTTTTAGGAGAGGGTTTTCAACCCTCAACGACAGTTCACTTTTAAATAAGTACTGTACAATCAGAGGCAGGCGTTGTATGTGGCTTTTATCGATTTAGAAAAAAGCCTTTGATTCTATACCCAGGCACCAGCTGTGGGAAAAGCTAGATGTGCAAAAGATGCCAGAGGGGCCCCTGAACTTAATCCAATTGTGTTAGGACATGTATGCACCTGTATGGACCTAGTGTTACGGTAGGATGTCGAGAGCATTTCCAATAAGCAAGGCTGTGCTTTAGCCCAACTGTTACTTCTTCTTTAACTCTGGGAAAGCATGTGCCAAGGTTAATTCCCTCCCCCCCCCATTCAGAGTCCTTTTGTATGCAGATGACACCGCTTTCTGCTTGATCTGTGACCGGTTGAGTGACTGCAATGTGGTTGGCTCTTATGCTGAGAAATATTTCACAGCTCATGACCTAAAGATTAATGAATTGCAATGTCACTCCTTTTGCGTACAATTTATTTGTATCAAGATCTTTTAAGGCGAGCGGTTGCTTTGTATGGTGTGTAACTTTCTATGGTTTTTAGCTGAGTAATATTTACTGTACTCTTTTATGGTTTTAACTGTTAATGGAGGAATCAAACCAATTAAGATGGATTGATTCAAAAGGCAGCAGTACAGAGCCTTTGTTGATGCTTGACTCCTAGCTGAAAGCAACACCTCCATCACGTCTTCCAATAGTTTGAGGCCAGGTGTGCCGTTTGAGCACATCTATGTTCGGGTGAAGGACTATGACTCTTTCCTGCAATAGAAGAATAAATTACTTACCCCTGTTAATATTCTTTCTACTGGATGTTCCACACACGGATTCCTCATATTGGATATTTATTCTACTGCTTTTCAGTTCTCTGAAACTTTTTCCTAACAGGGGGGTGTCATGCGCACTGGTGTCTACGACCGCCATGCGACCGGACGCGATGTTGATGCAGGTACAAAATACACACTTAGCGCCCCGTGACCTCAATGCCCCCCCCCCAATTCCACAGCCACATTAGGGATTAGAGACAAAAATGTTTAGCGTTGAAGGAGAGCCATCTTATAATTTACATTAGAGAGTTCCGTAACAGCGGGTAGGCTGGGAGGGCGATGAAGAATCTGTGGCGAAACATATAGGAGAAAGAACATTACCAGGGGAAACTAATTAATTCTTCAAATGGATTGGGTCCTTCCACAGATTCCTCATTTTAGACTCCCATAGCAGTAAGACCATTACAAAACCATTGTTTTCCAAGATCGTAGCCTCAGAGGGCACAAATGTAATGGCTCACATGGGGAAGCCATGAAAAAGGTTAATACTAAGTTAAAATCCCACTCCGGGACCATGCACGGTGGTGGAGGAAAGGGTTAGTCAGGCTTTTTAAAAATTGCACCACAATGGGGAATCGAGTAGTATGACCCTTGTTCTGGAGTGCACTTGAAAATATAAAGTGCAGCTAAATAGCACTTGATGGTGGCGACCGGATGGCCCTGTCTTGCCAAATGAAGAGGGAAGGACAACACCCTTGAGGTGTCACAAAGGATCCACATCCTGTGCTCTGCACCAGCTGCAGAATTTCCTCCAGGACTGACTCTCCATATGAGCCAGTCTGCACCCTAATAGCCCCTAGCAGGGGTTGTTGGGCTTGCTTGGGGTAACTTGATGCCTGCTTCTGGGGTTGCTGGACTTGGTCTGGGTCCCCGGGGGTAGGCATCATGACAGCTGCATTGCCTCTCTGCACAGGGAGGAGTGACCATACACAGCCTCTCTTGTTGATGTAGTGCATGGCCACTGTGTTATCAGTCATGATCAGGGCAGTCTTCTACTTTATGGAGGGCAAAAAGGCCATCTGCGCCAGTCTGATCGCCCTCAGCTCCAACAGGTTGATGTGAAGTTCTGTCTTCGCAGGGATCACAATCCGCTCACCATCAGCTTGTTCTGGTAAGCGCCCCAGCCTTTCAGAGATGCGTCCATCACTATGGTCGTCTCTGGCCACGGTTGCCAAATTGGCTTTCCCGCCGTCATGTTCTCGGTGCAAGTCCATCACAGGAGATCCTGAGCAACTCAAGTCTGTCATACTGCCAGAGAACTGCAACCACTGAGATCTGAGTGCCTATTGAAGCAATCTCTTCAGATTTGGTAAACACGTAAAGTGGCAGTATGACCCAATAAGAGCCACAGAGGGGAAGGAGGTAGGGTTTGCAAGTGAATCCATGCCAGTCCCATGCTGGAGAACAAGAGTTAGAGGTAAGTAATTTAAACCTTCTCCAGCATGGGGTCTGGCATGGATTCACACGCTCATGAATAACGGTTACACAGCAGTATATATACACACACAACCACAGAAGGAGGTAAGGCTCAACAGAAGTCTTAGTTACTTACCTGTAACTAATTCGCCAGCATTGGCATCTTTCATAGATTCACATGCTTGAAAATTCCCTGTCGTCAGACTGGGAATCCTCGGTAAATTAAATAAAAAATAATATAATCAAAACTTTCCCTTGGGAAAGAAAGCTAAACCCAGAGGGCCCTACAGGGCTTTTGTAGTGTTTCACTTGTGGAGTCCCTCCACCTCCTTTTAGTCCTTTTAGGCCCCAACCAATGAGGTGGTAGTGCTTAGATTCCCCTCCAGTCAGCCATCAGATTTTGAACCGTAAGCATCAAGATGGATGACTGGCTGGTGGAGGAGCAGCCTCTCCCCAGTGGTGGAGGACAGGAGCACGTGAATCTATGAAAGATACCAAAGCTGGATAAATACAGTTACAGGTAAGTAACTAAGACTTCTCCAGCATTGGATCTTCATAGATTCACATACTTGTATAAAATGCTTGAAAGTGTAATAAAAGTTATAGCAAGCAAAAAGAGGCTACCAGGAACACATGTTATGCGACAGTGGCAACAGTCAATCAATCAACCAAGGAAAAAGAGGCTGCTCCTACCTTAACCAAATAAATGCTGGAGTACTGCTTGTCCCACCGCAGATTCACTCTTGCGGTCTTCTTTCAAGCAATAGTGCCGGGCAAAAGTGCTGAGAGTACTCCATGTGGCTGCCAGGGAGATGTCCTTTCAAGAGACCCCTGGTTAGAAAGCTGTTGAAGTCGCCCTCGCTCTGGTCAAGTGTGCTGTGGACGTGGCTGGCAATGGGTTGTTTGAGCTCATGACAGTGAGCGATACAACTGGATACCCAACGTGCCAGGCTCTGTTTGGATATGCACTTGCCTTTGGTTCGCCCCGCAAATACGACAAGACTTTTAGAGGCCCTGAATTCCTTGCTGCATTCTAAATTGAACTTGAGCGTTCTTGACACATCTAGGTAAGGAACAAGTTACTTACCTGTAACTGTTGTTCTCCAGCATGGGTCTGGCATGGATTCACATGCTCATGAATATTCCCCGTCGTCAGGCTGGGAATCCTCGGTAAAGAAAAAACCAGTATCAGTTTCGTTTCTGATCTGTCTTTCGTAGTAATAACCAATCACTGGTCTCTGCGTCATACTGACCACAGCCAATGACTGCCCTCTACCTAAGCACCGCCTCTGGCAGCCATCTTCAGATTTGGAAGCACGTGAAGTGGCAGTATGACCAAGTGAAGAGCCGCAGAGGGGTAGGCGGGAGGGTTCGCATGTGAATCCATGCCAGACCCATGCTGGAGAACAACAGTTACAGGTAAGTAACTTGTTCCTTCTCCAGCATGGGGTCTGGCATGGATTCACATGCTCATGAATAAAGAATACATAGCAGTACACACATGCACAACCACGGGAGGTGGCAAAGGCTCAACATTAAGCATCACATAAACTCAACATTAAGCATCTTACCTCCTCACCAGGCTCACCTCAGGCGAACAGGTTGCGCAGCACTGCTTGGCCGACCCTGGACTCCTCCCTGGAATCCCGGTCGACGCAGTAGAATTTCGTGAAGGTGTGCGTCGACCTCCACGTAGCAGCCCTGCATATGTCCAGCAGGGGCACACCAGATAGGAACGCCGTGGTAGCTGCGATCGCTCTGGTGGAATGGGCTCTCGGACAGCCAGGCAGCGGTCGGTTTGCCAACCGGTGACAGCACATGATACAGCCGGAGAGCCATCTGGAGATGGAAGCCTTCGAGAGAGCCTTCCCCTGATTGACAGGTCCAAAGTTCACAAAGAGTTGTGACGTCTTCCGAAAACCCTTCGTGCGGTCCACGTAGAACTTCAGCGCTCTAGCTACATCCAGCGAGTGCAAAGTCCTCTCAGCCGGCGACGAAGGCGACGGGAAAAACACAGGTAACACCAAGGGTTCGTTGAGATGGAAGTCCGACGGTACCTTGGGCATGAAGGAGGGGTGCGTCCTGAGCACTACCCTCGTGTCGTGGAAAGTCAAGTACTGGGCCTTGCAGGAAAGGGCCTGGATCTCTCCCACTCGTCGTGCGGAGGTGATGGCCACAAGAAAAGCTGTTTTCCACGATAGAAACTTCAACGGGGCCGAGTGCAGAGGCTCGAACGGAGGTCCCATGAGCTTGGTCAGCACCACGTTGAGCTCCCACGCCGGGGCCGGAGCCTTCACCGGCGGGAACGATCTGAACAGTCCCTTCATGAACTCTTTCACCAGACGATGAGACCACAAGGACGTCCGGCCCGTGGTTCTGGTGTATCGGGAGATCGCAGCAAGATGAATCTTGATGGACGCGTGTGCCAGACCAGCTTTGGCCAGCGTCAGCAGGTACGGCAGTACTTGGGGAGCCGTAATCCGTAGAGGGTTAATCTTCTGTGCGTGGCACCAGACAGAGAACCTCTTCCATTTGTGTCCGTAGCATTTAAGAGTCGAGGACGCCCTGGCCTTTGCAAGAACCTCTCTGCAATCGGCCGGTATGTCGTATCCTCCAACTCTAGCGCTGCAGGAGCCAGGCCTGCAAGTTCAGCGACTTCGGGTCGTGGTGGAGGATGGCGCCTCCTTCCCTGGAGAGTAGATCGGCGTCCGCCGGCAGCTTGATCGGCGGGGACGCTGACAAGTCCAGAAGGTCCGGGAACCATATCTGCCTCGGCCACGCAGGTGCGATGAGGATCATCCTGCACCGTGACCTCTTGAGCTGGTTGATGAGCCGGATTAGCAGAGGCAAGGGAGGGAACGCGTAGAGGAACAGGCCCTCCCAGGGGAACGAGAAAGCATCGCCCATGCTCCTCGTCTGGGGAAACCTGCTGGCGAACCTCCGGCACTTGGTGTTCGTCGCCGTCGCGAAAAGGTCGATCTGGGGTGTGCCCCACCGTCGGAAGAGGCGATCCACCAGATCCTGCCGTAGCTCCCACTCGTGGCACGAGCGCAGCTCCCTGCTGAGTGAGTCGGCGATGGTGTTTTTTATCCCTGCCAGATGAAACGGCACCAGAAAAATCCCTTGGGCGACGGCCCAATGCCACAGGTCCTGCGCCTCCTTGGACAGCGCCGGGGACCTGGTTCCGCCCTGTTTCCTGATGTAAAACATGGTGGTGGTGTTGTCGGTGAAGATCCTCACCACCTTGCCCTTGAGGGACGGAAGGAAGGACCTGAGGGCCCAAAACACTGCACGGAGCTCCAGGACGTTGATATGTAGGGACTTCTCCGTCGGGAGCCAGAGTCCCCTTGCGTGCAGATTTTCGGTGTGCGCTCCCCACCCTTCCAGGGAGGCATCCGTGGTCACAGTCTCCTGGTGGGCTGGGGTCTGCAAGTCCATGCCCGCCGTCAGATGCGCGCGGGTGCCCCACCACCGTATCGCTCGTCGGAAACTCTCGTCGAGCTTGATCCTTTCCTCGAAGCTGCCCGTCGTCTGGATCCAGCGCGCATCCAGGAATTCTTGCAACGGGCGCATCCGGAGCCTGCACATGGGAATGAGGTAGATGCAGGAAGACATCATCCCGAGGAGGGACTTGATGGACCTCACTTTGGCCGCGTCGGCCACCAACATCCGTTGCACCTTGCCCAAGATGGTCCTGGTCCTCTCCTCCGACGGGGAGGCCAGAAGGGACACTGTGTCGAGCCTCGCTCCCAGAAACAGTGCGACTTGCGCGGGCACCAGGTGGGATTTGGCGTAGTTCACGGAGAATCCCAGGTCCGTGAGGAGTTGGACGGTCCTTGCCGTGTGGACCACGGCGAGCTCCCTCGTCTTGGCGCGGATGAGCCAGTCGTCCAGGTAGGGGTAGACGTGAATCCCCTCGCGGCGCAGCTGCGCCGCCACCGGTGCAAGGCACTTGGTGAATACCCTGGGTGCCGACCGTAGTCCGAAGGGAAGGGCTTTGAACTGGTAATGACGCCCTTGGACCACGAATCTGAGGAATTTGCGGTGCCCCTTTAGGATGGGAATGTGGAAGTAGGCATCCTCCAAATCCAACGACGATAGGAAGTCTCCTTCCTCCAGCTGACCCAGGACGTGCTGGAGGGTGACCATCCGGAACTTCTGCGCCTTGATGAACTTGTTCAGACGTCGCAGGTCTAGGATGGGGCGCCATCCTCCCGTCTTCTTCACGAGGAAGTATCTCGAGTAGACTCCGGAGCCCCGAAGCCTCTTTGGGACGAGTTCGATGGCGCCCTTTCTGAGCATCGCCTTTACCTCCAGGAGAAGTTGAGGGACGTGAAGTTCTTTCCTGGCCACGGGGGGGGACGCGCGGGCACCTTCTTTGAAACTCGAGCGCGTGGCCCCGGGCCAGGGCGTCCAGCACCCAACGGTCGGTGGAGATGGACTCCCACACGCTGACGAAGCCCGCCAGCCGGCCTCCCACCGGGGTGCTTCGGTGGGGGCCCGACCCCACGGCCGGTTCAATCCTGCTTGGACGCGGCCTTGCCGCCATGACCTCCTTGGCGACGACGGCGGGGTCCGCTAGACTTGCCTCGTCCTCTGTAGGCCTCTTGCGACGACGAGCGGGCCGCTTGACGGTAGGAAGCGAAACCGCCGCCGGAACCTTTGGAGGCGCCCTTGCCTCCGCCGCTCCGAAAGGGCGTCCGTCGTTGCAGGACTCCAAGGGCCCGGGCCGTCTCCGTATCCGCCTTGATGGCCTGAAGGGAATCGTCCACTGTCTTCCCAAACAGGTTGTTCCCGTCGAAGGGCATGTCCAGGACTCTGGTCTGGACGTCCTGCCGGAAGTCCGTAGCTTTGAGCCATCCACGACGTCTGTTAGGCAGAAACCTGTGCAGTTCCCTTGGGGAACACTGCAAAAGATTTAAGACTACAGGTAGAGCAGTAAACCCCTTTGGTAGCAGTCTGTACCACCCAGATTTACCTGGTAGCTGTGGCTGAGCAGTCAGACTTCCCTCAAGAAGAGTTAGGCAGTATGCAAAGTATACACAATATGTACCAAAACACAATAGCACAAGCAAACACTGACCAGAGCTTGGTTTCAAAAGAATATTGTTATTTATTTAAAAACACACATAAGTAAAAACACTCTAGCAACGAATATGGTAAAAACACTTCAACACAGTTATAATGAAAGTAAATTCAATCCTTTCTCCTATCTAGACAACTCTAGGTTAACACCACTTAATTAAAACAGAGGTGAGTGCTTAACGTTAGATGACACTCTAGTAGTTTCCAAGAAAGGGAGAGAAAAAGCAGAAATAGGTTAAACACACCACTCTAAGGTCCAGAACACTTGCAATAGGCTTAAAGAAGCACAAAGTCACAGGTGAGCAAAAGTCACTAGGCAGGGCCCACTCTTAGAGTAGCCGGAGCGAAAATGTGCCCAAGATCACACTGTTAGTTAGAGATTCAAAGTCTTGCAAAGAGTCAAAAAGAGTTTAGAGTGGCTCAGAAAGTTTAGCCAAAGTGTCCCAGGCACTCCCAGGTTCGAAAGCCGGGGACTAAATCTACCCCGTACAGTCGGTAGCAAGGGAAGCCAGGCGGAACACAGTACCTTAAGCGGAAAGGATCCTCCAGCGGTGGCAGTTGTTCCAGGCAGTGGCAGCAGGGCTCGACGTCGGTCAGGGGAGAAGAAGTTCTCGCTGAAGAGCAGAAGAAGAGGGTCGTTGCACTGCCCGGGAAGAAACCAGCCGCGGAGTCCTCCGGTTAAAGGGTTGGTACCGACTTTCGCGGTATGGGGGTAAAGTGTGGTATTCCGGTTGCCGGGGTGCTTGGCACAGGCAAGGCGACCACGAGATACCTCAAAGAACGGAAAGAAGGCGAAAACTGGTTGTCCCCACCAGTCAAGGGAAGGAGCCACTCCGTTAAGAGTTCTCCTCGGTCGTCGGGAAAAAGTGGTGAGACGGTTCAGCAGGGCTCCACCGGGTGGTGTCGTCGAAGCAGGTCGGCTCAGCTCTTCCCTCGTCGGATTCTTGGTCCTGTGGCGACTTCTGAAGTCCCAGTCCCCAAAGCCCTGCTTTTATGCAGCAAACCCCCATTCACCCAGCCTAGCTGTCACTCAAACATGCTAAGTGGTGAGCCGGGCGGCTCACCACTTGGGCCAATCAGGACGGAGTGCGACTTGAGTTACCAAGGTAACTCAGTCCAGGGTGCCTAAATCCCCCTCCACCCCTCCTAAGTACCCCAGACAGAGTGGCACCACTTTGGAGGGCTTCTGTGGAGAAGCCCGCCAAAAGTGGAACAAAGGGCTCCACTTTGGGTCAGAGTTACAGAGGCGAACACCAACGCCATTTTAGAATCAAGTTTTGGCAAAAAGTCCCAACCGGAGTTATAAAAATAAATATATAAACCGGCGGTATGTTTAAGGCTACCGTAAATAAATAATTAAATGTGTTAGCCTAAAACAATGGGAAATCCCATAGGGAAATATTCGCGGTCGAATATAAAAAGTAGTTTCCACTGCCACCAGCCAAAACTCGATCAGGGGGGACGGAGACGTGCCCCCTCGACTAACAGACCCTGGGGCAATCGAATTGCCCCAGCCAGTACGTCCACAATATGATGGTTTGTACTGGTTCTGTTCAGGATTCAAGACTAGCAAAGTCTTTGGTGACTTTACATGCCCTGGGAGACAGTAGTCAGTCCCAGGGTATGGAGTCTATGTTGGGGAGTCCCTAGGACACCCCTGGGTCACGGCACAGAGGGTGCTGTGTGACCCACATCACAAAAATACATGAGGCCCTATGGAGTAAAAGACCCCATAGCCCATTCAACACAAGGTTTAACCAAGAAAACACACTTCAACATGTCCAAGAGTGAGGGTAAAAGAGTCTCACTCTTGGCAGGAGAAAAAAATTAAACCCCAGAAATCCAGCAAAGCTGCTGGGGGACTCACTAGGTAGGGAAATTCAGCCTAAACAGAGAATTCTCCCTAACACTCGCCCCCCCCAGACTAAGGGACAGGAGGATTTAATCCACTCCTGGATGAACCTCATACCTCTAGTCGATGATATACATCCTAGAGAGTCCATCAGCATTTTGATGGTGACACCTTGACCTTTGCTTAAGGGAGAACTCAAAGGTTTTCTTTTGCAAGCTAAAGGACCTACAAACCCTTTGAGGAACATCAGTCTTTTTGTTATAGGGGATCTGGTTGACCAGTCCCTCAGAAGTTGGGACAACTTCTGAACCTATGTTAGGCTTTTTGAAGGGGTCCTTATAAAGGATTCCCTTAGATCTAGAGGGGCCTCCAAGGTTCCTCACCACCTCTCTTGTGGGAGCAGGTTGGGTCTTAGGCCTCTTGGTTGGAGGGGTTGGGGTTAGGCAATGTACCTGCTTCCCCTTCCTCTTAGATCTACCCTTACCTATTTTAGGAGTTCCCCCCCTAATATTAGGATTTGAGTTGGGGTCTTCAGTAGAAGGTCCAACAGTCTGAAGGTTTTTGGCCTTAGACTTTTCTTTTCTGGTTTTCCACCAGCACTGAGAATTACCAGTTCTCTCGGGTCCAGATAGGGGCCTAGTTGGTCTATCCACCTCTTCCTCAGAAGCAGGGGGAGTCAGAGACTCTGAGACTAGGGGAACAATGATGGAGCTTGGTTGGGGCTCCCATGTTCCTAGCATACTATCCGGAAAGGTGCCTGGGTCAGAGGTCAACTTACTAAACCCAGGGCTTGTAGTGGGGTTCTCAGTAGAGGGTCCCACAGGCTTAGAAGGGTCCTTCAAGGTAGCCTTTCTAGCCAATTTGGTTAAGTTCTGCTTCTCCATACTGGGAGGCCTGGGGGTATGTGACACTACTCCTAGAGTTCTTAGGTCATTCCCTAACAGGACCTTCCCAGGTACCTCAGCCTGAACACTGACAGGGATCCTTACTGTCATGTTGTTACATTGAATGAGGGCTGGTAGAATAGGAACCATTTGGACAGGGCCTCCAGACATCCTAGTGGGACCTTTGGGTGCTTTGGCCACATCTTCAGGTTGAAAGAAGCTTTCATCCACTACTGTTCTGCTGGCCCCAGTGTCTCTCCTGGCAGGAGTATCCTGGCCATTGACAAGAACACTGTCCACATAATACACCTTAGAGTTAACAGGTAGGGAGTTATACACAACCCTATTCTGGGGACTAACCAGACCCATAGGCTCTAAGTTTACAGTTGCTTGAAGACCCAAGGGTTCTTCAGCAAAGAGTTCAAAGTGGGCACTAGCCATCTGTACTTCATCCTCAGGAGTGAAGGCTAAGGAGACTGTGCTGATCCCTGCAGGTTTACCCTTGCACTTGGGATCTCCTTTGATATGGTCAGTACCCTGACAGACATAGCATTGTCCAAATGCTCTATGGAAGGGTGGCTTGTTCTGACCTCCTTCTGGCTTGTGGCCAGAAGGTACAGTAGCCTGACTAGGTTTCCCATGTGGCTTACCCTGGTTATTTTGTGGTTTGGGGCCCTCTTTGGGATAGGAATTATTAGAATTCTCTTTGGAGTCTTTTTTAGGCTGTTTCTCCCCATCCTTCTTCTGAGTTACCCCAGAATCCTTGTGAGTGGCCCTGTTGGCAACCCACAAGTCAGCAGCCTTAGCTAGTTTCCGGGAATCTAATTCCTTGGAATCAGCCAAGTGTTGTCTGAGCTCAGGAGAGCAGGCATCATAAATAGTCTCCAACATAAACAAATTCTTCATACCTTCATAAGTGTTCACCTTGTAACCCTTAATCCATCCCTCTAAGTTTTTCAAACATTCACTCACCCAGGTAGCCCAAGGGGTACCATCATGCTTTTTGAGGCTCCTAAACCTCTTAAGATACTGGGAAGGGGTCTTCCCAAACCTAGCTATCAAAGCTAGTTTCACACATTCATAGTCCTTCCTATCCTCCTCCCCCATCTCCATTACCACATCAGTTGCAACAGGGGGAAGCCTAGAGAACAACCAGGTGAGTAAGTCATTTCCTGTGATGTTCTGGAGCCCATGATTATATTCAAACAGAGACAACCAATCCAACACATCCAACTTAGGCTCATACATACCAACCAATTCTTTAGGCATCCGGGGTCTTTTAGGACTGGAACTTCTAGAGGAGCCAGAGAGAGAAACATTCTCAACAGATAATTTCTTCATTTCTAAGTCATACTTGAGCTCCATTTCCCTTAGCCTTAGTTCTTTGTCAGTTTGAGCATTAAGTTTCTTATACTCCAATTCTAGCTTCATTTTCTCCAGTTCAAAGTACTGGGGACTAAATGTGGGACCTGGTAAAGGTCCAGTAGGCACAGCAGGTAGAGCAGGCAGAGGCCTAGGGGGGACAGTTACAACAGCCTCACCCTCCTCTTCTGACTCTTCCTCAGAAACATCAACATTTTGTTCCATGTTAACTTCAACACTGTCATCTACAGTTGCTGGAGTGGTAGGTTCCTCTGAACCATCACCCAGACTTTGGTTAGCTAACAATCTTTCAATCAGCTCCATTTTCTTGCCCTTAGTCAGGAGATCCTTATGTTTACAGAGCATTCTTAAACAATCAGCAGTTTTGGCTGCCAGGGACTCTTGACTATAGCTTTCTATAACTGACATGTTAGAGGTTTTACTTTTTCAGTGCTAAGCTTTGTGGTTAGTTGCACTAAGGTATCTAAAGCACAATAAAATGTATACTCAATACAAATCCCACCGCTGTACACCAGTGTTAGGCAGAAACCTGTGCAGTTCCCTTGGGGAACACTGCAAAAGATTTAAGACTACAGGTAGAGCAGTAAACCCCTTTGGTAGCAGTCTGTACCACCCAGATTTACCTGGTAGCTGTGGCTGAGCAGTCAGACTTCCCTCAAGAAGAGTTAGGCAGTATGCAAAGTATACACAATATGTACCAAAACACAATAGCACAAGCAAACACTGACCAGAGCTTGGTTTCAAAAGAATATTGTTATTTATTTAAAAACACACATAAGTAAAAACACTCTAGCAACGAATATGGTAAAAACACTTCAACACAGTTATAATGAAAGTAAATTCAATCCTTTCTCCTATCTAGACAACTCTAGGTTAACACCACTTAATTAAAACAGAGGTGAGTGCTTAACGTTAGATGACACTCTAGTAGTTTCCAAGAAAGGGAGAGAAAAAGCAGAAATAGGTTAAACACACCACTCTAAGGTCCAGAACACTTGCAATAGGCTTAAAGAAGCACAAAGTCACAGGTGAGCAAAAGTCACTAGGCAGGGCCCACTCTTAGAGTAGCCGGAGCGAAAATGTGCCCAAGATCACACTGTTAGTTAGAGATTCAAAGTCTTGCAAAGAGTCAAAAAGAGTTTAGAGTGGCTCAGAAAGTTTAGCCAAAGTGTCCCAGGCACTCCCAGGTTCGAAAGCCGGGGACTAAATCTACCCCGTACAGTCGGTAGCAAGGGAAGCCAGGCGGAACACAGTACCTTAAGCGGAAAGGATCCTCCAGCGGTGGCAGTTGTTCCAGGCAGTGGCAGCAGGGCTCGACGTCGGTCAGGGGAGAAGAAGTTCTCGCTGAAGAGCAGAAGAAGAGGGTCGTTGCACTGCCCGGGAAGAAACCAGCCGCGGAGTCCTCCGGTTAAAGGGTTGGTACCGACTTTCGCGGTATGGGGGTAAAGTGTGGTATTCCGGTTGCCGGGGTGCTTGGCACAGGCAAGGCGACCACGAGATACCTCAAAGAACGGAAAGAAGGCGAAAACTGGTTGTCCCCACCAGTCAAGGGAAGGAGCCACTCCGTTAAGAGTTCTCCTCGGTCGTCGGGAAAAAGTGGTGAGACGGTTCAGCAGGGCTCCACCGGGTGGTGTCGTCGAAGCAGGTCGGCTCAGCTCTTCCCTCGTCGGATTCTTGGTCCTGTGGCGACTTCTGAAGTCCCAGTCCCCAAAGCCCTGCTTTTATGCAGCAAACCCCCATTCACCCAGCCTAGCTGTCACTCAAACATGCTAAGTGGTGAGCCGGGCGGCTCACCACTTGGGCCAATCAGGACGGAGTGCGACTTGAGTTACCAAGGTAACTCAGTCCAGGGTGCCTAAATCCCCCTCCACCCCTCCTAAGTACCCCAGACAGAGTGGCACCACTTTGGAGGGCTTCTGTGGAGAAGCCCGCCAAAAGTGGAACAAAGGGCTCCACTTTGGGTCAGAGTTACAGAGGCGAACACCAACGCCATTTTAGAATCAAGTTTTGGCAAAAAGTCCCAACCGGAGTTATAAAAATAAATATATAAACCGGCGGTATGTTTAAGGCTACCGTAAATAAATAATTAAATGTGTTAGCCTAAAACAATGGGAAATCCCATAGGGAAATATTCGCGGTCGAATATAAAAAGTAGTTTCCACTGCCACCAGCCAAAACTCGATCAGGGGGGACGGAGACGTGCCCCCTCGACTAACAGACCCTGGGGCAATCGAATTGCCCCAGCCAGTACGTCCACAATATGATGGTTTGTACTGGTTCTGTTCAGGATTCAAGACTAGCAAAGTCTTTGGTGACTTTACATGCCCTGGGAGACAGTAGTCAGTCCCAGGGTATGGAGTCTATGTTGGGGAGTCCCTAGGACACCCCTGGGTCACGGCACAGAGGGTGCTGTGTGACCCACATCACAAAAATACATGAGGCCCTATGGAGTAAAAGACCCCATAGCCCATTCAACACAAGGTTTAACCAAGAAAACACACTTCAACATGTCCAAGAGTGAGGGTAAAAGAGTCTCACTCTTGGCAGGAGAAAAAAATTAAACCCCAGAAATCCAGCAAAGCTGCTGGGGGACTCACTAGGTAGGGAAATTCAGCCTAAACAGAGAATTCTCCCTAACAACGTCGAAGGCAAACGCCGTTGCCCAGCTGGCGGAACCCAGTGTCGGCGATGTCCGTCGCCACGGTGATGGCGTGGTCCGAGGCCACCTCACCTTCCTGCAGGATCTCAAGGGCCTCCGCCCTCTTGTCGTCCGGCAGAAAATCCAGCAGGGGAGCCATCTTGTACCAGAGCTCCCTGTCGTAGCGGGCCACGATAGCCAAGGCGTTGGCCGCTTTAATCGTCGTCGCTGCCGACGAGATGACTCTACGCCCCATAGTATCCAATTTCTTTCCCTCGCCGCCCGGCGGGGAAGTCGATGTGGAGGCCGCACCCCCCCCGCTTTCTTCCTGGCTGCCGCGGAGACGACGGAGTCCGGGGTAGGCTGCGCCCGGAGGCATAGGGGGGCCGTGTCCGGGGCCCGGTACTTTTTCTCGTACCGGTCTCTTCTAGCTGGCGTCGTGGAAGGGTTCTTGAGGAGGGAAAGGCCCTCATCCCAAATGTCGTCCAACAGAGGCACTGCGAGGACCGTCTTCCTCTTGGCCTCGCGCCGCTGATAAAGGAAGCCTTCCTTTTTCTTCTCCTCAGGGCAGAGTTGGAAAAGCTCGGAAGCCCTGGAGATCATGGAGTGGAAAGATCCGATCTCGTCGGGCGGAGAGGCCCTGGTGGGAGGCGACGACGGAAAATCCTCGTCGTATGCCTCGTCGTCCGTACCCGTCGCTGCCGTGTCAGTCCCCGTATCATCCCCTCGGGTGGACGGGGAGGAGGGCTGGAAGGGGCGCGACGGTTGAAAAGGAGGTGGTGGATGGATCCTTCTTTTCTTGGTAGGGGGAACACCAGAAGGTCCCGGTTCTGGATCCCCCGACGGGAGAGGTTCCTCCGTCGGTAACGGTAGCCTCGTCCTTATCTCGGAGCATAAGGACTGTATGGCCAACAAAATGGCCGCCGAGTTGTCTTGCGGCGCTGGCAGAGGGGAATCCGACGGGCGAGCAGGGGCCCCGTCGGTATCCTCGACGATGTCGTCGTCGTCACCTGCGTCGGGGTCCATTCCGACGGGCTGGCCTTCTTCCACGCCTAGGCCGTGGCTTAAGACCTCGATCAGCTCCTCTTCTGAGGTTGAGGCCGACTCTACGACGACGCCCTGCCCCCCCTTCTTCCCCACGGGGGGTTTCACGGGGGTCCTATCGATGGGCACAAAGGAAGACTCCCTCCGAGGAGGCAGGGAGATTCTGGGCCCTGAGGTCGCCACCACTGGTGCAGCCACCACAGGCTGAGCCAGGGCCGCCGCGACCGTTTCGATAGAGGGCTTGGTCGGATGGATCAAGGCCTTCACCACCTTAGGTGCGCTCACCGCCTTATCCTTGAGGGAGGGGGCACTGCCACGCTCCTCCTCTGCCTTAGAGCTCGACCGGGGCCTCTCCAGGAGCTTCGCCGGGTGCTCGGCCTTCCTCTTACCCGACCCAGAGCGTTGGCTCGTGGTTGATGGTGCCGGGGAGGGTGCGCCCTGCCTGGCGCCCGTAGAGCCCGACCGTTCGGCGCTCCCGGTGCCAGCGGACTCGCGGTGCTTGGCCTTATGTTGGGCCCCCGTCGCCGGGGCGCCCTCAAAGGTCTTAGAAGACCGCTCGGATTTCTTCTTCTTCTCGCCAGACGGGCTCTTACCCTCCAGCCAGTTGGCGAGACGTTGATGGCGGTCCTTCATGGTCCGTTCCGACATGTTGCCGCAAAACGCACAGTCCTTCTCCACGTGCGTCTTGTCCTCATGAAGGCAGTAAAGGCAGAAAGAGTGTTCGTCCTCCTTGAAGACGTTCTGCAGCTGGCATCCAGGGCAGACCCTGAACAGCTTTCCGGGCGTCGAGCTTCCCTTCTCCTGGGCCATCTCCGAGACCGGGCCTGAGAAGCTTTTGGAGTCCTCCGAAGTGTAGCTCGACGAAATCTTCACCCTTGAGGGGCACAGATGAATCCGACACGGGTCCCCGTTGATCGGATGTAGAATCGGTGGAGCTTGAGGCTCTTTTGACCGAAAGAATCGAAGTTTTTTGTAAAAAGCGCGAAAAAATAGCACTAACGCTCGAGAGCAATAGCACGAGGATCCCAACACATGAACGTGCGGTAAAAATCTGAAGATGGCTGCCAGAGGCGGTGCTTAGGTAGAGGGCAGTCATTGGCTGTGGTCAGTATGACGCAGAGACCAGTGATTGGTTATTACTACGAAAGACAGATCAGAAACGAAACTGATACTGGTTTTTTCTTTACCGAGGATTCCCAGCCTGACGACGGGGAATATTCATGAGCATGTGAATCCATGCCAGACCCCATGCTGGAGAATGTAGCGTATGTTCGGCAGTGGTCATGTAGTTGTCGAAGAATGTAGGTAGAACCATACTTTCCGCCAGAATGGCTTCAGACACTATTTCAGAAATACATTTAGGGTGAGGTCATTAAACGACTATCTCTGAAAATTGGTGAAAGGCGGTTCAGCGGACAAAACCTGTAGCTTCCTGATTCATCTGGCTGATGTGATGGGCACAGGAAAAGCTGTCTTCCACAATAACAATTTTAAAATCACACCTGTTTATGGATTCATATGGTGCTCTCATGAATGCGGCTAGGACCGTGTTAAGACTGCACGGAGGAGCAATTTTCCTTTGTCTGGGGAAAGAGCTTGCAGGTCCTCTGAGAAAATCTGTAACCGCTGGGTGAGACACCAGGTAGCACTGATGTGGTTTGGTTGTGTAAGTGGCCACAGCTGAGAGATGGACCTTAATGGAAGATATTGCTTTAGCCAAGTATAAGAGGTAAGGTAGTATTTGTTCTGCAAATGCGAAGAGGGGATCTGCGTTTGACCGTAGATACCAGACTCTGAACCGTTTCCACTTTTTGGAATATTTTTGTCTAGTAGATGAAGCCCTTGCAGCCCGTAGTATATCCCAGCACTCAGGATCTAGCGTGAGGTTGTGGAACCTTCGCTGCTGAGGAGCCAAACCCTGAGGAATAGGCTGGCTGGGTTGTGGTGAAGTACCTCACCCTTCTGCTGAGATAAGAGGTGCGAGTGAGGTTGGAGATGGGCCAGTTTCACGATGACTAGTTGAAGGAGCGTTGGTTACCAGATCTGGCGTGCCCACATCGGGGCTATTAGTATGATTAGTATTAGTAACAGAAGGGCTGTTCGATAATTCTGTGCAGTACCCACGAAATAAAGGGTGTCGGTGGAAAACTGTAAAGGAATTACCCCTTCCATAGTACAGGGAATGTCTCCCAGGGATTGTTTTTCCGGATACCTGGAGGCGAACGGATCACATTTTGTGTGCTCGTGGGTTGCGAACAGGTCTATGCTGGGCTTCCCCCACATGTGGAATTGTCTGTCGAGATCTTTGTTGTTGATCTACAACTCATGCGATTGCAGAAATAGCCGGCTGAGCTTGTCTGCTAAGATGTTGTCCTTGACGGGAAGATGCTCCGCTCTAATGTGAATTTTGTGATTTTGTGCCCAATTCTAGAGTAGTTGTGCTTCTTGCGAGAGAATGCTGGACTTTGTGCCCCTTGCTTGCTTGTGTAGTGCATCAACATGGTCTTGTCCGTCTGCACGGTCACCATCTGGTCAGTCAGAACTGGAAGGAAGGACTTTAGAGCCCAGCATATGGCCCCGTGTTCCAGCACATTTATGTACAGGTAAGATTCTGTTGGTGACCATATCCCACTGGCCTGGAGGTTGCCTACATGAGCTCCACATCCAGAGAGTGATGTGTCCGTCCTCAGTAGCAGGGTGGGCATGGGAGGATAGAAAAGGGAGACCTTGGAGAAGATTGGGGTAATTGGCCCACCATCTGAGCCCCTTGTGAAAACGTAGAGTGAGACGAACAATGTCTTCCCATGACCCGCTGTATTGGGCCCATTAGTTGTTCACCTCCTCCTGAAGCGGTGGCATATTTATCCTGCAGTTTGGTATGAGGAAGATACAGGACATCATGCCCAAAAGGGACTTGTATTGCCTGACAGTTGAGTTTGTCCTGTCCCCGTAACATGCAATGAGATTTTGTATTGTTGTTACTCTGTCTGACGAGGGGCGTACTCTGGGGATTCGAGTGTCAAGGTCTGCCCCTAGAAAAATTGCTGTCTGAGCAGGCAAAGGTGAGGACTTGTCCTAGCTGATTGAGAAACCTAGGTCCTGCAAAAGTCTTATTCTTTCCACTGTTGCGGACACTGTTTAGGGAGGTCCACTTCACTAACCAATTGTCCAGTTAAGGGAAGACCCGGATTCCTGAGCACCTGAGATGAGCTGTTACCAGGGCTAGGCACTTACTGAACACTTTTGGTGCAAATTTTATCCCGAAGGGTAGCACCTTAAATTGTAAGTGTTGGTTGCTGACTGTGAACCAAAGGTATTTCCTGTGTGTTGGATGGGAATGTGAAAATATGCACCCTTCAAGCCTAGTGTGGTGAGGAAATAGTCCGTTTTGAGCCAAGGGAGAACCAATTGTCGGGAATTAATTTTGACCATTAGTCTGCAAACAAATTTGTTGAGGGCCTGCAGATCTAGGATCAGGCGCCACTGGCCATTTTTCTTTCGCACTAGGAAGTGTGAGTAGAAACCCTTTCCATGTGGAGTAGGGGGTACCATCTCTACGGTAGACTTTCTTAGTAGTTTGGTGGCTTCTACCTTTAACTGTTGCAGTCGCATAATGCTTTTCTTTGGTGGTGGTGGTTTCTGTAAAATTCTATGGTGTCTCCCCCTTCTATCACCTGAAGCACCCATTCGTCCGACGTTCTGGTGTTCCATTGGTGGAGGTGCCTTGATATGCGTCCTACCGGGGTTAGATGAGGGAGGAGAGTTGAGTTAGGGTCAATTCTTTTTGGCCTGGCTCCTGTCTTGTCTTTGGAGTTTTACCTCTAAAGGAACGGCGGTCCTGGTCTTTCAAAGATCAAATTGCTCTAGCTGTGTCCGTGTCAGCCGTGATTCCCTTTAAGTGATTGTCAATCTTTTTGCTGAATAGGTCTTGATCATCAAAGGGCATGTCCAGGATCTGGGCTTGTACTTGCAGTCTGAAACTGGTGGCCTACATCCATGCCTGGCGTCCACGTACTGTTCCAAGTACCATCTGCATGAAACCGCAGTGAGCAGTGTCCACCGAGGTGTCTATCATGTGCTCCAAGACTGCTTCGCTGTCTGCAAGGATGGCCTTTGACTCCTGTTGGAATTCTTCCGGGAGATGCTTTGTCAGTCTAGACATGCCGAGCCATAGCTCTCTGAAACATAGCCATCATGGCCATGGCGTTGCTGGCCCTTACCGTAAGCGATGCCACTGTTGAGTCCGTGCATCCAATCTCTTCTAGCTTACGCCACTCTTTATCTGGTGGCACAGTGAGGTGGTGGAAGCCGGGTTTTGCAGTCTTTTCCTTGCTGTTATGGTAATGACAGTATGGTTTTGGATGGCCTCCTGTAAGATGATATCCGGAAGCTCATTAATTTCAGTGATTGTCGCGAGAGATAGCGCCTTCGAGTCCTTCCAATTGTGAATGGACGCACAAGGCCTCCGCTGGTTGAGGAAAAAGCTTGACAACCTTCACAGATTGCATAGATGGTGGTGTTAAACCAGGTCTTTACCCTGCAGACGGCTCTTCCGCTGATTGTGGTTGCTTGGTGGACTACTGCTTGGGCATCAACGATACCGTTGGTCTTTCCATCGATAACCTACCTGCAGACAAGTGCTTTGTCGATGCGCTCTCTGTTGAAAGACGTCGATGAATGCTTAGTCAACAAGGAGGTCTTCTTTGCCGAGTGTTTGCTTAAGTCCTTCGTGGACGAATGCTTCGTGAACAAGTTCTTCAACGACAGTGATGACTTTGTCAACGAGGAAAACGGCTTACTTGTAGACAACAGTTTAACAGTTAATGGTGCCGTTGTAGTAGACGGTGGGTTTAGTTTAGCCGTGGACAGTGTCTCCGTGAATGACTGCTTCGCTGAGTGAGAAGAAAAACATAAGTCTTTACCTTTTTGTAATCTCCTGTAACCACACCCTCTTGGGATCTGGAAGGTTCATAAGAGGACTTTCCACTACTCTTCTTGTCCTCAACTGGTGGGGAGAGGTGTGCTCTGTCCACTGAAGCTCATTTTAGGAGCTCGCTTTTCAGTGTGTCTGGGAGGAAGTTGACGCAGTCTTGCAGGATTCCTCATCTGAGAACATGTGTCTGCTCTCCAGATGTAAAAGTAGTCTTCTGTGCCCGTCCTCCAGAGTTTTCTTGGTTAACATTTGGCATATACTGCATGTCTGGATGTTCTGAGCGTAGAGGCAGTAAATGCAGAGTTTGTGTGGGTCCCTGATAAATATGATCTTGCCACACTTCGAACAGTCCGAAGAGAGAAGTTTTAAACTTGAGAGTTTGGCCTTGTTCAGCCATGAGAAGTGAGTGATGCTTTTGGGTGTGGAGAGAAAGAATATAAGCTTCTGAGAGTAAAGCTAAGAAGCCCTAGTAATTTGGATCGAAGATTTAGATACGCTATGAAAACATTTGAAAAGGCTCAGCTGAAGAGGATTTCCCTGTACTGCAAGACACTGAAAAATCTTAAGATGGCTGACTGGGGTGGAGCCTAAGCCCTGCCATCTCATTGGTTAAGGCCTCAAAAGGAAGTGGAGGGACTCCACAAGTGAAAGGCTACACAAGCCCTGTAGGGCCCTGTGGGCATAGCTTTCCATTCTATTCTTCCCAGAGGTAAAGCTTTGATTATATTATTTTTTATTATTTAATTTCCAGAGGATTCCCAGTCTGACGACAGGGACTATTCAAGCATGTGAATCTATGAAAGATTCAATGCTGCAGAATCAATAAACACTTACCCCTGGAACAGACTTGCTCTCAAGTGAACAGGTTACGTAGCACTGCTTGGCCTACCAGGGACTCTTCTCTGGAATCCCTGTCGACGCAGTAGAACCTTGTGATTGTGTGCTTGGACCTCCATCTAGCAGCCCTGCAGATGTCAAGCAGGGGCACACCAGAGAGAAAAGCGGTTGTTGCTAAGATGGCTCTGGTGGAGTGGGCTCTCGACCAGCCCGGAAGAGGCCTGTTAGCCAGCCGATGACTGTACATGATGCAGCCGGAGAGCCACCTGGCGTTGGAAGCCTTGAACAAGGTCTTGCCATGATTCACAGGTCCAAAATTGACAAGCTGAGAAGTGTTCTGAAAACTCTTAGTGTGTGCCACGTAAAACTTTAAGGCACATGCAACATCCAGCAAATGCAACACCCTCTACAATGGCAGCGACAGATTCGGGAAGAAGACCGGCAACACCAAAGGGCTCATTGAGGTGAAATTCTGATGGCACTTTCAGCATAAAGGTGGGGTGTGCACGTAGAACCATCCTTGGAAGGATAAGTACGGCTGTTTGCAATACAGGGCCTGGATCTCTCCAACCTGCCTGACTGAGGTGATTGCCATGAGCAAAGCCGTCTTCCAATAGAGGAACCTTATGGGAGCCTGATGCATTGGTTAAAATTTCCCCCCTGTCCCCCACATGAGTTTAGTCAATACCACATTGAGTTCCCAAGCTGGAGCTTTCACTGTGAAAAGTTCTGAAGAGGCGCCTGATGAATTCCTTGACAAGTCTGTGAGACCAGAGGTAAGGCCTACCCGGTGTCCTGGTGTAACAGGATATGGCGGCAAAATGCACCGTGGTAGAGGCATGAGACAGTCCAGCCTTGGCCAAGGAAAGCCGGTATGGCAAGAGCTGCAGGGCCGTGATATGCGGGTTAGTGATCTTCTGCGCCTAGCACTATACAGGGAATTGCATTTATGGCTGTACCACTTTAACGTGCAAGAGGCTCTAGCTTCGCCCAGGATGTCCTTGCATTCCATTGGCAAGGAATTATGTCCAAATTCTAGGGCTGCAGGAGCCAGGCCATGAGGAACAGCGACGCTGGGTTGTGAAGTAGAATTGCTCCCCTTTCTCTGGCGAGAAGATTGTGAAGTAGCGGGTCTGGATACCATATCTGTCTCAGCCATGACAGAGCGACAAGTATCATCCTGCAGTTACACAGAGTGTGTGGATCACTCTTAGTAGGAGTGGGAACGAAGGGAAGGCGTAAACGAAGAGTCTCTCCCACTGGAACAAAAGCATCCCCCATTCTTTTCGGCTCCAGGACCCTGCTGGCGAACCTCCGACACATGCAGTTTGTCACTGTTGCGAAGAGGTCGATCTGGGGCTGACCCCATTTGCGGAATTTAAGATCCACTTGGGGCTGCCAAAGCTCCCACTCGTGGCAAAAACAGTTTCCTGCAGAGCGAATCTGCAATGGTGTTCTTGGCACCCGCCAGGTGGAAAAGGGACAAGAAACATCTGACGAAAAGCCCAGCGCCACAGCTCCTGGGCCTCCTTGGAAGGAGCTGGTGTGTCCGTCCCACCCTGCTTCCGTATGTAGAACATGGTGGTGGTGTTGTACGTGAAGATCCTCACCACTTTGCCCTTCAGCAATGGCAGGAAGGAATGGAGGACCCAGAAGACAGCGCAAAGCTGTAGGATGTTGATGTGAAGAGCCTTTTCTTCTGGCAGCCAGTGTTTGGTATGGGATTCCCCCACCTTCCAGGGAAGCATCCATGGTGACCGTTTTCTGGTATGGCGGGATTTGGAATGGAGCACCGTCTGAGAGGGGAGGGTGCACACCCCACCACTTTATCGCCCGACAAACTCCTTGTTGAGGCTCATTGTCTGTCCAGGATCCTGAGACCTGCAGCCACCGCACATTCAGAAACCCCTGGAGAGGTCTCATTTTCAGTCTTCAAAGGCAGACAAGGTTGATGCAGGACATCAGGCCCAGCAGAAACTTGACGGCACGCACTGTAGCCGACTGACCCAGACAGGCGCTGTACCCTGCACAGGATGGCTATTGCCCTCTCTTCTGAGGGTGACGCCAGACACGTTACTGTGTCGAGTCTGGCGCCCAGAAAGAGTGTCCCGCGATGGCTCCAAGAAGGACTTTGGGTAATTTATGGACCATCTCAGATCCGTCAGTCCTCGTCGTGTGTTCGCTCGCCAACGTGTGGGAGCGGGATCAGACAAGCCAATCATCCAGATAAGGGTACACGTGGATGCCATCGAGACTTGATGCACCGCCACCAGGGCCCGGCACTTTGTAAAGACCCGTGGGGCCAACTTCAGGCTGAAGGGGAGCATCTTGAACGGCTAGTGTTGTACCTGTACTACAAACCACAGGAATTTGCAGTGTTTCGGGTGGATGGGGATGAGTAAGTAGGTGTCCTCCAGATCCAGCGACGCCAGGAAGTCTCCTTGTTCCAGCTGTCCGAGCAGGTGCTGTAACGTGTCCATCCTGAACTTCTAGGACTTCAAGTACTTGAGTGTTAGGGAGAATTCTCTTATAAGGCTAATTTCCCAAACCTAGTGAGTCCCCCAGCAGCTCTGCTGGATTTTTGGGGTTTGTTTTTTTCTCCTGCTAAGAGTGAGACTCTTTTATTGCCACTCTTAGGCATGATTTGAGGTATGTCTGACTTGTTATGTGCTTATGGTCTATGGGGTTTCTTTTTACTCCATAGGGTATCACCTGTTTTTCTGTATGTGTGGTGCACAGCACCCTCAGTGCAGTACCACAGGGGTGTCACAGTGACCCCCAAGCATAGACTCCATACCCTGGGACTGACTACTGTCTCTCAGGGGAATGTAAAGTCACCATTGGCTTTACTAGTCCAAAATTGTGAACAGAACCCGTACAAACCATCATATTGTGGAAGTACTGGTAAGGGGTAATTCGATTGCCCCTGGGTCTGTTTTCAAGGGGACACTGTCCAGTCCCCCCTTGTCGAGTTTCTGGCTGGTGGCAGTGGTTACCACGCCGAATCTTCCACCAGAATATTCTCTACGGGATTTTCCCATTGATTTTAAACGCGCCACTTTTTGGTGCAATGTTAAAGATACTGCCGGTTTATTTATTAAATCACTGGTTGGGTCTTTTTGCCAGAACTCTATTCTAAAATGGCATTTGTGTCCGTCTCTGTAACTCTGACCAAGGTTGAGCCCTTTGTTCCACTATTTTGGCGGGCTTCTCCACAGAAGCCCTCCAAATGGTGCCACTCTGTCTGGGTTCCACAGGAAGGGTGGAGGGGGGGGAATTTGCACCCTGGACTGCGTTGCTTTAGCAACCCAAGTCGCACTCTACTCTGATTGGCCCAGTGGTGAGCCACCCGGCTCACCACTTAGCATGTGTGATTGACAGCTAGGCTAATGAATGGGGGTTTTTCTGCATAAAAGCAGGGCCTTTGGGACTGGAACTTCAGAGGTCGCCACAGGATCTAAGAATCCGAAGAGGGAAGGAGCTGAGCCATCTGCAACGACGACACCACCGGTGAAGCCCTGCTGCAACTACCTCACCACTTTCCAGACGACAAGAGAAGATCTTCTGCTGGACGAGTCTTCTTCCTTTGAGCTGGTGGGATCAACCAGTTCGCCCTTTTCGCCTTCCAAAGACGTCTCTTGGTCGAATCGCCCGTGCCAAGCACCCCGGCGGCCGGATAGCCAAGCTCACCACTTTTGACCGCGGATAAAAGGACCGCACTTTTAAATCGGGAACTCCGTGGCTGGTTTCATCCCTGTGCAGTGCAACGACTCCACGTTCCCTCCTCGACGAGATCTTCTCTTCCTCTCGTCGGAACCACAAACTTCAACCACTGCCAGGAACAACTGCCCCCGCTGGAGCTTCATTTCTCTTTAAGGTACTGTGTCCTGCCTGGCCTCCCTTTCTACAGATTGCTAAAGGAGACCCTGAAATCCTTGGCTTCTAAACTGGGTTGGCTCCAGACCTTCTAACTATATTTTTTGAATCTCCCCAACCGTTTTTGAACACTCTGCAAAGACTTTCAGTGCACTTTAAACCGTGTGATCCTGGGCACATTTTGCTTGGTTCCATTTAAAGTGGGCCTGGCCTATGAACCTTGGCTATACAGTATAACCTGCCTTTCTCCCCTTGCTCTGAATTCCTAAAAGTGTTGGGAATGCTCTGTTATGCTCTGCCTTTCTCTCTCCCTTTAACTACATCATCAGAGTGCCATCTTGGTTAAGCGCTCACATCTGTCCTAACAAATAGTAGTGTTTTAACCCTGACTTGTCTGATAACTATTAAGGGAGGTGTGCATACTTTACCTGACTGTGTTTTGACTTGCATTTGATTGAGAGTGCTAGTATATGCCATAAAGTGTGTTTTAAATAAATACTTATATATTTTTTATACAAAGCTCTGGTCAGTGTTTGTTTGCTCTACTGTGTTTTGGCCCTATTGTGTATACACTACATACTGCCCTACTCTTCTTGAGAGATGTCCGACTGCTCATCCACAGCTACTAGGTAAATCTGGGTGGTGCAGACTGCTACCAATTGGGTTTACTGCTTACTCCTGTAGTCTTAATCTTTTTCCAATGTCCCCCAAGGGAACTGCACAGGATTCTGCCTAACATTGAGGCTTCTCGGGCCCAGGATCAGCCTCCACCCTCCTGTCTTCTTTCGGACCAGAACGTTTCTGGAGTACACGCAAGGGGCCCTGCATGCACTGGGGGATGGGCTCCATCCCCTCCTTTAAAATGGCAAGCACCTACTGGAGCAGCTATGCCATGTGCTGTTCTTGTTGAGCCACTGGGGAATAAGAGGACACCTGCATTGGAACTGCAAGGTGTGCCCCTGTCCGAGAGCGTCTGTCAGTGGTGATGGTCTTCCACGCGCTGACGAACCTCGCCAACCGGCCTCCCACTGGGATGTACAAGTGGAGGCCCGAGTCCACGGCTGGTTCAGGCCGGTTTCAGTGTCGGGGACCTGCAGGCAGCGCCGACGCGGTCCTCCACTACCATACACCTGTGAGCGACCTCCGTACACCCAACGTCGTGGAACGGGAAGGCTGTCGATAAGGGGCTGTTTATACTTTGGAGGACATGCCGGACTTTCCCATTGAGGAACGAAAGGACGACCGACATTGCTGCATGGTAGTCAGTGAACTTGCTGTCTCAGTGTCCATCTTGATCACTTGCAGGGACTAGTCGATGGTCTTGCCAAAAAGGTTCTCACCATCAAATGGCAAGTCCAACACTTTGTACTGAACATCCAGTCTGAAGTTGGTGCCTTAAGCCATCGCTGCCGCTGAAGAGACACTGTTGCCCATTTGCTGGAAAACTATTTCTGCGTGGTCTACTGCCACTGTAATGGTGTGGTCCGAGCCAACTTCCCCTTCCTGGAACAGCGCTAGCGCTTCCACTTTCTCATCAGTTAGGAGGTCCAGAATAGGGCCCAGTATATATAGTTCCCTGTCATGGCAGGACAAAACGGCCAGGGCGCTAGCGGCTTCAATGGTGCTGGCAGCAGTGTATATGTTCCTTTTCCCCATCGCGTCCAGCTTCTTATCCTCCTGGTCTGGGGGCACCCCGGACGAAGACTGGTTCGCGGATTGTCTTCTGGCCACGGCCGAGACCACAGAGTCGGGTAAAGGCTGGGACCTCAGGCACTTGGAGGCAGAGCCCAGGACCCCGTATTTCTTAGAGTCTATCCCGGATGGTCAGAGCGGTGCTTGGTGTCTTCATCAGGACCACACCCTCTCCTCCCAGATATCATCCAGTAAGGAGACTGACATGATGGTCTTCTGTCTGGAATTGAGTCTTTGGTAAGGGAATCCTTCCTTTTTAGTATCTTCCAGTGAAAGATGAAGCAGCTCCGAGACCCAGGACATAGCGTGAAACAAGCTGGCCCCCCCTTTAACAAAGAAGTGGATGCCGTTGACAAGATAGTCGACAGAGGTGGTTGGAGCCTTCGTCAACATGGCAGTTGGCGTCGTTGAACAAGTTGTTCTGGCCGGCTCAGTTGCTGACGGGGGTAGAGAAGGGCCACCTTTCGATCTCTCCTTCGATGTCTCATCTGCCGACTGTAAGCAGAGTTTTGACAGAGTTGAGGACTTTCTCTTACAGCGAGCACCCCTCACTGGTAGGCTTGCTGTATAAGTAGTTGGTGACAGCAACCTTATCCTTCCCACGCTGGGACCCACAACCACAGTGAACCCAGTGGGAGCAACCTCATTCCACCTGGCCTTCTATTGGTCCCCCAGGAATAGGGCATTCTCAAAGGACCTCAATCTCTTTTCTGAGTGAGTTTGTTCCTGTAACCATTCAGAGGACTTACCTGAATTCAACCAAGCCGCCAGCCTGCTGTAGCGGTCTTTAGTCTTCTTTTTCGAAAATCCCCAGCAGACCTTGCATCCCTCCACATCATGGTCTGGATGCAGGCAATACCCCTTTCCTTTTATTCATTCATGGTGAAAAGCCGCAAAATAGGCGTAGACCCGGGCATTCTCGAAACTCTATGAAAGATCTGCAATGTATTATAATCTTTCCCGTTGTTGGTAGTCAACCTCCGGTCAAACAACAAGACAAAAATTGTTCAAAATGTACTCACAATTTGTTGAAAAAATTATAAGTTACTCACCATAGTGACTAACGTACTCTTAGTCCATAGTCCCCTTTCCTCCATACTGTATGTGGCGTCCCTCCCAACGGAACCTTTTTCACCAGAAAAAACATTCCCCTTTAAATTAAGAGGCGCGCGGTCCAGGGAGCATGCGCTGCCCTGACTCCGCCCTCCGGCGCCACACCTCAGTCTCCATTGACAATAGATTTAACATTGCCTAATGACACCAGTATTATTAGGGGGGAGGTTGGTGGGACGTATGGAGGAAAGAGGACTATGGACTAAGAGTATGTTAGTCACTACGGTGAGTAACTT
Source organism: Ambystoma mexicanum (assembly GCF_040938575.1). Taxonomy (NCBI): domain Eukaryota; kingdom Metazoa; phylum Chordata; class Amphibia; order Caudata; family Ambystomatidae; genus Ambystoma; species Ambystoma mexicanum. The sequence continues at coordinate 455,167,631 of NC_090932.1, forward strand.
CTAATTACTCTTACGTCCTGTACCCTTTCCTCCATTCTGTATGGGCTATTGCAACTGATTGTAGCCTCAAGGTGGATAGGAGACCCTCCTTAAGCAAGTAGGTTCCTGAGAACCGCCTGTCCGAAAGCCGCATCAGATCTAGAGCCGGCATCCAAACAGTAATGCATGCAGAAAGCCGAGGGAGAGGCCCAAGTGGCTGCCCTGCTTATGACTTGCCAAGTGACATGGCGCTGGAATGGGATGGTGTTGCCTTGACCCTGACTGCGTGGGCATGCATGTTGGCCGGGAGTGGCTTGTGCTGCCCGTCATATGCTTCTTTGATGGAAGAGACCATCCAGCGGTATATGGAGGCCTTAGAGGCCTGATAGCCTGGCCTCGAGCCTCCGAAAGTGACAAACAAGGCGTCTGACTTGCAGAAGCCCTTGGCCCTGTCCAAGTAGAATTTTAGGACACGCGTGACATTCAGGCAGTGCAGCACTATGTGCTTCGTCCTTGGGATCGGGAAAGAACGTAGGAATGACTATTTCCTCATTCAAGTGAAATGCAGATGGAACCTTGGGCAGAAATCCCGGGTGCGTCCACAGGACTACCTTGCCCTTGTGAAAGGTGGTATATCGTTCAGGAGGGAACCAGCGCCTGGATATCGCTGAATATATGGGAGCCGAGGCAAGACCGACTAGTAAGGCCGTCTTGATGGTGACCAGCCCGATGTCCACGGAGGCCATGAGCTTGAATGGTTTGTGCGCCAGGGCGCCCTACACTATGTTAAGGTCCCACACAGGGTGCAGCCGCTTGACAGGCGGGTAGAGCCTAGCAAGACCCGTCAGATGTTTCCCGACGATAGGGTTGGAGGAGGAAAAAATGCCTTCCTCCGAGTTCCCGTAAACCCCAATAGCTGCAAGGTATGTGCAGCAGGTGTCCACCGGTACGCCTGAATGAGAGAGGTGCGACGAAAAGGAGAGCACGTAATCGTCAATTCCCCTGGAGTCCAGTGGCAGAATCTGGTCCATTTGCTTTTGTACTGGGCCCTGGTGGTATGATCTCCAGATTGGCCTGTGAGAGGCTAAGGTGCTGAAGCGTTACCTGCTCAGGTACCACGCTGTGACGGCTAGTTTCCTTGGCAAGGGTGGATGATTCTGCCCCCCCCCCTGCTGTGTCAGAAGATGTGCTGGGCCCGTCGGAAGGTGTATAGGGGGCACCTCCGAGAGGCTGAGGAGCTCCAAAAACCATGGCCTGGTCGGCCACCATGGAGCCACCCGAATGAGGAGTCTTCGTGAGATTCCTTGATCTTGCAAATTACCCTGTGGATCAAAGTAGTGGGCGGAAAGGCGTAGGTTGTCATGCCGGTCCACTAGAGGTGAAATGCGTCGCCCAGAGAGCCGGGCCACTGACCCTGCCAGGATGCAAACTGGGGACACTTCTTGTTTTACCAGGTGGCAAAGAGATCAACTTAGGGGTGACCCCACCTGTTCAAGATCTCCTGAATAACGAGGCTGTTTAGCTGCCAGCCCTAATTGTCTGCTCCCAGACTGCTGAACCTGTCCGCTTGCAGGTTGGATTCCGCTGGGAGGTGGACTGCCGAGAGGTAAATGTCGTTTTCCAGGGCCCATTCCCACATGCTGATCGCCAGTCTGCACAGAAGAGGGGATCTGGTGCCCCCCTGCTTATTGACTTAGTACATGCTGGTCGAGTTGTGTCTGGATGAGGACAACCTTGCCCTTGAGAAGTCGTAGGAATGCTCTGAGCGCTAGCCAGATGGCTTTCAGCTCCAACCAATTGATGAGGTATTCCTGCTCCTGTCGAATCCAGGTGCCATGGACCGAGAGATCGTCCAGGGTGGTTCCCCAGCCCTCGAGCGAGGAGTCTGTGGTGATGGTGGCCTGCGGAGAGGGCTGCCGAAAAAGGCTTGCCCATCCATAGGTTGCAGTCCATGGACCAAGAAGTTAGGTCTGGGTGGAGGGATGGAGGAACGTTTATGATCTCAGATTGCAAGCCCTGCTTCTGATTCCATGAGGCCGCTAAGTGCAGCTGAATCCTTCTCATCCTTAAGTCTTGTGTGCGGCACGGCTAACAGGACCGCCGCCAGTAGACCCAGGATATGTTGTAGCCACCATGCTGAGGTCACCCCTCTCGTGAGGAAGTGGGCGGCGGCCTTCTTGATGGCCAAGATTTTGTCCTCCGACAGGAAGACCCTCTAGGAGCATGCATCCCAAATGAGTCCCAGGAATATTAGTCTGCGTAGGCTGCAGCTGCGACTTCTTGAGGTTGAGCGAGAAGCCCAGATCATGCAGTGTGTTGATAATGGCATGGGAAGAGTGGAGAACCGCTTCCAGAGATGAAGCCCCGACGAGCCAGTCATCGAGGTATGGGTAGATGTGGAGACCCTGCGCTCTGAGGAGGGCCGCCACAGCATTCATGAGTCTGGTAAAGACCTTGGGGGCCGAGTTGAGGCCAAATGGAAGGACTTTGTATTGAAAATGGTAGCCCATGATCCTGAACCGTAGGAAAGAACGATGGCTGCCAAATTGGGACGTGTAGGTATGCGTCCTTCAGGTCCAGGGAGCACATCCAGTCTCCCTTGTCCAATGTCTCCGCTTTAAAAGCTGGCGTAACCATCTTGAATTTTTTCAGGGGTAGGGAGAGGCTGACGGTGGAAAGGTCCAGCACAACTCAGGCCCGCCTGGTGGTTCTTCTGAATGGCGAAAATCCTGGAGTATAAGCCAAAGCATCGCTGGGAGGCTGGAACTTCCTCCACTGCCTGGCTCTCTACAAGCGAATGGATCCCTACCAAACGAGTTGCTGTCCCAACCTGTGGGAGGGGAGGAGGGAGAGGCTGGGATAGGAAGGCGGTACCCCGCGGATACTGCTGAGAGGATCCAGGGGTCCGTGAAATTCTGGCACCAGAATTGTGCATGGAGACCAAGCCTGCCCCCCACCAGAGACTGACGCTGAGGAGGGGGACTGGAAAAAGCCCTTACCACCCCCCTCTATTTGTTTGCGCCGGTTCTGAGACGGCGAGCAGTCCGGCTGACTGGGTCTGCGATACTGGAAGCTGCGGAACCCCTCCACTCCATATGCACAACCCCTTTCCGAGCGCTGCTGAGATTGGGTGTACGATTTGGACGTGGTCTTTGAAAGAAAATAGACAGAGACATTGCCGTTTGTTAGCTGCTGTTCTTTTAGCCCAGCTCTTTGTCCGTAGAGGAGTGGAAGACGCCCCCCCCCCTCTTGAACGGTAGATCTAGAATGCACTCCTGGACATCCGGAATTAATTTCGTTGCCTGGAGCCAGGCGGTTCTCCTCATGTCTGTGGAAATGCGGATTAGAGCCTGAGGTATCGATGAGAGCCACTGTGGATTCCATGAGGTCATGCGCCACAAGCTTGGCTTCAGCTAGCCCCGCCTTAAAGCGCGATTGGCACTGGGTGGGGAGTTCCGGGAGGAAGTCAGCAATTTCCCGCCATAACCTTTGGTTGGCGGCAGCCAGCATGGCATCTGTGTTGGCCGGACAGAGGTGCAAGGATGGGTTGGAGTAGATTTTCTTGCCGTACGCCTCCAAGATCTTCTCGTTGCCTAGCAGCGCCGCAGAGGCGGCGGCTGAGGACAACCGAGGCTTGGAGTATAGTTATGCCGTAGCGATCGCAGAGGACGGTGGCTGAGGATTAGTCGAGAGCAAGAGTGTATCCACCCCTCCCTCCATCTGCCTGTACTTGGCGTCCAGGCGTCGATTGACCAGCTGGACCGAGTGGGGCTTGAGCCAACCCTTCTTGGCCAGGGAGACTACATCGGTTTGCAGTGGAATCCCTGTGTTGGCAGAGGAGCGTCGCGTGAGGACTTAAGCTACAACCCCTCTGCCGGCTGTTTGACCTCGGTTAGGGCGGGGGGCCGCCGAGGTACTTCGCCAAGCTAGCAAGACGTTCGTGGAAGGCCTTGGCCGAGGATGGCGTGTCCGGATCCTCCTCCTCGTCTGTATCCTGCAGATCTGGAGGGTCCTGTGGAGGAGGAGTAGATGAAGCCGGAGGCTGGGGAACAGAGACCGCAACCAGAGGTTGGGGAGCCGGAGGAGGTGGCTGCACTGGGGCCGATGGAGGAGTCTGTGGTGCTGCTAGCATGGCGGGGATGACTTCCATGATGGCGTCCTTGATGATAGCCCCCATCTGAGGAGACCTCAAGAGGTCAAGGAATTTCTCGAAGACCCGGTAGGTGTGACACCCTCGACCCGGCGGTCGGTAAAGCTGCGTTTAGGCGCCCCCCCTTGGACGTATTGCCAGTATTAGGGCATAGCCCCTCTGCTATGGTGCAGGTAAAAAGGTGGAACCTTTTTTTGGGTCTTTTTGCCAGGACTCGGTTTTAAAATGGCGTTTGTGTTCGCCTCTGTAACTCCAACCCAAGTCGAGCCCTTTGTTCCACTTTTTGGCAGGCTTCTCCACAGAAGCCTCCAAAAGTGGTGCCATTCTGTCTGGGTAAACAGGATGTGTGGGAGGGGGGGTTTAGGCACCCTGGACTGAGTTGCCTCAGCAACTCAAGTCGCACTCTTGTGTGATTGGCCCAGTGGTGAGCAGCCCGGCTCACCACTTAGCATGTTTGAATGACAGCTAGGACTGATGAATGAGGGGTTTCTGCATAAAAGCAGGGCTTTGGGGACTAACTTCAGACGTCGCCACAGAACCTAAAGAATCCAAGGAGGGAGAAGCCGAGTCGGCCTGCAACGACGACACCACCGGTGGAGCCCTGCTGAACCGTCTCACCACTTTTCCCGACGACAGAGAAGATCTTCATCCGAAGAGTCTTCTTCCTTTGACTGAAGGGGATAACCATTTTGCCTGCCTTTTCGCCTTCCCGGATCATCTCGTGGCCGCCTTGCCTGTGCCAAGGTCCCCGGCAACCGGGATACCACGATTTACCACTACCGCGAATAAAAGGGTAGTACCTTTTAACCAGAGAACTCCGCGGCTGGTTTCTTCCCTGGTAGTGCAACGACCTTCAGCTTTCCTCCACGTCGAGATCTTCTCTTCCTCTGGACGACGCCGCGACTTGCACCCACTGCCAGGAACAACTGCCCCCGCTGGAGGACCCTCTCCATTTTAAAAGGTACTGTGTCCGCCTAGCCTCCCTTGCACCGGTCTGTACGAGGTGTCTATTAAATCCTCGACTTACTACCTAGGCTGACCCTAGGCTGGCTAACAGAACTTTTCTGAGCTGAACTAATTCCTTTTTGAACTCCCTGCAAGACTTTTTCGAGACTCTTAAACTGTGTGATGTTGGGCGCATTGATGCTCAGCTCTCTCTAAGAGGGAGTCTGGCCTCTGAACTTTTTGCTCACAAGTAGACTTTGACTTTCCTGCCTTGCTGGGTGATTCTAAAGTATTAGTGTTGTGTGCTTTTCTAATTTCTGCCTTTTCCCTCCCTTCTTTGATAACTTATTGGAGTGCCATCTTCAGTTAAGTGCTCATCTGTGTCTGAAAATAAGTGGTGTTAACGAAGACTTGTCTAATAAGGAATGTACATATATTAATAGTGACTATTTTGAACTTGCTTCCAATAATAGTGCTGGAGTGTTTCTATAAGTGCGTCTTTAAATAAATAATGATATACTTCGATACCAAAGCTCTGGTCAGTGTTTGCTTGTGCTACTGTATTTTGGTACCTATCTTGTATACTCTATATACTGTCTAACTCTTCTTGAGAGAAGTCTGGCTGCTCAGCCACAGCTACCAGGTAAATTTGGGTGGTACAGACTGCTACCAATTGGGTTTACTGCCAACACCTGTAGTCTTAAGCCTTTTGCAGTGGTCCCTAAGGGAACTGCACAGGTTTCTGCCTAACACCAGGCTTATCTCAAGAGTATATGAGCAGTAGCAGAGATTACACAAAGGGAGCACAATTACTGTGACTCAAGCAAACACTGACTCAAGGTTTCAGGTGGGGGCGTGGCTACGAGGGCCTTGTAGGAGGACGCGATCTGGAGGAGCTCCCGAGATCCTGCAACAATCCGGGCAAAAAAGTGCGTGATGACGGGCCGTCGACCGCTGAAAATACACATGCCGGTGTGTGAATGCTTGGGCTACGCGTGGTGAACTTCTGGATGGTGCAGGAGGAACGGCGGCAGAGATCGGTGCGGAAGAGATAAGGAGCACCGGAGACGACACAAAATGGCCGACCAATGTCCGGAACAAAAGAAGCAGGCCGCACTGTGACCTAGCGAAAGGGGCGTTCTGAGTGCACATTTGTCACTTTTGCAAAATACAGGTCCTCTGGGTCATGTCGAATAGAACAGTGAGGCCAAAGGCGAAACAGCCCACTTTAGACGACTTCGCTAAGACGTCCCCGGGTCAAGACATTACCAAGAGCACGGACAAGCTGCCTGCAAGCGGCATGAAGACTTAGGGCGCCAACCAAGAAATCCTGGCTGCGATTGCGGACCTAAGGGCGGCCTGGGAATCTAAACTCGAACTAGCCGTCACTGAACTAAAAACGGCACTGGACCTCAAGGTCGGAGAGGTGCAGGGCGACGTTAACCTACTCCGACAGGATGTCAGGGCCTTAGCGGAGCGGACGGAGTCCCTTGAGAAGGAAGTTAGCCCGAATACTGCGGATTGCGCCTCCCATAAAGTCGAATTGCACGCCCTGATACAAAGAGTGGGCAACTTGGAGAGCAGAGCGGAGGAGGCGGAAGGACGAGCCTGACGAAACAACATCTGCATCGTGGGCCTGCCGGAGGAATTGGAGGGCCACGATCCCATGGAATTCATTGAATCCATGCTACTGCAAGAGATACCCGGAGGAGCCCTATCCCAAGAATTTGCAGTGGAAAGGGCACATAGAGCCCTAACAAGGAGGCCGTGAACGAGAGAGGATATTGGAACACTTTCGTAAGGGAGGAACGATCACACGAGGAGCGGCAAACATCACGGCTTACCCGGACTACACCCTGTCTGTGCAGCGTAGCCGCATGAACTTTGGGACGGTAAAGCGGAGATTGAGAGAGGCGGGCCACAAATATATGTTACTGTATCCGGCAAAATTGAAAGTCATTCATAAACATAAAACTTTGTTTTTTGAGACCCCGGAGGATGCCATGGGATGGCTCGATGCGCAAGGATGTCCCCAGGAGTCAGAAGTTCGGACGGAGAAAGAGCTCGGAAGAGATAAGTGATGCACGAAGAAGGTGCCGCAAGATGGCGCGGCACGTGGGACTTGAATATAGTCACTTGCGCAGCCTTCAGTAGAGAAGGTCAGACTATTGCACTATATGTCATGTTGAATTATTGGGAGCCTTACGGAGAGATTCTCTCTACCCCACAACAGTTTTAGTTAAGTGGCCATTAGGGCGACTTCACCCTACTGAGCTCTGTGCATCGTTTGGTGCTTGCAGGGCTAGATGTGGGGGTGCCTGAGCTCTGAGAATGGAGCTGGGCAGCAGTTGGGGTGTGTGACGTTGGGGAAGGGACGGGTGGGGGGAGGGGAGGGAAGTTGGGGATTTATCGTGTACATAGTTATGGGGAGTTTGAGCTGGTACGAGAAGCTACAAGCAAAAATGGAGGGCTGTATCTGTATCACGTGGGCAAAGGGGATTCGCTACATGGGAGGCAAGAAGACACTCATGAGCCATGGGAGACCTTAAGATCGTAACATGGAATGTCAGGGGACTTAACAGCTACTTAAAAAGAAACAAAGTCATGATGTACTTAAAAAGACAGAGGATTGATATTGCGCTGTTGCAGGAAACACATCTGACCCAGCAAAAATTGGAACTGGTGGGGAAGTGGAGAGGTACTGTAGTGGGCTCTCCGTACTCTGCCTACGTTAGGGGAGTGCTGGTCTGGGTGGCACCGGACGTTCCGCTCCAATTTACACAAGAGGTGGTGGACACGGAGGGTAGGTTGGTCATATTGAAGGCCTTTGTAGAGAATAAAGTGGTGTGCATTATAAATACATATGCCCCCAACCAAAACACTGCTACGTATTTTAGAACCTTATGTACTCACCTGGGCGCGTGTGTTTGGGGAGCGGTTATCTGGGGAGGGGACTTTAACTGTGTGCTCGACCCAAAGGCAGACAGATCTGATGGGAAGATTGATAGGCCCACCCCAGCGGCCAGGGTATTACAGACATTACTAGATGACTTTGGGCTGGCGGATGTTTGGAGACTGAAACACCCTAATGAAACACAGTACTCGCACTACTCAGCTCCGCAGCACCTGCACACGAGGCTGGATTATTTTTTTGCCACGCCAGATGTGATGATAGAGACCACCCAAATAGAATATAGAGCGAGGGTCCTGTCGGACCACTCGCCTCTGGTGCTGACCTGGCAGCACTGCCGCCCCAGGGCGCGGATACCGACATGGCGCCTCCGGGCAGAGGTGCTCAGAGACCCAGTCTTCAGGGAAGATATCAGGGATGCGATCTCACAGTACTTTGCGGTGAACACAGGCAGCGTAGATTCAGCATGCACACTCTGGGAGGCCTTTAAGGTGGTGTTGCGGGGTGCTGCTATTGCTAAGTCAAAAGGCCTACAGGGCGGGGTCCTAACAGAACTAGAGGAAGCGGAAGAGAAACTGGAGCGCGAAAGCAACAGGGCAGGCGGGGACGCGGAACTTGTACTCGAGTTGCATCAGAGGTGCACGGAGCTTTGGGAAAGGCTCTGCAACCTTAACTACAAAAAGTATGTCGAGAGGCAACATGCAGGTGGGGATTAAACTGGCCGCTTGTTGGCGTGGTTATATAAGAGCGAAACCCCCAGGCCCCCGATTAGGATAACCAGAGAAGACGGGGAGGTGGTTGACACCCAGGAAGCAGTCAACGAGGCATTCTTGGACTATTATAGAACATTATATGAGGACAGAGGAGGGGACAATCAGGAGGAGATTAGAGAAACACTAAAAGACATGGAATTACCCAAGATTAGTGATGAAGAAAGGGAGGAACTAGACGCACCGATTACCCTGGAGGAATTAGAGGAGATGGTGAAACAGCTGCCCACCTGCAAGACCCCGGGTACGGACGGATTCCCGGGCGAGTTTTACAAAACATATAAAGCAGAAGTACTCCTCCCTATGCTAGAGATGCTCAATGAGTCTTTTGAGAAGGGTCGGCTACCGGACACGCTCAGAGAAGCACTAATCATGCCGCTCCCCAAGCCCAACAAGCCGGGGCATTGCTGCGGCTCCTATAAGCCGTTTTCAATGTTGAACCAGGACAGCAAGATCTTGACGGCGGTCCTGGCTAATAGGCTGCGAAGAGTCATCAGTAAACTGATACACCCGGATCAGACAGGGTATGTCCCCAACAGAAATATAACCCACAACCACAGGCGACTCCACCGGGTGATTGAAGAGGGAAACAGGAGCGACGGGGAAATGGTGGTGGTGTCCCTAGATGCAGTCAAAGCTTTTGATTCAGTGAGGTGGCCATGGTTGCTGGCGGCCCTGGAAGAATACGGAATGGGGCCGGGTTATGTTAGGTGGGCGAAATTGTTGTACAGTGAACCACTGGCCAGAGTACGCACAGGATCGGTGATATCTGAGAGGTGGCAACTCAGTAGAGGCACCAGACAAGGGTGCCCCTGGTCCCCGATGTTATACATTCTGGCCCTAGAGCCCCTGGCAGTGTACCTCAGACAACAATATGACATGGTCGGTATTGAAGCAGGGGGAGACGATTTGCTACTGTATTTGAAATATCCGGAAGAAAATCTTCAGTACATTCTAGAGGTCATGGAAAAGTATGCAGAACTGTCCGGCATAGCGGTGAACCCCCAAAAATCGAGCATGTTCCCAGTGGGGAGCTACATAGGAGCCCCTCTGGAACGGTTGCCAGTGTTGTCCGTACCTTGGGCGGCTGATTCCTTCCGCTACCTCAGAATAGATGTATATCATACTGTGGAGGGGGAACACTTGCATAACACCGAGGTGGCTGTGAAAAAAATCCGCACAAATATGAAGTTTTGGGAGAAGCTGCCGCTGGCGATGATGGGACGGGGGGCGATGCTCAAAATGGTGGTCCTGCCTAGGCTGTTACATTTCTTCAGTAATATACCATACTTGATACCCAAAAAGTTTTTTGTCAAACTGAACAGCACGTGTAGGGACTTCCTATGGCACGGCACTCGCAATAGAGTGGCGCTATGGAACCTACAGAACTTCCATGAAGGAGGGGGCATCAAGCTGCCGAACTTTGAGGCCTATTATGTAGCCAGTCAGTTGCAATATCTAACCAAATGGCTCTCTGATGAAGAAACTCCTGAATCTAGGCTGTTTGGGCAGGACTGCACCCCGTTTTACCTAAAAGAGATTATCTCGGTTCCTAGACTTGAAATGAAAGAACGCCCGGGTATGCTGTTGCTTGGGTGGAAGATGTGGCACAGAGTATGCCAACTGATGGAGAACCCATGCCCGTGTTCCCCACGGGTGCCACTAGTTGCCTTAGCTAGGGGAGACAACCAGCTCAGGATGATAATCAGGACCTATTTGGGAATCGGTTGGGCTGGTCACATTGGGAGACATATGGCAAGAAGGGGCTATTAAAGATTTCGAAGAACTGGGAGAAGAGACAGGCTTGCATGGAGGCCAATATGTCACGTATCTTAGGCTAGTGCAGACTATTCGCAAAACCTGGCCAGAGACTGTACTGGCGGAAGAGCCAGATGTTCTAATGGGAACAATATATGACATATTGTAAGGAGGGCACGAGATCTCTAGACTATATGAGATGGTGATGACCCGGGTGGGGAAGGATTTGACTCATCTGAGGCTGGACTGGGAAGCGGAGGTGGGGGCACAGATGACCGATGGAATGTGGGAACGTGCTATAGGATACCACAAGAAATTGTCCAGAAATGCTAGATTGCATCAGATACAGTTATACATAACGCATAGAGCCTATATGACCCCGAAGAGAATATCTAAGTTTGAAAACGCAGGAAGACAAGCATGCCCAAAATGCGATGAGGAAGACGCTGATATGACACATGTTCTGGTCTTGCCCAGTGATTGAAGCTTTTTGGGGGGGAAGTGGCACAGAAACTAGCGGATAAAGGGGTCTCGCTCAACATAGAAACAGCCTGGGCCTGCCTGTTGGGAGGGTTTCCCAGACCACGGAACACTAAATACCTTGGGAAACTGAGGGACCTGGCATATGTGCTTACTAAAAGAAGGATAGCTATGGGCTGGAAGCAATGCCACAAGCCATGGGTAGAGGTATGGTGGCGGGACTTGCAAAAATGGGCAGAGGCTGAAACGGTGGTGAGGCATGTAGCAATTGCGGGGAGGAAGATGTGGGTAACCTGATGGCTTGGAAAATGTTAATAACAGGACTGTTTGGCACAGTAGTGGATCCTGCAGTTTTCGGAAGGAAGCGATACCCAGCCACACGCAGCGGATACACAACTAGAAATGCAAATAAGCTCTTGAGGGGGATTTGGGGAGCAGTAATGAGCGTTAATTGATGTTCCCGAGGTTATTGTAAATAATGCTGTAAGTTTGGTTTGTATTTATTTTTCAAAATAAATTTTTTTTTTTTAAAAAAAAGGTTTCAGGTAGAAAAATATAAGTACATTTATTTTGAACCATTCGTTATTAACACAACACTTCTATTACACTTCAATAAAAGCACATGTTAAATATACAACTAATTCACTTTGTACAGTAAGTCTCAAGTTAAAACCCTGTGTTTGAATGAACTGGTGTTGTGTACAAAACACGTTACCTCGAATATGATTGCGATAATTTTGACAGTTCGGTCTACTAAACAAACGCGTATCCGTGACATGAAATGCTACCGGGGCAAAAACACACTTAACACCTGAGCTACCCAGAGGGAGTTGGAGGCAAAAAAAATAAATAAATAAATAAATAAATCGCAGGCAATATTTTGGTTAGGCAGGGAGAATCAAGAAACACTCAGACAGGAGGTCAAAAGTCAAACGGCCGGAGCCAGTTGCCAAAGATCACAGTTCACAATTCAATGTAGCCAACAGTACTTCGATATTAATGTTCGGAAGCAAAAGTTATAAGAAGGGAAGACAAGGGCAAGCCTTGGAAATGAAGAAAAAGGGATTCACCCAGTTTCCTCAACAGAACACAGTACCTAGTTCCAGTGGTGCTGCTAGTGCCCTGGCAGTTGTATCTGTTGGTTTCCTGCAGAACCACGATTCCTGGAGCTTCGTTGTGAAGGAGGACGTCTGAAGGGAGTCTGCACCACACAGGGATGAAGCCGGCAGCAGCGACAAGGAATACAAGGTGCGCTCCTTATAAACAGGAGAGGCTCTTCAGGTGGCTATCCGGACCACTACAGCAGTGTGCTGCAATTTCGACCACGGAAGAGGATCCTCTGGCTGTAGAAGATGAAGTTGTTTTCCCCACCAAGCTCAAGGGAAGAAGACTCTGGACTGGATCTTCTCTGAGTCGTTGAAGGGCAGATAGCTCAGGACGGCAGCAGGGCTTCACCGGGACGGGGTAGTTGCAGCAGCCGCCGTGTCTCTGCTTCTCTTCGGTTCCTTGTAGTTCCCGTGGCGACTCTCCGACTTCTAGCCAAAGAGACCTGCCTTTTAATGCGAAAAACCCTCATTCACACAGCCTGGCAGTCAATCACCCAGCGGGGGGGTTGTCCAGCCCAGACAACTACCCTGGCCAATCATGACAAAGTGTGACTTGGGTTTCCAAGGATACCCTGTGCAGGGGGTGGCTACACCCCCCCCCTCACATTCAGCCTACTTAGACACCCAGGCGCCTTGAGGAGGGCTTCTGGTAAGAAGCCCGCCAAAAGACAGTGAACAAAGAAGGCAAACCTAGTTTGCCGTGCAAAGTAAAACACAAGAAGGACTTTAACAAAAAGAAATGGCGAATAAACCCAACCGGAGCCAAGAGAAAGACAATTTGGTCAAGCGGGTTTATGTTCGAGGCTAATAGAATAGCCAAGAACAGTACCACGTTTATCTACTATAATCGCGGTAGAAAAGTTAGGGTAGATACCACTGCCACCAGCCAAGTCTAAATGTTAAAAGAGCGAAACAATGCTCTAGGAGGTACAGATATAAAGGGATATGAGTTAACCCTTTCCAGTACTCCATGGAAGATGGGGTGTACTGGATCTGTGGTAGATTGACTAAGTAAAGTTAATGGTAACTTTACCCTTTCCTGGGGGACAGTATTCGTCTCAGAAATGGAGTCGAGGGAAGTCTCAAAATCAACCCGGTGTCACGGCAATGAAGGTGCTGTGTGACACAAAAAGAAGGGGGCTACTGAAGTGGTGTACTTCAGAGTCCACAATCACAAAAACAAGTAGAAACACATAGCAAAACACAGGTAAGAGTGGGGGAAAAGCTCTCACTCTTACCAAGTGGAACAAAAAAAGTCCAGAAGTCCAGCAAAGCTGGTGGGGGACTCACTAGGTGAGGGAAATTAGCCATAAATGAGAATTCTCCCCAACAGTCGCCTTTCCACAAAGTCACAGAGCTTTGGGGGTCACCAGCGTGTGCCTTAAATTGCCTTCTCACGAAATATCAGCTTCCTAGCATCAAGGGAACCTGTCCTGGAACTGCATCTGTGACCACGACTGGAAGATCGCCCACTGGAACTATCATTGGTTGCAAAGCCCTTTACATCCCATCTCCCTCTTTACTTACTGTTGGTCATCAAAACCTGGGCCAAATATCCTACACCTGGGCTAGCCTTGTGCCTGGAAGAGGAGAACTTACCGGTCTTTGCACAAATACATACTATACTTTTAAATCGTTTTGGAATATTTGAAATTGCCACCACAAGCCCATTGCATCTTTTTAGAGAATACCTTCCCTAGAGAAGCTCTGTTGGAACCTTTAATGTTTGTGCACTGGGCCCCATACATCTTAGGGCTGGGAATTGTGCTTTTGATTGGTTCTAATCATTTAACCAGCATCTAAATTACTTAACTGATTTACCTGGGTAAATATTGAATGATACATTCAGCGTGAACCAACTGGTGAATTTATAATATGTGAAATAAGGTTTTGTGAGATAATACCACCAGCTAGTTTAATCTCAGCGTGTTCTTATAGGCCTATGAAATACATATTTTTATACATACTGTGAGCTTAATTATTGAGCGTTATTCTTTGTAAACTCATGGGGCCCAAGACCACTCTCACTCCTACGATTAAGCCTTGACTGATCTCCCACAATACCGTGATTGGGTTTTGGCTAAACTCTTAGAGACGTTTGTTCACCACAACTGGGGTGCCTCCTAAAATCTTCCCCCAAGGTTGATTTAAGATATCCATTTTAACACCTCACAAGGGGGTGAAAAACCTATAAACGAAGCAGGGCTGAAAAGCCATGTAGCCCACACCAGGCTTAGAATCCAGATACCCCACGAGGGGGTGAGAAAAACAATTACAAAAGAAGGGCTGAAGAGCCATACAGCACAAGTCAGGCTAAGACACAATATTCCCCATCAAGGGGGTAAGAAATTCCACAAACCAAGCAAGGGCGAAAAAGGGAAACGCCTGAAATGCACCAGGACACAAGACCCCTGAGCCAGGTAGAAATACATTTTCAGATATATAAATACAGGCAATCTAAGGTCACTAGGCCAATTATCTTTGTCTCCAGATATGTGCTCCTCGTCAATGTCTAGATTTGGAGTTTGAACAGCCTACCAAGTACGCTACTGGTGATATTCCAACGAGTTCAGGGTTTCAGCGGACTGCTCTCCTTCATAGGGGCCTTGGCTCTAATGATGAACTGAAGTGTGGCTGCAGGAGTCCTTTTCTCCAGGATCCAGGCTGGAGATTGCCTCAGCTGACCAATGGTAAGGCTCTGCACCAATCAAACTGTAGGGGCCAGAGTGATCCTGGACTGCCTCTGGCCACCGCATCTGCCCAGCAACAGACAATTAGCAGTGATGTGGACTGGGTCGAAACAGACCCAGCCCACAAAGTTCAGCAACCCACAAAAAGACGGCCACTTCAGACGCGAAAGCTGGAGCATTTCCCTGGAAAGGATTAACCAAATATGGAAAATTCAGCCACTCCAGGGCAGTAAGGTGGTCAAAAGACAAGATGGCGAAAAGACAGAAAATCCTGTGGCCTGGCCATTTTACAATATATAGTACTCTATATGGCATTAAGCTGTAAAATGCAAAAGTGCATGAGACTACAACAAGAAAACACCATAAAAGTATCTGCTGTGACCAGCCCATGCTGGACTCACGTAAGTAACCAAAAAGTAGCTAGAAACCAAAACACTCAGTGTCCCAACCGCACTTCATGAAGGTGCAATGTGCAGGAAAAATAAACAAAGACCTTTACATTGGAGAACAGAGTTCTTCTGCACTGATAGCCATAGAGACAGACTGATCAGTGCCCACAAAACAGATGTGCTTAGCAAGTTAAGTGGACCAAAAAGGCTTCACTTACCTTCAAAAGACAGGAAAGGTTAAAAACAATAGCAAAAATAATAGAGTCCCTGATGTCTTATGACAGGAAAGCAGCAAGAATGTAAAATCTTTCCTAACAGAGTTTGTTCCATTCGTCTGCGGTTGTCAGACTTCTTTGCTAAGCTAGGCCATCATGAACAGAAGCACAATCGTCCCTGCTGCCGACGACATTCACCTCTCGATATCCAGTGCGGTGGGCTAGTGAAAAACTCTTGAACAGGAACATCTCTGCTTAGAACCTTCTGGGAGACTTATGTTGGTTCAAGATGCTTTCAGGCACCAGTGTGCAGATCATAAATGTAGCATAAGATCAATATGGAGAATACTTTCATAGGGCTCAGACTTACCATTTCAACCTGTGAGTAACAGTATTTCTAAATCTTGGGTGCCTTCTGAAAAGTCCAGCTAGACTTCTGAGAAATGTGCAAACATGTTCGGGTACTGTGCAATCACAATTTTTTTAATCCTATTAAATATTCTCCTGTGTACTTCCCGCTATCCTATTCACAACTATTATAAATATAGTTTTAAAATATATTGCATGATCATTCCTTTACTGGGTGTATTTACGGTACCTTTAAACCAGCTCACATTTTCTGGAGTGTTGCCTTGACTGTTCTGGCTATCCTATAACTTGAGTCAGGAGCTCAAATTGAACATCCTGCAAGATATGTAGGCCCTAGAAATCAAGTCTAAAAAATCTCCAACAATGAGCATAAAAATAATAAAAACCTGGGGAAAATATTTTGGAAATGCCAGCAAAAACCATGATAATGTCTAGGTCTTCATTATAAAAGCACATTTAATATTAAACCACTAATAAACATTATCAAAGTCCTAAAGACATCTAGTCCTATTGAAACATGCCTGACGCTGCAGTATGTTGAGGCACTTCAGTGTACACTTACACCGTCTTTTTATCCTGTCTCAGAAGTTTTGAAGAGAATTCGCTCAAAACCTCAAGGAAAGCTAGGTTTGAAGGTGGGAACTCCAGTCCTTTCGGATTCTGATATTTGAAAGCAAATTCAATGCCATCTCTGTCAAGAAAAGAAATAATATGGTTAGCAGTGAAACACAATTTAATCTTGTCAAAATTACCTACAGAGTTAGCAATAATCAAAAACACGCACAGGAAAAAAGTTCTATAAACTGTTAAGCCATCAAAACAGATTTCCTCCCCAAATGTGTTCACTTGATTTTCACTGAAATAAAACATCCAAGAAAAGTCTATTTACTGGTATTAAGTGGCAATAACTCACTTGTGTAGTGTAGCCACGGCCTCCCTCGTTTTGATCTGGTCCAAACCAAAGGTGAGAGCAAATCTGCGTGCCAATTCTTTTATTCCGCTTACATGAGCCGACGTCCTGTCCAGGTGGGGGCCCTGTTCCTGAACCAGCTCATTGAACAGCTATAAAATAATAACATACATTTGTATAGATCAATTAGTAAAATAGACTTCATCCAGTCTGATGCTTTTTTTCAGCCTGGTTTGACCACAAAGCAGATTTAGATCACCTGACCGACTGTACCCAAGACACAAACAATACGGAAGAATGTGGCTCAATTGTATGTGGCACACAATCGTCTAGTTCAATACCTTTACACAACAACCTTAAACAGACTATGAACAAGGTATCATCTATATTATCTACCTAAGGATGTTTCAACAATAGCTGTACCAAACACCAATCAGACATGCAAGTAGTATCCAATGCATAATGTTTACAGAAATGTGTAGAGTTGTCTCTTATGAGCAGCTGAATGGGGACACGTGTCCAGTAGGCTGTAATTATTGCCCTTCAGTAGCCTGAATAAATGGATTTGGCGAGTTCTAATTAGAAAGCACAAACCCACTCTCGTTGTGAACAGCAATCAAGATACCTGCTGCCGGGGCGCCCTTGTTGCAGGATTTAGGAGCAAAGAATAACCATCAAGCAATGGTGGTGACTGCAGCCAGGTCTCTTGCAAAGCCAGCATGTCCTAATGGGATGGCTTAAAACCATCTGGTTCAAAAATTATAAGTTACTCACTGTAAGGGGGTCGATCTCCTTAGAGTCCGTCCAATGACAGAACCTTGTCCATTTACTCTTGTATTGGCTCCTGGTAGCCTTGCTACTGGCGCCCTGAATGATCTCCACATTAGCGTGTGATAGGCTCAGGTGCTTGAGTGTGACCTGCTCAGGAACCATGCTGCGAGAGCTAACTTCGGTGGGGCAAGGTGGATGACCCCCGCCCCCCTGCTGTGACAGGAGGTGGGCTGGCCCCATCAGAAGGTCAATGGGTGGTCTGTCCATTAGGCTAAGCAGTTTGGAGAACCACAGTCTCGCCGGCCACCATGGAGTGATCAGAATGACGCTGAGGTGACAAGATAACTATCTTGCGGATTACCCTGCGAACCAGGGGTGTGGGAGGAAAAGCATAGGCCGTCATTCGTCCCACCGTATCTGTAAAGCGTCACCCAGGGAGCCCGGGCCGTGCCCGGACACAAACAGTTGGCACTTCCTGTTCTTCCAGCAGGCAAACCGATCCACTTGAGGATGCCTCCATATGCTGAAGACCTCCAGAAGCACCTGGTCATTCAATTGCCATTCATAATTTTCTGCCCCCAGTCTGCTGAGCCTATCTGCTTCCAGGTTGGCCTCCCCCGGGAGGTGGACGGCTGCAAGGTAATTTCTTCTCCAGGGCCCAGTCCCATATGCTGACCGCTAGACAGCACAATGGCGGGGATCTGGTACACCCCCCGGCCCCCTGCTTGTTGACATAGTACATGCTGGTGGAGTTTTCGGTCTGGATAAGGACTGTTTTGCCCCCAATGAGCGGAAGGAAAGGTCAGAGAGCCAGCCAGATGGCCCTGAGCCCCTGCCAGTTGCTGCGAGACGCCTGCCAGGTCCAAACTCCATGGACGCTGTGGCTGTCCAGAGTGGCCCCCCCAGCCTTACAGGGAGAAGTCCGTAGTGATGGTGACTTGTGGAGTCGGCTGCCGGAAGGGCTTGCCCCTCCGCAAGTTGCAGTCCCTGGACCACCATGTGAGGTCTGAGTGGAGAAGAGGGATGCTGACCAGCTTCGCTCTGGAGCCCTTCTCCTGATTCCATGAGGCTGCGCAGTGCACCTGCAATCTCCTCATTCTGAGTCTCGTGTGTGGCACGGCCAGCAGGACCGCTGCCATGACACCCAATAAGTGTTGCCCTGCCGAGGTCACTGCTCTGGCAAGGGTGAGTAGTGCCACTGCATTCGTGAGTCTAGTAAATATCCTGGGGGCTGAGTTGAGGCCAAAGGGTAGCACCTTGTATTGGAAATGGCAACCCATGATCCTGAAGCGTAGGAAGGAGCGCTGCGGCTGCCAAATCGGGACGCGTAGATAAGCGTCCTTCAGATCCAAGGGGCACATCGAGTCTCCCCTGTCTAGCGTCTCCGCAATGAGTGCTGGCGTAACCATCTTGAATTTCTGTAGAGGGAGGGAGAGGTTGAGGGTGGATAGGTCCAGCACAACTAACAGGCCAGCCTGGTTCTTTCTTTTGTATGGCGAAAATCCAGGAATAGAAGCCCAATCCTCTCTGGGAGACTGGGACTCTTCCACTGCTTGGCTCTCGACCAGTGACCGGATCTCCAGAGTTGCAGTCCCAATCTGTGGGAGAGGAGGGGGGTGGGGGGGGGGGGGGGGAGGGACTGGTATGCGGTACCCAGAGGATACTACCGAGGATCCAGGGGTCCATAAAGTTATGGCACCAAAATTGCCCATGAACGGCAAGCCTGGCCCCACCGGACACATGTGGACCCGAAGGGACTCGTCATGCTTTCATTCCCTCTGAGGCTGCTGCAGAGGAGGGGGACTGGAAAAATCCTTTGTCCTCACCCCCTTTTGTTGTTTGCGCCGGTGCTGACTCGGAACAGTCAGGCTGCCTCAACCTCCGTTCCTGGAAGCCCCGGAACCTGCCGAACGCCCACCCCTTGTCGGAGCGATGACGCGACTGGGTGTACGCCTTGGGCGTGGCCTTCATTAGGATAAAGACTATGCAGTTTACGAGCTGCTGTTCTTTTTATCCAATTCCTCCTCAGTGGTAGTGTGAAAGGTCACTACCCTCGAATGGAAGGTCCAATATGCGTTGCTGGACATCAGGGTTAAACATAGTAGACCGAAGCCAGGCAGTCCTTTCTCATGTATGTGGCGATGCATATGGCCTGGCCAGAGGTATCAATGTGGGCCACAGTAAACTCCAAGTCCTGCGCTACCAGCTTGGCTTTGCACCAGAAGTTCGGGAAGGAAATCTTATTTCCCGCCAAAGGCTTTTAGTTAACGGCTGCCAGCATGGCATCCGCGTTGGATTGACGCAGGTGTAGAGAGGCGTTGGAGTACAGCTTCTTCCCGTACGCCTCCAAGATAATAATCTTCTTGCCTAGCTTAGAGTACAGGGACGCCGCCGTGATCACTGACGAGTGCGATTGAGGGTGCGCCGACAGCAAGAGTGGATCTCCCTCCATGTGCCTATACTTGGTGTCAAGGCGCCGATTGACAGGTTTGGCATAGTGTGGCCACCCCCTTTTGGCTAAGGTAATTACATGTTTCTGCATCAGTACACCCGTTCTGGTAGGGAGTCATAGGGTGAGGACTTCTGCCAAGACCCCCCCCTCCTCGGGTTGCTCTACCTCTGGTTGAGGAAGGCCCAAATATTCTGCCAAACCTGCAAGCCGTTCGGAGAAGGCCTTAGTGGACGACGGCGTGTCAGGGTCCTCCTCCTCGTCTGTGTCCCCAAGGTGTCCAGCTGGTCTGGAGCGGGTTGAGGAGTGCTAGGCGCCGTGGGCTACGGTTTGGAGACCGGAGGCTGGTGTGGAACCGCCTGTGCTGTGAGAGGCAGGGAAGCCGGAATCTAAGGAGTCGGCAGGTGCAGCGGGGGTAGCTCTGGTGCCTGGGGGACCGGAGCCATAGGAGGAGTGGCTATGGGCACCGGTGGAGTGACTAGAGATAGCAAGTCCCTGGCCGCATCCCACAGGATGGCCACCATCTGGGGGGGGGGGGGGGGGTTCGCATCAGCGCCAGAAACCTTTAGAAGAACCTGTTCTCGGTTGCAGGGGTAATCTTCCCTGGGCTGTTGATGGATAAACTGCAAGCCACGTACCTGGTTGATACAAGTCTCACCCAGACACTCGTTTTCCCACCTGCTCCATGAGTGGAATCAGACGAGCGCGGACTGGCGCAGAGGCCGTTTAGTCAAGCTGCGTGCCACGTGCCGAAGTCGTGGTGCATGGCTCCCTGGGCCCGGCCTCCACCAAGACTCTTGGTGGTGGAGCAAGAGACCTACCCTGCACCTCAGGCCTGGGCCTGGAAGGTGTATTGCCCTTGGCAGTGTCGCTGGTAGTGCTGTGTGCAGGCGCCCCCTTGGACATTTGGCCAGTATTAGGGCATTCGGTGCCCCTCGGATGTGCACCCAGTAAAAGAACCTTGCGGTTCCTCAGCACTGCTTCCGGAAGGATCTACCGACCCCTCGGCCGTAAGGCGGGTAGCTGGACTAGACTCGGAATGTGCGCTGGTGTGAGAACCAGAGGTTCCTCCAGCTCGGGCACTTCCTTGGGAAGGAGTCACCCTTATGGGGTGCGATGGAAAACAGCCACCCTTCCTTGGGCCTCAATCTCTGTTTGACGAAGTTCTTCAAGTCCTCTGGAGGCGATCCTTCGAAGAGTTTCCTCCACCTAGCTAGTCTGTTCATCAGTGGGCCTGGAGTCAGTGCGTCGCACGCGGTACAACCCTCCCAGCCGTGGTCGGGGCCAAGGCAGCGGAGGCAAAGGGCATCCACATGCGCCGGGGAGGAGCATGGTGCCAGAGGCCCAAGAACCTGAATGACAAAAAGAAAGAAGAAATATCCAGGGAAGAGCGTGTGTTATTACACGGCAGAAGCCAAACCCAGGAGCGCTGGTAAAATCGGCCTGTTCCCGTCGGCGCGGAAAAGGGGACTGGGGTGTGGCACCGGGGGCGGAGTCAGGGTAGCGCATGCTGCCAGGGCCGCACCCCCACGCACCTCTAAATTTAAAGGGGAAGAAGGTTTTTTTCTGGTGAAGAAGGTTCCGTCTCCGTCCCTAGGAAGGGACACCCATGCAGTATGAAGGAAAGGGGACAGGATTTAAGATTAAGGTTGGCAAAGCCATGTGCGTTCCACAATTCCACCAATATACCATCAAGATTATTATTTGCAGCTAGTTATTGCTTGTTCGCATCTAAGACACTGGCCATCCAGGACCAATTACCCTCATGGACTTTTTCAAACTCTAATGAAGCACCCTCACAAACATTCCTGGGATTAGAGTCAAATTGGGAAATGTAATCCGTCACATGTATTCTTTTTTGAAACTCCTTTCGTAGCATCTCTGCTTCATCAACTTCAGTAAGATCATAGCACATAGGTAACAAGAAGGGTTCAGCGTCCAGTAAAACTTCTCACAATTCGAGCGTCATATGTAATAACACTCGATCTAGCTTAAAATAATTTCTAAATTCCACTTGCTTGAGGTCTCTGAATGCTATAGCATGCAAGGATGCAATAGCGTCAAACAGAGCAAATACATTGCTTCAATTCAAAATCATGTCTGCAGAAATAGGCAGACGCACTAGCAATAAGCAACCAAGAGGTTCCTGAACCTTTGTAATTGGGTCCGATAAAGGTCTGACAGGATTATCTTTAGTCAACAAATTATGATCTTTTTTGTTCTAGAGTGAGAAGTACAGGCCGACGATAGCAAGGAGACCTTGACACAGGGATCTTCGTTGGCTCGGCGGGGCATTGTCGGAAGCACAGAAGGCAGAATTCGGGAGGACGCTTTTTGTACTAACCACTGCTTAGATGCATCCTGAAGGCAAATCAAACCAAACTGGATTTGCTGCATTTTTGAGCTTTTTTGGTTTACCGGGAACCCTAGATTTATCAGCATTTGCTGTTGCTAACGAAAAAGTAAAAAGGAATTATCTTGAGCCACAATTGCCCATGTTATTTACAGATTTAGCATTTATGCCTTTTTTCGACCCTGCCTTTTTTCAGTCTTTCATACAAAACTGAATAATTAAGAGCATCCGGTGCAGAATCTTACAGCGTCACGAGAGGCTCTGTTTGATATTCATGGTGCGGAGTATGGTCTGAGGCATCCGGCAAAAAAGGTGAGAAACCCTTCTTGAGGAAGAGATTGCTGCAAACTAGCTATAGGGATTACCTCAACCACAGAATGATGTTCAGTTTCCACTTCTAAGCAAGATGGAGAGCCCAACAGCGCCAACCGCCCAAGCCTTAAACGATCACTAACATACAGAGAAGCTTTTCCAAGGGACTGGCCAGAGGGGTGTTTTAGTGCTGTAATATAGCCATCAATAACAAACATTTTTGATTTTGATGTATTTAACAAAACTGCTTGATCTTTGCAATTAGAGTTTACATTTTCATACACTTGCACTAAGGAAATTAAAACAAAATTTAGTGCTGAGATGGTAGTGGAACCTAAGGGTGAGCCCGGAGTACAAGGCTTTGGTGATGCGGGGAGAACAATGATGGGATCAAGACATAGGATAAAGAGGATGAACTTTCATATTCTCAATGAATAAACTGGAGATACTTTCAAGGGGTGTGGCAACTGTTGCATAGTAGAAGTAAAGGGAGCAGGTGCCACACCCACTACAGTGTTTATGCTTTTAAGACCAGTGCTGTGAAATATCCGTCATATGAAAAGGTAGGGAGTTTGAATCAGGGGTAAACAAGGCTGCAGGATTGCAGACCACTTCAACCGTGGCAGCCTGAAGTTCAGCGTTTGAGAGTGGGAGGCAAGCAGGGTTTAATCCAGGGACCAGCAAGGTCACGGGATTGTTCACTTTATGCACACAGGAAAGCAACTCTTCCTCTGAAATATCCCTATCAAGTTCAAATCCCCAGGACCCGAAAGTGTTGCGTGTTAGAGGGTAGAGCAGATCTGCTAAAGAAATCAGTAATTTTAGTCTTGGGTATGTTCAGCCAACTTGAGCTGCAAGCAAGATCTTGAGTTTGAGGCGGCCTTGGGTGTTTCACCAGATGCGCCACCCCAGAAGGTGCCAGTACAAACCTATGGGAGCTGGCAGTGCGGTTATTTTACATTCTCCGTTTCAGCAATAACATCTGAAGCAGGCACAGAGGCAGCTCCATGGACCTCGTTTGAACATGGGTGAAGACCTTGGGTTGTTTTACCGCACAGTGAGTAATGAGCGGCCATATAGCAGACTTGGTCCAATAGACGAGAAACAAAATCACAATCAGACTCACTGCAGATCTTCTTTTGAGTTAGAAACTCAGCGGCCTTCCGTGGAGCTGTTCATTGGGCTGCCTATAATGTGACTGCACTTGCGCTGCGCAGGGATTTTAAAAAGACCACCTATTTCCCTTAAAAAAGGAGGATCTGTCTAGTGCAACAAAGTCCAACACATACAGTATTTGAAGACACCTCCGCTCCACTTCATCTTCCAAACTGCACAACCCTGCCTTTAGTGGATTCATCTTTGGGTTTTCTGGACAAGGATTCACTTAAAGACAGTGTGGGATACAGTATTCCAAGTCTTCTGCCAAAGAGGTAAAGACAGAAGACTCCAAGGAAGAGGGAAGCTCTTCTTACCAACCCCAAGGGCACATTTAGAGTGACACTGCTGTGGGCCAACTCATCTCTGCTTCCTGTGCAATGAAGGTGAAGGACACCCTGTAGGTACCAGCCAATCATCCTGAAGTGGAAGCGAACAACAAAGGACTCGCCTTGTCCCTGGAGACCGTGGGCCGGGCTTCCCCGCAACACAGTAGCAGCTCAGAACTTGGTTTACCACATCACGACACTAGAGCTGGCTTAACCTCATTCAAATCACTTTAAAGTGCTACAGGAAGTACAGTGCAGCTTTTGGCAAAGAAGTGCGAACCATCTCATTGCAAACTCGACCCAGTGGAGTGCATCACCACCGTAACTCAACTACTGGCTCGCTGAGGGGGTATGTCAGAATCTCTGCTTACCAAGCACTGATTCGAACCAACAGAATGATCATCTCAAACCTGAACCTAAAGCGAAAAACAAGCCTGCCTTAATGTGGACTCCACCCAGTGGGCCTTTTGTTTTGACATGGCCGCCCACTATACGAATCTTGAGTGCCAACTCTATCCATAGAGATCCCTACCTCAAAGTCATCTCGACAAATCAAACATATCGACGCAGGCTCGACTGTGAAAAAGGACCAAGAAGCCCAGTTTGACACTATTGAGCCCCTAAGACTAGC
Source organism: Ambystoma mexicanum (assembly GCF_040938575.1). Lineage (NCBI taxonomy): Eukaryota > Metazoa > Chordata > Amphibia > Caudata > Ambystomatidae > Ambystoma > Ambystoma mexicanum. The sequence continues at coordinate 455,192,303 of NC_090932.1, forward strand.
AATTAATACATTTGCAGTGGTCCCGACGCCCGGTCCACCTTAAAGGATCCTAGTGACTTATCAGTCCCCAATCTGCCCTTTTCAAGACCCTTTCAAGTACTTATGACATATGCTGCTGAAATAGACTGCCTACAACTGTCTTCAATCAGAGTGCCGCTTTCTCCTCAACGTCTGCATTCCCTTTAGAGGGGTGGGACTTGTTTCATTAGTTTTGTACATTATTAGTATTTATTAAATGTCCCATTAGTCTAGAAGCTTGGCTGGACCTTTTATTACCACTGCACTATTACTATGTTTGTTGTATCCTTAATGCCCGACGCCACTCCAGAGGAGTATAGCCTGCCCTCGGCCCACGTTACCAAAACAGGCAACAAAGGCATACATACACCTGTCGGGCTGTGCCCGTTTTACATTTATGATTGGGATCACTGCTGGTTTATTAATAGTGTCAGACTCAGTAGGCGCTTTAGCAAATACTCACCCCTGTACTCCCAGATAGCAGTAGGCAATTCATCACACCAGAGCCAATATGTTCTGATGGATATAATGATGGCTCCCACAGCTTCCTATTCACTGTGGGATAATAAAGGTCTGGACATGCTTTCTCAGACACCAGGTTGCAGCATTTACACAGAGTCTGGTTTTATCAACCCTGTTTGGCATTGTTACGTGCCAGAAGTCAGGCCATCTCCATATATAGTTTGAATTGCTGGCCATTTCACGAGATTTCCACTCGGACGACTCCCCCACCACCCAGCATTGTGGAACCAATGAACAGTCACAGCCCAGAGCTTGATTTTCGGTAGGAGAGAAAGCTGGTACCAAGCCATTTGGATCATCCATTCTACGTGCTGTTTCAAGGAGAGGTGTCCGTCGATGTTGAACACTAGGACTTCATGTAGGAGGCCAACCTGGGGTGCGAAGCCGTTGAGGTTCATATCAGGGAGCCAGGTCTGGATGAAAGTTTATTCAGTGGTGTTGGTCAGCAGTAGGAATTCAGTCTTCGACTGGCTCAATGAGGCATGTATTGAGCATGTGGATGTCTTGGATGGAGGAGATCTGGAGGTAGAGCTGCGGGTCATCTTGGTATTGGTGATGTGGCGCGAGGAGGGTTCCAAGATGTTCCATATAAAGAGTGAAGATCAGGGGGAGAGGATGTATCCTTGTGGGATCCACAGGTGAAAGATAGAGTTGGTGATCTGGAGGAATCTATTTGTATGAACTTGTGGCCATTACAAAGTAGGATTTAAACGAGCGGAGGACGATCGAGAACCCTCATGCGCAATCAGTTGTCATGGAGTGTCTGCGCCCAATGCGGCTGAGCGGTCAAGGAAAACCAGGTGACAAAGATGGCCATCATCAAGGATTTTAATAATATCGATCACCTTAATGGAAGCGGTTTCTGCACTGCATCTGGGTCTGAAGCCAGACTGGTAGAACTGAAGGAGGTTGTTGGCTTCAATGAGTTGGAAGTTTGTGGCTGGGTCAGATCCGTGCAGTCAAAATGACCTTGCACCCAAAGCTTCTGTATATCTTCCAGGCACTGCCAATTCTTATCCCAGAGCGAGACCTGCTTGAACTGCAGATGGCATTGGGGCAGTTTACTTGGCATCACAGACCCCCTAGAATTCCCCACAAACTTCTTCGGTCCAGGGGCTTGAGGTCCCATCTATTCAGAGGTATTTTCAGGCAGCTGAGATCGCTCCGATGCTGTACTGAGCACCAGAAGAGATGACTCCGAAGTAGAAGGAGACAGAGCAAGCCATTTCACCCTTTCAGCTGGCTCACCCCCCTTTCTCTCCAGAGAGTCTAGGTGCCTACACCAAGGGTCCCCTAGTGACCACTTAAATTATGCTACAAAACTGGGATAAAGCATGCACTCAGCTGGGTTTTAGGTGAGGGCTGGGCACCCTTTCTCTGGTGATTCATAATCCTGCATTCTCACCAGGCATGGGCAACAGGGCATTTGCACATTGGGAATCTCAGGGGACTAAGATTGAGGGATGTATAAAGACACATGTCAAGAGAGATTAAATCTCACAGAGGCAGAGTGTTTTTGCTGTGCACAGCTACGGCACTGGGTATCCAACAATCAAATTAAACAGGCTGGCTGTCGTTCCTCAGCAGGAATAGAGCGCAGGGTAAGAGTCACAAGGTTTCCACTTTTTGGAAAATGCTTTGCCTAGAGAAAAGCTTCCCTATACAAGATCCTCTCTGTGCCCAGGCCCAAGGGGGCAGGGTGGAGGGGGGTCCGGGAGGAGGGTGTGTGGCTTTGGTCTTCCCAGAATGGATACCTGTGTCCATCATCCTCACTCAGGCTTACTCTCAGGGCCTAGTTTGCATGGACTCCTTCTCGCCTAAATCCTTGCTCCTTACGGCCCTCTTCTATCACCCACCAGGAGGGCCCACGATCTTCCTCTCAGAATGGCCCAACCTGGCCTCCTCTCTACTCTCCGCCCCCTCCTCCTCCCAACTCATCCTCAACATCCACCTGGACTCTCCTGACTGTTGCTCAGCCCTGGCTGCACACATCACTGCAAAACCCAAGAAATCCTTTCCTCTCTCACTTCCACACCACATCACACACCTACACCTCTGGAGCCTACCTTGGCACCTCCACCACCTCTCCTTTCTTCTTTCACTTCTGCCACACCTGATGAGGTCGCCAGACAAGCCCGGTCTATGAAGGCTTCATCCAAACAGGTGGACGCTTGCCTCTCGAAAACCATTAAGGACAACATTGACTCTCGCTCCAGCCTTGGCTGATCTCTGCAATCTCTTTTGCCACTTGAGTTTTTCCAATTTCTCTAGAGCACTCAGTTGTGCACCCTCTGTTTAAGAAACCCTCTGCTGACCACCTCCATTCCAGCAAACTACCACCCTATCTCTATCACCCCATTCCTGGGAATACCCCTGGAGAAGCTAGCTCTCTCAGCTCACCATCCACACTGAATCTGCTGGTTGCCTCCACGAGTATCAGTTTGGCTTTAGAGAATCCAGAGGCACAGAAACTGCTCTCCTGACCATCAGTGAAGACCTGCTCTCAAATCTCCACACTAACTCTCCCTCTGTCCTAATTCTTCTCAACCTCTCCTCTGCCTTTGACAAGGTAAATTACAACATCCTGATTGCACGTCTTCTTGACACCCTGGGAATCACAGGTCAGGCTCTGGCGTGGTTAACCTCCTTCCTCTCCGACCGCACATCCCAGGTGGAACTTGGGTCCTTTCTCTCGTCCATCACGTTCTCAACCTGTGGCGTGCCCCAGGGCTCTAACCTATCCCCCTGGTTCTTCAATGTCTACATAGCTGCCTTGGCACGTGTGATTGCCACATTCGTCTCTACCTTCCAGTGTTACGGGGATGACACGCAACTCCTTCAGGCTACCCTCACGCACCACCTCTTCCTCGCTCATATCCGACTGTCCGCAATACAGTCATGGTGTTATGCAAACAACCTCTTCCTCAACGCCAGTAAGACTGAGATGTAATCTTGAACAGTGTGGATTGGTTCTGAAACAGATGTTTGAGGAAGTGGGTGATATTTCGGGTCATAAGAAACTGGGACAAGACAGATATTCCCATTGTCTAATGAATGTAGTAACAATATTTTTAAGGTTTGGAATTGCAAATGGTCCCCTGTTTGTGTTAAGTATCTTGGTATATATATATATATATATATATATCATTGGTGATTTGAGGAAAATGATGCAATTTAATATTGATAACCTTGTAGATAAAATTGTGTATCCAATAAGACGATGGGAGAGACTTCATTTGTCATTATGGGCTAAGATAAATGCAATAAAGATGATTTTTATTGCTGAAAGTGTTATATATATATTTCAGTCAATTCCATTCTTAATTTCCAAAAAACAGATTTTGCAGATTGTGGGGGTTGGGTAAAAGACTGCGGATCCCTAGATTTATGTTGATGCAAAGTGTGGATGAAGGTGGTTTTGGATATCCTGACTTTTATAAATACTGTAAGGCGTTTCTGCTTAAGAAGGGGACAGATTATACGACTGATGACTGATGACTTCGCAGGTGCTATCTGGCTGCGCATGGAGAGCGGGATTTGCAGTCCTTATTGTTTGGATAGCCTTTATACTATGGGCAATATGTCGGTTAATAGATTGAAGTTGAAGTCTATAGTGGCAACCAGGAAAACCTTGCGGGGGTGGTTTGGAGAGAATGGCCAGTCATATGGTTTTAGTAAAGATACTTCTCTTTGGCATAATGAGGTCTTACAATTGAACGACAGATGTTTGATTTGGCAGACTTGGGTTTGGAAGGGGATTTTAACAGTAGGTGATATGTTAGATGGTGATCATCTTTTGACATTTGAAGCCATACAGAGGAAATATGGGTTGCATGAACGAGCGAGACAAAAATATAATGACCTGAGCTCCCTGATTTGTCTGGGGCAAAGAATGATTGGTGTTTCATTAGAAACCAAACCTGCACTGCGTCAATTGCTTACAGGCCAAGAGTATTCAGTACGTAGATATATGAATTTTATGCAATTGGAAAATAAACATGTTGAGGCATGGGATAAATTAAGATTGGTGTGGTCGGATGATCTAAATATACATTTTACAGACGGGGAATGCAAGGATATTCTTAGGGTAAGTGCCAATGTGGGTACAGATTTGAACTTGCGTCTGATTAGGCAGAAAGTGGTGGGTAAGGTATACTGGACACCAGTTAAAATGTTTAAACTAGGGCTACAAGCTGATAATCTATGTTGGGGATGTGGAAAGGAAGTTGGTACCCTTATACACCTTCTCTGGGATTGCTCTAGAGTTCGAGATTGCTGGGTTGATGTGATTGATAGGATTGATTTAATTTTAGATGTAGTTTTACAGAGACCGGGTGGGAACATCATCTTATTTTTACGTCGAGGTAGGTGTAGGCGTTCTTTGAAATATGGTGGTTGGATAAATAAGGCTTTATCGGTGGCCATGAGACTGATCCTTCGGGTTTGGAAAACTAGGAAGAAGCCTACAGTGGAGGATTGGTTAGTTGATTTGCGCACCTTATCAAATTTTGAAAAGCTTTCCTTTAGAGCGAAAGACAAAGAAGACGAGGGATACAGTCTCATTTGGGGTCCATTCAATGCCTTGTATGATTGACTATGTAGGCTATGGATTTGTATGAGTTGTGGGTAGAGATGATGCAGAGGTAGGGGTATGGATGGAAAATAAATGGGGTATGAAGTGAAAAAAGGAAGACATAACTAATAAAAGGTGGGAGGGGTTCCTTTTTGTCCTTTTGGGAGTTTTGTTTGATGTCTATGTGTTGTTGGGGGGGGGAGGGGTGTGTGTGTGTGTGTGTGTGTTCGATGTTGGATGACTAACTGTTGTATTTTGCTCTTTTATTGTTTACATAAATGAAGTTTCTTGGTATATCGGGGGGATTATTTGATTATGTTTGCTTATTGATATGTTATTTCATTATGAGGTTTTGATTTGTGTTATCTGGTTAACTATTCCTTTCTGTATTTGACTATTCTGTGATTTACTTTGACATGCTAATAAAGAGATTTGGAAAAAAAAGACCAAAAAAATAATAAAAAAAGACTGAGATGGTGCGCATTAGGACTCCTGCTTTCCCACTCTCACTCTGGCAGGCCTCCCTTGGCCCATTCGCCTTCACCCACATGCGAGGCAAAAAATCTTGGGTTCATCTTAGACTCCACTCTCATTCTCCACTCACATTTTGGACATCTCTAAGAAGTCCTCAGAGGTACTCTTCCTTTTCTCACCTTCTCCCAGCGGCTCACTGTCGTCAGAGCCCTGATTCTCTCATGGCTGGACTACTGAAACAGCCTCTTTCGTATCCTCCCTGCCTCTGCCCTGCCGCATCTGCAACTCATCCAGAACAGAACCGCAAGACTTATCCTTGGCCTCAAGCCCAGGGGCCACACCTCTCCCGGCGCAGAAATTCCTCCACTGGCTGTAAGGATAAAGTTCAAGACCCTCTGCATTGTCCACAAGCCTTTCTGGGGCCTGGGACCTACCCATCTGAAACAATGCCTACCTAAATATTGTCCTTCCCGAGCTCTCCGCTTCTCTACCTCCAACCTTCTGCGAGCGAGCTGGTTCCCCAAGCAAACATTTGGTGGGAGATCTTTAACTTCAGCAGGGGCCGCCCCCTGTCTTTAGCTTGATCTCCTTAAGTACCGGAAACTCCTTAAGACATTCCTCTTCTCCTCCCCCTCCTCCTCTCTCCCTCTACCCTGCTAACATATCCCTCTACTCTATTCCCTCCCTCATTTTCCATACAGCTTGATGTCTGGCGGCCTGGTGTACCTCAGTCTCACAGGTCCCAGGCACCTCCGCCAGTCCTCTCGCACTTGCCTACGGGCCTTGCACTTCGCCTTATCACTGCACTTGTTCAATGACCCAAGAGTGGCATCTCTCTGCACTTACCCCAACCAGTACCGCTGAGCGCACTTGGACCCTCCCCGCCTCCACCTCTCCCCCCTGTAACCGTCTGTGCACTTGCACAATCTGAACGTACAATGCCTGAAGGTCGTCTGTTCTTGTTTTCCCGTCTTCCCACCCTGCATGGCGGCAACTTAAGGCACTTGAGAAAACTCCAGAATTGTCCACTGACATGTGTTAAATACACTTACTCTACCTGTGCAGACTATCGTCTCAGAATTTCAAGGGCTCTGAAAGACTGTTACCCTCCTTGTTCCCTCCCTCCTTGAGCGCTTTGGAACACTTGCTTTGTGTATAGGCGCTTTACAAATTAACATGACCATACCATTACCATACCTATAGGACGCACTGGGAAAGGGAACTGGGTCTAGACATCCCAGAAGAATCATGGCTGAAGATTCCGGGTCGGGCACATAAGAACTCCCATTGCACCCTAATCAAAGAGGGAGCCCTCAAAATATGTTTTCGGTGGTATATCACACCCCGCCCCCCAGTACCCTCTAAGACTACATGCGTTCCACCCAGACTACTCGGAACACTGATGGGATGTCAGCGGTCAACTGGGGGACTTAACTCACATGTGGTGGCACTGCCCGATTATGCAGACCTACCGGCAGGAGATCCGCTCGAAAATCAAAGACATCACAGGCAGCCTACTCCCCCATGTCCCCTTTGACTCTGTTGTTGGGGGATATCCCAGAGGATGGCATGTTCTCGATGTCGGGCCATAGAGCAGATTTAATATCACACTTGCTGATGGCCACAAGAATAAATCTGGCTTGCTTTTGGAAGACCTCAGAAGGCCGGGGTATTTCGTGCTGGTGGGTAAAAGTATGGGAAATCATAGCAATGGAGAAACCCAGTACACGTATCAGACAGAATGTCAACATTTTCCCAGACTTGGTGTTAGGCAAAGTTTGCATGCAGTACCCTCTGGGAACACTACAAAACTCTGACTACAGGTATAGGCAACCCAACCTTTGGTATAAGCTTGTACTACACAGTTTTGGTAGCGTGTTAAGCAGCCAGGTTGATCTCAAGAGGGGTCAATGTGAACTGTAGTGGAGTTACACAGAGATTTACAGTTACAAGTATTCAAATAAACTCTTACACTCACGGTTTCTTGAATTAACAATTATTAATGTATCAGTCAGAATATGCCTTCTTCAGAAGGGAGCAATATAATAGTAACACTCAAATACACTACCTTAAGTACACACTCTTAATATTGTTAAATCAGTAGATAGCCTTTTGGGGTGGCCCACAGACACTATCTACACCCTCAGGTGACTTCAATTGCTAGGGTGCTGGGTACATTAGGAACAAGTTACTTACCTGTAACTGTTGTTCTCCAGCATGGGTCTGGCATGGATTCACATGCTCATGAATATTCCCTGTCGTCAGGCTGGGAATCCTCGGTAAAGAAAAAACCAGTATCAGTTTCGTTTCTGATCCGTCTTTCGTAGTAACAACCAATCACTGGTCTCTGCGTCATACTGACCACAGCCAATGACTGCCCTCTACCTAAGCACCGCCTCTGGCAGCCATCTTCAGATTTGGAAGCACGTGAAGTGCCAGTATGACCAAGTGAAGAGCCGCAGAGGGGTAGGCGGGAGGGTTCGCATGTGAATCCATGCCAGACCCATGCTGGAGAACAACAGTTACAGGTAAGTAACTTGTTCCTTCTCCAGCATGGGGTCTGGCATGGATTCACATGCTCATGAATAAAGAATACATAGCAGTACACACATGCACAACCACGGGAGGTGGCAAAGGCTCAACATTAAGCATTACATCAAACTCAACATTAAGCACCTTAGCTCCTCACCAGGCTCACCTCAGGCGAACAGGTTGCGCAGCACTGCTTGGCCGACCCTGGACTCCTCCCTGGAATCCCGGTCGACGCAGTAGAATTTCGTGAAGGTGTGCGTCGACCTCCACGTAGCAGCCCTGCATACGTCCAGCAGGGGCACACCACATAGGAACGCCGTGGTAGCTGCGATAGCTCTGGTGGAGTGGGCTCTCGGACGGCCAGGCAGCGGTCGGTTTGCCAACCGGTGACAGTACATGATACAGCCGGAGAGCCATCTGGAAATGGAAGCCTTCGAGAGATCCTTCCCCTGATTGACAGGTCCAAAGTTCACAAAGAGTTGTGACGTCTTCCGAAAACACTTTGTGCGGTCTACGTAGAACTTCAGCGCTCTAGCCACATCCAGCGAGTGCAAAGTCCTCTCAGCCGGCGACGAAGGCGACCGGAAGAACACAGGCAACACCAAGGGTTCGTTGAGATGGAAGTCCGACGGTACCTTGGGCATGAAGGAGGGGTGCGTCCTGAGCACTACCCTCGTGTCGTGAAAAGTCAAGTACGGGGCCTTGCAGGAAAGGGCCTGGATCTCTCCCACCCGTCGTGCGGAGGTGATGGCCACAAGAAACGCTGTTTTCCACGACAGAAACTTCAACAGGGCCGAGTGCAGAGGCTCGAACAGAGGTCCCATGAGCTTGGTCAGCACCACGTTGAGCTCCCACGCCGGGGCCGGAGCCTTCACCGGCGGGAACGATCTGAACAGTCCCTTCATGAACTCTTTCACCAGATGATGAGACCACAAGGACGTCCGGCCCGTGGTTCTGGTGTATCGGGAGATCGCAGCAAGATGAATCTTGATGGACGCGTGTGCCAGTCCAGCTTTGGCCAGCGTCAGCAGGTACGGCAGTACTTGGGGAGCCGTAATCCGTAGAGGGTTAATCTTCTGTGCGTGGCACCAGACAGAGAACCTCTTCCATTTGTGTCCGTAGCATTTAAGAGTCGAGGACGCCCTGGCCTTTGCAAGAACCTCTCTGCAGTCGGCCGGTATGTCGTATCCTCCAAACTCTAGCGCTGCAGGAGCCAGGCCTGCAAGTTCAGCGATTTCGGGTCGTGGTGGAGGATGGCGCCTCCTTCCCTGGAGAGTAGATCCGCGTCCACCGGCAGCTTGATTGGCGGGGACGCTGACAAGTCCAGAAGGTCTGGGAACCATATCTGCTTCGGCCACGCAGGTGCGACGAGGATCATCCTGCACCGTGACCTCTTGAGCTGGTTGGCGAGCCGGATTAGCAGCGGCAAAGGAGGGAACGCGTAGAGGAACAGGCCCTCCCAGGGGAACGAGAAAGCATCGCACATGCTCCTCGCCTGGGGAAACCTGCTGGCGAACCTCAGGCACTTGGAGTTCATCGCCGTCGCGAACAGGTCGATCTGGGGTGTGCCCCACCGTCGGAAGAGGCAATCCACTAGATCCTGCCGTAGCTCCCACTCGTGGCACGAGCGCAGCTCCCTGCTGAGCGAGTCGGCGATGGTATTTGGACAGTGCTGGGGACCTGGTTCCGCCCTGTTTCCTGATGTAAAACATGGTGGTGGTGTCGGTGAAGATCCTCACCACCTTGCCCTTGAGGGACGGAAGGAAGGACCTGAGGGCCCAAAACACTGCACGGAGCTCCAGGACGTTGATATGTAGGGATTTCTCCGTCGGGAGCCAAAGGCCTCTTGCGTGCAGATTTTCGGTGTGCGCTCCCCACCCTTCCAGGGAGGCATCCGTGGTCACTGTCTCCTGGTGGGCTGGGGTCTGGAAGTCCATGCCCGCCGTCAGATGCGCGCGGGTGCCCCACCACCAGATCGCTCGTCGGAAACTCTCGTCGAGTGTGATCCTTTCCTCGAAGCTGCCCGTCGTTTGGATCCAGCGCGCGTCCAGGAACTCCTGCAACGGGCGCATCCGGAGCCTGCACATGGGAATGAGGTAGATGCAGGAAGACATCATTCCGAGGAGGGACTTGATGGACCTCACCTTGGCCGCGTCGGCCACCAACATCCGCTGCACCTTGCCCAGGATGGTCCTGGTCCTCCCCTCCGACGGGGAGGCCAGAAGGAATACTGCGTTGAGCCTCGCTCCCAGAAACAGAGCGTCTTGCGCGGGTACCAGGTGGGGTTTGGCGTAGTTCACGGAGAATCCCAAGTCCGTGAGAAGTTGGACGGTCCTCGCCGTGTGAACCACGGCGAGCTCCCTCGTCTTGGCTCGGATGAGCCAGTCGTCCAGGTAGGGGTAGACGTGGATCCCTTCGCGGCGTAGCTGCGCCGCCACCGGTGCGAGGCACTTGGTGAACACCCTGGGTGCCGACCGTAGTCCGAAGGGGAGGGCTTTGAACTGGGACTTTTGCGCCTTGATGAACTTGTTCAGACGTCGCAGGTCCAGGATGGGGCGCCATCCCCCCGTCTTCTTCTTCACGAGGAAGTATCTCGAGTAAACTCCGGAGCCCCGAAGCCTCTTTGGGACGAGTTCGATGGCGCCCTTCCTGAGCATCGCCTTTACCTCCAGGAGAAGTTGAGGGACGTGAAGTTCTTTCCTGGCCACGGGGGGGACGCGCGGACACCTTCTTTGAAACTTGAGCGCGTGGCCCCGGGCCAAGGCGTCCAGCACCCAACGGTCGGTGGAGATGGACTCCCACACGCTGACGAAGCTCGCCAGCCGGCCTCCCACCGGGGTGCTTCGGTGGGGGCCCGACCCCACGGCCGGTTCAATCCTGCTTCGACGAGGCTTTGCCGCCTTGACCTCCTTGGCGGCGACGGCGGGGTCCGCCAGACTTGCCTCGTCCTCTGTAGGCCTCCTGAGACGACGAGCGGGCCGCTTGACGGTAGGCGGAGAAACCGCCGCCGGAACCTTTGGAGGCGCCCTTGCCTCCGCTGCTCCGAAAGGGCGTCCGTCGTTGTTGCAGAACTCCAAGGGCCCGGGCCGTCTCGGTGTCCGCTTTAATGGCCTGAAGGGAATCGTCCACTGTTTTCCCAAACAGGTTGTTCCCATCGAAGGGCATGTCCAGGACTCTGGTCTGAACGTCTTGACGGAAGTCCGTAGCCTTGAGCCATCCACGCCGCCTAAGGCAAACGCCTTTGCCCAACTGGCGGAACCCAGTGTCGGCGATGTCCGTCGCAACGGTAATGGCGTGGTCCGAAGCCACCTCACCTTCCTGCAGGATCTCCAGGGCCTCTGCCCTCTTGTCGTCCGGCAAGAAGTCCAGCAGGGGAGCCGGTTTGTACCAGAGCTCCCTGTCGTAGCGGGCCACGATAGCCAAGGCGTTGGCCGCTTTAATCGTCGTCGCTGCAGACGAGATGTCTCTGCGTCCCATAGCGTCCAATTTCTTTCCCTCGCCGTCCGGTGGGGAAGTCGATGTGGAGGCCGCACCCCCCCCCGCTTTTTTCCTGGCCGCCGCGGAGACGACGGAGTCCGGGGTAGGCTGCGCCCGGAGGCACAGGGGGGCCGTGTCCGGGACCCGGTACTTTTTCTCGTACCGGTCTCTTCTAGCTGGCGTCGTAGAAGGGTTCTTGAGGAGGGTGAGGCCCTCATCCCAAATGTCGTCCAATAGAGGCACTGCGAGGACCGTCTTCCTCTTGGCCTCGCGCCGCTGATAAAGGAAACCTTCCTTCTTCTCCTCAGGGCAGAGTTGGAAAAGCTCGGATGCCCTGGT